>NC_080782.1:19061160-19686160 GCF_028018385.1 Neofelis nebulosa
TTTATTTGACTTACCCCTTCAGAAAAGAGACACATGTTGGGAAATGCTGTATTAGATTCAGACAAGGAGATTGAGAGTTTATCTTGTTATACCATTTATGCCATATTCAAAATTGTAACCTTCATTTTTCTAAATTGTAAGCTAAGAACTCAATGAGCTAATCTATTATCATAGAATTGTTACAGAGCTCATCGATGTCACTCAAAGTTAAACATGTTTTAAATCATTGCAATTTTTCAACACACTTTAAAAACTGATGTATTTTGTTGGTTGGGTTAATAGATTTTTCTCTTTTGTATCATTCATTGGCAATATATCACCTACCTTGTAGCCTGTGATGAACACATACCATTTGAAGTAGAAGCATAAATAAGAAATAAGTCAATAAATTGGGGCGCCTGGGTGGCTCAGTCGGTTAGGCGTCCGACTTCAGCTCAGGTCACGATCTTGCGGTATGTGAGTTCGAGCCCCACGTTGGGCTCTGTGCTGACTGCTCAGAGCCTGGATCCTGTTTCAGATTCTGTGTCTCCCTCTCTCTGACCCTCCCCCGTTCATGCTCAGTCTCTCTCTGTCTCAAAAATAAATAAACGTTAAAAAAAATTAAAAAAAAATAAATAAGTCAATAAATAAAGTAAAATGCACTTTCATATGCAAGGAGATTGGCAAATTTAGGCATTGTATGGTTTTAAATCCAATACCAAATACTTTAACATTCATCACACTAAGACTGAAAGGCTTCTGGGAACTCCATTAATGAAACATCCGTTTAAATGATGCTGTGTGTCTTCTGAAGCTGTTGTTAAAGCCCATACAGCTTCTGACTCAGTCTGATGAAATCCTTGCCCTTAAGGACTGTCCTCAATTGGCTCTCTCTCAGAATACAGTTGTCCTATTATAATAGCCCAAACCTCACAGCTGCAATGTCATGTACACACAGATGAGCTGAATGCAGAAGCCTGACATGTGAGTGGGAGAAGCCAAGATTGAAACAGATTCACTAGCTTCAAATTTTCCTTCCCTACATGTTTACATTCTCCTAGTAGAAGTCCCAGATATCATGGCACCCAGACAAGCCATCCCTGTTATTTCCTTTTGGAAATCCTCTTGGAATGTGTGACCATATTAAAATGGTTCCTGCTGTGTGCCATTAAGTTGTGGGCTGGTTTGTTATGGAGCGATTTATAACTAAAATATATATATAATATATAATATTAAATACAGATGCCTTTATCGAAGTGAAGTTTTAAATTCTGGCCTTTAAATTTTGAAATAAATTATTTTAGTTTAAAAATGTAGTGTGATTACCAAAACATATAATTGCCTTGATTTCTTCCTGTTACTCAGCACATCTGTGCTTTCAATGTTGTTTATACGATAATTCGGATTTTTTTCAAATAAGCATGGTGTTTTAGTCATCTTTTCATTCCCATTGTCTAACATGCTGATGTGCACAAAACAGGTCCCAAAGATGTGTTTGGTAATGCCAGTAAAAGATACTTGCGTGTAAAATAGTGGCAATAGTTTACCAATAGTGACTTGTGCCAATCAAGTTACTAAGTGGATGTATTCCTGCTTTTAAGAAATAGTAGTAAATAACATAAAAACATAACAAGAAAATAAGCATGCACATAATTCTATACCCTAACTCTAGCCACTAAATGTATGTGGGCCTTCTAGGGCACCTGGATGGCTCATTTGATTAAGCAACTGACTTTGGCTCAGGTTCATGAGTTCAAGCCGCATATCGGGCTCTGCTCTATGAGTGTGGAGCCTGCTTGGGATTCCTGCTCTCTCCCCTCTCTCTGCTCCTCCCCATCTTGTACTTTCTGTCTCTCAAAATAAATAAACTTAAAAAAAATAATAAAAGAAATATGTGTGGGACTTCTAAGCCAGATTCTGAAGACCACAGCCACACATACACTCACTCTGTATTAAGGTGCAGAGACAACCTACCCTGAGTGACAACGTTATCATTTGCTCCTTGTTTTACATTAAGCTATCCTGTTGAAGGAAGTCAGAAATGACCTGGTTAAATAATGGGATTTCAAATGAAATCCATAGTTTGGGAATGAAGATAAAGTATATGCAAGAAATCTAAGGAGAATTCTGAGATGAAGTTTGTGTGTGTGTGTGTGTGTGTGTGTGTGTGTGTGTGTGTGTGTGTTTGCGTGGTCTTCTACAGAATTCTATTTAAGGGAAGCCTCATATATATATTTTATCCTTACCAAAAAACTGTGGATTTTATTTGAAATTGTGGCCAGTGACCCAGATGTCTCATTCTTTAACCCAGGCAGCTTCTGTTTTCCTTCAACAGGACAGCTTAGTGTAACACAAAGAGCAAATGAATTACAGGGTCACTCTGAAGATAGGTCACCTCTCCATCTTAGTGGCAGTGAAATGATTACTTGCTCAGTCAATGAAGAGCAGCAGCTGATCAAGACCAAGCGTCAGGGAGAGTTTTCAGACTCATTCCAGCTGGCAAAATGAAAATCTATATTGGGACCCCCGGGACTTGAAGAGAGAACAAAATTGCTTTGAGCCACTGTGGTGGCTGATAAATGGCACACTAAGAGAAAAACATTAGTCTCTTGACCCACCTGCCTAAGTCTAGCTAAATTCAAAGGAAATATGCACCTCTCTGGTATGCAATTGAGTACCTAATTTATTCCCTTTCACCAGCACAAATATTCTTGTGTTCATAATTCATTGTGCACGAAGGGATAAAATAATGTGATTTGACAATGTTGAGTATGGATAAATTCTCAAAAAAATTACATGTTGAACAGGAACATAACATGAAAAATTATGTGTGAATATAATTAATTTTTAAAGGGCAAGTTGCATATAAAGGAAATATCTTTGAGATTACAAAAAAGAAACAGAGGGATACTTTATCTTTCCAGACTTTTCAGAAGAATGAGATTCAAAGAAGACATAATCAGGAAAATACCCAAGGTTGTATTCAATGAAGGTTTTTTTTTTTAAATTTTTTAATGTTCATTTATTTTTGAGACAGAAAGAGACAGAGCATGAATGCGGGAGGGTCAGAGAGAGAGGGAGACACAGAATCAGAAGCAGGCTCCAGGCTCCGAGCTGTCAGCACAGAGCCCGACGCGGGGCTCGAACTCACGGACCGTGAGATCATGACCTGAGCTGAAGTCAGACGCTTAACCGACTGAGCCACCCAAGCACCCCTTCAATGAAGGTTTTTTAAAAGATATATTCAGTATGTGCAATGACTCATTCAGTGCAATTGTTAAATAAGTCTAAATCAGCCAGAAACAGTAAAATCAATCCAAGTTTTGGGCTAATTTAGATGTTTTTAGGGACTAAATCAGCTTTGATAGAGACAATAAGTCTCTTTGATTATTATTTTTCATATAAAATATTGTCCCAATCTAATATTAATATAAAACAATAGTTAAAATTGTCTACCTGCATGTAAACTTAAAGAAGTAACAGGTGCTCCAGGGTGGCTCAGTTGGTTAAACATCCGATTTCAGCTCAGGTCATGATCCCCCAGTTCTCAGGTTCAAACCCTGCTTTGGGTTCACTGCTCTCAGCGTAGAGCCCACTTCGGATTCCCCTGTCCCTCCTCTCTCTGCCTGTCACCTGCTTGCACTCTCCCTCTCTCTCAAAAATAAATAAACATTTAAAAATAAAAAAAAAAAATAAGCGACCTAAGGTTACTATTTTCTTTTTCTATTGAGCACTCCCTTTCTCTAACTTTTAGAAGAAATATATAGTTTAATGATTAATGAAAACATAAAGAAAACATTGTTGCTGGAGTTTGAAACTTTTTCACATAAAGTACATTAGATACTTTACAAAAACCCTCAATATGTTTTTATTGTTGTAAAACTTTTTTTATATACTTTATTTAATATATGAGAGAGACAGAGAGAGACAGAGACAGAGCATGAGCAGGGGAGAGGCAGAGAGAGAGAGGGAGACAAAGAATCCGAAGCAGGCTCCAGGCTCCAAGCTGTCAGCACAGAGCCTGACGCAGGGCTGCAACTCTCCAACTGCGAGATCCTGACCTGAGCGGAAGTCGGATGCTTAACCTACAGAGCCATCCAGGTGCCCCTGTTTTTATTGTTTTAGAGCCAGAAAGCATATTTCATAAGCACTGATGAAATGCATCAGGAGAATGAAGATGTGACCCCTGCTTTCCTTCTTTTTGAAGAATGTTTGTAGCAGTTAGGCGTTTCTTAACTTCAAATATTGGCTGAAGGGACAGGTGATGAGCTAATTTTTCTCTTTATTTATTACTATATTATTTTTTTAATTTACTTTATTCTCTGTATATTTACCTTATTCACTATTTAGCCACAGATCAACAGAAGCTATACTTGAGAAGTTATACTTCAGGTATGACAGAGGAAACTTGCTCACACTTTGACTTCATTTAGATGATGAGATTCTAGATTTTGAGCTCCTGTCGCCATGAGGCATGCTAGGCACTTTGAGAATGGGTGAGTGTGCTTTGTGTGTGTGAAGAACATAAAGCATTTGGAGCAGGTGGAGGATAATAGCAGCCACCTTTCACCTCCGAAACTCCCCGGCTTCCGGTACTCACACCCTTGCCTCCTGTCACTTCGGCGATAGTCTCAGGAGAGACCAAAACCACAATCCCAAATGAATCATTCCGGGACTCCTGACCCTTAGTGATTATGTGACATAATAAATATTTGTTAGTTTAAGCTGTTGTGTTTCCGAGAAATTTATCATAAAACAACAATCAAGCAACTTCGTTTTCCAACTCCATTCTGTCTTCCAGATAAAGTTTGGCTGAATTAATCCTGATGCCCACCTATATCTGTGGTCACAGACAGAGAAGAGTTCAGTGAGAACAATGCAATTCTAGAAACATAAAATCCTCCAAATTGTGAAGTACGGCAATATGTGACCCTTTGCTTTTTCAAAATTTCATTCCTTGAGGGAAACTAAAGTCTCAGGAGGAAATTAGAAATTTCTATAAATGAAAACATTTTTTTTTCTTAAAGAAAAACAAAATAAAACAAAGAATGAAAACTCTCCTTGGTCTCAGATATATTAAAGTTACAAAAAAGAAAAAAAAAAAAGAAAGAAAGAAAAACATCTACTCCTCCATTTCTAATTCTACCCTGGACCTGATGAATTTCATTCATTTCTCCACAGTCTCACATATTCCAACTCAAATCTCTCATGTGTCATATTTTTCCCCAAATTATTGGACTGTTGATAGGATAAAAAACAGTTCCATAGACAAGCCTTACAGCCGTAACATTTAGAAAGAACGAACAAATCCCAGAACCACTATAGTAGCTTAAAACCAAAGCAACGTTGCCCTTAATCAATTACCATTTCACAAGATAAAGCAGTAACCCTGGAATGTTATACATGTTATAACCCACATCCAGATTGCTTTTGCTCAACTTTCACTTGAACTTATAAATAATATTATTCAAGGAAAGGAAATAGACTAATAGAGGTAAAGCAACTATAGCAAAAAAAACAAGAGAAAGGCATTGTGTTTTAACTTTGTAAGGAGGCAGGTCAATCTGTTTTTTTTGTTTGTTTGTTTTGTTGGTTTTGGTTTTTGACTGATGCTTTTAAGATTCCTTAGGTAAGAATCCTTTATAAAACAAATAAGAGGGCTTTTTTCCCCCAACAAATTAGGGTAACTCTAGTTGCTGTAACCAACCCCAAATTTCAGTGAATTAATGTGATAGGGTTTATTTCCCATCAGATTATAGTTCAACGTGACTATATAGTCCAACGTGACAATTCACAGGTGACTTTTCTGCACATAGTGATTTGGGAATCAAGGCTTCTTCCTTCTATCTTGTAGCTCCCCCACCCCATAGGAACCTCAGGGTCACCAGTCAAAAAGAAAATATGATGATGTAGAGGGAGAACTCATTATTTACCTGTCTTAGCATCAATAAATATACTTCATTTGTACTCACATGACCACTTCTAGATGCTTTGAAAGTCTGAAGAAAAATATGGTCTTCTACTTGCTGGGGAACTTTTTCTCAATGACAGTGCCTAATTGTGGAAACACTAATGTTAATGAATATTGGCCTATCTCAGCTTCACTATGTTTCTTGTATTATAGTAGTGGTGGTGTTTGTTGAATGCTTACATTTTTCCACTTATATTGTAGATATTAACAAAATTAATCTTCAGGATAATCTTATCAGTTCAGTATTAGTTTGCCCCACTTTATATGTATGAATGCACTAAGGCATTGAGAAATTAGCTTTCCCCAGGCACCTTTCTAAAGATGAAAAAGCTGGGAGTCAAAATCTTGCAGCCTAGTTCCAACAACAACAACAACAACAACAACAACAACAACAACAAACAACAACAACACCTTCTCTTGATGTCTATTATATATAATTAAAATATGGTGTCTAATTCTCTTTATACCATTGCCTTTCCAGATGCCCAAGGATGAATTAAGACTCCTCTCACATTTGCAGACTACATGCTCTGTATTTGTAATTATAAACTCTGTAAGCCAAGTTCAAGTTCATAGACCCACAATAACATTTTCAACCTGCTCATTATACTTTTCTACATCCTTTGCTAGATTACAGGGCCCTTATGGATTTTGCTATGGTGACTATTTCTGACTAACTCCTCCCCTGGGGAGAATCTCTCTTAATTTCTGAACATGAACAGCCTTTAAGTTTGCTTCCAAATTCAAAGGCTTTGGGAGTCCAGTAAGGACAAATGGGCATTAGCTTTGAATCTCTTGGTCCTTAACCAATCCTCTGTCTTTCAGTGGCTTCAGAAATAATGCTTTTCTTTACATTGAATCCAAGACTGGGTTTATATTTTGAATTTCTGTCAGAAATTGTCTACTGTCAGATTTTTGTCTACTTATTTATTGTAGGTCCATGAGAATTGTTAAGTGTCATAAACATTTACGTTGTTCCTTTCTGCTGCATATAAACACAGGTCTGTGGTTTTTGCTAAATATTGAGTTTCCCCCTCTTTTTTTAACTTGCTGTTATTCTGCATCACATTTTTTCCTGTGTATTTCTCTCCAAAATTTGACTTGTATGTTTACATTTTTAGACAAGCAAGTCAATGGATTTGCTTTTTAAAAATACATTGTTGTAGCAAACTTTGCCCATTTGCAAACCCCTGTCTAGGGTGAATTGACCACAGAGGGATTTTTTTAAACAGCAGAAATCTTTTCAAAATATAAACCTGATCACATGAATCTCTGCTTCCCCTTGTCTTTAATAATTTTCACACAGGTTTAAAACCCACATGATTAGCTCTCTGTCTACTTCACCAACAACAAACTCTCATTGAGGAGTAACACATAGGGAAATATCAAAATCAAGGTAGAAGACAAAAAACAAAGATGCTACAGAAATTTGAAGATTCTGGTACCTGTAACTAGAAAAATATTAAGTGTGACCCATTTTCTGAGATAATGGGGATGAGATCTTTAACATATCTTCTTAGGGGAGACCCAAGTTAACCCATAACACTCTCAGACCATATGAAATCAAATTAGATAGTAATAACAGAAAGACAGCTAGAAAGTTTGCAAATATTTGGAACTTACAAAATATACTGAAAATATAGCTTTATAAAATGTAAGAAGATGCAGCAAAAACTGGGCTTAGCAGAAAATTTATGTGATTAAAATGCATATATTAGAAAATAAAAAGTCTATAATCAATAAACTAAGCTTCCACATTCAGCAACTAGAGAAGGAAAAATAATTTAAGCCTCAAGCAAGAAGAAAAAAAAAAGAAACTAAAATGGAAATCAATGAAATTAAAAATAGGAAAACAAGAGAAAATTGATGTAACCAGAGGCTGGTTCTCAAAACGCAAAATATCAAAATTCAATTGTATTTCTCTCTATTGAAAGATGTCAAGACTCTCCAAACTGATCCATAGGGTCAATGTAATCCCAGCATCATTGTTTCTTAATTGAAATGCTTTTATATTTATAAGACCATGTCTTAACACACCCTTCTGAAAAACCAAGGTGAGAACACATTACTGGATACTATGCTAAATGAGACAGTGAGAATTTGTACAAATATGAAAACAGTGACCAATGAAACATAATAAAGATTCAGAAATAAATAATACACCTAGAAATGATTGACTTATGATAGAGCTGCCTTGGAAAGAGATGGGAAAGAATGGTATTTTTTAAAGAATTATTTTCTTTATAAAATGCAATGTGTAGAATAATCAGAAATGGGCACTGGGAATTGTCAAACTGGTGAAAAGAATATCTGCATGTGAATTAAAGAGCATCCTTTTAGATCAACTTGAAGATGCTGGTAAGCCATGCTAGGTACCTGTTAACATTGTGCCCACTTATTTCCTTTGTAAACTGGCCTTTACTCACATAAACCACAATGATTTTGGTCTGTTGGCTTTCAGTCTATAAAACAAACTCAGTTTTCTAAAACTGATCTCAAAAACATACAGAAAATCAATTCAAATCTGGAAAACTCTCATTAAAGGCATGAATTTTGGAAGTGTTACATTTTCTAAGGGATGTTTCCAGCATCTTTTGGGTAATATAATAAATAAGTCACAGTGGCTCTTCTGTTTTGTTGTTTTGTTTTGCCTATTTAAATAACCTTTCAGATGAATTCTGTATCATTGTAATAGCAATTTCCTGGCTAAAGTTTTCAAATGTAAGAAGGTGAAGCAAATGGCTAAAGGCCATGTCTTAAACTAGCAAATAAAATAGTCTGGCAGCTGCCTAAATTATTTTCAAGCATTTTGGCACATCTCTATGTAAAAAAATGGTTATGGTTCCAAGGGTTTTCTGCAGACAGAATCATTTGTCAAACTGTAACAAAACTTTTTCAATTTTTATTAGGAAAGTTATGAAGCTGAACTACCGAAGTCACTTGCACTATCTGGCGGTTAAAAAATATCTAGGGAGAGTGAATGCTTTCATATCTCTGTACAAGTGTAAGCATATGTGTATGCTCACAAATGCATTTTAAGCACCATTAATGCCGATAAAGGGTGGCACTGCAGTCATTTTTCATGAGTGGTGGTTTCATTGATGCGGTCTCTCTTGAACAACCCTCCTCAGCTCATGTGCCTTGCAGAAATAGCTCAGTATGTTCATTCATCATTTGAATGATGGTGGTAAAACCTCCACTCTTTTTTTCTCCTACAGAACTAGTGTATTTTCATGGGCTGTGCTTTTTAAGCTCATTAATAGCAATGATGTTGTATGGTTGTCTCCAATTCTTTCCATGGGCCATTGCTCACATCATAGGAGGCAATAAAAGGCAGGAGGTAGAATATGGAAAAGGAGAGGACCCCTGGTGTGTTGGGGTGGTTGAGGTGACAACCAACCACTTTACATTATCATTAAGAAGCCAAGGAATATACAAAGGGAAGATGAAAGGTGAGTAAAATGAAGCAATAGAATAGATCTCTCTCTCTCTCTCTCTCTCTCTCTCTCTCTCTCTCTCTCTCAATTTAGACTACTGTGTAGCTACCACATTTTCTGTGGCAGAGCAATCACTGCAGGTGGGACATTACTTTCAGCACTCCAGACTAGATCGTTGCAATATGCTCTATTTGGAGTTCCCTTGGAAGACCTCCCAGAAGCCTCAGATAATGCAGAGTGCAGCTGTTGGAGATCGTTAGCATAAATAGATTTGGCTTAGCTGGAAGCCTAAGGCTTGGAACCAAAAATATATGTTTGAGCTCAAATGTTAGCTCAAAAGCTGGGAAATTAAAAATAAATAAAATAATAAAAAATTAAAACATTCAGATTGTACATTTGGCAGATAAAAGACTTAGGGGCCCTTCACTTTGCTTTATTCCTAAAATAAAAAGTAGAATTCTTAGGTAAAGGTGGAAATTGTATGCAATGTTTTTAGTCAGATAATCGTGAGCTTTTCTGTCACGATTTTGAGTTTGAGTGTGTGTGTGTGTGTGTGTGTATTATAAGATTTATGTAAAATATGTATAGAAATTGACAAATAATAGTAATTCAAAGTCATTCTTATTAGAAAGACAATAAGCAATGTTCTTATTTAAATTATACTAAAATCAATAACACTTATGTTTTTAAAAATGATTCACCAAAGAACACCTTATTCCTTAAAATCTTGGTTTTTTTTTAAAGAAGGTCATATTAAATCAATTGGTTTTACAGTAAAAATAACATTTAAAAAATATTAAGCCTTTAAAAGATCTTTAGTGCCATTGATTCACTTACATTAAATCGATAAAGACAAACATTATTTAAGTACTATATAGTGCTAGGTATGTATCACTAAGGTGACTAACGGCAGGAATTTAAGAGCACAGACAAAACAAAGTACAAGAATATATCTTGGTCCTCTTTTCGAAATTGCTGAGATAAGAAAAGAAAATGAATTTTTAAAAATTTTATTATAAAATGTGTAAGGCTTGATTTGAAACATTTATAATTATATAACATACAAAACACTAAAATCTTCAGACTGCAGTATTTGTACTCAAGGTTTTCTGTTGTCTACAGCTGAACACTTATTTTAATTGAGATTTTACTGGCGTATCTTTCAATTTGACAGTGACTATTTTGTGAGTAAGCATTATTATTTTTTTTCATAAATATGTAATGGATGACACTTATAATTAAAAATAAAAAAATGGGTAAGTCAGCCTCAAAATTGAGGTACTGTATTTGTAAATCTAAGTTGTAAAAAACTAAAAATGTCTCCAGAAATCTGAATTAATTTTATCTGATTAGACATAACTGTGAAAAAGTTTCCAATCAATCCTATGTGGATTATAAATTGAAGAACACAGTAGCAGTGACAGGGACTTGTTATTAATTGAAATATTTATATATTTACATTATAATAAATCCAATCATAATATTGTTTTTGACTCACCACCACCACCAACAATATAAAGACAAACCAAAAATTGACTAGAATATTCACTTTTAGGAATTATCAAAATTAATATATTTTGTTTGCATTGAAAGCCTTTGGGTAACTTTAATGATTGTTTTCCTTTCCAGGGTTCTTTTTCCCCTGCCCTTTCCAATGTTCGTAAGACCTCCACATAGTTCTTATCTAATAGCTCACCACCATAAGTCAATATATATTAAGGACAAAGAGATGCCTCAAAGGGCTATTAATTACTTACTATTTTAACATTGACATTTCAGTAATTTTTGAAAAAATGTTTCTATTCAGTTAAAATTTATATCTTTTTTTTTCCACTTCCTTAAATATTAAATTATATCCTAAATACTTTAACCTATCATCAAAAAGTACAATTATTATGCATATGAAGAATTAAATATTTCAGTTTTAGTTATGAACAACATAAAGGTCTTAATTTCATTTTTCTTCAAATTTTACTAATATGTTTCAAATTATCTTTAAAATGCTCTGGTTAGCGATGTGGTAAAGAATCTGTATCCTAAAAGCTATAAAACGCTGATGAAAGAAATTGAAGAAGACATAAAGAAATGGAAAAACATTCCATGTTCATGGATTGGAAGAACAAATATTGTTAAAATGTCTATATTACCCAAATCAATCTACATATTTAATGCATCTCCATCAAAATACCACCAGTATTTTTTTCACAGAGCAACGCAAAGCTGGAAGGATCACAATTCTGGACTTTGAGTTATATTACAAAGCTATAGTAATCAAACAGTATGGTTCTGCCACAAAAATGACACATAGCTTAATAGAACAAAAGAGAAAACCCAGAAATGAACCCACAACGATATAGTAAACTACTCTTTGACAAAGTAGGAAAAAGTATCCAATTGAAAAATGGCAGTCTTTACAACAAATGGTGTTAGGAAAACTGGACAGCAACATGCAAAAGAATGACACTGGACCACTCTCTTACATCATATCAAAAAATAAACTCAAAGTGCTTTAAAGACCTTTAGACAGGGGCGCCTGGGTGGCTCAGTCGGTTAAGCGTCCGACTTCGGCTCAGGTCACGATCTCGCCGTCCGTGAGTTCGAGCCCTGTGTCAGGCTCTGGGCTGATGGCTCAGAGCCTGGAGCCTGCTTCCGATTCTATGTCTCCCTCTCTCTCTGCCCCTCCCCCATTCATGCTCTGTCTCTCTCTCTCTCAAAAAAATAAATAAATGTTAAAAAAATTAATAAAAAAAAAGACCTTGAGACAGAAAACCATCAAAATCCTAGAAGAGAACACCAAGAAGAGACCTTGGCCATAGCGACATCTTACTTGATATGTCTCCTGAGGCAAGGGAAACAAAAGCGAACATAAACTAATGGGACTTCATCAAGAAAGAAAGCCTTTGCACAGCGAAGGAAATAATCAACAAAACTAAAAGGCAATCTATGGAATGAGAGAAGATATTCACAAATGACATAATGGATAAACAGTTAGTATCCAAAATATATAAAGAACTTATAAAACTCAACACCCAAAAAACAAATAATCCAGTTAAAAGTGGGCAGAAGACATGAATAGCCATTTTTCCAAAGAAGACTTACCAGTGGCCAACAAACACATGAAAAGATTCTCAACATCACTGATCATCTGGGAAATACAAACCAAAACTACAGTGAGTGATGTGTATACAATCAACTATTATTCAGCCATAAAAAAATGAAATCTCGCCATTTGCGACGATGTGGATGGAGCTGCAGAGTAATATGCAAGACAAAATATGTCAGAGAAAGACAAATACCATATGATTTTACTCATATGTGCAATTTCTGAAACAAAACAAATGCTCATGGGGATAAAAAGAGAGAAGAAAACCAAGAAGTAGATGCTTAACTATAGAGAACAAACTAATGGTTACCAGATGGGAGGTGAGTGGAGTGATGGGGATTAAGGAAGGCACTTGTGATGAGCATGAGTTTTCGTATGGAAGTGTTGTCTCACCAAACTGTACACCTGAAACTAATATTACCATGTATATTAATTAATTGGAATTCAAATAAAAAATACTCTAGTTAATATATTCCAATTATGCCTCTTTGATTATATCCTTAAGTATTAACATCATATCATATGTATGAGTCTTTTTACATTTTTCATATTTGAGACTGACTAATCTCACATTACACACATGGATAGAATTGCATTTTTCAAATGTTTGTTTTTAAATAGTAATATTCATACTTTGGACCAAAGAAGTCAGAATTATAAGCATTTAACAACTAAAATTTTCAATGTTGAAATGAACTCATTCTGCAAAAATAATTAAAAGCTCTGAATAAAATTTCAAAATTATTTTACAAGGCACAATCATGTGTGTTATTTTGAGGCCAAAGAATGGAGATAAATCTGAGTAATTGAGGGCAATATATTCCTCTATATGTCTCTTGAATATGGAGATGAGTTTGTACATAGATTTAAAAATAATAGAAAACAAAAAAGAGGCAATTTGCCCAAGATGTGAAACAATTGGTTCCACAGAGGATCATTCCATTCAGAATATATTAACAAAACAGTTGATAATCAAATATGAGATCCATTTCTTACTGTGCAAAATGCTCTGTTTTAGTTTTATATGTGGAAACGTGTTTCATCCCTCTTTAATAAAACCATGTTTTTTAAATAAAATCAAGAATTTGTATTTAGAAAACCATGCAAATTAAGCTTAACATAAAAGATATCCTCTGAGAAAGCAGGACTCTAATGAAAATAAAAATTACAACTTCCAAGGCTTTCTGTGGGACCTCTTGGGCCATGTCTGCTTGTCAATGTTAGTAAGTAAGGGAAGGTATTATGTATATTTGTTGGCTAACAATATCTTAAGATTATAAGAATATTTGGATCTATTTTTCAACAAATATTTAATGACTAAGTCCAGATAAGTTCCCTAGAAGGATATTCTTCTTCATTTTTTTAAAATCAGATTCCAATTTGTAAAAACTGGCATGTGCTCTTTTCCCAAGGTGGTAGACTCTCTGCAGCAATCTCTGTTTTTTCACTGATTTAATTTCACTAATTTAACAAGCTGTACATTTGTGAAATCCCAAGGAAGCCTATTTGGTAAGCTTCAATATCCTACTAATAGAGCAAACCTCATTTAGCAGAACACCCTCTCATTTTACAGTGGGAGACATAGAATTACTACTAACCAAAATATAAAGGGACAAGCTGCATATCAGTTTCACTTTGTGTACAAGTCAAAGATAAATATACACATTTATTTAGTCATGCATTACTCATCTAGCAAATTGGAGACACACACACACAGTATATTGAACATACCATACACACATACACAATATTATAATGGCAATTCTGAAAAGCATACGTTTATGTTGATCTTTCTAATACCACTATTCAATTAATACTTTCTTAGAGATTCATATAAATTGGGTCTTCCTCAAAGTAGAGAAAAGCTTAAGTATCTATGATCTGTTATCCCGAATAGTCTTGTATACTTAATATATGTGTTCCTGTGAATTGAAGATTTTCCTACTTGTATTATTTGTGCCCTCATTCTCTATTTGTTTTAAGACTTTGAGCAAATTGTCTCACCTATCTAATTCCTTGTTACATAATATATGAAACAAAGCCACCGTACATTACCTGATACCTCAAAGATTAAAACAAGTAATTGTTTTGGGGATGAGAGAAGGACATTTAAAAAAATATGCTCTTTTGGGGCGCCTGGGTGGCTCAGTCAGTTCAGCGTTCAACTTCTTCCACTCAGGCCATGATCTAGGGGTTTATGAGTTTGAGCTCCCCATCTGGCTCTGTGTTGAGGGCTCAGAGCCTGGAGCCTGCTGCAGATTCTATGTCTCCCCCTCTCTCTGTCCCTCCCATGCTCATGCTCTGTCTTTCTCTGTCTCTCAATAATAAATAAATGTTAATTTTTTTTAATATGCTCTTTTGATTTCAATGAAGATGCACTACATTTAAAAATCTCTGGTTTCATGGGGTGCCTGGGGGGCTCAGTCCGTTAAATGTGGGCCTCCTGATATTTGTTCAGGTCATGATACCAAGTTTCCTGGGTTGGAACCCCACGTGGAGCCCCACATGAAGCCTGCTTGGGATTCTCCCTCTCCCTCTCTCTCTCTGGCCCTCCCCTGCTCATTCTCTCCACACAAACAAACAAACAAACAAACAAACAAAAAACACCTGGCCTCTTTTCCATCTCTCATTCCTTCCCAAGGAGGAGGACTGAATTCTTGATTGGTGAGTTTTAGCTGTGGTGGCTTAGCATTTTTCTTCCTCCCATTGTTCAGGAGCCATCTGCCTCTAGATAATACATATTATCTGGTATTATCTGGTACATTCTGGTTTGCTCCTCTTCTATAAGTTTTATCAGGGTGGGCCCTTACATGGAGGGCCTATGGGTTTCTAAAGCCACCTGTGACAGGATGACTCAGTCATTATGTTTAAGGGCTTCAGAATGGGAAGGAGTAAGTAAGTCAGCTTCATCAGTAATTTGCATTATTTTTGGTTCTTTGTAAACTTGATATATTTGATATTGTCTATTTAATAGGTAGTCAACAAATATTTGAGCTTTCAAATTGTATGAAAAGCAGTTCCAAATAAGACCTATAACTTCAGAATGCTCACACTAGTGAATTGCCTATTAAAACAGGTAGATGATAATACAACTTCTGTATTGATGTATATGTACATCTATCCTTGAGATTTAAAAACTTATAGTGCCTAGATCATAATTATTAAATATATTTCTATATAATTACAGAACTATAAAATTATTATAAAAGTGAATAGTGCATTCAGCATTGCTGAGTGTTTCTTGCATGGTGTGCAAAAAATTGGCAACAATGAAGTGAAATCCTCAACTAATTTGAAGTAACAATAAACATTAAACTCATTTAAAAATAAATAACAGTGATATCTACACTACACTACAAATAGAATTTGTATGATGCTATTATCAAACATACAACAAATCAAATCTCCTTGGGAAAATAGTGGGTTCTAGCACTAGGGCAATAAATATATAAAATGAGCCTAGGGCATCTTGCAATGCCAAAAATTAATACTGCTCAAGCACACCTCCCCCACACCCAACACACACACATATACAATGATGGGGATATGTCCAGAGATACAGGAACCAAAACTGCAGTAATTTGAGCAATAATATATGATAAAGGAGTATTTTTAAAAACTTTTTAATGTTTATTTTTGAGAGAAAGAGACATAGCACAAGTGGGAGAGGGGCTGAGACAGACCGAGACACAATCCAAAGCAGGTTCCAGGCTCTGAGCTGTCAGCACAGATCCTGATGCGGGGCTCAAACTCACAAACCATGAGATCATGACCTGAACCAAAGTCGGATGCTTAACCAACTGAGCCACCCAGGCGCCCCCATAAAGTAGTATTAAATTATAACTCAACCTATAAAGTAAATACCCATGAATCCATACCAATACAAATAAATGACTGGATAAATAAATACAGAAGAATAGACAAAATTTCCATATAGAATTTCAATTAATTCTTGTAAGTACTTTATCCTCATGCAGGTGGAACACAACTCCCCACTCCTTAAGGGCTATTCGTACTGATTTCTTTTCAAAGGGGAATATGGAAGTGGGAAAAATGAGTAAAATTGACCATGAAGGGACTGGAAAAATACTAGCCTGGCCATGTGAGCAAGGTTAATATCAACATTGGTAAGTGATGTCCATACCTTTGATATGATGTAATGGATTGCGATTTCACCTTTGTATTCTTCCTCCCCAAAACATATATTCCCGTTCTAATAATGAAGAAATATGAAATAAATCCCAATGAAGAGACATTAGGCAAGCTGTTTAAACAGTACTTCCTATAGATTGAATTGTGTCCCCCCAAAATTCATATTTTGAGGTCCTAATACTCATATGACTATATTTGGAGCTAGCATCTTTGAGAAATAATTAAGGTTAAATGAGATCATAAGGGTGGAGCCCTGGTGCAATGGGACTATGGCCTTATGAGAGGAAATCTCTCCCCATCAGTTGACTGCACAATGAGAAGACAGCCATTTGCAAATGAGGAAAAGAGTTCTCATCTGGATCTACACATGCTGGCAGCCTGATCTCAGCCTTCCAGCCTCTAGAACTGTGGGAAAAAATTGTTTTTTAAAGCCACCCAGTATATGAAATTTTGTTAGGGCAGTCCTAACAGACTAATACAGTACTCCTCAAAAGTGTTGAGGTTCTGGAAAAGAAGGAAAGTCTGAGAAACTCAAAGCTAAGAGGAACCTAAAGAGAAATAAAGACTAAGTGTACTGTGGTATCCTGGATAGGTCCCTGGGAAAGAAAGGAACATTGGAAAGGAAATCTGAATAAAGTATGGATTTCAATTAGTAATAAGATATCTGTAGTTGTTCATTAGCTGTGACAAATGTACCATGCTAATGTGAGATATTAACAACGGGAAATCTGATATGGAATACATGATGATTCTTTTACTATTGTCAACATTTCTTTAAATCTAAAATTATTCTAAAGTACAATTTTCTTTAGAAAATATAAATTATTTAATTCATGTATACATATGTGCTTATAGAAGGTATGAAAGCTGTTGTGATCATTCAATTAACCTCTTCATGACAATTATTGAAGAAATAGAAAAAATACTGAAGTGAATTAGAGGCGAATAAGAATGTCTTTTGAAGACCTCATAGTATAATGAAAAAATAATTCCCATATTTTATTGTACCATACATTTTTATATTACTTTATTTTTATTTTAGCAATTTTCTATCAAACATCTGAAATGTACTCTTTGACTTATTATTTTACAATCCACTTACAGAGAAGAATGTAAACTATTTCAATTGATTAATCTGTAAAAATAAGAGAGTTGGGTTGATAAGCACAAATAGAATTTCTAGCTGTCAGTACTATAATTTTACATGATTAAAGAATAGCAGATAGAATAGTATCTACAAATCAGTTAATATTTTCACTTTTTGTCAGATGCCAGGAAATGTGTAGCATATCTATAGACAGAATACTCCTATATTTAAAAAAAAAATTCAGAGAAAGGATCTTTTCCTGTGTCGTCCCTGGTTCAAAGTGTAAGAAACCTCTCTGGTCCAAGAAAATCAAGTTAGGAATTTTGGCAATTTTAAATATATGTTTAACTAACAAAAGAAGAAACTACTTTCTCTGATTTGCATTGCACTCATAAATAAATATAAAAATAATGACTTTAAATGTTGCTATCTCTGAAATATATTTCTCATTTAATTATAATAAATTATACACATTATGTGATTTGCATAAACCTTTACAGCAATATATTTAACCTCACTTCAATTACTTTTCATTTTCTGTAAATTAAAAACTTTCAGTATTTAGAATAGCAATTTATAAGGGCAGTAAACTTAGCTACATATCCTAATACTCTTTTACCTGCTGCATTCTCTGCAAGAAATTCATATTTGATTGTCCAGAACCTCTGGATTAGGAAATAAACACCCTTAAAGCCAGCTACTGACAATTTTAAGAGAATTGATGGCTCCATCCTTTGGTCAAAGAGAAAAAGTAATAAGATGTTGAGGCTGAATCCCCAAGGCACAGACCATGGCCGTTTTTCCCAGGTTCTGGGAGTTAAAGATATCATGGGTTTTATGTTAAAAACAATTCTCTTTGAATTGGAGTGTTAATTCCATGGTTAATGATGTGTCAAGATCAAAGTAATTTCCAAGTGGAAAAATAGGAAAGTGACTGGATTTGAAAAGTTATCCAGATCTAGAAACATCATTCAAATCGAACTCTAACATGCTTCTCATATAGTATACATATGATACTTATACAATTATACATACAAAATATTATATAAATCTTTCAAACATACCTATTATATACATTTTATACAATATACATCACATATTATATGTAAATAATAAATAGTATATGTAATATGTATCTTTTATATATACTTATTACACATCTTTTATATGATATACTAAATACATATTATTCATTATAGATTATATACATTATATACTTCACACATATGCTTGTTATATATGTATATATCTGTATGTGCATATATGTGTATATATATTTTTTATGTATTTATATATACACACACATATATAAACTTCTAATACCTCAAAATTTTACCTTATTTGGAAATAGGGTCTTTGCAGATGTAATCAAGTTAAGATGAGGTAATTAGGGTGGACTCTAATCCAATATGACGGGTGTTCTTAAAGGAAGAGGAAAATCCATGAGGAGACAGGGACACGTACGTAAAATGCCATGGGAGAAGAGACCCTTAGATTGAAGTACTTCAGCTGCAAGCCACAAATACCTAAGATTGCCTGGGAACCATCATCAACTAGGAGGAAGTGGCAAGAAAGCAATCTTCCTACAGATTTCAGGATCATGGTACTACTGATACCTTGATTTTATGCTTCTTGCCTCCAGAACTGTGAAACAATAACTTTGTGTTGTTTTAAGCCATCCAGTTTGTAGTCCTTAGTTACGCCAGCTCTAGGAAAACTAATAAAGCATTGAAGGATGTTGTTTAATAGGATGGGATTCGATAACCTAACATATCAGAGGTGGTTCTTCACCTTCCTCAAGTGCTTTCTTCCCATAACTTATTTAGCTGAAAAGGCAGAATCTTTTTGGAATTGGAAAAAATTAGTTTTTAGCAGATTCTAAGATAAGAGAAGCAGCACGTTCGCCTGTCTAAATGTATCTTTGTCTATCAGTGGGTTTACCGGTGACTTTTCTGTTATTGACTGAACACTACTTCATTTCCTAGATGGGGAACAAATGAAGAAATAAGTTAAATATGTGCTAATCCAAAATGCTCCAAATTCCTAAGCTATTGAATTATTAGGTAGTGGAATAATGCATAATGATATATAGCATTTGTTATTTCCAGCTCATTTTTAAATGTATTTACTTCGTATATTACAGCAAAACATAAGATGAAAAAATAAGTTTTTCTCCTTTAATCTGCCACTTCCTAATTCAATTTGTAATCATGTAGTGTCTTTCGAGGTTTGTTCTCTAGTTACTTTCTTTAGAAGAGGGATATTATGATTTATTTCTCAATCATCAGCTCTTAGTATGGAGCCCAGCAATATTAGTAATAAAAAATATTTTAATAAATACATTGATGAATGTATAAATACATAAAAGCTAAACATATTACATTTGTAGGCAATGAGGCTCAGTTATCATTGTTTACTACTTGAGAAAATGTAATGGCATTACCTCTATTGACAGAGAAACTCACCACAGGATGGACTTGTGTGGATAGATCTTGAGTTTTGTTTGACTTTCCAAAGCATGGATTAAGTGTTCACAAGAAATTAACTTCTAATTTCTAACTTCCACAATTATTTTATTAATTATCCAGCATTCACCAATTTTAATATGTGTATGTATATGTATATGTATATATATGTATATATATATGTATATATGTATATACATATATGTGTATATATGTATATGTATATATGTATATACATATGTGTGTATATATATGTATATGTATATACATATGTATATATATATAGGCTCAATCCTGTCATCCACAACTGACACCTGTCTCATACTTCACTGATGAGACAGTGGCAGTGAATACCCAGGTGTAGACTTCAGATGGAAATGTCAATAAGTGTCCAAAATCTAGGTTGTCATGTGACATCTTCAATGTTGGCCCAGAGGACAGGAAAAAAAGATGTTCGTAAATAGATCCAAGGCTCCTGTTTCCACTCGGAGAAAGTGATTGATGTGTCACCACTACCACACCACACAAGCCTTTATTTTCACTTGCTATCTTAGAGATGGCGGAAGAGGATATTTGAGGGATGCATTTATTCAAAAAAGGATAAACTATTGGACTAAACCAGAGGAAACTTCTATCAATTTTCAACTTTTGTGACTCCATGTTCTCCAGTGAAGTTAGGATTCATAAGACATATTAGTCAAAAATAAAAGGAAAACCTCACTTTCCGTTGTATATGTGGATAAGTAGCTTTCCTTTTCCACTTGGGTTTCAATATACAAATTTATTCTAAGGGTTAACTGCACACACCATCATCTGTCCCTCAAGCATCTTTCATACTGACCATACTGACCACTCCATACTGACTGCATCACTCAAGTAAAATTGTCCTTACTACCGTCAACTGGGACCTTAATTTGCCAGTATGTAGTTATTAGTCATTATCTTCCTCAATTTTACTCTAACATTGGTCACAGAAGATTATTGTTTCTCCTGGCTTCTCTGATATTATCTTCTACTTTTTCCTTTTATGTCTCAAGTCATTCCTTCTCATTCTTTGTTTATAATTCCTTCACTACCTTTTACCTAAGTATTCGTGTGTCAGATCTTGCCTCTTCTTCTACATCATCTCTCTAGGCAATCTATTAATTCTCAGGATTTTACACACCCCTCCTTGTTAATAACTCACTGTTTATGGGCTATACTTCTCATTTCCTATCCAGATGCATATTTTAAACTGATTACTTAACTTTTCCACTCAGCTAGTTCATAGAGGAGAGCATTCCAGTAACAAAACAGAGCCTAATATGTCCAAACATAACATGTCCAAAATGAAACTCTTGATGTAGCCCTAGCCATAATTCAATTCTTTTTATTATGTTCTCTACATTAATAAATTATCCTTCCTCCAGTGACTCAATCTGGAGACACAGAAACATTGTTTAACACTAACCTGTACTTAAACCAGTAGATCCAATTCATCATAAAGTCCTGTAAATTATAACTCCTACATATATCTCAAAGCTGTCTATTTCTCTCCAGCTTGGTGACAACCACATGTGTCTAACCCAACATCTGTCATATGGATTATTATAAGAGTTTCCAAATTGGTTTTCCTTCTCCATTATTTACTCTGGCAAAAAAAATATCTTCTTACAGCAGCCAGAGTGATATATTTTTTTAAAAAAACATTCCAAATTGGTTTATTGCTCCCCTCTATGATTACAATAAAATCTAACTTCTGTGAATTCTGTACTTTTGTCCAGAGATCTTGTATGATTCAATCTTTTCTCAATGCCTTTGTCACATGGTCTTCTTTTTTATTACATTATACAACCCATGGCCTCCAAAAGGAATGATTCTTCTTGAAATAACAAACCATGCTTATTAACCATTTTTACTTAAAAAAATTAAAAACATGTAATATATACATACACAAAAGAGAGCACATTATTTTCCACCACTCCACTTAAAATAGAACAAATGAAGTCTTTTGAAAACTTTTCCCAGTTTACATCCCTGGCTACGCTGTCTGCTACGGAAAACTATGATCATGTTAACAATCGTCTTGCATGTCTTTGTAGGCTCACCACATTTTACAAGTCTGTAAAAATGTGTTGCTCAGAATTGTCTATTTTGTGTAGCTTTGTCTTCCCCAGTGGAGTCACATGTATATGTTCTCCAGTGGATTTTTATTCATTTACTATCATGTTTTTGCAATTCATTCATTAGATGAAATTATAGTTAATTAATTAATTAATTAATTTGATGAACATCCTTTATTGAATAAATACACCACAATGCAGTTTCCCATTTTATTTTTTAAAAAATTATATATTTCTTTTGAGATAAGGGGAGAGAGAGAGAGAGAGAGAGAGAGAGAGACAGAGAGAGAATCTCAAGCAGGATCTGAACTATCAGCATAAAGCCCAATGCAAGGTTCAATCTCACAAACCTTGAGATCATGAACTGAGCAGAATATCAAGAGCTAGATGTTTAACCGACTGAGCCACCCAAGTGCCCTCCTTTTTATTTTTGATACATTACTGAGTTATTGCTAGATCTTTATTTATAGATAGTAATATTAAGAAAATTTTTGCACATGGGTCCTAGTGGTTTTATAATTACAACAATTCTTCTACTGTAAGTACCTAAGAGAAAAAAATCTCATACATAAAACATAGATGTTAAAACATGGGGAATTGACAATATTTTACCATTTATTAACTTGCAACTTTTAAAATTTTATGTGATTCAAAATTATGTGTATGTGTGTGTGTATGTGTATATATTGTGTGTATATATATATGTATATATATATATATATATATATATATATATTCAACTTGAATAATCATGTCGAAATCAATTCCAATGTATACATACCAATTTACACTCCAATTATTTTCATTCATTCTGGGGCTAATCTTTGCAAGGTATGCTTTTATAAAATGTTAATGTGATTGAATGTATCACTGCATATCATTTTTGTTGTATTTTCTTTACAAAACATTTATTTAAAACTAGGTCATAAAGATATTATTTTACAGTTTAAAAGTTTTAACATTGACAATGACATTTTAGTCATTAATTTGTGTATGTGAGGAGGAATGAACTTTAAAAAATCCATTTTTATTTTTTGAAAGTGGATAACCAGTTTTTCCAGCATCATTAGTGGAAAGGTCCATCTGTTTTCCACAGACCTCTCACATATCAATCAAAATTTGATATATGTCAGCTTCTGTATCTGAAGTCTCTATTGTACTACTGCTAAAATATTTTAAGAAGTCAAAATATCTGCTGTATATGCTTTTCAACCTTATTTTTCTTCTCAGTGCCTGGAATTGCTTAAAATATATATGTTTTCAGCCTTTAGTTTTTGCTGATACACATAGTGGTGTTGATATTTTTGCTTCTAAGGGATCAGAATTTGTCTTGGGAGCTTTAAGAATTTTTTCAATGTCTTTGATAGTCCAAAATTTCACCAAAATGTTTCTTGGTGAGGACATTTTCTTCTTTCACTTTCTTGATGTTCTATGGGTCCCCGTTTATTTCTGAGAAATTTATCTCTATTATTTCTTCAAATATTTCCTCTTCACTATTATTTTCTTTATATCTTTGATTTAAAAAAACTAGTTACTAGTATTTCTGTGTCTATTTAAAACAATATGTATTTGCTTGCTATTTAAATGTATTAATCCTTTTATGCATCCTCTTCTAAGTACTTAAATTTGTTCCTTCAATCTGTACAGTTCACTAGAGCTGCTGTGGTAATACCACCGACTGCGTGGCTTAAACAACAGAAGTGTATTTCTCATAGCTCAAGAGGTTAGAAGTTCCAGATCAAAGTGCCCCCAAGTTTTGTTTTTTACAGAGACCTCTCTCCTTGGCTAATAGATGGCCACTTTCTCTAAGTGTCCAACATGCTTTTTTCCCTGTGTGTAACCTGGTGTCTTTGTTTCCAATTTTTCTCTTCTAATAAGGACACCAGTCAGATTCAATTCGGGCCCACCCTAAATTCCTTATTTTAATTTTTTTAAAGTTTATTTATTCTGAGAGGAAGAGAGAGAGACAGTGAGAGAGAGAGAGAGAGAGAGAGAGAGAGAGAGAGAGAGAGAGAGAATCCCAAGCAAGCTCTGTGCTGAAAGCTTAAATCCCAATGTGGGGCTGGAACTCATAAACAGTGAGATCATGACCTGAGCTGAAACCAGGAGTTGGGCACTTAACTGACTAAGCCACCCAGGTGCCCCCTAAATGCCTTATATTAGTTTAATCACCTCTCTCGTACATGACTTCATGAAGAATAAACACACACACACACACACACACACACACACACACACACACACAACCATTTACTCATTTTTCTTTGCTAAAACTCCAGCAAATTCTCCTTGAGGTGAAAGCATCCCCTTCATCTCCCCAGGAGAGGCAGTTTGGGGCAGTGAAATGTGAACTACTATTTGGTGTCGGAAAGGGAACATGCATCAGGGTTAATGTCTGAGGCTAGTCAATCAACCAACGGTTTTCAGCAACACTTGAACAGATCAAGATTTCTGGGTTACCTATCCGGAATACAAGTTTTTGCTAGTGTTGTTGATTTATGCAACCAGGGACAGGTATTGATTTTCCCAGGGAGATGGATTTTTTAATTCTAATTTGTCCTCTGAGACTACTTCTGGATGAGTTCTGCTCCAGGTTGAATCAAACCCTTCCTTGGCCAACAAAGCACACAAATTTCTTCAATGCTTCTTTACAGTTTTTGTTGTTGTTGTTCAGGATCTCGGACGCTTCATTTTTAAGGGTTGATCTTATTTGAGAGAGACTACAGAATGGATAATTCACCATCTTTGCAGAAACTTGAAAATCTAAACCTCATGTTATTATTATTGTAATTATTATGTTAATCTAGAATTTTAAATGTACTATGACACTTTCTTCCAACATATACTTCAACCTTTAGTGAGCAAATGAAATAAATCAGGCCTATAGGGTCACCATTTTTTCCCATATATCTATCAATTAGCTGGTACTTACAATGTGCTGGATAATGTTATTAAAAAATGAAGTATTTATTGAATAAAAATACCCCTTGGGATATCATCTATTCATATTTACACGAAAATAAGTGCTAAATTTCCATGTTTTATTATGCATTTTCTCTGACTACAATCTGCTTTTGAATGTGAAATATAATCTCTGACGAATGCTGTGGATCTGATAGACATTGTTAATGGAAGATTTTTATATTATTTCCATAAATGTTATATAAATATTTAAATGTAAACTATTGCATATGTTTATATCCTCTACCGGACAGTGAGCCAATTAACATCAGGAGCTATTTCTCATTCAACAAATGAAAAAATTGACATCAAATATTTACTTGGTTTCTTAGATGCCACATACATTTTTGACTGAGATGATTTAAACTCAGTCCTGTCTTCAATGCAAGAATGCTCTATAAGGATGGAGAACCATGAAAACAAAGTCTCGTAAATAATAAGTGTTGAGAAGTGAAGATTACTTCATTGGAAACAACTTTAACTGGAGATAACAGGAAGCCTGTCTAGGTAGGTCCTTGTTATAAAAATTTAACTGAATCTATGTTTAGCTGATCAATTAGCATTCAGAGAGAAAAACCTGTTTAAATACTTAGAAGCATACTAGACATGAATCAAAAGTTAAACCAGAAAGATGTAAAGTTATAGATGGTAGTTCAAAAAACTTGTATCTGTTTTAGCCTATAGCTAAATGGTTACCAGATTTAGTCATTATAGGAAGCAAAAATTACATGGGCGAATGATATAAATGCAAATTCATGTTACAGAAAATCAATCATAAAAAAATTAAACTTGGAAAAGTTGTGGTTATAATAGAATTTGTCAGAGAAAAATACTTTGAAAGAAGATTGCTTAATGAAATTTAATAGTATACCTGATTCATTTATGCTTCAAAAATATAACCGCCAAAATTTGAAATATTTATGGTCGGTTTAGAGACAAGAATTAAGATTTGTTGCAATGGAATGCTACCCATGGTGTGTAATACATGTTGAAGTAGATACCTATACCTAACAGCCACTTGTTTTTCATTCTTTTCCGGCATTTGGGTTTTGCTGCCTTTTAAATAACTTGGGTGGGGAGGGGGGACGACACATGTATGGATCAGAAAATCACACCATGGCTTCAGACTCTGCCTTATCTCTACTTTCACTGTGAAAACCACCCCTGCTGTTGGCAGCTCATGAATATACTGCTTAACTTGAGGCTGAGCATTAAGGGCACTATTCTCACTGTTGAGAATAGACAAGAACACAAAGGTCCCTACTTCCATAGAGCATAGCTTTTATTAAGGAAACAAAATAAATAAATAACAAAATGAATATATAATATGTCTGGTAGCCAAAGGGTTTAGGAAGAAAAATAATTCAGGGTAAGGGGAAAGGTCAGGATGAAGAAATGTAATGTTATTTAAGAGAGCATGGTCAGAGAAGGCTCCCTGTTAATGTTGGACAGAGACATAAACATAGTGATGAACTGCCATATTTTGGTGGAAATGATTCCTGGAAGTGGTAGCAGTGAGAGAATGTCTCAAAGCAAGGATACATTTGGTGGGCTGAGAAGGCAAAATGGCTGTGGGTATGGAAGGTCAGATGGGAGGCTATGGGAATAGTTCAGGATTTGACTAGGGCCATAGGAAGAGGCAATAAACAATAGACAGATTCTGTAGATATTTCAAAGGAAGAAAAAAAGGGCTAGATATGTTATGGAGGGAAATAGGACCAAAAGTCTAAAAAACAAAACCTTCATATTGTCTAAGGACTGCATTACAGTAAGAAAGAAATAGATAAACTCAGTCAGCATCTGGGTAACCAACCAGTTTTTGTAAAAAAAAAAAAAAAAAGTGTACAGACTTTTATTTACACAATTGCTTAAGAAGACCCCTCTCTACTTTTTGATCTGCAGGAAAAGAATTTGGGAGAGGAGGCTTAGAGACACTAAAGACAAGGGAAGATGAACCGTTGGTAACAACTTAGCTAAAAATACACAGTATGCTCATAGCTTCTATTTGACAGTGCTTACTGTACTATGGAAAAAGTAAGAATCCATAAAGGTCCACGTCTTTCCCGAGGGGACAAAAATATCAAAGAGTTTTCGGTATCAATCTTCCCCAGCCCTGGGTATTCACGCCCTTGTGTAATCACTTCACATACTGTTTTTAGGTCAGTATGCCTGGTCAACAGAACACAACAACAACAAGTGTTGGTATATTACTTTTGAGGCCAGGTAATAAGGGATATTATTGCTCTCTCTCTTGCTTGCTCTCTCTGTCTCTCAGATAACTCTCTCTAGGGAAAGAAGGCTGCCATATTATGTGATCACTCAAGCAGCTCCATGGGAAGACACACCAGAGAGAAACTGAGGCCTCCTGCAAATAGCCAACAAAGAACTGTAACCTGCAGTCAATGTGTTTGAATCATCTTGGAAGCAGTTTCTTCAGCTACAGTCAAGCCTTCAGACATCTGCCGCGGCTAGCTACCATTTTGGCTGCAACTTTGTAACATCCTCCCTAAGACCCATCCAACTAACACACTCCTGAATTTCTGACCCACGGAAATGGGAAACCTCAGTATTTATTTTCCAAGCTGCTAAAGTTTGGAATAATGATGCTGCAATGATTAAGTAAGGCAGATTTTAGGACTTTTAGTGCCATGCTGCTATAACAAAACTTTAATGTGTAAGGCTGGCTTCAGAGCTAGAGAGTGAGCGTAAGCCGGAAGAACTTTGAACACGCATTGATTAAATGCTTCAAGACATCTGAAGAGATTGAAGAGAAAGTCAGAATGAAATCATTGAGTTTCTTATCTGCCAATCAGTACAGTTAGTATCCAAAGCTAAATACATCTTCTTCAAGAGTGCCCATCTCCTACTCGCTATATACATTTGTCCAGGGGAAATTTTAAGGGCTTTCTTATACTGCTTATGCAATTCCACACAATTGCTCAGATGGTGAGGCAAGATGGTGAGTGTGCCCTTGCCTCCTGATTTGTACTCCAGCATTAGGCAGGTTGTCTATTGGCTCTATACCTTTATGTTATTTCTCTCTGGTAGTTGTTATGGAAATGAGGTCAAGAGTGTGGAAGAGTGGGGTGTGTGCTCTCTGTCTTCATTCCTGGATGCTTTATGAGAAGTATTTTGGAATTTTTGAAAAAAGAAAAAGGAAATATTTTTTCCTACATTGCTTAGATCTATACGTTTGAAGAATGCAAATAATAAATGGGTTTTTGACATCAACTACATTGTACAAAGAAGCTAGTAAGAAATTGCTGATAATTTAGAGGCATCATAAATAAAAGAGAGAAATCTTTATCTGTATCCAAGCCACATTTCTTTTCTCCCATATTATGAACATCCACTTCTGAGTGTTTTCACTGTACCATGAGAAGGGCAACATGTTTTCTCCCTCTCGATCTGAGTGTTCTGTATCTGAGTACCATCTGCCA
Source organism: Neofelis nebulosa (assembly GCF_028018385.1). Lineage (NCBI taxonomy): Eukaryota > Metazoa > Chordata > Mammalia > Carnivora > Felidae > Neofelis > Neofelis nebulosa. Next base: position 19,089,858 of record NC_080782.1, read on the forward strand.
TGTCTGAAATCATTGCTGGATACATACACATTTTGTTGTGGTGATGAATGGTGTGTTCCCCACTTTGTTTTGGCAGTAGAGTCATTTTCTACTTGGATTCGATGATTTGAATGTGAACTCGGTTTCCAATATCGCTATACTGCTTAACAGCGTCAATCTGCTTCCAGCCATCCATGGCTCAGGGGACGTTACCATAAAGTAATAAGTGGAATAAGTATCCTACTTATTATTTTATCAGGTGGGCACAAAAGGCCAAAAGCCAAGGGCAATAAAAGGAAAGATGATTAAATGTCATACTAGGTTTCACACTCCTTTCTACTTCTCATAAATACTTTTTACATTACCAAGGACTTTACTTGAAAGAATTAACAAATAATTGTTTTCCTACCAACTAAAACAGATGTGTTTTTATTCTTGATCCTGAAGAAGAATCACTGTTTGTTTAGTGTAACAACTTTGTGCTCAGAGATGCTCCTTGGCGATGCAATTTGATATGATCCAATGAGTTAAGAAACCTTAGTACTCAGCATGAGTGAACTGCTGGTAAAAGTGTATCCTCGAATTGACTAGTAAATATTTCCCTGATGACAATACAGATATGCTTGTTTTTCCTCAACTTGACGTGGACTATTTTGCTTATATGTGTTTCAACAGGTTGAAAGGCATGTAAATAACTATGGATCTTTTAAGAAGCAATTTTTTTCCAACAGTGTTAGGTAAATATGTTCTCCCCTTTTGCTTTGCTAATAAAGGAAACAAAGAAAAGAGGATAGTATTCTTCCAGGAAATTTCTTGAATCTTGGAATTCAATTTATTTTATTCAAAATACACTTTCTTTGGAACATATTACCTTTAGTTAACTCGTTTTTATTATATATCTGTCATACATTCGTTATTTTTTAATTTTTGCTACATGTATATTAAAGGCTTTATTTAAATATTTGTGGAACTTGCAGAAAAATCTAGGGTATTTTCAATCTTTTTGAGGTGATGGAAAAAATAGTATGTCTTTTTTTCATATCCTCATGAACCAGTGGGTTCAAGAATATTCCATTGAAACTGAGATAGAGAAATAAAAGAAAATGGGAAATATTTGTAGTAAAAATGTAGATGAGCAGACTTTAAAAAAAAGTAAATTAAATTGGAGATGTACGGCGAAAGTGAATTTCAGGCTCTTTATTTTAGCTATTTGCATGCAAAAGTAATAGAGCATTAACAAACTATTGTGCAATCTGGTGTAATTGCAGCACCAACATAACCCTCATATGCCATGGATGTATTTGTACACAAAATAACTATGATACTGGCATAACAAAGGAATAAAATTTAAAGCTGGATTTTATGTGATAAAGAAGAGAAATCAAAGAAATTATGGAACTCAGGTAGCGTTTTTACTATCTTGTCTTCTTTCAGGAGCTACCAGCTGTTATGCTCACACAAATAGATTAGTTGAAAAATACATTAACATGTACAAATTATGTCTTTACAGTGAAATTAATGACCAGCTCATTCAGCATAAAAGATAATTTTACAAAGGAAATACTGCATCATTAAAGGTAGCATTTATGCAACCCAAATGTGCAGAGTAATATGACAGCAGCTTTCTCAAAACGGTGTTATATCCTACTAAAGTGCCTATCATTTAAAATGAAGAGCAATAACACAACTCCATTCTCTTAAGAAGGAAAGAAAGGGTGTTGATAAATTCATTCATCTTGTTCTAAAGAATAAGATTTTAATGGTGTTTAAAATCTTAGAACACATTTTTGTTTCAGTGTTGTATTATATATCGAAATTATGCCTTAAACAGAGTGATGGCTTGGTAGTATACTAAAATTGTTTAGTTTAAACAATTTTTTTAATGTTTTATTTATTTTTGAGAGACAGACAGAGAGGGAGAGAGAGAGAGAGAGAGAGAGAGAATCTGAAGCAGGCTCCAGGCTCCGAGCTGTTAGCACAGAGTCTGATGCGGGGCTCCAACCCATGAAACATGAGATCATGACCTGAGTCAAAGTCAGACGCTTAACCAACTGAGCCACCCAGGCACCCCTAAAATTGTTTAATTTGAAGACAAACAAATAATTATATACAGATATTTTAATTTATTATATTAAAATATTTTGCTACTCTTATAAGATTGTGAAGTCCCACTGAGTTCGAAAAACCAGACTGGAAGCTAGTGTTCTATCCTACAACTAATCGAATCAGCTCTAGTTAATCACCTTCAAGTCAATGCTTGCAACAGAGAGACATATTAGCATGAAATAGAAAAGTTTTATAGCTAGTTTATCAAGAATCTTGGAAAAGAAATGGGACTAATCTTTTGCTTCATATCAATGCTAAAGATGATGAATCAAACTTCTGATTAAAATAAGCCTCTTAGGGCCAAATAATTTTTCCATTAGTTTCAGAGAGCTAGAACCCATTCTTACTATTCTTGCCATTTGACTAGTCTGTTATAAGGAGCATTAAATAGTGCTTTAAAAAAATTTTTTTTTCTAATGTTTATTTATTCTTGAGACAGAGACAGAGTGTGAACAGGGGAGGGGCAAGGAGAGAGGGAGACACAGAATCTTAAACAGGCTCCAGGCTCTGAGCTGTCAGCACAGAGCTCCACACGGGGCTCGAACCCACAAACTGTGAGATCATGACCTGAGCCGAAGTCGGACGCTCAACCGACTGAGCCACCCAGGCCCCCCAAAATAGTGCTTTTATACACGTATGTTCTCCTTGCTATTGGAGAAAATGATGGAATTTAAATTTAGCATGCATTTTGACTCTTGAAAAAAGGAGGCAGTTTCCAACAGTAAGTAGATGACTTATATGAGACATATCTGATTATGGATTCAAAGGAAATAAAAGTTTACAATGTAAAAATTGAATACACTGTGGGGGCGCCTAGGTGGCGCAGTCGGTTAAGCGTCCGACTTCAGCCAGGTCACGATCTCGCGGTCCGTGAGTTCAAGCCCCTCGTCGGGCTCTGTGCTGACAGCTCAGAGCCTGGAGCCTGTTTCAGATTCTGTGTCTCCCTCTCTCTCTGCCCCTCCCCCGTTCATGCTCTGTCTCTCTCTGTCCCAAAAATAAATAAAAAACGTTGAAAAAAGAAAAAAGAAAAAAGAAAAATGAATACACTGTGATGTGCTGTTTGTGTATAAATGTTCTAGGCTACCTTTGACATTGACACCTTAACTTCTGTTCAGAATAGCGTCTGTCTACTATTAACATGAGTAAGTAGCTAGCTGAGCACGGAACATACATTTCTTGGGAATGTATACTAAATGATATAAGTATTATGGGTATAGGAGCATGACTTAAGGACATTTGATGCTTCCATAAGGAGAGGGGGTGATTGTGTGGTCTTATAAGGGACACTGTCCCTCTGAAAAGTTGCATTGCTAATCGACTATGGAAAACTGGCTTCTTGGTACATACTGAGGTAAGCAGTGGTAGACCTTATTTCTCTTATACTCTATTTATAGTATGGATTTTATAGGGTTTAGAGAACAACATGCATACGTTAGATACAGAAATAAGTAAAGAAGAAATTTTGACGAGTAAATAAAAGGCAGAGGTTCGCCTGCAGGCAGCAATGTACCTTTTAAAGGTCTACCCTCTTGATAAAAGCATGTGGTAAAATTGGATCTGAACAGGTTAGTAACTAATTGAAGCAATGATTTAAAACCTGTTATTTACAAATTTTGAACAGTGTGTTTTCCATATGAATTGCTGAATAAAAACACTAAAACTCCCTCATATCCAAGAGCAGTTTCAAATGGTTATAACAATGCAAATTGAAGGCACATTGCTAGGGGCACCTGGGTGGCTCAGTTGGTTAAGACTCTGACATTGACTCAGGTCATAATCCTGTGGTCCGTGAGTTCGAGTTCCCCACTGGGCTCCATGCTGACAGTTCAGAACCCAGAGCCAGCTTTGGATTCTGTGTCTCCCTACCCACCCCCCTCTCTCTCTGCTCCTCCCCTGCTCATTCTCTATCTCTGTCTCTCAAAAATAAATACACATTAAAAATTTTTTTTGAAAGCACATTGCTAATGAGTCAGTGGTCAGAGAGATGGTTTAATATCATTCTCCTGGTGACTGACGTAATCCATTTATAAGAAGGTATACCTGCAAAATGAATATAATTTATAATTGCAACTCTCAACTCTCACCCCTTAGAAACTTTATAATAGTTGACAGTAGACAGTTTTAAGTTATATTCCTTGGAAATGTATATATTATACAAAAATTTCTGTGGAGAATTAAGGGTGTGTGTCTATAGTAACATAAATGTGAAAACTAGTGGCAAATGAAGCTGATATAATGTAACTTAAGTGAATATTTTTTAATAATATTAGTGATCTGGGGACTTCCCTGGCTGGCTGACTAGAGGTCCCAGCACCATTAAATGGCTTCTCCAAAATGATTAGTAGTGCAAAGGATTCCATTCAAATTATTAGTTATCCCATTAAGTAATTATACATCTCACACGATGGAGAAATTTAAGGCATGAATAAAATGATTCAAGATTTTATATTTTACTCTATCTTCACCTAACAGTATATTTTATTATGACATAGTTATTCCATGTATCAAATGCATTTAGTATTATGAACATTTTATATTTTGAATTAATCATGCCACTTAAAACATTTTATTGGTTAAGTTAGGTGTTAATAGTAATGACTAAGAATTTTATTTTATATAATTGTTATATATTAGTAAGTTATACATCTATTACATCTACTATATTTTTTCATGAACCATCTCATTATTTTATAATATTTTAATGTAACTCCAGCTTCACAAGATTGCAGGATTAGTACAAGAATATATTAGTGATCTTTTACCTAAATACATTAATTGTTTGCATTTTGTCCCACTTGCTTTCCCTTATTCTGTTTATGTTTCTCTACTTATCCATTTACATGTGTGTGTGTGTGTTTGTGTGAAACTTTTTTTCTTGAAATATGTGAGATTAAGTTGGAGATATCATGTCCCTTTACCCCTAAATACTCTTGCATGCTGTGCATAAGAACAAGGTTTTTCTCTTACACATTTACATTATACTTATTAAAATGAATAAATATAAAATACTGTTAACTAGCGTGTACTCCATACTGTAAGTTCAACACTTTGCCAAAAGAGTCATTTATGCTTATTTTTCCTCAGCCAGAAACCAAGCATGTTTGGTTGTAAGGTCTCTTTAGTCTCCATAAGTTTTGAATAAAATATATTTTAAAATATGTAAAAATTATTAAGTGGATATCACTTAAAGATTTTTGTATTTTACAGTAATTTCTCTTATACAAAATTTTATTTTATTTTAAAAAAAAAATTTATGATTATTTATTTATTTTTTGAGGGAGAGAGAGAGCAAGCCAGGGAGAGAACAAAGAGAGAGGGAGAGAGAGAATCTCAAGCAGGCTCCACCCTGTCAGTGCAGAACCGACGTGAGGCATGAACTCACGAACTGTGAGGTCATGACCTGGGCTGAAACTAAGAGTCGGGCACTTAATGACTGAGGCACCCAGGTGCCCCTCTTATACAAAATTTTATAAGAGAATTATTTTCATTAAACATGTTGACAAGACAAAAAAACTTTCCAAAAAAAATCTCTGAACTGAAATTTGAACAACAAAACCTGGTGAGTGCTGGGGAGGAATCAGAAATAACTAAATCAACACCGTTATCTTTGGTAAGATTCAGATTCCTCTACTTAATTATTGCAAACTCTGAGTGTTAGATGCTAGACCAAGTGATCTCAGACACCTTGCCTCATGTATTTGGATCTACAACCCTTTCCCTCATATACTAATATTGTCAATGAATAGAAGCAAACTGACATACCATGAGGATCCCAAATGTTAATTTCCAGTGTACTTAGTTAGTACTGTTGAAGCTGGAATTTGAATCCAGTTTCAGAGCTCTAAACAAATCGGTACAACATATAACAGAAAATAACAAGAATTGGAAATAAATGCAGACTAAGTTCCAGGAGTGAGTGATAACACTAATCTTGAATTTGAGAAATGAGTGAGAAATTAGACTTCAAATGTAGATGTGCATAAGCATATATAAATGCAAATGTTTATCCAAAGCAATAGCACTGAATGTAATACATTCTATCCCTAAGTTTCAACTGTGCTAACTTTAATGATCACATATCTGGGTCTCATCAGAAACAGGTTCATTATTCAGGGCTGAGAATAACGTATTATGTCTACTTCTGGAGAAATCATGTTTGTGTTGGTTGGGATGCTAGTCCACAAATGTGGCATAGTTTTGCCCCCTAAGTATGCAGGGTGTATTCATTTTCTATTGCTGTAAACACAAACTATCACAAATTTCGTGGTTTCCAACAGCACTCACGTAGTAGCTCACAGTTCTGTAGACCTAAAATCATTTGGGGTTGGGAGGGGGTGTTCTCAACTGAGTTCTAAATTCAGAGAATCCCAAAGCTGACATCAAGGTCTTGACCAGGCTAAACCATTATCAAGAGGCTCTGGAAAAGAATCTGCTTCCTTCCTGCCTCATTCAAGTAGATGGCAGATTCCTGTTCAGTACAGCTGTAGGTCTGAGGTCCCACCTTCTCTGCTGGCTGTAAGCCAGACATTGTTTACACTATGAGAGGCCTCCTATGTCCCTTCTCACATGGCCCACTCCATCTTCAAAGCCAGCAATGTGTATTTAGTCTTTCTCACACTTTAAATCCCTCCTGATTCCCCTTCTGCTATGGGCTGGAGAAAATACTCTGGTTTTAAAAAGCTCTTGATTACTTTGGGCCAGGGTAATGACTCCAATCTTAAAGTCAACTGATGATAAACTTAACTACATTTGGCAAACCCCTGTGGTCACGTAAAGCAACATTTTCATGAGCATGATATTCATTGTATTAACATTCACCGGGATTATATTAAAAATTTTTGGCTGTGTGTGCAAGGGTACTTTCTGATTTCTGTCTCGCTCCTGGGAGATGTTAAAATATGTCCTAGACATATTTCACTTTAGCCTTTTTTCAAGACAGCACTGCCACAGTTAGAACAAATCTGCCTATTTGGGGTGACGATCTTTGGAAATCAAACATTTAAGGGTTTTTTCTTTTTCACTAAGGATTCTACTTGACTTCACGGTATTATTTAATATAGTATTGACAAACCATAACTTTTATACTTTTACTTTCTTGGTTTTCACAAAGCAACTTTTCTAATTTAATTATATCTATTTGGCCACATATTCGTCCAACTTTTGTTGTTGGTGGTGGCGGTGGTGTTTCTCATGTGAAGTTTTATTTTCTTTGTTTTACTTTTCTTTCACCAGCCATGAAATGTCCGCCAAGCCTCTTGAATACAATCTTTTTCGTAGTGCAGTTTTTTTTTTTCCTGTTGGCTATTTGCTCTCATGTATTTCAATATCATACCTCAAGATTTATTTCTACTACTGATTTGCATCTCGCTATGTAGTCTTCTGCTTTTTTTTTTTGATAGATCCTTCTAAATTCTTCCACCTCAAATGCCCGAACCCTTTTGTTTATCCCCAGTATGCGTCAGTTAGATAAAGCACAATATATCTAGGCACGCAAGCCAGAAATTTCAAATGGATTTTTTTTTGCTTTTTCTTTTTGTCAATTATAACCAAAAAATATCTGCTGAATATATCCCTTTTTGTTACTATTAGAAATTACATCATGAATTTATTACCTATACACTTAAACTGCTCAGAAAATATTATCTAACTCCTATGCTCTACTCTAAGTTACCCTTATACTCCATTAACCCTAGAGATGTTAGTCCAAAAGTCATTATATCTGCGGATTACAAACAAAAATGAGCACCTAAAATATGATAGTCTACTAATGCTAGTATTGAAGAAAATGGACAGAGAAAGTGGATCATCTTTTTGTCCTTACTCATCACATTGAATAAACTTTTCTTTTTTTTCTTTTTTAACGTTTAATCATTTTTGAGAGACAGAGCGTGAGTGGGGGAGAGGCAGAGAGAGAGGGAGACACAGAATCCGAAGCAGGTTCCAGGCTCCAAGCTGTCAGCACAGAGCCCGATGCAGGGCTGGAATCCACGAACCGTGAGATCATGACCTGAGCGGCAGTCGGATGCCCAACCGGGAAACCCAGGTGCCCCCACATTGAATAAACTCTCATAAAAAGTTTAAAAAATAGATCAAAGAGTAATTCTTTATAAATCGTAAAGTATCTCTGCTGTATGGCCCGAGGGTTGTCACAAACTTTTTTATGATGCATTTCTGAAAAAGTAAATAGTACTTCATCCTTTATTTTGCATTCCAAATTGTATTGGAGGTGGTAAGGGAGATTCTGGATTTGTACAAAAGTAAATTATCGGAAGTGCATGTTGGGGCTCCTGGTAACCGACAGCTCTCAGATGAAATCCTCTCCAGGAAATTCCCTTAGCTGAAGAGTGCTTCCTTGCCCAACTTCTTGCTCATTTCTAGGCAACTGCCCACATCCAGCGATTGAAGGATAAGCAGTTATAGAGAGGGTCAGCATATGCCTCAAGGCGGGATAATTCTGAAGAACCATTCATACTCTAGAGTCCCTGTGATCAACCGTGGCCTTGGCTGAAAATCTATCACTGCTTTCAGTCCAACAACTCCCCCATGACCAAGCCTCCTTCTTTCACTATTTCATAGGTGTTAAGAACCTTTTGCTACTATTTTAGCTCTATCTTAAATATTTTAATAATTATTGAATAATAGACTAGGGCTTTTCTCCATCTCAAGATACCTGCCAGAAAGAAAACCTCTTTCAATGCAATCTGCCAACTTAGTTGTTTCATTCAATTACCATAATCCTCAAAAAGAGTGCTTCCAAATTATTTTCAACCAGACTGCATAATTTATGGTTTTATTTTAAAAAATGTTTTGAGGGGCGCCTGGGTGGCTTGGTCGGTTGGGCGTCCGACTTCGGCTCAGGTCATGATCTCACGGTCCGTGAGTTCGAGCCCCGCGTCGGGCTCTGTGCTGACAGCTCAGAGCCTGGAGCCTGTTTCAGATTCTGTGTCTCCCTCTCTCTCTGCTCCTCACCTGTTCATGCTCTGTCTCTCTCTGTCTCAAAAATAAATAAACGTTAAAAAACATTTAAAAAAAATGTTTTGACATAAACCATGTCTCAGTTATGTATCATTTAAAATAATGGTAACCTAGACCATTCTCTATGTCTCTAAGACTTTAGTTTGTGATTTTTTTTTCTCAAAAGAATGAATTCCCTAATGCAAGCTATTTAACAGAATCACCATCTGCCTGCCCTAAGGTGTAACATCAAGCGTCTACTGGGGAAATTTCCACATGCCTTTCAGTTGAAAAGAGAAGACTCCCTAACCTCTCGTTGTCCTTTGCGCTTGGGGAAATGGAGTACCATTCAACACTGCTGGTTAAAGATACAGCTGGCTGATTCTGACCTCCTGGATTGCGGCCAGCAGCTGTCCAATCTGTGATCTGCAGCCAAGAGATTTGAAGTTCAGGCATCCTCTCCTACACTGCCAGTTTCACCCTAATTATCTCACTCCCCCATAATCCAATCCTAATTATCTCAAAGTTTTTTTTTTTTTTTCTGCCAAGATAACTTGGGTTGTATTTCCTCTACCAAATTTGTAGAATCTACTTATTACTAATAGCTAAATAGACGATTTGAGTGGCGATATTCATACACTCAGTAAGGATATTGTCAATATTGTGTAGTTTTTAAAGAAATCACAATCTGAAAATGTTCCAGTTATGAAAACAACAACAGTAAGCCACAGTTAGCAAAAAATGGGGGGACTTGTATATTTAGTTATTAAATAAGAATAGAAGGGGTGTATAACTATCACTAATTTTATTAGATCTACAGTAATTTTGAGTAATATCTTTTGACTACAATAACCCTCTAAACATTGGCTGAGAGATTATTTTAAGTAAGAAAAGTTGAACTAAACGTTCTATTTTATTTATTTATTTATTTATTTATTTATTTATTTATTTATTTTTTCCTTCAGGCAATGGGACAATTAAAAGGGTTAGGTACCTGGAGAAGCCTGCTGTACTAAGACATTGGGTTCCTATTTAATAAGTTGAAGAAAGAAATGTGTACTTTTTTTGTTCTATTTTAAAGCATTTTCTGCAACTCATACACCCTAATGTGTTTCTGTTTCTTAAAGTATTTTCACAATTTTTCCCCTTAAATTCCAAAAAGAAATGTGTGTGCCACTTTTCCATAAGTCAGAAACCACCACGTATGACTTTTCCAATTTTTTTTTTCGGTAATGGCAATGAAAATGAGCCACATTGTGCTTATTCTTTCCTACTATCCTGTGACAAACATCATCACTGAGTTGCATTATGAAGTAGAATAAAGGCAACAGAATCACATGTTTATTTACACCTCTTACTTTGGAGTAATTAACTATGAGACCATCATATTATGATGCCTACCTTTATTACTTTAATATTAATACATTTGTGTCCTATCTGGTGCACTGGCAGGGAAAATTCTCAATTGTTATTGCCTGTAATTGGTTAGAACAGGGTGATACTTTGGCTAAGTTTTGTTTTCTAGATGAAAACTTGTGTTGTCTATATCATAGACTGAATTTTCTAGGAAACAGACCTGGAGATTGAAGTTTACATGTAAGAATTTTGTTGAGGGGTATTATAAAGATTAAGTATGGAGTCAGGAAGGAATTAGGATTGAGCTAAGGGAGCATTTGAACTGCAATGTGGTCTCAAATGGAGGTGTTGGCCACTCCCATCGGCACCTCTGCTGAGCTGGCCCTTTCAGAATATTCCTCCTTTGAGGTAGGGATCAAGCATTTATACCATCACACCAGCCAGTTATTGAGTGTCCCAGGGAAGGAGTGTCTCCATGGGTAAGACAGCTTTCTTTGACTGAGGAGAGTTTCGTAGTGTGGGACTCAGTAGAAACATGTCAGCCACCCAAACACTCTGGTTAGGTGAATGAGAGCTTCAGAAATGACAGGTAAATTTTGGTAGCACAACAGCACAGCCATTGCCGTCCATCTTTTTCTCTCTTTCAGTTACACATGCTTTCTGTAATAAGTTGTGAAAACTCTTTCTGTAGGATTTTTTTGGCCACACTTCCTGAACTAAATTGCAACAGTAAGTTTAGTGCAAGAAGCTTTAGCCCCACCTCTGCAAGTGGTCTTGAAGATGCACCTGAAATCAACTCTCTCCTTTTCTTTTTTTTATAATACTAATTTTAGATTCTCCTCACTTTCACACAGCATCTCCACTGTCTTAGGGACTTACTGGTATTTTGACCCAGAAGCTCTTCAGTGGGATCCAAACTCCTAGAAAACATGCTCTCTCAGCCTCCTGAACCCATGCGTTTGCAGTCAACATTGGGTAAGAAAATAACAAGATATACAACAGAGGATCACATGGCTTCCAAGCATGTCATTTTCCATCATTACATAACAGCATTCCAACCTCCTTCTAATGATCAAGATCAACGACTCCTGCAGAGATAGTGACACATTTCCTTGATTTTAGCTTAAAGTTTATTTATTTTTTTTTTTTTTTAAATTTTTTTTTCAACGTTTTTTATTTATTTTTGGATAGAGAGAGACAGAGCATGAACGGGGGAGGGGCAGAGAGAGAGGGAGACACAGAATCAGAAACAGGCTCCAGGCTCCGAGCCATCAGCCCAGAGCCTGACGCGGGGCTCGAACTCACGGACCGCGAGATCGTGACCTGGCTGAAGTCGGACGCTTAACCGACTGCGCCACCCAGGCGCCCCTCGATTTTAGCTTAAAGTTTAAAGGGACTCTTGCTTCATACCCTGGCAAAAGGCTTCTCCCTCAGGAAACTCAGATCTCTAAAGTTAAAAAAGAGAAATAGGCAAAAATCCCGTAATTGTTCATTGGAAGTAAGACTAAGGTTCAATTCTGCTTTTAAACTTCCATTCTCAAATCCACATATCTCACTTCTGCGATCACAGTACCATAGAAGGATTGTTGATTTAGGGAATAATTACATACTAGAGGATATTGCTCTGACCCTAGCAAGCTGTTATCTTCAGAACTTCAGAATGGCACATTAGTTGGACCTTCCATAAGCTGTTACATTTAGCTTCCATAAACTGTTTTACAAGCTACTTCGTTTTGTTAGCAGGTTGTGGGTGGTATGTACATGAGGATAGGCATGTGTGTGTGTGTGTGTGTGTGTGTGTGTGTGTGTGTGTGTGATGAGACCAATTGATTTCATAGTAAAGCAAATACAACCTGCTTTGCTCTGCAGTGGGTTCGGAGGCAATCCCGTATCACTTTATAAGTCTTTGAGTAATAGTGCTGATTGAAGCTCTCAGGCAGAAACTGTACCCTAAAATGAGCTTTGATGTTAGCCAAGAAGACTTGTTTCCTCTTCTAGGGTGGGAGGATGCCATTGTAATTAACTTGCCCAGAGGACAGGTGGTCTCCATACACGATGTTATATCAGAGGTTCAGTATTGGGCTTCTGTGCTTGTGGTAGAAGCTAGGTCTGCCTTAATTAGTTAGAGATTATGTAATTGGGTTTATTACTGGACTCCAGTCTGTCACCTTAGCTACTCCATTTATGCAGTTTTAATTCCAGCTGTAGAGTAGTCAATGACAGAGGCTGTCTGATGTCAAATGCCTGATGTCTGTGTGATGTCATTCCATCTCCCTGGCTGTTCAGTGCACTGTCAATGGTGCATGCATTTTGCTGGGTATTATCATTCATATACCACAAAGATCATATAGTATATCCATTACCATAGTTTCAGTGACATATATGTTCCTAGACATCCTTGTCCTTGATCTCATTTTTTTTTTTTTTTTTGCAGGGATAGAGGGGGCAGACTCCTGACAAACTTGCTAAGCTATTTGCTCATGATTCTGTTTGTATTCTTTCACTGGTGTGCTTCTTTCCACATAAAGTGAATGACCAAAGTTTTGCTTATTTGGGTGAATTTCTTTTCTCCTTTAATTTTCAGGACCACCCCTGAGTGGAGCTCTAATATAAGAGCAGCAGACTTTTATTGGCTTGCAACCAAATACTGAGTCTCACTTATCCAAAGTCCGAGAAAGACAGAAATTAGCAAAACTAATTCAAGAAAAGATAGAAAATATGAGCAGACGTACATCAAGGAAAGAAATTTAATTTGAAATTAAAAATTCTTCCAAACATAAGTGTTCCCTTCATTCTCAAAGAAAAGAACAACAAAAACAAAACCGGCTCAATAGCTTCAATAGTGATTTTTATCAAACAGTGGCCAACCAGTCCTGGAAACTTAGATTCATGGCAAAAGGCATAAACCCCTCTCTCAAAATGAAGAATGCCAAAGAATTTTAAGGCCATATTTAAAATTCCCTACAGAGTGATCATGACAATATTAAATCTGCTTCTGAAAATCTTCTGAAGGCATCCTTTTCCTAGACTGTACCCAGCTTCAGATTATGGTGTTGCTTCAAGGGCATGGTCTCTAAGTCCAAAAGTTGAAGACAATTTAAGTCTTTAATTTTATTATTATCAGAAAGCAAATAAAGCTTATGAATTTGTGGCTCTCTATGGACAAAATAGACAAATGTCATTTTATTCTCTGCCAAACTGATGTAAAACTGAATGTTTTCTTATTACTGTGTATTCACATTATAGTGACCAAGAGCAATCAGCAAGGTTTCTTTTTTAAATTTTTTTAACGTTTATTTATTCTTGAGAGAGAGAGAGAGAGAGACAGAGAGAACGAGCTAGGGAGGGGTAATGAAAGAGGGAGACAAAGAATTCAAAGCAGGCTCCAGGCTCTGAGCTGTCAACACAGAGCCTGACGTGGGGCTCGAACCCATGGACCGTGAGATCATGACAGGAGCCGAAGTTGGTCGCTTAACCAACTCAGCCACCCAAACGCCCCAAGAACTTTATTTCTCTACACTCCAACATTACAGTCTAAAATGTAACTTCTACCTTTTGAATACTGAATTTGCAATAATTCATTAGTTTTGCTAAAATTTAGGTTTGCATTTGTGTATCATGCAAAGAAGCTACCAAACTAATTACGGACATTTTTGCATTGATTTTTCCCTAAAATGTTGGTTTATATAAGAGTTTCTGTGTAGATGCCACTAAATTAGACATACACAGACAAAATTTGGTGTATATCAATATCATGAAGAGTTTTTTTTCTGCTTCTTTCCTTACATTATGCTCTGGCACATTGAACAATTTAACCACTCATAGTAGAGACTTATATTAAGAAAGAAAGTTTGCAGAGATCCCTAGGTGAGAGTGAAGCTTAGATAATACATTGAGCTATATTCCAGATTAAATATAAATTCTCTTTCATTGTTAAAGTTCACATAGCGATGTCTAAATCAATGTGAAATTTTCTTCTATTTTTGGAAAAATCCTAAATAAATTGAAATATACTATTTTGCATCTTCAATTTTATATTCTTCCTGGACTCAGCAGATTAACCTCAGTTGTTCTTCTACAAAGGAAGGAAGGAGTGACTCTGGGTTTCTTCTTTGATGTCTACAGCTTTGACACACAAAGCTCCTTCAGGAACTCAGAGACTATGTACATAGAGTCGGATGGAATTGCTGAAAACATTATAAATTAAGTCTTCTCATGTGCCAGTTTCTAAAGTTGCAAATAATAGAGTAAATAAAAGAACTCTGGATAGCATGTCACTTTGGAAAATTTCAAAACACATTTGGTAATATAGCATGTAGCATTTCTCTTTGCTGTTACCTGTCATATATAGTATACATGTATATGTACATGTATATGTGTGTGTGTCTTCAGCTCTGGGTAGTGTTCCAAAAGAAGTTAATGGAAGCTTTCCCAGATGAAAGCTTTTAACTGGGGGCAAGGATGGGATAAGTGAGAATAGGGAGGGTATTAATAACATCGGTGAATGATGGCAAAGTGGTAGCTCTAAGAGCCTGTCCCTCCACAGAAATGTTTCCTCACTCCCATGCCTCCCTCAACCAGAAACAAACAAACAAACAAACAAAACAGAACAAAAACTATCAGATTCAAAATGTCAGAACTTTGGAAAGTAGTCAAAGGTTTACAGCAACCAAGCAAGTACTGAATCAGAAATCAGTTGACTTAAAAATCTTAGGAAAGCTTTGTACCATGTTTTCGTACCTTTATTCTTATCCTTCTCCCAGGTTGGCCGTGGTATCAAAGAGAGCAGCCGGCTTTTCCTGTGTGGGACCATGGTCTCTGGTTCCAGAGGGAGCAGAGCAGACCTTGGTTTCTAAGAACTGAATGTGTGTGTTTTCACCAGTTTGGGGGAGTGCTGGAAGGATTGAAGCAAAGAGCTTACATTTGTTTTACCTAACTTAGAAGTCTCTCAGGGTAGAAAAGTAGCTTTCTATGCACAGGGCATTCTTCAAAAACAGTGAAAAGCAAAAGAATAATCCGTGGCTGCCTGGGGCAAAGATTACAATTGAGGCAAACAATAAATACACTGGAAGCCTAGGAGGCAAAGCTGTGAAGAGAGATCCTTTGGAGAATTAGGGCCCTGTAAAGCACCGCTGTATACTGGGAACTTAGACAGCCTTGTATAACCCGGGAAAAGATGCATGCTAAAAAGAAAAAAAAAAGAAAAAAAAAAACACAACAAACACAAAACCCCGAGAAGACACTAAATTTTTCATCTGTGGCTGATCTTTATGCTGAATACAAGCAGGAAATAAAGGCCGAGGCAGATTTGTAAATAGCCTAGCTAAGCATTGAAAAAGTGTCCCAGCACAGAGCCAACCTGCAAAGATGTGAGAGAGTTTTTATTTTTTCATTTTTTATTTGTTATTTTTTGTTTGAGATATTCAAGGAAATCTCTATCCACAAGTGTAGGGAGTTAGCTAGATATGAGCAGGGAACAAGTGCTTTCTGCCTGATAACAGGGCTGAGGCCAAGTTCCAAATAACCAGGACAGACCCATGGGGTGTGCTCCGTGACCTATGACCGCTGCCCTACAGTAACCTATAGCTTCATCATAATACATTTACATCGTGTACATAATACATACATTTACATCTCTACCCCACAGAGAATGGCTGTCAGGACAGTTCCCACAAGGACCATGTAAGGCCAAAAACTCCCCTCCCAAACTATAGGAGGGGTCCCTTAGATGATTGGCTGCAACCTTAGTCAGACACCTCCATAGCTATGACTCATAACCCATCCAAACATAAAAAGAAAAGACAACTCTGTCATCCTCCAACTCCCCGGGAAGCTGCCACCTCTGGGCCTGCTGGCTCTCCTATTTGAGACGGTAATTTCACAGCAACTGCTATTAAACCCCTGCTTGCCCAAGTTTGGATCTGAATTCATTCTTGACCGAACTCAGGAACTGAGGCTGCACATCAGACTTGCCTTTGACAATACTAGTTGGTGACAATTTAAAGAAACAGACTTTAGAGACCACATAATGACAAATACCACAGTCCCTACAATTTATGAAAGTCGCTAAACAATCAAACAACTATTTCCCAGAGCAAGCAAAAACCAAACGAAAACAAAACACTGAGGAGGGGGAAGGCTGATTTCCAGAGTTAGCACGTTGTGGTATTTAAATGTATGCTTTGTCAACACCAGCAAAAAATGAAACATATGAAGAAATACGAAAGTAGTGCCCATTCACATGAGAAATGAACGGAAACTGTCTCTGAGAAGACATAGACCATAAACTTACTAAACAAAGACTTTAAATCAACTCTCTCCTCCAAAAATGTCAATAGAAGTATTGACTCCTCAAAAGTTAAAGGATTATCATGTGACCTAGCCACTCCATCCTAGATATGAACACAGAAGAATTGAAAACAAGTACTCAAATACCTGTACACAGATGTTCACGGAAGCACAATTTACATCGGCCAAAAGGTGCCAACAACCCAAATGCCCATCATCAGAAGAATAGATAAATAAAAGGTGACAAATACATACGATGGGATTCAGCACCAAAAGGAATGAAGTTCTAATACTTGTTACATTGATAAACCTTGAAAACATTAGGCTAGATAAGAAAGCCAGGCACGAAAAGTCACTTATCGTGTGATTACATTTAAATGAAATGTCCTTAATAGGTAAATTCATAAAGACAAAAAGTAGATTGGTGCCAACTGGAAGGGGAAAGGGGGGTTGACTTGTTAAAGAATAGGAGGTTTGTTTTGGGGTGATAAAAATATTTTGGGACTTGATAGAGGTGGTAATTGCATGACATTCAAAACATACTAAATACCACTGAATTGTACTCTTTAAGATGGTTAATCATGTTCTGTGAATTTTATCCCCCAAAAATATTTAAGAAAATTATTGGGCTATCTGTGCTACCGAGTAGGATCCAGTAGGTGGTGGGAAGCTACTGCAAGAACCAGAGAAAAAAATGTCATATACATGATAAGCAATAAAAACATATTGTTTTGGGACTTAACAGAGATCTTCAGAAGTTATGAATACCAGCTGGACTAAAACTACAGAGAAGAACTTTTCTAGATAGAGTGCAGTGTTGCTGGCTAGTTTTTTTTTTTTTTTTTTTTTTTTTTTTTTTTTTTTTTTTTTTTTTTTCCCCAAACTAGGACACTGGTCAAAGCTGGGAGAAAGCTGAGTAACTCTTAGCCAAGGCAGAGATCCGCTGTCAGGGGAAAGAAAAACCAACAAACCTCTAAATGTAGAGCAGGGCTGAAGGAAAACTCAACAGCTTTCACACAGACCTAATAAGGATTGCCAACGGTAATTTCCTGATTTCTGGAACACACAGAAGGCTCAAGAGTGGCCAATGCTTCAAAAGGGCACAATAACATCTCCTGCAGTCAGTAGACGCCTAGAAAATAAAGACCTGCTGGGGCGCCTGCATGGCTTGGTCGGTTAAGCGTCCGACTTGGGCTCAGGTCATGATCTCAAGGTCCGTGAGTTCGAGCCCCACGTCGGGCTCTGTGCTGACAGCTCAGAGCCTGGAGCCTGTTTCAGATTCTGTGTCTTCCTCTCTCTCTGCTCCTCCCCTGTTCATGCTCTGTCTCTCTCTGTCTCAAAAATAAAAATAAACGTTAAAAAAATTAAAAAAAAAAAAAAAAAAGAAAAGAAAGACCTGCTGAGGCTGGTGCATATTGCAAAGTCAGATATTTGGATTCTGTGCTCCTCGCCAGACTTTTGGATTTTGAAGTGCATGTAATGGGGAGTGGAGTAATGATGGGGGATGATAAAGTCAGAGCTGCACTCCCTTCATGGTCAAGGTGAAGGATAACTTTGCACTCACAGTGAAAAGCCTTAGGAGGTGACATTCTGGAGAGAACAGAACAAGCCAGAGGTAGCTGGATTTTTACTAAGGCTGACACTCATTCTAACCCTGTCCCAAGTATGATAGGGTAGAAATCATCTGATCCTCATGCTGTCTAATGGAGGGCTTAACCATTGTGATAAGGATTAAAAGGGGGAAAAAGGCATAAGAATTGGGAAATGGAGTTTAAAACTGTCATTTTTAACAAATTATGTGATTATATACTCTGTACAAATCAAAAGAATCTAAAGACAAATGTTTGAGTCCATAATTTAATTTTATAGCATCGCAGGCACAATGCCTATATTCAAAAATACATAGTTAAAAAAATTTGTAAATGTTTTTTTAATGTTTATTTTTGAGACAGGGAGAGAGACAGCATTTGAGTGGGGGAGGGGCAGAGAGAGAGGGAGACACAGAATCCGAAGCAGGCTCCAGGTTGAGCTGTCAGCATAGGGCCTGACAAGGGGCTCGAACTTATGAGCTGTGAGATTATGACCTGAGCTTAAGTCGTACTCTTAACCGACTGAGCCACCGAGGCGCCCCCCAAAATACATATTTTAAATAAACCATGGGCTAAAAAAATAAAATGAAAAATTAGAACATATTTTCGAAGTGAATGATAGTAAGATATTTATACAGAAATTTTAAGATAAAGCTAAAGGAGTGCTTATAGAAAAATGTATAGCCATAAACATTTAAATTGGAGAAAAAGGCCAAAATTAAATGATGTAGCTTTCACTACATGACAGGCTGATTCTGTAGCTCTTATGGTAATTTGAAAGGCAAAAAATGGTCAAGGCAGTCTGAAAAAAGAACAAAGCAGAAGGGCTAAAATATTAAATATCAAACTGAGTAATGGAACAAAATTAAAGTTCATAAATAGACCAATATATGCATTCTTACCTGATATATAACAAACACAACAGCCTATTACAATGGAGAAAGGATGGTCTTTTTATTATTTATTTATTTATTTATTTATTTATTTTATTTATTTAAAAAAAATTTTTTTAATGTTTATTTCTTTCTGAGAGAGAGACAGAGTGTGAGCGGGGGGAGGAGCAGAGAGAGAGGGAGACACAGAATCCGAAGCAGGCTCCAGGCTCTGAGCTGTGAGCACAAAGCCTGACTCGGGGCTGGAACTCACTAGCCATGAAATCATGACCTGAGCTGAACTCAGACGCTTACCGACTGAGCCACCCAGGCGCCCCAAGGATGGTCTTTTTAATGCATGTTATTGGGTGTATTGAATATAGGTAAGGAAAAACACATTTCTGCCTCTTACCCCTGCCCTTTTGCCCCCCAAAATTCTAGCCCTGGGCATGCACTATACGTGAAAAACAATAAAACAAAAACAAACAAACACATATTTTCACACACACACACACACACACACACACACACACACTCACACACTGTACAGAAGTATCCACAGCAGATTTATTCACAATTGTCCAAGAATATGAAACTACTCAAATGCTTATTTACAGTTCATAGATAAACAAATTGAGTTATATTTACAGAATATGACACAAACATTAATGAAAATAATCTACAACCACACGGAGCAATGTGGACAAATCACATAAAAATACTATTGAGGGAGAAAAACCCAGATGTAAAAGACTACTGATCATGTGATTTCATTCACAGTAGTCCCTAGGTAGATAAAATCACTCTGGCAATTAGAAGTCAGGACAGGTGTTACCCTTGTAAGGCAGTGGATGCAAGGGGACACAAGGAGAATTCCTTTGTGTGTTCTGTTTATTTCTTGATCTCGGTGCAAGTTTTCCAGGTGTGTTCAGTGTGTGAAATTTATCAAACTGTACATTGAAAATATGAGTACTTTTCTGTAAGTATATTATACTTCCACAAAAGGTCATAAAAATAAAAATGACTGGTCAGTTGTATTGCCAAGTGATTTTCTCCATATTTTCAGAAACCTGAGGGTTACTGTTATTCTCTATATGAAAAAGCCCTATTCCAAAAAAAAAAAGAAAAAGAAATATATATGTATATATTTAATTTTTACCACTGCTTTCATCCAAGGGGGATTTAGCCCTCAAAGGGACACTTGGTAATGCCTAAAGTCATTTTTTTATTCCATCATAGGAGGATAAGGAAAGGTGATGTTGATAAACAGCAGGTAGAGGCCAGTGATGTCGCTAAACATCTTAAAAGCATATAACAGGGGCGCCTGGGTGGCTCAGCTGGTTAAGTATCTGACTTCACCTCAGGTCATGGTCTCATGGTTCCTGAGTTTGAGCCCTGCCTCAGGCTCTGTGCAGACAGCTCAGAGCCTGGAGCCTGTTTCAGATTCTGTGTCTCCCTCACTCTCGGCCCCTCCCCCACTCACATTCTGTTTCTCTCTCTCTCAAAATAAATAAATAAATAAATAAATAAATAAATAAATAAATAAACATTAAAATGCACATAACAGCCCCTACACAAAAATAATTTGACCCAAAATGTCAATGACACCAAAGTTGAGAAACTCTGACTTAAAGGATATTTTTTTTTTTTTTTTTACTAAATGCGTGTTTAGTAAAACAATGAAACTTTCTTTAGCTTTATTCTGTTGCTGATGGAATTCCCAGGATGCTCTCCTTAAGAGTCAGTGGATGTCTAGGGCTTTTTGCCATATGCTGTTTGACAAAATCTTGCCTCCCCTCAGCTTTTAATTCCCTGAATATTAATTAACCTTCACGACTGCATGTTAATTCCGCATTACCGCCACATTGCTTTTTCTCCTTTCTCTGACCTGACTTTATCTACAGAAGCTTATCATTTCCTCAGACCCAAATAAAAGTCAGATTAGAGAGAAAAACAAGCAAAACTTTGTTCAAATCGAGGTGAATAGGCACAGAGAATTTTTCCAGCTGCCAACCATCTAAAGGACCAAGATCTCAAATTATTTTCAGTTTTACTATCTTATTTTCATCGCTGTAAGGAGAAAAAAAGTTTGAGACAAGGTTTTCCTGACGCTAGCAAAATTGTTCATTCTGAAGTTCACAAGAAGCGTGTTGCACTAGAAATTTAAGGTCTCCGCGGAGGCTAAAACAAAACAAGGAAGACTTCATTTCCATCAAAACTAGGCCTCTCCTCCCTGTTTTATGCATTGAGAGCCATTTCTTAGTCACAAAAATGCCTGTATTTTGAATTCCAACCATCAAACTGTCCCTCTGACTCTTCTCATGAGACTATACAATAGATTACAAACCGTGGTGAATTTTTAGTGTGATTTGACACCAATAAAGTCAAGAAAACAGGGATTCCTGCAAATCACTTTCCTTCACTGCTTCATGAATTTTTAGAGATGGTTCTATGAAAAAAGGAGCAATCTAACATGCATCAAAGTATAAATTTATTATTTGCTATGGAAGTCTGCCAAACCTCAATTGTAAATTTTCTTATGAAAGTCAGTTAGTAATCGGCAGTTTGGTGTGTAGAATAAGCAGAAAGTTTATGAGACAGACTATATCAGCAAGGGGATTATGGAGAAAGGGACAGCAAACATCTATTCTCTCAAAAGGGCCATCACTTATATTCCCCACCCAGCTGGAGACAGTGGCAAGAGTGACACATAAGAGCTTATGCCTTACAAGACTCAGTGATCTCAATTACTTCTCAAGGTGACCCAGCTCATTGTCCTAAATTTCTAGCATTCAGATCATTCTGTAATTTTTCTGGTACAATTAAGTTTTGTTTTGTGTTTTCTAATCTGATGGTGGTAGGTGGTTTGCAAAAATAGTTGCAATTGGTTAAGCTCCAGCCTGAGGCAGGAGATGAGGAGCTTGAGCCTGGGGAGAGAGGGGGTCTCCTGAGCACTAAAGAGTTGGGGAAGAGCATGGGGCAGCCACTGTGGCAGAACATGGCATGTTCCGCTGCCTTAGAAGATATAGCTGCAAGGCTAGTGGACTTGGTGGATGAATAGGAGCTGGAGGACAAACACTGGTGTGACCGGAACATCTCCAACACCGGTCTCCATGTTGCTATTAAGCTTATAAACACATTACTGAATTAAACATAGAAGCGCAGAATTCCTTCAGGAGTCAACAACCAATCAGGAATACTTATAGGAAACTGAGTAATTGACTAAGTAGGTGGAACTTCTTTAGCAGATGTATGAACCACATGCTGTTTTATCAGCAATCGGATGTCCTAGCAAGGTAGTGGGAAGAAACAAATCCAAAACTAGTTGGCTGATAGCAATTTCTCACAGCAGCATGCTCTTAGTCTTTCTCAAACAACTCAATTCCTACAAATAAACACCAATAAACTCCAGGGCCAGATGGAGAAACTGAAGGCATTTGAAGAAAGAGGAGAAACCAGAAGAAATATTGCCAGTAGAAATTGGTGCATGACATCTCACATTGATGCTACATGTCTGTGGACAAAATATACATTGCCCCATTCTTATTTGTCCATAGAGAAGAAGGGAGAATATCTTGTGAATTAGATTATCTACAGAGATCATCTTCAGAGGTTTAAATGGAAGACTTGGAAGAAAGCTATAACCAAAAAAAAAAAAAATTATAAAAATTTATTTTCAAAACTTTTTTGCTCAACGAAATGCCTGAGGTCCAGGAGAGATCTAATTTTGCTCTCTGATGGAAGGATTACATCAGAATTTCTCCTATAAGAAATTTCTCCTATGAGGCACTGTCAAGTGCCTCACACTGAATAGGCCTGTATCACTGGTAGACAGTGGCAAGAATGGTGATGACAACAGAAAATGCCTGGACATTGAGTATCATTATCAGGTTACTAGATGAGGCCACAGAAAAGAACACTGGTATGTCACATAGTATCACTGAATGTCCCTATGTGACCCTAGGCAGGCAAGCTGTTTTGCAATGTTTCTTCATTTCTTATGCTTGGAAAAGTAGTCATAACTCATCATATTTTTAATCCCTGTTCTTTTAGTGTTTATGAGAAGTAGTGAAACATTTTTCTGTCTCCACTCTCAATAGGCTGATTTTCTGGACCCAAGTGATAAACATCATCAATATAAACTATAGAGGCACCTGGGTGGCTCAGTCGGTTAAGCGTCCGACTTCGGCTCAGGTCATGATCTCATGGATAGTGAGTTCGAGCCCCACGTCTGGCTCTGGGCTGACAGCTTGCAGCCTGGAACCTGCTTCAGATTCTGTGTCTCCCACTCTCTCTCCTCCTCCCCTGCTCACGCTCTGTCTCTCTCTCTCAAAAGCAAAATAAAAATAAAAATAAAAAAAATATAAACTATAGTTAGCTTTCCATTCAAGGATAAGGATGAGGATCTGTCATACCCCATCTTGAAGCCATAGCAAACAAGGTCCATGTTTATTTACCATAACCATTCTATTAAGTCCCCCTTATGTACAGCAGCTTCTCTGTGTTTTCATTAGTTTTAAGGAAAGTAAATATTTTAGGAAAAAAAAAAACATCTACATAAGGATACAGGATTTGTTTTGAGAATGGAAAGTCATATGGGATCTTAACCAACTCTCAGAAGTCCCTAGTGTTTCTTTCTCTCTCACTCATCATCTGTTTCTCTGTAGATGACTTTACTGTTTCAAATAGGCAATTCACTTATTTCAAATAGGCAATTCATCTTCCTTCCTAATTAAAGAGAAAGTTAATTTCATTAGCCGAACAATTACCATCATCCCTCTTAGATGGACCAATTTAATCCAGACCACCTTGTGATTTTCTTGGCCCCATCGTTCATTTGTTCATCTTCATTCAGTCAGTAACTGACCTCATGTTACTTCTTGGGACTCCAGCACATGAGAAAAGGACTTTTGTGAGAGAAAGACTTTAGGTATGGTACACTCCACTTGTGATATGTTCAGTATACAAGGAAAGCAAAGAGGAATCCTGTGTACAAACGAAGCTATAGATCATCTGTTGTGATACAAATACCCACAGGTGAATGAATGATATTTTTTAAGCAAAGTTTATCAGCTTACATGTAGTTGTGAAATCAACATATATTTGTATCAATACATTCAAGAGAAATTCTTGTATACAAGGAATACTGCTGGTAACTTCCTTCACAAGCTTAATTATTACAAAATTCCTCCATTAGGATAGTCAAGTACCTGCTCTGCATTCTTAACAGCACCGCTGGTGTCCTGATAATTGCACTCTGATTGCTCCCTGTACAATGTTACACACAGACCTCTTCACTAATACAGGTCGGTTCCATATACCTTCCCTCGCTAGCCAATGGATGCACTCAGAGTTTGAAAAAGAATCTAGATGAGGTTATATGCCATTATAGAAGCCCCTCATGTTCTTCTAGGAAATGTCACATTTTACAACATACTTTTTCATGTATTATCCTCCTTGTTTTCAAAATAGCCAAGTGAAGAAATAAGTACATTTTTAAAATGTTTAAGTTAGACCAGAAAGATTTAAATAACTACATAATTTGGAACCAGCTTTGCTCATGAGAAGCAGACATCAAAGTAACATAGGATTAGTTTTGTTTTGTTTTAAATTGTTTTTCATGTTGAAAAATAGAGGGAGGATCTCCAAGACTGTTCTGGTAGCTCTGCTCTATAGAGTCCTGAGGGACTGAAACATCCCCAAGTTTCTGCTTTTTCTTTGTAATATAATTCAGGATGAGACTGCAGCCACATACACATTCTACGTACAAGCATAAAAAGAAGTAGAAGATACATATATAAGTTGTCTCTTAAGATTCCTGGAACCTGCCATATGACACAATTTCTATCTATTGGCTATAACTGGGACACTCGGGTATGCTTAGCTTCAAGGAATGTTGAGAGTTATAATGTTTATTCTGGGTGCCCTTATGATCCACCTAAAAATCCAGGTTTCTGTCAATTTAGAAGGGAAGTTTATATAGAATACTGAGAAATAACTCCCATTCCATCATAAGAATCAAACTTACATAAGCAATTATTAATACTACTTTCTATAGGAATAAAAATATAAATATTAGTTAATTTTTTCCGTTAATTTTTACTTTTTTTAAGTTTATTGATTTTGAGAGACAGTGTGAGTGGGAATGGGGCAGAGAGAGTGAGGGAGAATCTCAAGCAGGCTCCACACTGTCAGTGTGGAGCCCAATGTGGTGCTTGAACTCATGAAATTGTGAGATCATGGCCTGAGCCAAAATCAAGAGTCAAATGCTTAATTGACTGAGCCACACAGGTGCCCCAATTTTTACTTTCAATATTAATTTAATATTAATTTTGTTAAAGTTCTCTTAATTGAGGGCAACTATACCTCAGAACCTGTGAAAGGTACAGAAATTGCACCAGGCTTAGCAGGATTACATTGCTTTGAACTTGAAAATTCTCTTCACTGAGAACTACACAGAATGGGCCACAAAGAAGAAGGTGACTCATATTGACATGAAAACCCTACAGAAATGTTACTCTTTACTTGGGTCCTGGTGTGATGGTGCGGACCAAAATGAAATGTTATACCCAGCCTTTCAGCATGAAGTATGCTGAAATTAAAGGGACAAGAATTAAAATTTCGACATGGCACTCTGATTGCATGACTGCATTCCTCATAGCAATGTGTTCTACAGATTATTATAATTTCAGTAATTTGCAAAGTAAATATTCTAATCCTGTTAATCATCTGTTCTTTTATTTAATATTCCTCTGATGGGAATATGTTTTGCAGGATGATGCATTTCCTGAGAAAACTGGGAAAGGCTGTATTTGTGTGCTCTCACCAGGGTGCTAAAATGTGACAATTTCGATTAAATGAAGCAATTATCTATTCCTCTCACTTGTTTTATTTTGTCCCAGTTTAATTTCAAAATGAATACTAATTATAAGGAGTTTATCTTTGTTTATTCAGTGACCTATCTAAAATTTAATTTATTGTCAGTAGAGTTAGAATTTCATTAACAGGGGAAAAAAAAGGAATTCTTACCCATGTGTCTATCTATAGAGATAAAATACCTTTGATGTAAATGAGAGTCATGTGCTTTGGTGGAGGAGGCTTTCAGTTGGGGGTGCTTGTCTAGGCAAATTATAAATGATGCCTCTATAAATTATTTTGAGGGGACATTGAGTACATGGGCATGGATATGATTGTTATCGATAAAAATGTTTAAAACTCATGAATGACTGTATTTTTTTAAGTTTATTTATTTATTTTGAGGGAAAGAGAGAGAGGAAGGGACAGAGAGAGAGAGAATTCCAAACAGGCTCTGCATTGTCAGTGCGGAGCCAGATGTGGGGCTCGAACTCATGAACCTTGAGATCATGACCTGAGCCAAAATCAAAAGTTGGGTGCTTAACTGACTGAGCCACACAGGCGCCCAACTTTCTATCTTTCCATCTTTATACTTATGTCTCAGTTAGGAAAAAATAACAGCCTTCAGTAGATATAATGTTTTTTGTGTTTTTTTTTTTTTCTAGGCATTCTACACACATGAATGGGTTCTGATTCATGTAAGCTGTCCTTACTTTGCTCAACAACATTGGAGAAATTAGAACTCAAAGGGTGAAATACGGTAGTCACAAGATAAATCAGGTAATGGCAGACAGAATATTGAAGACAAAGTGGTTTTTTTAGCAATTGCTTTGCTTTGTTTGGCTTTCGTGTGGGGGGTTTGTGTCAATTTTGTGGGTGGTGATTGAGTGTTTTTCTGCCTGCCTGCTTGGAGGAGTTTGTGTTTGAAGAGATAAATACATCCACAGGTTCAAACTGAAAGATTTTAAGAATTAAGGAAAATCTCATGTGTCTGCTTTGCTTGAAATGTCTTGTTATAATAGCTTCAGCACAGGGGAAAGGTCAACGAACCAGTTTCATAGGCATTGGCTGATTTTGCTCAGTTGTATCATTTTAGAGGAGACTTTTCAAGTAAAAAACATGAAAAAGTGTTTTTCTTTTTTACTTAATGCTAAATAGAAATTAAAAGGCACAGGTAAAAGATCAGTTATGTTTGAATATCTCTCTACATGTCATTTGTTTACCTGAGAAGTGTGAAAAACTGTCATCTGGCTAAAAATTCCATAGGCAAAGTGTGTACCACAGCAAAACTGAAAGTAAATGTACAGTGTATTCTAATTATTTCCTACTTTACTAGAAGGTAAATTATCTTTCTTTATTTGAATCTTTTAGATCTTTCATACACACACACACACGCATGCACACACACACACGCACATATATATGTAGTTGAAGTTATTAAGGGCCTTATGGAGACTCAACACTTCTGTGTTGTTAAAAAAATAAAAAAAGCTGAGGCTACCAAATATTTGGGTCTTTCCAATTACAAGTACCTTGTTACCACTTTAACTAATTAATCAGCAAGAAAATTATATATTTGAAACACAGCTTATAAAAATAAATAGAATATAAATAATCAAACTAGTAGTAAAATGCCTTATTTCTTTAGTTTTAGAAAATTCTCTGGGAAGGGTCATGTTACTTCTTAGTTTCTTTAAAATTTATTTTGGATAGGAATATTAACATAGCACATCTTGAAGGGTTGTCTATATAATTCATGATAATATCAAAGCAACTTATCTTAATATTAGCTTGTTTCTTTAGTAAAAATCGGTATTTTTGGCATAAGCATTCACCTATATGGATACATATTAGAGGCCGTGGTTTTCTTGCTAATTCGAATTTGGCAGGTTATACCATGTTTCTAAAACATTTTAATTAACTGGTGTAATCCACGTACAACTCTTCCAAAATTTTTGCGCTTACAAATGTAAGCACATCTTTTGACAACTGACAGATGAGTGTAGTTATAATTCAGAGTAAACATCACATCTGTCTCTATGAATTCTTGTCCCAAAAAGTGACATTCCTTGTATCTAGTAGGTGTTCAATAAATTCTAAGTGTTTGAATTATACCAAAAATCTTGAAGAACAGATGCATTCTTTTAGTTTATTGACAAATTTAGAAATCAATAAAAATAGTGAAAATTTAATGTCTCATATATATGGAATTATACAATATTTGTCTTTTTTTGACTGGCTTTTTTCACTTAGCATTATGCCCTCAAGGCTCCTCCCTGTTATAACATGTGACATGACATTTTTTCTTCTTCTGCTTCTTCTCTTTTTAAATGTTTATTTATGTAAGGGAGGGAGGGGCAGAGAGAGAGGCAGACACAGAATCCGAAGCAGGCTCCAGACTCTGAGCTGTCAGCACAGAGCCCGATGCGGGGCTCAAACCCAGGAACCGTGAGCTGAAGTCGGATGCTTAACCGACTGAGCCACCCAGGCGCCCAACTTTCTTTTTTCTTAAGGCTGAATAATATTTCATTGTATTTATAGACCATATTTTCATTTTGTAGTTATCCACCTATGAACGTTTGGGCTGCTTCCACCTCTTAGCTACTGTGACTAATGCTATAATGTGTCGAAAGTAGTCAGGCGCATAGTTGAAGACAGTATAATTGTGGTTTCCAGGGACTTGGGAAAAGAAAAAGGGGAGTTGTTCTACAGGTTTTGCAAGATGAAAAAGTGCTAGAAATCTGTTGAACAACAGTGTAAATATAATGGTTAACACTACTGTACTTAACATTTAAAAATGGTTAAGATGGTCTGGGGTGCCCGGATGGTTCAGTCGGTTAAGTGTCTGACTCTAAATTTTGGCTTAGGTCAGGATCTCACGGCTCATGGGATGGAGCCCCGCATAGGGCCCTCACTGAGGACGGAGACTGCTTGGGATTCTCTCTCTCCCTCTCCCTGCACCTCCCCAACTTGTGCTCTCTCTCTCTCTCAAAATAAATCAATAAACAAAAAGTGATTAAGAGGGTAAATTTTATGTTTTGTGCTTTTACCATATTTTTAAAAAGTCTTATGTAGACATTTTTAGAAATCAAAATTTGAAGAGCATTCTTAAGTATAGCTGAGATTAAGGTTAATTCAACCACCTGTGCTACCACCTGTGACGGTCTAATTTCAAACACAGCGATCTCTTCTTCCATGTGTTGACTTGGAAAACAATCTGACAGTGAAGCAGTATTGAAGAAGATGAGGATCAAGTATTGCTCTGCAGTTCGGGTAGATTTTTCATGCTTTGAATGAAAGGATCCAATTTTGTGTTGACCTTTGGAGTAGCACACCATCATCTTAATAAAAACCTGATCTCCATATTGCTGTCTTGTGCAGTCACGTTTCATTCAGCTGGAGATGTACTGAGCTGAGAGTAATATGAACTCAAAAGGAATTGCAGTAGTGCATACATATTATTGTAAAAAAATATTTTTTTTCATAATTTAAACCCAATCTCTCTATACCATTTTGAAACGCTATCTAGAGTAACAGTGGTCTCACACCGTTTCAGTGTTTGGCAGCATGTATTTTAAAGAGCATCTTTTGAAACTTGGTGATTCACCCAGTTGATCATCATGTTAGAATGGCTTATAATGGGTTTGTAGTTTTAAGGTTAAACTAATGCCAAATGACATGGCAAGGTGTACTGTCTTCCCCAGAGCCTAGAAAAAATAATCACGTTACTTATTCAGTTGTAGAAATTGTCACATAAGAAATCACACGTGTGTATTGGGAAAAAAGAGCAGGAAAACAGAGAATAATAAGTTATGGAAATATAAGTCATTATGGAGTATTCTCCATATTAAGCATAGCACAAAATTAGGCACAGATGAATATCTGATTTGGACTCTGTTCAAAGTGCAAAGTATATCTTGATTAAAAGTAACATTAAGAAACAGAATGTAAGTATTTACATCTAAGGCCATCAAGGGCGACTTGGTGGAGATTATTTTATTCCTGATAACAGAGGATGGAAGGAGTAACAGGGGACTCTGTTAAATCTATTAACTCAGTTTGCTGGTAAGGACTTGAAGGCCTACCTGGCTAGAAATTTGAATAACATTTAATGAAGGGTCTGTTCAAGGAAGTCTGGCAACATCAAGGTGACCAGCAAGGATATTTCAATAGCCAGGGCCTATCAAGAATGCAAAGCATTTTATACCACCCATAGGTTTGTGGGGGCAAGAGAGAAATGAGAGGACAAATTCTGGTAGTTGTCACCTATGCTCTTTGATCTGTAACTCCCCTTGAGTGAACCTTAAGAATAAGCCAATGGGCAAAGGCATATGGGCTGATGCTCTTTGAAAAAGTCAAAATTCCCTTTCTCTGCAGGACAATGAAAGGTGAATGTATCTAAGAAAAAGCAAATAAAGATTAATAATGAATATAATACTATTATTATATTCTTCTAGAGTATAATGACATAATATTACATAATGACATTTTTCATCTCTATATCATTGACAAAGAATACCTAAGTAGTACAAGAACATTAGAGACAAAAGTTTAAAACAATTAGATTCTTTTGTCTTTTTTTTAATTATTTTTGAGAGAGAGAGAGAGCATGAGCAGGGGACACGGGCCAAGGGAGAGAGAATCTCAAGCAGGCTCCTTGGGCTTAGCAATGAGTCCTATAATGAGAGATCCTACGTGGGCCAGACCCTAGGATCCTGGGATCATGATCTGAGTGAGCCAAAATCAAGAGTCAGATGCTTAACCAACTGTGCCACCCAGGTGCCCCTGGATTCTTTTGTCTTTAAGTTCACTGAGAGATGAATCATAGTAAGTACAACATGTTGCATTTCCACTACCGTAGGAAATACCATCGCAGATTACAGGTTTCAAGAGGCAAATAATAAATGGTTCATATTGTAAGTGTTAAAAATAAACAATCTGCAGCAACAAATTATTTCGCGTGAGACACTGGAGCTGTCAATGAAATATGTGAGAATGGTTTCAGATTCAAATACTGGATGTCTAAGAAAGAAAAGGCTATAAGTTTTTGATTCCAAAATATGGCAAGAAGAGTAAAATACAGAATTTGAAATATTTTAAAATTATCTTCCAAATTTTATATTATAGAATTCACATGCCTATAAGATTTTTCTTAAAGATAACTATACAGTACTATATTTGATTTTCAATATTTTAACCCAGTTAAATCCCTAAATTAGAAGTTACTGGAATCAGAGAATGAGGATTGAAATAACTGTAGAAAGTTGAAAATATATATTTTTTCATTTCCCAACCCTTTATTATCAACAATCCATGTTCCCAAATACTCACCTTTATCCTACTGATATGAATTATATTGAACTATATTAATATTTAGTTAATAAAATAAATGATCGGGGGGGTGCTGGGTGGCTCAGTCGGTTAAGCGTTTGACTCTCGATCTCTACTCAGGTCATGATCTCACAGCGAGTTTGAACCCCATGTGTAGTTCTGCACTGACAGTGAAGAGCCTGCTTGGGATTTTCTGTCTGTCTGTCTCTCTCTCTCTGCCCTTCCCCTACTTGCTGTCTCTCTCTCTCTCTCAAAAGTAATATATTATTTTTAGAAATGATTAGAAATAATTGCATAAGCTACTAGAAATGAAAACAGTGTTATAAGAGGAAATAACAGGGGTGCCTGGGTGGCTCAGGTGGTTAAGCATCCGACTTCTGTTCAGGTCATGATCTCGCCATTCCCTAGTCCAAGCCCTGCATCAAGCTCTGTTCTGACAGCTCAGTCTGGAGCCTGTTTCAGATTCTGAAACAGTCTCCTTCTCTTTCTCTGCCCTCCCCTTGCTAGCACTCTGTCTTCTCTCAGAAATAAATAAACATTAAAAAAACTTTTTTTTAAAAGATGAAATGCTGTTTCATGTTAAATTCCAACAACTTTCTGTCTCTAAAAGTAAATGAATGTTAACATTGATACAACTCATTGGAAAGACATCAATATTTGTAGAGCATTATTAAAGGCACTGAAGTGATAAGAAACTGAATCACACTCTTCATCTTTATCGTCTGTAAAATCTAGGGTTGCTTTAATTTAAAATATGTCATCCAGAAAAAGGTAACTCTAGTATCATCATTGTCATTACAAGTTTTCATATTTTATATGTTCAATATTTTCTTGAAGTGTAAGTATTATTTAATTATTTGCACAGAAAATGCAACAAATAATTTTACATGTACTCTGCACACCTTCCTCTTTCCCCACGGAAGACGCTGCAAACCAAATGATCAAAACAATAAGGGTTAAAATATGTAGTAGCATTTTTTGAAAAGCATGGGTATAATGTAACTTATAACTTGACAGAAGCAGAAAAAAGTCAAAAAACATTTACCAGAATATGAAAACTCATTAAGAAAAAAAAAGCAAGATGAATTAGCAAATATTAACCATTGTAAACAAACAAAGCATGGAGGAATTATAAAAAATATATGTAATTACAATAAATTTAAATGTATGTATTTTGCCAATTAAAATGGTAGATATGTTTGATAGGTAAATGAATTTCTATGCTATCAGAGACAAATTAATGCAAAAACAGAAGAGTTATGCAAGGAAGAAGTAACAAATGTTGAGAAAATATTTAAATTATGATTTAACCCTAAAACTTTTTATACATATGAAACACCCAGAGCTACTTACAGAATGCTTTGTGGAAGAAAAAAAATATATATGTAATAATTTTTATTCTTAGTTCAGGAAATTCCTTAAAAGTGGCCCATGAGACTTGTCTAGTAACTTGTCTCTTGGGCATATATGGAAGTTGAATGAAACTATTTTTTCCTTGTTTACAAAAAGGTATTTGCAAAAATTACTATTCTTGTTAATAACATGATGTGCCCATCCTTCCAAAAGATTACAATGGTATGTGTTAATAAACAAACAAGACATACATTTGCCTACACAAAAAATAATGTGTCCTATCAGCTCCTTTCAGAATCTTTTCCATGTGATTTAAGAAAATCAGAATTATTGAAATAATTCCACCCCTTACATACCCATTGCTATAGTACATTGATATTTTCTCGGTGTTGCAAAATGAATATTAGAAAAAAATGTAAGCTAGTATTTTTACAGCTTGGGTAAAAAAATATTTACAATTTACAATTGACAATAGTCTCTTGTTTCTCGGTGTTATATAAAATTTTCACGAACACTGAATTAGGGAATAATAAGCTATATGTCCTAGAGAATGTGTGTGGATATATATGAAAAAAACCTGTAGATATATATGCACATATCTTACTCAGATTGTGATATTACATCCCCAAAACAACTCATCCTATTGCTGTTTGTTTTGTGAAAGAGAAAATGAAGTTCAGAAGTGATACGTGATTTACCTGAGGATTTCTCACTCATAGTTGCCGGAGTTGTGATTTACATCCTTTCCAACTAACAAAGTGGAGCTTCTTGCCCTCCACCACTTGTTTCCTCCCATCTTCATTGCCAAGGCCTCTCTGTATGAAACTGAACCGAGAAGGCAGAATATCACCCTGTTCATCCTCAGCTGGGACTGACTGTGCCAGACATTCAACTTCCTGAGTGGGGAAGCAGCCTGAGTATTTGCTGAGCTATCACTCCCACCATTGTGTTATCTTATCAGGCAAAGGGTTTTTGCATATGCAATTAAAGTCCCTAGTCAGTTAAGGATAAATTAATCAAAAGTGCTTTGGGCCCAACTAGCTCTGACCTAATCAGTTGAGCATTGAAAAAGAATAGCCTGGAAGCAACAGAATTGATCTCCTCTTGTCCTTAAAGGAAGAGTCATTAGGAGTTCCACAGCTTCAAGGAACTAAATTCTGCCAACCGAGAGGATCCTGAACCCAGGGTGAGACCCAAACTCAGCTAACATCTTGAATACAATCCTGTGAGATCCTGAGCCGGGGATCAGGGAAATTGAGGGATAGAAATATATGTATATTGCTGTAAGATGTTAAGTTCATGGTAATTAGTTAAGCAGCAAGACAAATGAAATGTCCCCACTTTTTAAAACAGAAATAGTCATGCTATTCAGTGGAAAAAAATCTTCCTGGAATGTGATAATTTGATTTTCACCGCTTATGTGGCCTTAAGCAAGAGATTTAATTTCTCCAGGTGTAAAAAAAGTTTTTACAAGAGAAGTTTCCAAATCCCTTAAAGACTTAAACATTCTTTGAGATTAAAAAAAGAAGAAGAAGAAAGGAAGAAAGAAAGAGAGAAAAGGAAAGAAGAGAGAGAAACATTGTCACATTTAAGGCAGGCAGGCATTTTCCAAGTAGTGTGCATTTCCAAGTATTAGTAGATTAATTAGTAGATTAGTAGATTATTGGAACAGCATTAACTATGTGATTAACTAAGATGGTAGTAAATTAATTTGATTATAGTGTGATTTAGCAAATATTTAAATATTTATCACACAAGCTAGATGATAAAGACAGACCAGCAGATAAGCAGTCACCTCCATCTTTATTGTGATTATTTACAGCGGGTAATACGTTGGATGAACACTCAGTGGAGATGCAGAGAACCAAAGAAGGCTTTCTAAATGCAGGCTGATCAATGAAAATGTACAAAATAAAAATGGGGCACTGGGGAGCATGAGGGAGATTTCACACCAGGGGAAGCTGATACCCTAAAGTTCTCAGTTATAAGTGAACTTTGTAAAAGTAAGAACTCACTGCTCCCTTTGATTTGAGCAAACAACTAGAATAGAAGAATACTGGAGTGCCTGGGTGGCTCAGTGGGTTGAGCGTCCAACTTCAGCTCAGGTCATGATCTCACACTCAGTGAGTTCGAGCCCCGCGGCTCTGTGCTGACAGCTCAGAGCCTGGAGCCCACTTCAGATTCTGTGTCTCCCCCTCTCTCTGCCCACCCCCCAATGCTCTGTCTCTCTGTCTCAAAAATAAATAAAACCATTGAAGAGTTTTGAATACAAGAATACTCAAAGGAAAAAACGAAAATAAAACAAAATAAAAAAACACACCAAGACAAGATTATAAAAGGTCTTGTAAATAATTTTAAGGAATGTAGGTCTTACCATAAACAATAATAATATTTTTAGATGTTATTTTGGCATGTGTTGCTTGTTTTAATGAACTCTCCATGTTAGGAAGAATTATTAGTGGATTGTAAATCTATATACAACAAAATAAATTATCTTACTAATGTAGCTGCAGATATCTGTGAAATGATAGATTACTAAAGATCAGGGATTAATCTACTTTAATAATTTATATATCAGGAGACGTGTCCTAGAATGAAGTCAGTGATAGTAGGAATGGAGAAGAAAGAAGGCATTGAGGAAATAATGAGGAAAAAAATTGATGACAAAGTGGATAGTTATTGAATTATCAAGACAAGGAGAGAAAGAAATTAGCCCTAGTTTACTTAACTTGCAAATAAGACAAAAATTGGAAAAGTGTAGGCAAGCCAAAGCATAAGAGACTCTTAAAAACTGAGAACAAACTGAGGGTTGATGGGGGGTGGGAGGGAGGGGAGGGTGGGTGATGGGTATTGAGAAGGGCACCTTTTGGGATGAGCACTGGGTGTTGTATGGAAATCAATTTGACAATAAACTTCATATATTGAAAAAAAAAAGGAAAAGTGTAGGCAGATTTAGAGACACGGTTTATCTAGTTTAGAACATGATTAATTTGAGGTTCCTTTGAAACATTTAAGTCAAGCATTTAAACGCTTTTACACAGAGTGCACAGCGTGTCAACAATTTACTTAGTATTTCCTCACAAACGGGTTTAAGACGGAGCCACTTAATGTTTCTAGCAAGGCCAGGGTTCCCAGAGCAGCCAAAGTTGGGTCCAAGGAGAAGGGAGAATTTACATGTTTCTGGACACGACACCCATATAAATTGGCCTCTAATTTAAATGCCTAAAGGGTAAACATTTAATTCAATCCCCAATATGTGTGTTAGGAGGGAGCAAAATATGTGTTTTTTTGTTTCTTATTTTTGCTACAGGCTCAAGACTTGTCAGGATGTTTGTACAGACCCAGGACTTAGGTTCTGATGACACAGTGGGGAAGAAAGTGGCTTCAGTCCCGTGGGTAAAACAGAAAGTGAACACAGTGAAATCTGGGACAGAGAGTTCCGTGTGTGCTCATTATATCAGGCATGGAATGTTTCGTTTATATGTTGCTGCTTAATAAACCATCCTAAGACAGGGATTAAAACAACCATTTAATTTTGTTCGCCATACAGCAAAATTTAGGAAGGGATTGTTTCGCCATTAATCTCCGATTGACCTGCCGTCACTGAGGCGGTTAGGGTTGGAGTTTCCTCATCCGAAACAGCTTCTTCACTTTCTTGGTAGAAACTGAGTGTCCACTGATCTTTCTATCCACATGGTGTCTGCTATTCCAAATGCCTTGTTCAGGGGCTTGAGCTTCTCACAGTCTGGGGTTCTCAGGTTCGTCACATTTTTTCTATGGAGGCTGTTTCCTCAAAAGCTGGCACTGAGGGGTGCCTGGGTGGCTCAGTTGTTTAAGCATTGACTCTTAATTTCAGCTCAGGTCATGATCTCACAGCTGTAAGATTGAGCCTTGTGTTGGGCTCTGTGGTGAGAGCACAGAGCCTGCTTAGGATTCTCTCTCTCCTTCTCTCTCTCTCTTTCTGCCCCTGTCCCAGTTGTGCTCTGTCTCTCTCAAAATAAATAAATAAACATTGTATATGTACATATGTATACATACATGCATATATATACATAAATATATATATATGTATATAAACCTGGCATTGAGAGAGTGAAAGAAGAAAAACCTAATTCAAGGATACTTAATACATAAATATGAAATATAAAATACATAATACATATGTCCTTTATTATATGAAAAGTAAATATATCTAATTTCAGAGTTTGAGAGTCGAATCATTTTGAATAATAAACTAAAGGATATGAAAGGTGGAAACCCTGTACAAAACAAAAGCATAATTTGTTATATAAAGATGATCATTAGAAAATAATATGAGTATCCAAAATGGTGCCAAAACTAATTTGTAAATGTCTAAGACTAGAGATGCTAAATGTTTATGTAAGATAAAGCCAGATAAGTAAATTTTGAGGAAGATCCACAGGAATTTATTTTTTTACTGATTTTAGTAACTTGTGGGTTTACTCATTCTTCTTTTTGTCTTAATATACATATTTCTCCACAGGAATTGGCTAACCATTGTTTAACCTACTTCTGTTAGCCAGAAAAATAAAGGACAATGTTTTCAAATAATGGGCTGAAGCCAGTGTGTATGCAGGTATGTATTCGATGATTTATCTTCTTAGATTGCCATTCTACATCAATTGTTTGGCTTTGGTGTTATTTCTGAGCTTTGCTTTTATTGTTGTGATTGATTGATTGATAAGTTTATTTATTGATTTTGAGAGAGAGATAGAGGGTGAGTGACCACAGGTGGGATTGGCAGAGAGAAAGGGAGAGAGCGATTCCCAAGCAGGCTGTCAGCAGGACTCAGGGCCAGATCTCATGAACCATGAGATCATGACCTGAGCTGAAATCAAGAGTCGGATGTTTAACTAACTGAGCCACCCAGGCGACACTATGGTGTGTTTTTTCTTAATTTGACTCTGACACAGAAGACAAAACTGAAATTTCTCTTCTTTACCAGGCACTAAATGTAAATTATCGTTTATTTCAGGTGAGTGATTTCCCTTATAAAATTGGTAACAGAAAATTCCTTTATTTCTTTAAAAAGTGACAATTTCTTAGCTGTGTAAAAACAATTCATTGATGTGAGGGAGATTTACATACCCAATGAAAACATTGTTTCCCCAAGGTTATCTAGATGACAGTTGCTTCATTATTCCCTGGCAACAGTACTCTCCCAAAATGCTACTGAAAACACTTCAGGTATTAAATAAACTCTTACCCACTCTTCTATAGTGACAGGATGTATGATATCATATATATGAAACTCAGCTGAGAAATCACTAATAATAATTCATTGCATTGTTCTCTTTCCCCTTATCGCATCTTGTTATCTGTGGCCATAACATATGCACACATTCTTACAGTCTATATCAAACTGTAAAGGAAACATTTAGGAAATATGCAGGTACTTTGTAATACTGTTTCATCAATGATGAAAGTATGAAACCAAGAGCAAACTGAGATATTTCAATTCTCAAAAGCTCCTCTGTTTTATTGATGGTATGGAAGTGGAGTAAGAAGAGATTGAGTATTAATGTATGCAATCAACCTATTCTATTTACATATTTTTTCAGCTATGCTAACATATGATCAAGTGTACATGTCAGAGTGCATTTTCTGTTTTTTTTTTCCTTAGGAAAAACTATAAACATAAATTTTCTAAGCTAAAAATGAAAATGTCACTTTGCATTTGGAGAAGACAAATATACCTTCAAAATGTACCGAGGACTTGCTATTTCCATAACACTGAGTGAGTTTCATTATATCCTAACCTCTTTATGAAATACACAATTACTGAGTTTTTTGTTTGTAGTTGTTCCAGATCTAAGGATTGAAAAAGTAATAAGTCAAACCTGCAGCATAAAACAGATCATTCTATTCAGGCTAGATTTGCAAAACCTCACCACCATCCATGCCAATACCACCATTATTTTCTCTCCATATATATGCAGTATATTCATCAGAATGCCTATTCTCACCTACCACCAGAATGAATACTACACATAGTATCTGTATTTGATTAGTACCCACCTATTCCCATCTAACTTTCATGAGAAAAGAAACTTAGTTCTGAAAAACTTCTTCTATGAAGTTATTTTGAGATTACAGTTAACTACATTCTTGCGGACCCAGTAACAAAGTGAATGTAACTGTGGAGCAAATTTAGTGCAAGAGTAAACTATAACTTTGTCTTCTGGTCACCGTAGTCACATCCATTTGGCTTAACTGATGCTAGCTGTGGCTACTGTGGTCAGTTCCTGCAAGTTCAGCCTCACATTGACAATCTTGCCTCAAGTACACTCCATGCGTCTTTTCACATTTTGTCACAGGGCTTTCTTTGAACCCATGGAAAACTACTCATCGCACAGGAAAACACAACTTGGAACCTGAGACTTAATATCCTCAGAAACAAACTTCCTTATGATTAGCATATTCAGTTTTCCTGAAATTTTTATTGGAGAATAGACTTATATGGAAATAAAAACATCTTCATTGTTTGGGAAGGAAAATATATTGCAGATAAGAATATTAAATATGAAGTTGAAGAGCAGAGTTGATGTTCAGTCTTCCCCAAAGTAAGTCTTCAAATAAACCCAAACAAAAAATTTCCTCTAATGTGACTGGGCTATTAGACCCTCCCATAGCTGTTGAAAGATGGTAGGAAAACTTGTATTCCTTAAAGGATGTAATCCTTAATATTTTTAATTTGGGCATTATTAAAAGAAAGCATATCACTTGAGTATACATTATATTTGAGATAACTTGGAGAAACGGCTATTCATCCACATGGAACTTCATGACCTAATTTGTTATTTATATGATACAAGTGACACATGAAACATTTATGTAATATTAACTGAATACTCTCTCTATGAAAACTATATACAAATAAAGAAGATGAAGTGTTTTTATAGCACACTATGGGAACATTTTACCTAAAATTGGTTTTCAAAATTAAGATCTGAAATGCCCTAGTAAATCACTTCT
Organism: Neofelis nebulosa; assembly: GCF_028018385.1. Taxonomy (NCBI): domain Eukaryota; kingdom Metazoa; phylum Chordata; class Mammalia; order Carnivora; family Felidae; genus Neofelis; species Neofelis nebulosa. The sequence continues at coordinate 19,129,537 of NC_080782.1, forward strand.
CCATAACTTTAGTGCCATATGCACATTTATACATATAATTACTGGTAAGTTTTAAAACTTTTTTAACTTGTCGTTTTTACTTGGATGTGTAGTTAGCATTTTACACAATCTTTCCTAACTGTTTAGGTTTGTAATTCAAGTCTCATCATGTCAAACTCTGAAAGCAATACATTAAAGATGTGAATACACATTTTGTTTAAATATTTCAAGTAACATGTGGCTACAAATACTCTTCAAATTTGTTGGTAACAGTTCTCCACGGTCTTTTGGTCTCTATGGTCTTCATGGCCTCTGTGCCTCTTGAGAGGAAGTAACACCTGCCTTGGTCATCCTGTAAGTCTTGGGATTTGTCAGCCACCATAATTATGTGAGTCAATCTTTACAATAAATCATAAGTCACTCTGTCTATACCTATATCTAATCTCCTATTGGTTTTGTTTTTCTAGGGAACTCTGATGAATATACAGTTCATTTTAAAAGATTCATGTTCCCTAAACTTGGGGTTTGTCTCCTGGAATTCCCTTCATTGTGTGTATACAGGATCATTTGGTCCTCTTCATGTCTCCCTGAGGGACTGAGAACTTGAGGAACTGATACAAATACTGATACTGTGTCTACTGCTATTTCAGGGAATAATAAAGTCATTTGTCTCTGACCTAGGAGTTCCAAGTATTCTGTCAGAATCTATGATATTGTAGAAAGATAACTTGTTAGTTTGCAGATATGGGGAAAAAAAACCTCAATTCTTGCATAAATGTTGACAAAATTTTACTTAGAATTTATACTTTTATAACATTGAGAAAAATAAATAAATCTAATACTCATTCTTAGCTTATGTGCGATGCATCATGACTATTTTGCAACCAAGAGTCTAACAGTTAAATTTGATGATTTGGGGACCCCTGGATGGCTCAGTCAGTTAAGAGCCCGACTCTTGGTTTCACCTCAGGTCATGATCTCAAGGTTGTTGAGTTCGAGCCCTGCATCGGGTTCTGTGCTGACAGTTAAGAGCCTGCTTGGGATTTTCTCTCTTCTCTCTTTCTGCCCCTCCCTGCTCACTTTCTCTGTTTCTCTTTCAAAAAAAAACAAAAAAAAAAAAAAACAAAAACAAACCTTAAAAAACTTAAAAAATAAATTTGATGATTTTATTCTGTAGAGTATATTTATAATTCCTGTATTAAAATAATCACACCACCTGTACTAATGACAAAAGAAAGTTGTACTTATTTCTCCATTTTCATTGACCAACAGTTCAATTTGAGATGATTTATTCTCTTAGCTCTTTTCCTTTCTCTTCTTTTCAGTATCATTGTTCATTATGTTTTCCTGTGTTCAGGAGGCTAGATGAGGAGAGTAAGACTGTAATCGCCACAACTCCTACTGTCACACCTGAGAACCAGTCCAGTAGTCAGAAAGCAAGAGGGAAGCAGGCCATCTAAAACACGCTAGAGTTCCACACAATGTATAGAGTAGCAGCTCTGAAAGAAGGGATCAGTATACTTATTAATGATGATTCCTTTATTAAACTTTACTTTAATACAATTTTTAGAACGGTTTTAAATTAAAAAAAATAATGTTTATGTTTGAGAGAGAAACAGAGGGTGAGTGGGGGAGGGGCAGAGAAAGAGGGAAACAAAATCCCCAAGCGGGCTCTAGGCTCTGAGCTGTCAGCACAGAGCCTGATGCAGGACTTGAACTCATGAACCATGAAATCATGATCTGAGCTGAAGCTTAATGCTCAGCTGACTGAGTCACCCAGGTGCTCCCAATTTTTATTTTTATTTTTATTTTTTTTCAATATATGAAATTTATTGTCAAATTGGTTTCCATACAACACCCAGTGCTCATCCCAAAAGGTGCCCTCCTCAATGCCCCCAATTTTTAGACAAGTTTTAGATTTACAGAATTATTGCAAAGATAGTATAAATAGTTCCTGTATAACGAATACTCAGTTTCACCTATTATAATCATTTAACTAAGTATGGTAAATTTGCCATAACTAATGAGCCAATAACACCACTTTACTGTTAACTGAAGTCCATACCTTACACAAGTTTCCTCACCTTTTCCTTAATTTCTTTTCTTTCCCACTTGGATCTTATTCAGGGTACCACATTACATTCAGTACTCATGTGACCTTGATCCTCTTGGTTGTGACAGTTTCTCAGCCTTATCCTGTTATTTGTGACCTTGATGATTAGTAGATTGCTGGTAAAATGTTCCTGAGTTGGTGTTTGTCTATGTTTTACTCATGATTAAACTTTATGTTGTGGGGGGTCTGAGTGGCTCAGGCAGTTGAGTTTCTCACTCTTGATTTCGGCTTAGGTCATGATCCCAAGGTCGTGAGATCGAGCCTTGTATCAGGCTCTGCACTAAACATTAAACATGGAGCCTGCTTGGGATTCTCATTCTCTGTCTCCCCCTGACCCCTGGCCCATCCTCCTCTCTCTGTCTCTCTGTCTCTCTGTTTCTCTCTCTCAAATAAAAATAAAATAAAACTTTATATTGTAAGTTGAATAATAGCTATCCAAAGATACTAGGTCTTAACCACTGAAATCTGTAAATATCATCTAATAAAGAGAAAATTCTTGGCAGACATGATTATATTAAGGATCTTGGCATGGGAAACTATCCTGGGTCTCTTTTACTGACAAGAAAAACTCACCAAAACACACAATAAACTGAATGATCAGGTTCTGAATACAGTAAAATCTTGGTTTGTGAGCAAAATTTGTTTCGGAAACATGCTTGTAATCCAAAGCACTTGTATATCAAGGTGAATTTCCCCATAAGAAATCATGGAAATTCAGATGATTAATTCCACAACCCAAAAATATTCATATAAAAATGATTCCAATACAGTAACTAATACAAAATAGTAAAGAAGATACAATATATAAGGAAAAATAAATGAATTAATCTGCATTTACCTTTGAAAATCTTCGAGCTGGTGTGAGGGAGACGAGAAAGGAGTGTTACTGTGTAGGATGACTTTTGCTAACACTAATGGAATCACTGCTATCTACTGGCTCAATGGAACTTTTTCTTTTTGTGCGATTTTAACAAGGAACCTATCCAATGACCTAGAAAGCAAAGCTTTCCTAAGCTCACCCTTGTGTGGAAAAGCAAAGGGCTGTCCATAGGTGCTCTGAAGTAACAATAAATACACTAGTGCCAGATGTCAGCACCTTCTGACATTCTGAAAAATCACTGATTTCTGCCAAACACTGTGGCCTGAGACCGAGCATCTGAGCGTAGCATGGGAGACAATCACCCACAATCTCTCAGTGAAAGAGAGAGAGAGTCTGAGAGAGAAGAACCATTGCTCAGCTGTGATCATGTGACGTTCAGCATCACAGACTACTTGTATTGCAAGACATCGCTCATTTATCAAGTTAAAATTTATTAGAAATGTTTGCTAGTCTTGTGGAACACTCATGGAACAAGTTACTTGCAGTCCAAGGTTTTATTGTATTATATACAGGGTACTACTTTATTTTAAAAGGGTAGGTGAAAAAACACATACTTTCATTTGCTTGTGATATTTAAGGAAAATAAAAGAAATGATAAATACTATGCCCATGGGAGTGAGTGAACAGAAAAGGAGAGAAAAAGGTGAGGGTAGGTGCATAACTTCTCAGTTTATTCTCCTTTGTATATTGTGATATAAATTATGCTTGCATTCAGGAAAGAATACTTTATATTTCAGAAAAATACCCAGAATAAATAGTGAAACAATGATAAATATTCACTGGAATCTACCATGAGTCAACTATTGCTCTAGATATTTGGAGCAAAATGGTGAAAAACGGACAGAAGGGAGGTTGGGTCTTTTGGAATCAAGGTTTTATTATTATTATTAACTATGGGTTATTTATGCTCACTGATAACTCTTGTACCAACATTTTTTAATCTTATTTTTACCTCTTATTATACAATTCTTTTTTTTAGCCATCTTGGAATTAGTTACTCAATATGATGAAATGTTTTGAGAGGCTGGATATAGTGATTATCTAGAGGTGTTATTATTGCCATTGTTCATTAAGCTAAGAAAACAAGAATTTTATATTTGTTTTTTATCCCAGAGATAGTCTCACTTTCTGCCCCATTTATTGCTCAGCTTTACAAATACGCATTGACAAGAATCAGGAGTCTTTCTCACTGACACATTATGTACCTGACAAAAATCAGTGGGGGATGATGATAGCTAATTTTAATGAGTGGCTTTCTACTTTCCATGGATGACCTATAAATCATGAATTAAGAGCTAAGAGTTGAGGAACACTTGCGTGACTCAGTCTGTCAAGCATCCGACTCTTGGTTTTATTTGACTCAGATCATGGCCTCAGGTTTTCATGAGTTCCAGCCCTGTGTCAGTCTCTGCACTGGCAGCATGGAGCCTGCTTGGGATTCTCTCTCTCTGCCCCTCCCCCACTTGCACTGTCTCTATCCCAAAATAAATAAATAAACTTTAAAAAAGTTTAAAAAAAAAGAGCTAACTGTTGACATAAGGAACACAACAAACTCTCCAACTCACTAGTAAAATTTGAACTGGATAAAAAAATCCAGTGGGAAAACACACATTGCAAAGAGATTATAAAATGATACATTTTTTGAGTAGGTATCTCCACATAGACGTATTATCATACACCTTATAAAGTTATTAATATTGAAATATTTCTATTTTATTAAACAGAGAACATACAATCTCAGCATTCAATCAAATATATAAAAAAATAATGCACTTATTCAAAGTATTTGTGACACAGTCTTAGATTAAGGGAAGATGGCCGCTAACTTCAGGTAGCATTGGAATTGATGGGGTGTATTCACACTGCCCTTTAGTTCCCACCCTTAAAGGGGTTATAAGAGTATGAGAACATGCACGTGTACCTTTGGCCTTAAGAAATAATTTACTCTTGGGGCTCCTGGGTGGCTCAGTCGGTGGAGCATCCAACTTTGTTTCAGGTTTGTAAGTTCCAGCCCCACGTGGGATTGCTGACAGTGTGGGGCCTGTTTGGGATCCTACCTCTCCTTCTCTCTCTGCCCCTTCCCAGCTCATGCTCTCTCTCTCAAAAATAAATAAAACATTAAAAGAAGAAATAATTTACTTTTTAAAATTGTATTTCTCAATCAGAAAGGTATAATCATGTAGAGATACAAATGAGGTAATACTTTGTAAATAAATAAGTATTTATGAGAAAAAAAATGGATGTGGTAAAGGAGGGTGAAAGATCTGTGTTCTGATTTATTTTATATGACGACCGAGCTGCCAGATAAGATACCAGACTCTACTGGAGATATGCTTGTTGATCTGGGAAGAGAATTTAAGTAAGGGATTATTCATCATGTTGATTAGTCCAAATGAGTGAGCCTTACAAATAAAGTAACCATAAATAGGCAAGCACAAAAGGAATACCTTTATCTTATTTTGCTGCAAGTATACGTGTGTGTTTTAGGAAAAGTTCTTTTACCTTTGGCCAGGTTGGCAGGGGAATATATGTATCTACCATGACCATACTTCAAAGTCTTAGTTGTCAATTGTGAGCTGACTGATATCTGAAGCAAATTATAATTCATATATAAATATTCCACTATTTTTAAAAGTTTTAGTGTATAGTGAATCTGAATTCAATCTCTCTTTAAATGCAAATTCTATGCCAATTTAGTGAGAACCTGCTGTAAACAAAGTGTTATTTTAAGGACTGTTGGGGAAACAAAAAATAAAGGAGACATCATATCCTTAACATACTATTCACTAGGTGAAATAATATATTTAAATAAAACAGTAATTAAACGCTTCAGTTAACTGCCTTTAGTTTTTCAAATGAAGAGTAACCGTGCTTTCATGCTTATAATTGCTACTAGTTTATATGTGAGGTTCAAGTTTTAAAAACTGAAAAATTTTTGGATTAAATTTCAATACATTTTATAAAAATCCTGCTGCATTTAAGTGAATTTGTGCAAAGTGGTGTTGGCAAACATGGCTTGTGTATTGTTTTTATGTAACTTTTATTTACATGAGAGTAAGCTTCTACTAGCTCAGTTTTCCTGCAACTGCTATGAGCTGACTGTTTTTCCTCATCTCCATTTCTGTGTGTCCTAGAAGAGTTACTCTTCTTGCAAGAGCAAAGGCAGGATAATGCTCTTAGTGTACTACGTTGGGAGAGGAAGGATGGGCACACCAGGAAAGGGAGATTTTAGACCATTCTTTTCATCTCTTTTGTAACAGTGTCCTCAGAAGGCAGAGTATATAAATATAATAAATATCCTTCAAATTATTACCTTCTAAATCTGTCCTGTCAGCTAAAGCTGGAAATTTCTTCTAAAGACGAGAAAAAATATGACTCTCAGACCTAAATATCAAAAGCCTTAGATTACAAATGCCATATTGTGGAACATCTTGAATGAATTGAGAAATAAATTATTATTGCTCTAAGATAAGAATGCAGTATGTAAGATAAGTGTGAGTAAGTAAGGGTGAAAGGTGGGTAGTAATCTCAAAATTCAGGAAGTATAGGAATCAACAGAATTTTGAGACCAATTAGGTATGGAAAATAAAGGAAAGGTATAATGAAGTACGATCCATGTTTCCATCATGGCTAACCACTCGGACAATATTTTCTAGAAATAGAATTTAAAAAAAGAGGAGGTATGTAAGCATTAGTTGTTTCAAATACTTGTATAGCAGACTTATATGCTTAGCAAATTTAATGCTTAATAAATAGTTGGGTACAGAGAAACACCGGAAGTCATTTATTTATTTATTAAGTTAGCAATTTAGTTCAAATATTTTCCAAATATTTTATTGAACGCTTACTATGTAGCAGGCATTGGTTTTGTTTTGAGGAATAAATGGAAAATGGAGTCATCAATTCTCTTCTATTTACATTGCTTGCCTACTCGGGGATATTAATAGAAATCAAATCATCACCCTAAGATACTTGTGGGAAGTGCTGTGAGTGAAAAGCATATATTATATTGACAGTTTGTAGCTGAAGGAACCCGATCCAGTGTGGAGGGAAGAAGGGTACGGGATGCCTCTCCTTTTCCTTTTCCAGAGAAAGTGGTATTTCATCCGTGCTTGGAACAGGATAATAGCCTACTCAGTGGATCTGCTTTGTGGGGAGGTGGAGAAGGAGGTACAACACATTCCACACAGAGAGAACCGCACCTGTTATGATGTGTGCCTGGGAAAAAGAAAACGGGGTGCACCTGATAAACTGCAAAAAGACTCAAAAGCGAGGAGGTATAGAAAGTGACAGAATAAACAGGCAATGAAGGCTGGAGCATGTGGAGATATGTAGGCTCCAGTCTCAGTTGTATTCCAACATCTGCTTTTGATAGAGAGAGTAATACTCATAATTGCAGGTTATAAATGTCAGAAACTGTAATGGGGGTAGGACTCACCCCAAATTCATCATTTGTAATCAAGTTTTTTTTTTGTTTTTTCTGGAGAAAACTAGAGAATTCCCTCCCCCTCTTTCTACATTTTCAAATAATGCTTAACCCTTTCTGCTTAAAATCATATGTAAGACTCTTTAAAAGGTGTTCTAAAAATATGAATTCTTTCTGCATGTTCAACCAAAAAAAAAGAATTAAAATTTGATGAATGAAAGGTGAAAAAGTAGGGATAGTTAAAACAACTAAAGAAGCTTTTTATCTTCATAAGGTCCCAGTAATTCACTTTTGCTTTTAATCCCTTTGCCTTTGGGGATGTGTCTAGTAAGAGATTGCTACGGCTGAGGTCAGAGAGGTCTTTTCCTGCTTTCTCCTCTAAGGTTTTGATGGTTTCCTGTCTCACATTCAGGTCTTTTATCCATTTTGAGTTTATTTTTGTGAATGGTGTGAGAAAATGGTCTAGTTTCAACCTTCTGCATGTTGCTGTCCAGTTCTCCCAGCACCATTTGTTAAAGAGACTGTCTTTTTTCCATTGAATGTTCTTTCCTGCTTTGTCAAAGATGAGTTGGCCATACATTTGTGGGTCTAGTTCTGGGGTTTCTATTCTATTCCATTGGTCTATGTCTCTGTTTTTGTGCCAATACCATGCTGTCTTGATGATGACAGCTTTGTAGTAGAGGCTAAAGTCTGGGATTGTGATGCCTCCTGCTTTGGTCTTCTTCTTCAAAATTACTTTGGCTATTCGGGGCCTTTTGTGGTTCCATATGAATTTTAGGATTGCTTGTTCTAGTTTCGAGAAGAATGCTGGTGAAATTTTGATTGAACCAACAAAACTAAAAGGCAACCAACGGAATGGGAGAAGATATTTGCAAATGACATATCAGACAAAGGGCTAGTATCCAAAATCTATAAAGAGCTCACCAAACTCCACACCCGAAAAACAAATAACCCAGTGAAGAAATGGGCAGAAAACATGAATAGACACTTCTCTAAAGAAGACATCCGGGTGGCCAACAGGCACATGAAAAGATGTTCAACGTCGCTCCTTATCAGGGAAATACAAATCAAAACCACACTCAGATACCACCTCACGCCAGTCAGAGTGGCCAAAATGAAGAAATCAGGAGACTATAGATGCTGGAGAGGATGTGGAGAGACGGGAACCCTCTTGCACTGTTGGTGGGAATGCAAATTGGTGCAGCCGCTCTGGAAAGCAGTGTGGAGGTTCCTCAGAAAATTAAAAATAGACCTACCCTATGACCCAGCAATAGCACTGCTAGAAATTTACCCAAGGGATACAGGAGTACTGACGCATAGGGGCACTTGTACCCCAATGTTTATAGCAGCACTCTCAACAATAGCCAAATTATGGAAAGAGCCTAAATGTCCATCAACTGATGAATGGATAAAGAAATTGTGGTTTATATACACAATGGAATACTACGTGGCAATGAGAAAGAATGAAATATGGCCCTTTGTAGCAACGTGGATGGAACTGGAGAGTGTGATGCTAAGTGAAATAAGCCATACAGAGAAAGACAGATACCATATGGTTTCACTCTTATGTGGATCCTGAGAAACTTAACAGAAACCCATGGGGGAGGGGAAGGAAAAAAAAAAGAGGTTAGAGTGGGAGAGAGCCAAAGCATAAGAGACTCTTAAAAACTGAGAACAAACTGAGGGTTGATGGGGGGTGGGAGGGAGGGGAGGGTGGGTGATGGGTACTGAGGAGGGCACCTTTTGGGATGAGCACTGGGTGTTGTATGGAAACCAATTTGACAATAAATTTCATATATTAAAAAAAAAAACAACTAAAGAAAGATTTTTAAATACCTACTTAACAAGTTCATATATTTTATTTAGAACTACATCTGTAAAGGAATGCTGTAAATCATTTACTTAAGTTGTCACTTAGACAACTGTCTATGAAACATGACTTAACTAGTATGTGTGGTCAGAGTGAGCACTGCATATGTGCTTTAGATGTAAGATGTAATCATTTTCTCAAAAACTATTTTATGCTTCTTTTATATCATCCAACCACATTCTACAGAAGGAATGACATATGGCTGTACTTTAACCAAAAGAATTACTACCAACCTAAAATTGTCTAGTATTAAACTTTTACAGGAATACGTACTCAAGACTTGTTAACTGACACCTGTATAGAATGTATTTTCATGTTACTTAATTCAAAACCAAAAAGCGAAGAGAAATCAAGCAAAATTATTTTTTTCAACTTCTTATTCACACAGCTAATATGTACACAGAGCTAATTCCCCATCCAATTCTTCTTCATTTCATTTATTTTCATTCACTTGGTAAGGAAATATTTACTGAGAGGTTTCTACATGCTGAGGACTGTCACTGGTGTAGATGGTTCTACTCTGATAGAGGTAGAGGAACTAATGAATAATTTCACATAGTGACAAATTCTATGAGGAAAAATCCATTATACGAATGTGAAAGAGCATAATGGAGGGCCTAACCTGAGTGCCCTTATAGCGCCCTTATAGCACCCACCACCTTATCGTGGGTGTCAGGGGAGGCCTCTCTTGTGACCTTCTGAGTTGAGATCAAGCACCAAGAAACAAGCACCCTCATGAAGATTTGGGAAAGAATATTCCAGGGAGGTAGTACAAACATCCACTGTTCAAGGAACACAAGCAAAGTGAATGTAACTAGAATATACTGAGCTATTGAGTGGTCTGAGGTCGTGAGGAATCTGATTGTGGAGGCATTTGGATACCTCCATTGGGAGTGTGGACCTCCTTGAAGGGCCATGTTGACTCCTATGCAGAGAATGAACATAGGGTGACAAAAGTGAGAACAGGAAAAACAATTAGAAGGCTATTATTTTGTCCCTAAAGAGACAATAGGCTGTTCTTTTAGAAATGTAAATTCCTATAAAACCCCAAAAAAATGTAGAATAGGGAAACCTAAAAAATTTTTCTCAAAAAAAAAAAAAAAGATTGTCTTTGAGTGTTTTCTTAAGTTTCATGTTACTAAGTACTATGTCCTGAATATCTTTGAACAAGTTGTGGCAATTAAATAAGAGAGAAGATTTATTATAATTTATAAATCTGAAAAAAATCCAAACACTGCTGTTTAATTAGTGAAGAAGATAGGTATGCTCAGAACATATTTATATTTACAAGAAAGTAGAATTTATTTAAATGGTATATATCATAACTCATGTTTAAAAATTCAAGCTGTATTTCAAGTATATATATAGTTTGGGATTATTGCTTACTTTGCACACTTAACTTTTATCTGTAGAATACTAAGAAGGCAACATTTTGTTTACATACACAGATGTTGCTAATAGCATTTGGGAATGCAGTGTGAGCTATTATGCTAGCTAAACTTTCTCTGCATTATTTGTTTCTAGCATCATGGATCTCTGTGCTTTAAATGTTATCCTATTTTACATCACAGTTACTATGCTCTGCATTAATGTAATTATTATAACTCACATCATAAATTACTCATGCTTCATAGGTACATTTATAAAAATTATTTGGTTATTTGGTCCCTTTTTTCTTATGTTTTAAATAATTAAAGACTGAGGTTAAGAATCTTTTGGGTCATAACTTTGCCATGTTATATAATTTTAGTAAACCTTTAATTACAGATTTTCAGAAACAGGAAAGTTTTGAAACAAAAAAATGTGTGAAAAATAGAGTTTATTAGCTCATGTGAATTGTTTTTTAAATCCATCTAATTTTTAAGTGAATTATTTGTCCTTGTTCAATAATATTGTTTCTAGTTTTAAATTTATAGGTTATGGGGGGTATGTTAAGTTGTAAAATTTCAAAGCTTCAAATAACAATCAAAGCCAAAGTTACTTTTTTGACTTCAGAAAATGTATTCAATTATAGAATACTTATTACTCAACAAAAATCTTAAATTACTATTTGATTTGGATAATAAATCTAATTTATTTATTATAACTCATGAAAGGAACTGGGTAAGCCTATGATCCTTCTTCCTAGCTAATGATATCTACGATAAAGGAGATTTGCAGAGCTTTAAAAGCTCTTACCAATTACAGGTGTAGAAACACAGAATTATAAATTACATGCATTTCATTTATTTAAAGGTCAAAAGGAAGTCTAAGTAATAGCCTCTCATATTCTCCCAATGGCCACCAAAAATTCAGCTTGTATTTTTCCTCTGTTCAGTTACATTTAGAAAGGGAGTTTAAAAATGAAAGTTGTTGATTTCTTCTAATAGATACTGTCCCAACTAAGTTGTTATATAATACATAACAGAAATATCACAAAATATGTAGTTGGAAGAAGACACTATAATTCTGCAACTTATCAAATTAATCAATTTTATCATTTTAAGAACATATCAGTGGGTGTGCAGGAATTAGCCAGTTAGAGAGCTATAAGCAGGTCATAAAATCATTAAGAATTCTAAATGCATTAGTTCAAAGTCATTCGATTATGATAATCAGAGAAAGTATTTACTTCGGATCAGATCTTTAGATGCAACATATTGTTACATATTTCATTGTCTTTCCTGTCCCACTACTTCTTACTTTTTTCTTTATATAAATAAGATTTTGGATAAATATTATCAATGCTACATTATTGCTTTTATTATGCATTATTAGGCTTTTCAAAGTTTAATTTCCAAATTTTCTTTCTATGTTTCAATCCTGAATAAACATTTTGATTTAACTTTAAATAAAACTTGCTTCAATGATCATCATCTTTGCAACAAAATGTCTGTTTTCTTCCCTTATTTGTTTTGATTTGTATTTGTTATTGGTATATATCTTTTGAGTGACAGAAGTTATCCACCAATAATAAATGCTTATTGTGTGCAAAGCATTATATTAGATAGCTCATATTCATTATCTTGTTTCATGGGATGAATCTATGGAGTAGCTATTATTATTTCCATGTTCTAGAGAAGAAAACTGATGTGTACAGAGGTTAATTAACTTCTGTAAGTAAACAGAACTACAAGTTATTAAATCAGACTTGAAACCTGGAATTATTTGGTAATCATAGGTTAGACTCTGGGTTCTGAAATATGTACCATTTAGGTCACACTTTCTTCCCTCTCCTTTTTTTGTTCTTTTTATTTCCTTGCCCTGTTTTGCCTGATCCTCCCACAAAACTGGGATATAAACAACTTTTTTTTTAAATTTTTTTAACGTTTATTTATTTTTTGAGACAGAGAGAGACAGAGCATGAACAGGGGAGGAGCAGAGAGAGAGGGAGACACAGAATCCGAAACAGGCTCCAGGCTCTGAGCGCTCAGCAGAGAGCAGGACGCGGGGCTCGAACACATGGACTGCGAGATCACGACCTGAGCTGAAGTCAGATGCTCAACCAACTGAGCCGCTCAGACGCCCCCCCCTTTTTTTTTTTAAGGTTTATTTATTTTTGAGACAGAGAGAGACACAACATGAATGGGGGAGGGTCAGAGAGAGAGGGAGACACAGAATCCGAAACAGGCTCCAGGCTCTGAGCTGTCAGCACAGAGCCCATGCGGGGCTTGAACTCTCGAACCATGAGATCATGACCTGAGTCGAAGTCGGACGCTTAACCAACCAAGCCACCCAGGCGCCCCTATAAACAACTTTTAAAAACATGAAAATTGCAGATGAAAGGAAAGCAGATATTACCATATGCCTGCAGAGAGGATGAGAGTTTGACAATTTTGTTGGTATAAATTTTTTTTTTTTTTAATTTTTTTTTCAACGTTTTTTATTTATTTTTGGGACAGAGAGAGACAGAGCATGAACGGGGGAGGGGCAGAGAGAGAGGGAGACACAGAATCTGAAGTGGGCTCCAGGCTCTGAGCTATCTGCACAGAGCCTGACACGGGGCTTGAACCCATGAACTGTGAGATCATGACCTGAGCCAAAGTCGGACGCTTAACTGACTGAGCCACTCAGGCACCCCCAGAAATTTACTTCTAAAATAAGGCATAACATTCTAAAAAGACCAAAATATTTTACATAGCTGCTCAATATACTAAATAATCTTGAAACATATGTACATTTTGTTGCAAAACACTGATCATTAAAAATATAACCTGACATATCCATTTTGTCAAATGGATTTGCCTTTGTCTGAGATTTCAGGTTGTCTCTCCAAAAAGCATCATTCCAACAACGTAGTTCTTTATGCACTTAGCATGGCTAGGGGAAGTTAAGAGTATGTACATAGAGTCTTCCACAAGATTTTCATAAAAGCAGTTGTTCCCCACCATATGCATATCCTGAGGAAGCATAAAATATTCAGGTACTGGAAGAGGCATTAAGGATGTAGTCAAAAAATGAAGCCAATCATTGAAGTCTGATGAGTTCATAACGATTCTTCAATAAGAAAACTGATTCATTCATTATTATGTCGTATCGCATTCAAAAGTATATATGGTAGAAACATTGCACCAAATGAAATACATCAAAAGTGTACTAGAAAATGTTAACATATTCAGTTATAATAATATCCCTAGAGAACATGTGCATGTCAACTAATGGTTCTGAAGTTTTAGCCAGAAACTCTTCAAACCCCTGTAATTTGCTCCATAATGCTATGACTGGTAATAGTTTTCAGGAGTAACTCCCGATGAGAAATGTACAGAGTATAATTAGAGTATAATTAGAAAGTACAAAACATGCGAGACAATTCTGAGTTTCAAGCAGAGTCCACACCACAGGAAATAACATTAAGAGTTTAAGGAAGAGTAACTCTATGTGGAGAAAGAAGGGAAGGGAAGTTTGGCACAGGTGGAGAAAAGAGAAAAATTTGTAGGTTAAAAGTGTTAATATCATCTTGTTTTTGTTGTTTGCTTGCAGAAACTGGTTGAGTAAATTACCTACCAGCATCGAGGCCATGGTAGGAAGGGCAGACTTAGCATGAACATGTGATGATTCCAGTGGTTGGTGCCTACAAGGTCTGTCAGGCAACTCTAAGAGTGGGTGATATGGATGTATGAAAAAAATATAATTGAAAGTCAGTGTTCCAGAAACTTCCTGATCTTTCTTTCAGGTATCTCAGAATCCTCTATTTTTCAACTTTGTTCCGAACTTCATTTCCTTTGCTTCAAATACCATCTTACTAGTATTCTCAACTCTCTTTCAACGTTGCAAACTCCTGTCAAAACAACTTCATATATTTTTATGCTACTGCATGCTAGTATTTAAGAATTGCTGGAGGAAATCCTTTTGGTGTGACAATAAAAACAGATAAATGTCACAGTTGATTCATGGTCTTTAATGACTCTTGGATTCAAATTACAAAAAACAGTAAATTCTATCTTGTCTCTTCTTCATGTAGTTATTTCAACCTCTATCTACATCCCCTCCCCCCCGAAATTTACTTTCCTTTCTCTCCTTAGTGTTATAGATGACTTCTGTGACTTTAAACAAAGCTAAACACTATGAAGTGGAAATGCCTATGACTATTTGTTACCTACACTAGAGCTTTATTTGCATTGTCTTTTCTACATATGCTCTGTTTCCATGGAACAGATGTTTTTCTCCCTTGTGTGTCAAACTAGTTATTTTAATTATCTAAATTCCATCCTAACCTTAATCCTTAGAGACTAATTTTCATTTAGATGTATAAATTATTACTTCAGCTTAATAATATCAAACGTCCTTTAATAATCCATCCAATCATCATATATCTTTATCTAAATCTATTTATATTCTGATGACACCATAATTTATATCTCCATCTTTGAGCTCCCTCTTGAGCTTCCATATCATCAGATACTTACTTATATCATCATTTAAATATTTTACAATGATGCTAAATTAAACATGTCAAAAACATACTTAGCGTTTCTTCCCTCTAATCCTGACTTCCAAAACTGCTCGGCTGCTCTTCTTATTCCCTTTTCCTGTTACTGGCACATGTTGTGCAAAGCAGACATTTTATTGCTGAGTGCAACTGGTCTCACTTCTTCATTCCCCAAACTTAATAGTAACATTCTCCTGTTTGGTTTTCCCTGTACCCAGCCTTGCCCACTTTAATCTAGTTTCCAATGTTAGTTAGATACATTATTCATTAATCATATATATAATATATATATAGGGGTGCCTGGGCGGCTCAGTCGGTTGGGCGAAGGACTTCGGCTCAGGTCATGATCTGGCAGTTTGTGAGTTCGAGCCCCGAGTCAGACTCTGTGCTGACAGCTCAGAGCCTGGAGCCTGTTTCAGATTCTGTGTCTCCCCTTCTCTCTACCCCTCCCCTGCTCACGCTCTGTGTCTGTCTCTCAATAATAAATAAACGTTAAATATATATATATATATATCATATATATATATATATATGATATATATATATATATATATATCATATATATATGATTAATTTACCTTCCTAATGAAAACCTTTCAGTGAGTTCCAGTTACCTTCAGTTAAAAATCCAAGTCATAATGCACAGCCCCATTTCACCATTCCCATAGACTTTTTTCCAATCCCTCCAAACACCCTTGAATGGTTACATATGCCATTCCGTCTCTCACTTCCTTAACCTTTCCAAAGGCTGTTTCTTCAACCTACCTTTCAATGTTGGCCAACCCGTGTTCAACGTTTATTAACCTAGTTAGCTATCACTTACTCTCTTTAGCTTTCTCTGACTACCGCAAGAATGATTACACGCCCATTGAGAACTCGCATGGCCATCTGTACTTCTGTTGCATAGAATTTCTTAAATATTTTCTTCTTATACTTCCATGTATAAAAAGATGTTTCATGTTCATTTTCTAGTAGCCGATGCTTTCATACCTTGGTTGAAACCATTAAAAAACAGTTTCATGAGCATGGTGAGGAAATTAAGCATGATTCCTGCCACCTAATTTCTCGTCCTGCTGTTTTTGAAACGGATTTTCTCAATCATTCTGACTTCTACGCCTGCTGCTCATATAGAAAGTACTCTTGTACATCAAGGCAATTTTAAACTGATTAGGGGCTTTCTCTCCAGTGAATAATAAGTTAGGTCATTTTAGAGAAATAACGGTGATAAATATAAACAGAACGTATCCCCCTCAGCGAATCATTTAAGTGATGTGCCGCTGTGTTTCTGCCTCATTCAACATGAAGGTTGCAGGGGACCTGTTGGCAGCTTATGCTACCAGTAATGGAAAAATGGCTTTCTTCTTTTGCTTAGAAAGAACTCTGTGGCACATAAATAAAGCAAATAAATTTCCATTAAAATGTACCTGACAATGACCTTAGAGGACTATCACTGCGTATAAATAGACCTACCATTTATTGTTTACCCTTATGGAGTACCTCCACATCATCAGCACAGCTCAGTTCCTTCAGCATTTTTTTTTTTAATGTCCAATAGCAAAGTCTTTCATGCTTATCTAATGGTCATATACTATCTCATGGTGTATCACATTCTCTTAAATTGGTATAATATATCCCTCCAAAATAGTGTTTTCACATTTATAGTGATAACAACCAAGTATGAAATCTCTTTATTTAGCCACTCGGTAATGGAAAGAATCCTCATTTATCACTTATGTTTTCCCTATCCTCTTGTTTCAAATTGATTTTTAAAAGTTTACATGTAACATAGAATGGTTTTCAGCCATTCTAATTCAGGCAGACTGTGATTAGGCATATTGCTTTCAAATTTATTCTGACCAGTGGTTAGTTATAATATCAAATTTCACTATAAATTGCATCAATTGAAATCACAGATGCAATTTTGAAACACAAATATTTTCTCCAGCAATTTAGATAATGTCTTATTTTGTTGAAAGGTGAAAAAAAATGGTATGGGATTCATATTTTCAATCTGAAACTCTAATTCTGTAATGTATACACTCTCAGGATAATTACTGTCACTAAAGGTTTAAAAAGCTGCCACAAATGTAATGTTATCCTGGAATAAAATGTGTTCTTTAGGTAACAAGAGAATTACTGGTCACTGCCAATAGAATGGAGCTTCTGTCATAAGGCAAGAAGACTTTTGGGAAAGTGATAAAATTGGTTACAAGTGTTGGGCAAAGAATAGAAGAGAGAAAAAGCAAAATCCACATATGGAACAAGTCATTGTGAGGTGGAGCTCAAGAAAGAGCATAACTTGCTTCATGGAGAAGAGCAAAGTATACAGAATGTCGACGTTGTCAAATAGAATTAAATGGTGTCACAATAAAGAATATGGCATCACGTTTATTCTAAAAAAACTTTCAAAAAATAAATAAAAAATAAAAAAAGCTTTTCATGGGAAGTTTATATCAATACAGGGACTTTTTTTTTGATGTAGAAATGTCTGTGTGTTTTGTTATAGTGTCAAAAAGAAAACTATAGGAAAAGGTTACATTTATAAACCAGAGAGAGTAGACACATACTATTAGCTGAAATTGTCTCAATTAAAAATTTATTATTTTTAAATATAGGTCTCTCTCACTGTCATCCTTTTCTTCTAATCTAAGGTTATCACACCTTGTTACATATCAAGCATGAAAAATCATTCTTGCTTACTGATAAGGAAGATTATTTTTTTCAAGTTCATAAGTGATACATTTTCAATAATATAGTAATATTTTAAAACTTCCAAAAAAAACACAATCAATGTATATAAATATATAATGCCAATTTCCGGGATTCATGTCATTTATATTTTCTCCAAGGGGTCCTAGTATTTCTTTATTTTGAAAGGTAAAACAGTAATATTATTAGCCTTCATATTTGTATATTACAATTTCTTATTTTCGATTGTATATATGTCTGTGTTCATTGACAGTAGAACCTTTCAATAGTGAAGATGGCCTTAAGAAAAAAATCTGATTGGACTTAATTTAATATTGTAAAATATATTTATGTTTGATTGCAACAAGACAACTTTATTTTTAAAATAATTTCTATTATTCAGATCATTATTTTTATTTTGGGGAGAAAGAAAATCAAAGTAAAGAAGATATATATAAATCAATTAAGCAGAAATAAATTCTGTTATTTTTTTCTATAATTTTAGACTTTTATGTACAGCTGTCACATTAGTTATCTACTGATGCATAGCAAATCACCCCAACTTTAGTGGCTTAAAACAACAAACATTTATCATCTCACAGTTTCCAGGAGCAGCAGAGCATATGCTTGGTGTTTGAGGTTCAGAATCTCCAGTGACGCTACAATCAAGGTGTCATCTGGGATTGCAGTTGTCTCAAGGCTCAACTGGGGGAGGGTTTATTTCCAAGATCCCTCACTTGGCTTTTGGCAGACAATAGAAGTTGAACTTCCAAGATTCACATGCCTCTTTCCACACACTGGCTTCATGGTATGTCATCTGGCTTCCCACAGAGTAAATGATCCAAGAGAGAATAAGAAAAAGTACCTCCAATGACAACCAAATTCTTCATAATCTAATCTCAGATAGGAGAACCCATTACTACCACCATAGTCCATTTAGTAAAAGTGAGTCACTAATTATAGCCCACAAGCAAGAGAGGGAGATTCCACAAGAGTGTGAATACAAGGAGCCAGTGATCTTTGGGGCCCTCGTTAGAGGTTGCATATCTACCACCTGTGTATGTGTGTTTGTAAGAGTTTGGGTATATGCATATTTATTTAAATAAATTATAAACAAACAATAACTAACTAGCATCTTCTAATTAAAATGCTATAAATATAATAAATGTAAATAACAATGTTATTTTATCAAACAACATCCCAAATATATGCATAATTTCTGATTTCTGATGCTGTGATAGATATAATAATGGTCCCACTAAAGATGTCCATGTTCTAATCCCCAGAACATAAGGGGGAAAAGATGAGGCTAGAGTTGAGTTGGGTAGGTCCCTTCCCCCAGGTGAGATAAGTTCAGATAATACCCAAGCAAGCTAGGCATTACTTAATTGGTTTCTCCTGAGGGGAGGCTTTACTTAAGAAGAACAGAGTTCTCTGACTTGTTTCAGAAAGGTTGCTTCCCTCCTTCCCTTTCAGGGAGAACAAGGAGATTGGTCTCTGGTATTCAGTGTAGGAACCAGGTTGACCTCTTGGAGGTGAATCTCACAAAATTGTGGGAGCTGCCATATAACTGGATTCTCCTAGCGTTTTTCAGTGAGACTTATTCACTCTGAGCCTTCAGCAATTTGTAAATTACACCTCAGATTTTCCTGGCTTGGCACTAGATTTTTTAAAAAAGTATTTATTTATTTATTTTGGGGGGGAAGGGGCAGAGAGAGAGGAAGAGAGAATCCCAAGCAGGCTCCATGCTGTCAGTGCAGAGCCCCATGCAGGGCTCAAACCCATGAACTGTGAGCCAGAACCAGGAATCAGACACTGAACTGACTGAGCAACCCTAGTGCCCCTTGGCACTAGCTTCTATGGAGGCTCCCACTCATCTGCTTGTACTCTGGTAAGTGTGAACTTTTAAAACATTTTTATGCCTTCTTCTGAACTGATTATTTTTTTAGGATTCCATTTTCTCTTTTTTTTTGATTATTATAATTCTATAATTCTTGTACTGCAATTTTACTGGTGATTTTAGGATTTATAGTATACAACTTTAACTTACTAGAGTCTACCTTCATATGATATTAGTTAATTTATGTATATTAAAAAAACTCATAATAGCATATTTCTATTTTTTCAATCTATTTTGATTGTCATTTTACTTTGGCATACATTATAAATTTCAAAATACATTATTATTTGATTTAAGCATTGTTATCTGAATTATAAAACAAAACAAAACAAAACAAAAATATTAATAAGAAATATTTTATGTATTTTTAATGTAATTATCATTTTTGGTACTCTAATTCCATTGGTTTGATCTATATTTATATCTGATATATCTGATATCATTATTTCATTCTGAAGGACTTCTTTTAACTTTTCATGCAGTATGATGGTGATGAATTCTTTTAGCTTTGTGTGTGTGTGTGTGTGTGTGTGTGTGTGTGTGTGTGTATGTTTGAAATGTCTGTATTTTACCTTGATTTTTGAAAGAAATATTCACTGGGTACAGAATCCTAGGTTTTGTTTTTTTGTTTTTTTCCAGAATGTTAAATATGTCCTTCCACAGTCTTCTTGCTTATATTTTTTTCTAAAATGAAATTTCTCATTCTTATCTCTGTTCCTTTCCCTTACATATGTCTTTTTTTCTCTCTCTGCTTTTAATATTTTCTGTTGACTACTGGTTTCGATCAATTTGATTATAATTATTTTCTCCATATCTTGTGTTTATGATTCAGTGAGCTTGTTGAATTGATGAAATTATAGCTTTCTTTAATCAGTGTGGAAAGTTTTCAGCCATATTTTATTCAAATGTATTGTTTTCTCTGCTCTCTCTTCTTTCTATTCTCCTGGAAAGTCTCCAAAAATTTATACTAGTCCACTAGAGTTTGTCCAATTATGTCTTGTATCTTTCTCCTCCACCTTTCTCTTGATTCTTATCCATATTTCATTTTTAACAATTATTATTATTATGTCTTCAAGTTAACTAGTCTTTTATGCAAAGTCCAATCTGTCACATCTGCCATTAATTCCACTTGGAGTAGCTTTTAAAAAAAAATCCTCAGTCATTTCAGTTTTCATCTGTAGATATTTGACACAGAATGCAGTTTCTATTATCGTTATATGGATCTATGCTGAACCTTAACTGCTTCCAAAGATCCCAGAGGAACCATAAGACGAAAGACTAGTTTCCTTGGATGTGCAGTCAATCTATAGTTAACTTCTTAGTGGAGTTCTTATTGTATTGATTAGTTACATGATCTATGTACATTTATGTATGTTTATACACATATGTGTGTGCTTGTGTGTATATCATATATATTACATGTATATATTTTATTATAAGTATTAAATTAATTCCTTTGACACCAATGAAGAATATATTTTTCATTTGTAATAAAAGCGTATAAAATACAATTTTCCCTGCTTTATGAAATGATATATCATATTCAAGCCGAAGGGTAAGACTTTATTTACTTGAAATAAAATTCTTTGGTGTACATTTTCTGGAAGGCACAGAATGTGTTGAATCTATTAGGAAGTGTGTAACATGTATATCTTTTGTAAGTATATGTTGGCCTTCCACCTTGAAAGTCTATATGCTGTTATTAAGGGACAATTTTACTATTTATTTCTTTTTTGCTTCTTAACATGTTGATTTTTAAAATACCGCTTTTAGGAGTTTCTGGGAATATTCCATTGCACATACTTGTTTTCCAGATTAGATCTCATTCAACCTTTTTGAATCAATCTCTATCTCTTTTTAACTCTCCTTTTGAAAAACATGATTCACTTGCTTTGTTAATAATCATCAGAGAAGTTTTATTTCTAGTGACATGCTCCATGGAATTTTACCTGCTGCACAATGTCATATTTTTCAGGGAAGGAAAAATAATGAAATACATTAAGGCAAATATTGACTCTCAGGGTTGGCTCTGCTGGCATAAAATTTTTTGATTACGGTACCTAACAAGTTTGCAAGCCCACATGGATAGGAAGTGCGATAGGCATGAAATTTCCCTAATATTATAGTAAACAACAGCAATTGTAGCACTTCTGCCGAAGACTTCAAGTTTCATTGATTAAATATTAATGCTTATGATAATTAACAAGGAATAAATTTTCAATGTGTAATTAAACTAGTGCATTACAAAAATGTGAACGTACATATGGCTCCAGAAATTAATGAATATTTCAATGCTTAAACAATAGTTTCAGGAAAAAAAACCCCAGCTGTACCAGGTATCATCAATTGAGTAGGTAATTTGTAATTAATTATAACCACATATGGCCAATGCCACTCATGCAAAGAACAAGCATTTCTTAGGTAATAAAGGAGGCAAATGTTAAATTGTCTGTAACTATTGCAGACTATTCTTGTTGCCATATTGTGAATTAATTTGATATAATAGTTGGTTCCACATTTTACAGGAGTCACTTTAAAAAAAAAACTGATAGTTTTGATTTGGGAAAAAATAAAACACATTTACATGGGGAGGGGACAAATTTCTTTTGATTCACGTGTTAACATTTGAGCAATAGTTCCACGATGAAAAGTAGTCTCCCAAAGGCATTTCGCTATCTTACCAAGATGCTGTTGAACTTTTTGGTGAGAAGGAGATAAAGATAATATCCAGGTCAATTGGATATTTATTTTTTGTAGCTGTGAACCATGTTTTAATTAATGTTTATATGTCTTATTTATCCTCATTTGAGAAAACTTTTTCTCTTTTACTTTTTCCTGTGCATTATGATCATCTAACAAAATCCTTGATATGTCATGGCTATTCTCCTTAAATCATTGGTTTACTCTCCTTTTGCCTTGCTAACTTCGTGTATATACCTTAGCTACATTGTCACATTAAACTGCGTGTGTGTGTGTGTGTGTGTGTGTGTGTGTGTGTATACACACACAGGAATATTTATATATACCCAGGTGCCCCAACATTTTATTTTAAATACATTATTTATTTTAAATGCATTTTGCTTTCATAGGCAACAATAATAAAATGTTTCTAGCACCTATTGTTAGGAAGTGTGCTCTGTGTTTAGTATAGTTTAACTTTTGTTTTTAAATGCAAAATTTCAATTGTGGTTTTAGAAAGGACTCTGAATATTCAAGGTTCATTTTGTCTTCAGTTTTCATTGGATTGAATGACATCAGTCTAACTGTTTGAAATAATGATATTACTTATAACTAAAATTCTTATACATGTGCCACTTAGTATAGTCTGAAAACCAAGTACTTCATATAATCTCTTTCAGTTTTTATATTGTCACAAAATAAAATTATATCAACATTTGCACAGAAAATTATTAGGCATCAGATAGTATAACTGAGTTGCTACCCAGCTAGTTACTGCTTCCACTTCTACATTTGAAAACCCATATATGATCTGTTATCTCCCAATTCCATTATTCAAACTGGATAAACCAGTAGATATGCCTTGCAACAAAGAGTAAAAGAAGTTCTTAGGAGAGAAAAAACTGACATAGCTCAGAAACGTTGATCCACATAAAGGAAAAGCATCAGGAAAGAATAGTGATTTTTATTTTTCTTAAATTAATTGGTCTAAATCTATATATTTTTCAAAATTATAATAACAATGTATTTGATTATATAGGCTATATATGTATATGTATATGTGTAAGTAAATGAATGACAGCAAGGATACAAGGGATAAGAAGGAAGAATTGGATTATTTTATTATTATAAGGGACTTGTATCATTTGTGAAGTAGAATAATGTTATTTTAAAGTGGACGTGGATTAGTTTTAAAAGTATGTTGTAAACTCAAAGGCAACATCTAAAATGTCAAAAGAAGTACAACTAATATGCTTAAAAAAGAGATAAAATGCTCAATTAAAGCCACAAAAGACAAAGAGTAGAAGACAATAATTGGAAGAAAGAAAACAGTAATAGCCATATTAATTTCTGATAGAGAGCAGCATATGTATAAAATTCTTCTGAGCAGAACATATGTCTCTTCTTCTTATATACTTCTTCATTATTTATTTACATTATTATAGACTTATGGATATCTGTTTTACACTTTGATTTATAACTCAGTACAACTTTATTTCTTTTTTTGCTCAAATGGCTTTAAACTTTTGGGAGTTCTTTCAGTTGACTCTTGTTCTCCTTTGACATATCCCTATATTAGTTTGTTTATTTTTGAGCAATTTCTTACTGTGGTGCAGAAAGATGTTTCAGACTCATTTGGCACACTTCTTGTCTCACTTTAGAATTCGTCATGTGTCCACAGAGTCCTACTCCCTTTTATTGGAAAATTATATTACAAATAATGAACAGGAATTTACTCATTGGTATATTTGTGTTCTATGTTCTCTCTGCTGACAGAGAAAGGAAATATATGTGTGTATATTAATGGTATTATATACATAGACCTATAAATATTTCTATATGTAACTATCTGTATTAAGCTAGACCTGAGTTCATAATAATGTCTCCAACTTTAATCTATTACTGTATACATCATTCAAGCTTCCTCTCCTTGTCTGTGAATTTCCACTCAAGCTCTAAGCAACTTGGCTCCCACCACACCCTATCCATTCACTTAATTGTTCACTTCCAATATACATGCACAGCAGCATCAGCATTTTCAACCCACACCATTTGTGATGCAACTTTATTGCTTATATATAGCTTCTCTTGTCTTTAGTTTTAAATTCTACTTATTTGTAAAGTTCCTTAGGTCAGCGACTTTTCTCCCCATCTACCTCATTGAGGTTGTTTCATATATTTGCAATATTTTACAATCCACCATGGAATTCCTTCAACCTCCTGAATGATTTTTTAAAACTTTTATAATTAAGATACACTCTTTGTATTATAAAGCATTTTGGAAAATGCAGTGTTGTATATCCAAAATTATAGTATCATATAGAATAGTTTTACCACCCTTAAAATAAATTCCATGTTCGCCTATTAAATCCCTTCTTTTTCCCTACCCTAAGCCCGTACTTACCACTAGTGTTTCTACCGTCTTTATACTTTGCCTTTTCCAGAATGTCACGTGTTGAAAATAATCATGCATATAGCCTTTTCAGACCGGTTTCTTCAATTTATATAAATTAATTAACATGCATTTAAGATTTATCCATGCCTTTTTTGTGGGTTGATAGCTCTTTTTCTTAAAAAAAAGTGGTTAAATATATCTAAATATATCTAACCATTTGTAAGTATATAATTCAATGGCATTAAATAAATTTACAGTGTGGTGTAACTGTCACATCTGTTTGGCTTTCTCCATCATCATCATGTTTTTGTAATATTTCAAAATCTCCATGAGACCTAACCTGACCACCTTATTTAATATGGCATCCTACTATCAATTGTTGCACACCAAAAACGTCTTTTAAAACACTACTATTACTTGCTGTTATTTACAAGATCTTAGAGCACCCTATACATAGTAAGCACTCAATGTATATGTGTGCTTTAGTAAATAATTGGAAGAATAAATATAAGAATCTCTGTATGAGTCACTAGGGCATAGACAAAGAGATTTATTTTAGGTATGTTTTGGCTAGGAGCTGTCATCAGAGCTGGGGAAAATTAGATGTCACTGTTTTGTATTAATTCTTCCCTAGGGTGAATTTTTGCAGCAAGTGGCTTTAAATCCATGGGGAAAGATGACTGGATGGCCAGCCTGGTTATCGCTTATGGTTCTATAAAGCACCCTATGACCTATTTAATTTTATAACTCTCCCTCAGCTTCGTAAATCTCAGAGCTCTTGCAGTTTCTTTGAGAAGGGATCTTTAACCCAAAAAATATCATCTAATTTTTTGGGGGGATTAAGAGATTTTAGGCTTAATTATATTGTCATCAGCCAGTTTCTACTATTTTTCTCTCTTTCCAAGAAACTTCTCAAATATTTTGTCTTATAGCACACTTGCCATTTCCTTAAGTTCTAATGGATTAATTTGGTTTTGTTTTAGTATCTATTTTTAGTTAATTCTGATTGTAGATAAACTGATGGAATTACTCATGCCATGTGAATTGGAAGACCCTGGATGTTCAATTTTATTATAAGCAGAATATAAACCTATAAGTTCATAGGACATAGCACATAGTCCCCCCAAATAATATGATCCACAGATATCTTAGTCTATGTAAAATGATGTTATGAAGAAAATGAATAAGAATTAACAAATTTGTAATAAGTGTTAATACATTTGTAGTGTTAATAAATTTTGTAGAAATTCAAAGTGTTAAGTTTGTGGAAGCAATGTGTGTATATATGCCAATTAGTGAAATTCTCATTATGAGATGATCCTCATATATTTTGATGTTAAAAATGATTTTTATATAGAAAGTAGGTAGAGAAACAATAGAAAATAATTTCTATGGACACCAATTTTAGGACTGAATTTATTAAAATAAAGAATTGAAACAATTTGCCTTCTGGGGAAGATGGTGGAATAGGAGGGTCCTAAGCTCACCTCGTTCCATGGATACAATTACATAACAGCCACATTGGTGTCAATAACTCAGAAAACAACCTGAAGATTAGCAAAACAAACTCTCCATTGCTAAATGAAGAGACTGCATCGAAGAGGGTAAGAAGGGTGGAGACATGGTGACTACATGGACCTGTGACTGTTCACACAGGGAGGGAGTGGCTCAGAACAGAAAGAGAAACTGATTCTCACACCAGGGAGCCCACATGGAGGATGAATCCCCATAACATTTGGCTTTGAAAACCAGAGAGCCAAGTTCTTACAACCAGTGGGGCTTAAAACCTGGAACTTTAAAATCAGTAGGCTTGGCTCTGGGAGAACCTGCAGGGTGATAGGAAGCTGAGTCCTTGTCCTTAAAGAGGAGGCACAAGAAACAGCCCCATGGGATACATCATACAAATAGCAGTTTGAAAAATGCCTGGGATATATGGAAGAGAGATTGAACCAGTAATCAAAAAACTTCCAAAGAACAAAATTCCTGGACCAGATGGCTTCACAGGTGAACTCTACCAAACATTTAGAGAAGAGTTAATAGCTGTTCTCAAATTGTTCCAAAAGTAAAAAAAAAAAAAAAAAAAAAAGTGGGGGGGAAGGAAAGATTTCAAACTCATTCTATGAGGCCAGCATTGCCCTCATACCAAAACCAGATAAAGACACTACAAACAAGAACTATAGGCCAATATCTCTGATGAACATATATGCAAAATTCCTCAGCAAAATATTAGCAAACTGAATACAAAAATACATTTAAAAAATCATTCACCACAATCAAGTGGGATTTAATCCTGGGATGGGGAGTGGTTCAATATTTGAAAATCTATCAATCTGATACTTCACATCAGGAGAAGGGTTAAAAAAAACAGAAAACAAAAAACATGATCACTTCAATAGATGCAAAAAAAACCCAACATATTTTTGAAGAAAAAGGAGCTCTGCTAAAAAAAAAAAAAGGTAAAATGTCAAGATTGCTCATGCTTCTAAACAAATTTGTTCTGGACTGTTTGGTTAACTGGAATATTTCTTAAAATTTTTTTTTTCAACGTTTTTTATTTATTTTTGGGACAGAGAGAGACAGAGCATGAACGGGGGATGGGCAGGGAGAGAGGGAGACACAGAATCGGAAACAGGCTCCAGGCTCCGAGCCATCAGCCCAGAGCCTGACCCGGGGCTCGAACTCACGGACCGCGAGACCGTGACCTGGCTGAAGTCGGACGCTTAACCGACTGCGCCACCCAGGCGCCCCTGGAATATTTCTTTAAAACAGTAGTTCATTGGATGATATACATAGATAGTATTTTGTATTTTTTCTTTTCACTTTTTCTCCTTTGTAAATGGTTCAAAACATACAGAAAAAAAATACTATTGGCAATTTATAAAAGGTCTTGCCCAATAGTGAGAAAATTGGACTGTATAGGAAAGAGCTATTTCGTATCTTGCTGGCATAGCTGTATGATTATCTCTAGAGATACCAGAAGTCCACTACTGGCTCTTAACCAAGATAAGGATAAGGTAGGGTACTAGTGATTTACAACGTGCTAGTTAAAGTTTGAAACTTCCTTGGAGGAGATTTAGGGCTAGACTCTGTATGTCGTTTTTGAGATAAACAGATGAATTGCAAGTCCAAACGAGTATTATCCAGTGTCTGAATTATTAGAGTTGCCCACACAAAAATTTTCCTGCTTCTGTCATTGCTTTCCTTTATTCTGTTTTTCAGCACAGCAACCAATGTGTCATAATATAACATTATTCTGCTCAAAGCCCTGCAGTGAGTTCCCAACTCACTCAGGAAAACCAGGTCTTTACAAGGGTCTGTGAAGGCCCTTGTTATCTGCCTCCAGTTCCCTCTCTTACTTCAATGCTTCGTCATCTCCTGATTGCATAGGTGCTTCTGCTTATACTGGCTTGCACATAGTTCTTGGAACAAGCCAGTATGTCCCATTTCAAGGTCTTTAGAGTTGGTGTTTCCTCAACCTGGAATGTTCTTCCTCCCAACAAAAGCAAGCCTTACTCCCTCACTTTCTTCATGTTTTTACTCACTATTTGCAGGTTGGGTCTTTCCGGTCACCAGATCTAAAATAACAATTGCATCACTTGTGACAACACATATTTATTCCTCTTGTATTATTAAACATAGCATTCCTACTATCTAGTTTAATATATACTTACTTATTTAACTTATTTATTTTGTGTTCTCCTGGTAGACAAGGAAGTTTATCTTTTTTGTTTATTGCTGTATCATCTGGGTTGAAAATGATGCCTCACTCATTGTGGGAATGCAAGAGAGTCAATTTATGGAGCTGTAATTCATGTCTCTGGGTCACTTGGATATTTGGCTTTAATCCTTGGCTAATATAAGAATGATGAGCTTTTTTAATCACATGCTGTTTAAACTCCAAAACACTCGGGAAACAGTTGGTTTACTAATAGTTTTAAACTAGCTTACTAGTTAGGAAGCCCTGGCTTCACCACATCACCAAGGCACATGAAAAATTCCACTCTTTGAGATTTCCTAGAGTCAAATTGTATAGATCTTGATGGTCAATGTCAGAATAAGAATACTGGTGTTTTGTGACTGGCGGATTGATGAAACCCCTTAATGTTTGCTGGCACTCTCTTTTATTAATTAACTAATTAATTATTTACTTATTTACTTAAGAAAAAGAGAGAGGCAGAGAGAGAGAGAGAGACATTACCAAGCAGATTCCATGCTCAGCACAGAGCCTGACACGAGGATAGATCCCGTGACCGTGAGATCATCACCTGAGCTAAAATCAAGATTGGAACACTCAACTGACAGCTATTCAGGCATCCCTCTTTTTATTTCTGTTCCTTATATTTTGCCTTTAATTATTTTTCCTGTGGGTATGCTTTTTAGAGTCCAATATTTTCAAATATCTAATATCCTGAAATTTTTGTGGTGATGCTCAATAAATATTTCTTGAATGAGTAAAGGAGTGAATGATAAAACTCTATTCAGTTCTACTTCATGAATATTAAGACTTTGAAATATTCCATAGCTGAATCATCAAAAATATAGGTCCATTAGGATTGTGTAGCCATCCTCTTTATGTGTGTCAGAAAATCCTTGGAATTATCTTGCTTACGGTAAATTTAAAATCATTGTCAAGTTAGGATAAAAGAAAGCGTCTCCTAGAGACTTAACTTATTTTATAGCAGGTAAATTAAGATTCATTTTCTGGAATCATTTCAGGTCTTTTTCTTTACTTAAGGAATATCAAGAACAAAAAAAGAGAGTTTAAACAGAATAAAAAAATGTTTTCTACCAGTGCACTTTGTATTAACTATTTCCTAAGGCTAATTATCCAGAATAGATCAGTTCTAAATTCCCAAGCAAATGGCCAAACTAAGGACACCTGTTATGAAACTTAAAAATACAAGCTTGTTCACCAATTCAAAGGTATACTTGTACCCCTATGTTTATTGCAGCATTATTTATAATAGCTAAATTATGGAAGCAGGCAAAGAATCCATCGACAGATGAATGGATAAAGCAGATGTGATGTATCCATGCATTGGAATATTATTAAGTCATAAAAAGAATGAAGTCTTGCCATTTAGAACAAGATGGATGGAACTAGACAGTACAATGCTACATGAAATAAGTCAGAGAAAGTAAACATCATATGATTTCACTCATGTTGAGTTAAGAAACAAAACAAATGAGCAAAACGAAAGAGAAAGAGATAGGCAAACAAAGAAACAGACTCTTAACTACAGAGAACAAACTGATGATTTCCAGAGGATAGATGGGTGGGGGGATGGGTTGGATAGATGATGGGGAAGAGGGAGTGCACTTGTGATGAGCACGGAGTATTGTACAGAAGTGCTGAATCATTGCGTTGTGCACTGGAAGCTAACATTACACTGTGTGTTAGTCTACTGGAATTTAAATAAAAGCAAAAAAAATCTCTAAAAGTCTTATTTTGTTTTAATTCCAGAGTGTCTGGTCAGGAGCACAGTGAGAAAATGTATGCCCTATATTTGTGAATATATTTTTGTCTTTTTCTCTTTATTTTTTTGTTCAGTGCGTGTCCTTTTTATTAACTCATCTATTTTTGCATCATTGTGTATCAAAAAATCTTATTCCATTTACATATATTCCCAGGCTTACTTCAAGGGGAGGATATTTAATCTTCAGTATCCATAAGGAGATTTGTCAGTGTTGACTGGTAGAGGAGGGTGGACTCACAAAAAGCTGCATAAGTTAAGGCAGTACAAGTGTGTGTTTATTTGTAAATCTATTAATTTGTGTATGTCTACTCAAACAATATAAAAATAATGTCAACAATATCACTCACAGAAGTTGTATTCCTTCTTTCTCACTTCCTGGCCCTTGAAAAACAATAAATTTAGGACTTTCTTATGAATCTTGTAATTCATTCTGCTAAGAATATTGGAGGGTCATCAATTAAAAACATATCTACCGTCATGTTTTCATTTTCATTGTCTTCCATGTACTTTTCAATTTCCTCTTCAATTTCTTGGTTAACTCATTCATTCTTTAGTAAAATAGTTTTTAATCTCCAAGTATTCATGGTCTTTCCAAATTATTTTCTTGTGGTTGATTTCAAGTTTTATAGTGTTGTGGTTTGAAAATATGCATGGTATGATCTTGATCTTTTTTGCATTTAGTGAGGGCTGATTTATGACCCAGCATGTGATCTATTCTGGAGAAATTTCCATGTGCACTGGAGGAGAATGTATATTCTGTTGCATTAGGATGAAATGTTCTGACTATATCTGTTAAGTCCATCTGGTCCAGTTTGTCATTCAAAGCCATTGTTTCTTTGTTGATTTTCTACTTAGATGATTGTTGTAAGTGAGGTTTTGAAGTCCCTTACTATTGTTGTATTATTATCAGTGAGGCTTTTTTTTTAACTTTTTAATGTTTATTTATTTTGAGAGAGAGAGAGGCAGAGAGCAAGCAGGGGAGGGGCAGTGAGAGAGGGAGACACAGAATATGAAACAGGCTCCAGGCTCTGAGCTGTCAGCACAGAGCCCGATGTGGGGCTTGAACTCACGAACCATGAAATTATGACCTGAGCGGAAGTCGGATGCTCAACCGACTGAGCTACCCAGGCACCCCTCAATGAGGTTTTTATGTATGTGATAAATTGATTTATATTTGGGTGCTTTCAAGTTGGGGGCCTAAATGTTTACCATTGTTAGATCTTGGTGGATAGACACCTTAATTATGATATAATGCCCTTCTTCATCTCTTGTTATAGTCTTTATTTTAAAATCCAGTTTGTCTGATATAAGTATGTCTACTCTAGCTTTCTTTTGACATCCATTAGCATGATAGGTGGTTCTCCATCCCCTTACTTTCAATCTGCAGTTGTCTTTAGGTCTAAAGTAAGTCTCTTGAAGGCAGCATATAGATAGGTCTTATTTTCTTATCCAGTCTGATACCCTATGACTTTTGTTGGGGCATTTAGTCCACTTATATTTAAAGTGTCTATTGAAAGACATGAATTTAATGCTATTGTGTTACCTGTAGAGTTGTTGTTTCTGTTGATGTTCTCTGGTCCTTTCTAGTCTTTGTTGCTTTTGGTCATTTTTGTTTTGTTTTGTCTTTTCTCTACTCAGAGTCCGCTTAAAATTTCTTGCAGGGCTGGTTTAGTGATCACAAACTCCTTTACTTTTTGTCTGGGAAACTCTTTATTTCTCCTTCTATTTTGAATGACAGCCTTGCTGGATAAAGAATTGCAGCCTTGACTGCATATTTTCCAATTCAGCACATTGAATATATCCTGCCACTCCTTTCTGGCTGGCCAAGTTTCTGTGGACAGATCTGCTGTGAACCTCTTCTGTCTTCCCATGTTGGTTAAGGATATTTTCCCCCCTGCTCCCTTCATAAAATTGATTACCCCTAGCCACATTGATCAAAAAGAAAAAGGAAAGAACCCAACTAAATTAAATCGTGTATAAAATAGGAGAGATCACAACCAATACCACAGAATAGATACAATGATAAGACAATATTATGAGCAATTATATGCAAAAAAAATTGGGCAATCTGGAAGAAATGGACAAATTCCAAACATATAATCCACCAAAACTAAAAGAGGAAGAAATAGAAAATTTGAACAGACCCATAACCAATATAGAAATTTAATTAACAATAAAAAAATCTCCCTACAAACTAGAGTCCAGGGCCAGGTGACTTTCCAGGGGAATTATACCAAACTTTTAAAGAAGAGTTAACACCTATTCTTTTGAAGTTGTTCCAAAATATAGAAATGAAAGGAAAACTTCCAAACTCATTCTACAAGGCCAGCGTTACATTGATTACAAAACCAGAAAGAGATCCCACCAAGAAAGAGAACTACAGACCAACTTCCCTGATTAACATGGATGCAAAAATTCTCAACAAGATTCTGGCAAAACAGATCCAACAATACATTAAAAGAATTATTCACCATGATTTAGTGGGATTTATTCCTGGGTTGCAGGGCTGGTTCAATATCTACAAATCAATCAGGGGGATATATCACATTAATAAAGGAAAGGAAAGGAACCACATGATCCCCTCACTAGATGCAGAAAAAACATTTGAAAAAATACAGCATCCTTTCTTCTAACCCTGAAGAAAGTAGGGTTAGAAGGACCATACCTCAACATCATAAAGGCCATATATGAAAGACTCACAGTTGATGTCATCCTCAGTGGGAAAAACTGACAGCTTTCCCCCTAAGGTCAGGAATGAAACAGGGATGCACATTCTCACCACTGTTATTCAACATATTGTTGGAGATCCTCTCCTCAGCAATCAGACAACAAAAAGAAATAAAAGGCATCCACATCGACAAGGAGGAAGTCAAACTTTCACTTTTCACAGAAAACATGATACTCTATGTGGAAAACCCAAAACATTACACCAAAAAAAAAATGGTAGAGCTGATACATGAATTCAGCACTTGCAGGATATAAAATCAATGTACAGAAATTTGTTGCATTAGAAATGCACCACCACACCAATAACGAAGCAGCAGAAAGCAAGGGGTCTATCTCATTTACCATTGCACCAAAACCCATAAAATACCTAGGAATAAATCTAACCAATTCACCAAAGAGGTGAAAAATCTACAAAGTGAAAACTATAGACAGCTCATGAAAAATATGAAGAGGACACACACACATACACAAATAGAAAAATACTCCATGCTCATGGTTAGCAAGAACAAATATTGTTAAAATGTCAATACTACCCAAAGCAATGTGTGTATTCATGCAATCTCTATCAAAGTACTACCATAATTTTTCACAGAACTAGAATAAACAATTCTAAAATTTGTATGGAAAAGAAAAGACCCTGCATAGCCAAAGTAATGTTGAAAAAGAAAACCAAAGCCGGAGGTATCACAATTCCAGACTTCAAGCTGTATTGCAAAGCTGTAGTAATCAAGACAGTATGGTACTGACACAAAAACAGACACATAGATCAGTGGAACAGAATAGAGAACCCAGAAATGGACCCACAAATGTATAGCCAACTAACCTTTGACAAAGAAGGAAAGAGTATCCAATGGAAAAGACAGTCTTCTCAGCAAATGGTATTGGGAAAACTGGACAGTCACATGCAGAAGAATGAACCTGGACTAGTTTCCTATACCACACACAACAATAAACTCAACATAGATGAAAGAACTAAGACAGGAAGCCATCAAAATTCTAGAGGAGGAAACAGCAGCAACCCCTTTGGCCTCAGACACAGCAGCTCCTTACTTGACATGTCCCTGGAGGCCAGGGAAATAAAAGCAAAAATGAACTATTGGGACCTCATCAAGATAAAAAGCTTCTGCACAGTGAAGGAATCAATCAGAAAAACTAAAAGGCAACCAAGAGAATGGGAGAAGATATTTGCAAATGAAATATCAGATAAAGGGTTAGTATCCAAAATCTATAAAGAATTCATCCAACTCAACATCCCAAAACCAAATAATCCAGTGAAGAAATGGGAAGAAGGCAAGAATAGACACTTTTCCAAAGAAGACATCCAGGTGGCTAACAGACACATGAAAAGATGCTCACTATCACTCAATCATCAGGGAAATACAAATCAAAACCACAATGAGATACCACCTCACACCTGTCAGAATGGCTAACATTAACAACTCAGGAAATAACAGATGTTGGTGAGGATGCAGAGAAAGGGGAACCCTTTCACGCTGTTGGTGGGAATGCAAACTGGTGTAGTCATTCTGGACAACAGTATGGAGAGTCCTCAAAAAATTAAAAAATAGAACTACCCTATGACCCAGCAATTGCACTACTAGGTATTTATCCAAAGGATACAAAATGTTTATTTGAAGAGGCACAAGCACTCCAATGTTTATAGCAGTATTATCGACAATGGCCAAATTATTGGAGGAGTCCAAATGTCCATTGATTGATGAATAAAGAAAATATATATATATATATATATATATATATATATATATCCATACACACACACACACAAACACAATGGAATATTACTCAGCATTCAAAAGAATGAAATCTCACCATTTGCAACAACATGGATGGAACTAGAGTGTATTATGCTAAGTAAGATAAGTCAGAGAAAGACAATATATGATTTCACTCATAGGTAGAATTTAAGCAACAAAACAGATGAACATAGGGGAAAAGAAGCAAAAATAAAAACAGAGAGTGAGACAAACCATAAGAGACTGTTAAATACAGAGAACAAACTGAGGTTTGGAGGGATTTGGGGTGGAGAGATGGGTTAAATAGATGATGGGCATTAAGGAGGGTGTTACATGTAAGTGATGAATCACTAACTTATACTCCTGAAATCATTATTACACTATATGTTAACTAACTTGGATTTAAATAATAAAAAAGGAACATGAAAACACACACACATATGCACACACACAAACACACACACACACAAACACATCTACTTTCAAAGTCAGCCTTTTCCTCTGAACTTTTGTGCCATATAATACATTTCTTTCGTTCTCAGACTGTGAAAGTACTAATTAAGTAACACTATTATGTATCCCCATACAAATGTTTTTTGATCGCTAAAAAGAAAAGAAAGTTGTAAATATGAGATCAATCTGTGATTTTTATAGCAGATAAAAATTTCCATATGAATTATTTCATATCAATAAGAAGATATACAATTGCTCAGTTCTAAATTAATTCCAATTATAATAATTAAAATTTGTACACCTGTACCATTCAGAGAGATAAATTGCAAATTACCTTTATCTGCTTCCTTGCTGATTGTAATTGTATGTTAACTACGATTTTGCTAACCCACCTACCGAAATAAGTTTCACAGATATTCCTGTTAATCATAGGAATGGATATATTTAAGAGTTAAAGTCATATTTATTTCTTTTCTACTAATAAAATTGGTATTCCTATAGATACTATACAATTTAAATATTTTGAAAAAAAATTAAGCATTTCAATTTCTTGTATTAGAGACTAACACAGAATGAGAGTTTAGTGATCCTAATAACTACCATTTTTGAAAGAAGACAAGTGTTTTCAAAAGTCCCAAATCCAGGAGTTTTGGTTATATTACAGAAAAGGATTGCACTTATATATAATATTTGGTCTTTCTCTGTCTATTATTTATTCAAATTCAGACTTGTTTAACATGGGTGTGGGAATGTTAAAGTTTAAGCTAAAAATATTACATGTTTTGGTTAAATCTATAGGAAATATGAATGTATTTACTCCACCCAAAGAAATGAATATGTGAGTGTGTGTGTGTGTGTGTGTGTGTGTGTGTGTGTGTGTGTGAAATTTCTCTGCATATTCAGAAGCATCTCTTAGATCTCCATTAGATCCCACATTTCATACGTGACAATTAGATCCCATGTTTCCCTCATTTACTGGCTCAATGTAATAGCTTAATTGATGTCATTTTCTAAGCAGGCTCACCCACCATATTCCCCATCATGTGTATAGGCCAGGAATTAAGGAGAAATAGGGCCAAAAAAAGAACTTTGGTACTTCCCACTGCAGACTGATTAGAACTCCTCTTTTTCTATAGAAACGTGATGACAAAAAGGTAAACAAATTCCTATAGTAAAGTAAAACTTTGTGATTCATATGGTTATGTTTTCAGGTAGATATTTGAAATAAATAAAGAAAAGTATTACTTAATATTTTTCTCTTATTATTTACTGACTTCATTTCTTATTATTTAATTCACTTCATATGAAGTGTGACTTCATATGAGATTGTTTGGGCTACATTGGTGGGCCTGCCATTTTTATGATATATCCACAGTCCTTTCAAAGTCCATCACTTGGTAAGTCACCTTAACATCTACCCCCTCAAACATCTATCACAAAAGACGCATCAATGTTTTATTAAGCCTATATTCTCTGTTCTAGATGCAGACTCTTCATTTAAAAAAGGGTAGCTGTGGGGTGCCTGGGTGGCTTAGTCAGTTGAGCATCCAACTCTTTTTTTTTTTTTTTTTTTTTTTATTTATTTTTGGGACAGAGAGAGACAGAGCATGAACGGGGGAGGGGCAGAGAGAGAGGGAGACACAGAATCGGAAACAGGCTCCAGGCTCCGAGCCATCAGCCCAGAGCCTGACGCGGGGCTCGAACTCACGGACCGCGAGATCGTGACCTGGCTGAAGTCGGACGCTTAACCGACTGCGCCACCCAGGCGCCCCTAGCATCCAACTCTTGAATCTGGCTCAGGTCATAATTCTAGGGTGTGGAATCAGAGCACATCGGTCTTGCACTGAGCATGGAAACTGCTTGAGCTTCTCTGTCTCTCTCTCTCTGTCTCTCTCTCTCTCTCTCCCCCTCCTCTACCCCTGCTTGCATGCTCTATCTAAAATTTAAAAAAAAACTTAAAAAAATGAAATAAATAAAAAGAGTAGCTATTATTTTATGGAGAATAAAATATATAAATGTAGCTCTAAATATATTTTTAATATTCAGTCATACATAAGGCATGAGAAATGTACAATGAAATGTACATAAGAAAATGAATCACCTTATAATATATATTAACAAATACCTGCAGTTTTACATAATTTTATCATCCAAAGCACATATAATATTTTCACACACTTGGACACAAACTGATTGGTATTAAGGTGATTATCAAAGAACAGAGCAAATACTAAGAAAAGGTTACCTGTCCACATATAACAATGGCATACCAGTAGAAAAATATGTATACAGAAGCCTGAATATTACCTAAAAGAAAGAAGTGCAATTACATGTCTCATGTGTGATTCCTACTCAGTGATGAGTTATTAAGAATAAACCTGAGCACATTCAAGCAAGAGTTGGGCCTTCCAAAATAGGGAAAAAGGAGAATCATTAACGTGTTAAGGTATTAATAGATGGTTTTGTATAATATACAGGTATCATATAAGTACGTGCTCAGGGATCTCATAATGAAATAGAATAGTAAATGACCTCCTAAGAATTCTTCAATTTTTTACCTTCTCTCCACTATCAACTTGACCTGTTATAATGGGATAATATTAAATGAATATACCATTGCCTGATATGATTTCATTTTGCTCTTTCTTCAGTGCCTCCGTAAAACTTATATGTCACCAGGCCTTTTCAAAGATAGCATACACCTATAATGAGGATATGTACAAGAATATGAAGGACGTCTACCTCCTTAATGTTAACATTTGTTAGATTTATATATTTTTTTCTTTTTGCCGGTTAGTGAGACAGGAGACCAAGTTACTGGATTGCACCTAGAACTTGTTGTTGTAAATAAGGACATAGAGCATAACAGAATAGAAAAGAACATAGCACAGTAAAACAACAACAACAACAACAACAACAATAACAACAAAACAATAGGAAAGAGTGCAATAGAAGACAAAACACTGTAGGGTTTACTCTTCTTTGTAAGAATTTCATATATGTTCTACAGGAAATTGAGAAGCATGGAGTGTATAGACAGCAGGGATGATGTAACAAATTTGTCCCCTGGAATCTCATACTGTATGGTTTGTGATGCTTATGGGTGAGGTCACCTTCGCCCCTCCAGCTCTGGTATATCCACCACATGAATGTGGCTGCACATGTGAACCTAGGTGATTCTGGCAGAGCAGTCTCCCAGACAATGGACAAAGTTTGGAAAATAAAATATTGGTGATATTTTACTCATGGTACTAACTATGCTTTATAGAGAAAAAAATACACATATATTTGCAATTCCATTGAACCTTTTTATTTATTTTGTTTTCAAGCAGGCCAAGGATGAAAGTCCTACTTTAAATAATGTGTACATGGTAAATAGTATTGATAACAATACACACTTTCAAATTATCAGTGGAAATTTTTCTTATAGCATAATCTAATTTGATAAGGTATAGTTATTATAATCAACCTTAGTTTTTTTTTTTTCTTTTTTTAATTTTAGAATGAGCAGGAGCAGGGGAAAAGGGCAGAGGAAGAGAGAGAATGTTAAGCAGGATCCAAGCTCAGCATGGAGCCCACGACCCTGAGATCATGACCTGAACTGAAACCGAGTCAGATGCTTAACCTACTAAGCCACTCAGGCATCCCAATCAACCTTAATTTTTTGAAAAACAAGAATGCAAATATATTTTTTCTGTAGAAGCAATGTTAACCTAAATATTATCTCTGATTTTTAAAAAGAGATCATTCTTTCTTCAATATTTCAATATTTTCTGCTGGAAATAATAATTCATATTTTTAGGTGGAGAAGTGAAATAAGAGTAATATTTCACCTAAACTTGTATTATTTATCATCATCAGTAGTAATGTTTTCTTCACATCACTGCAGCAATATTAAGAATATATAGTAACTAGGGCAATTAATTCAGAGTCTTACTTTCTATGGCAATAATGTGCTTTTTTAAATGTTTATTTATTTTGTTTTTTTTTTGTTTATTTACTTGTTTATTTATTTAGAGAGATCAATTACAAGCAGGGGAGGGGTAGAAGGAGAGGAAGAGAGAGGCTCCTAAGCAGGCTCTGTGCTGTCACTAACAGGCTGATGCAGGGTTTGTACTCATGAACCGTGAGATCATGACCTGAGCCAAAATCAAGAGTCCGACGCTTACCCAATGGACCCATCCAGACACCTCAATTGTGTGGGGTTTGTTTTTCTTTTCTTTTTTTTTTTTTTTGACATTTTGAGTCCTTTAGTGTAATAAATGTGTTAGAAAATATCATTTTTTCTCCACAGAGTTTCAAATTTAGCCTGCTAAGTATTCTGAAAATGCCAGATGGGAACATGACAGAGGAACTCTGGCACCAGCTGGAAGGAGCTTACATTGGCCAAATTTGAGACAATTTGAGCCTCAAAAAGAATAATGATACTAATGGGTTATAACACATGGAGTAAAACTTACAAATGAATTTTTGTGAAAACAAATAATAACTACATATTATTCCTTCAAAAATGCTGAATGTCTAAATTTAGAAAGCAGGTACTATGTCAGATGAATGAGTTCTGATCAGCAATATCTGTGGCTACTTAGTTAGCTTACATATGATTTGTCACCTAATTGAAAATTTTACGCGTTTATAAAGTTAAGCCAATGCATATCTTCTGGAATAATCACACACTAAACACAAAACCACACAAAGAGTTTATTGCCTACACTAAATGCATAATGGCTACTTGTATGCAATGGATAAAAACTATATAGGTATATATGTCATAATTGCTGAAAGAGAATATTCAGTGATAATATTTTATTCTAGGCAACAAGAACGGATAATTAGTGGTTAAAGACAGATTGCTGGGTTCAGTTTTGGTGTGTCTCTATACAAATGTGTGAGCCTCATGCTTCATCTCCAAAATATTTAAAATAGGGATGGTTACTGTAGCTAATTCAAAGGGATTTGTGAAGAATACACCTTTCCATACTTAGACAGGGCCTACTATGTGATAAATCTTCAGTAAGACCTCAACAAGCAAAATAATCGAGCAATAAATAGTGACCTTTGTATGTACCAGACACCATGTTAAATCTTTACATTATTCAATATATTTTCTCTTCATCCTCACCTCTGTTTACTATCAATGGGACTCTTTCAGCTGTAAGTGAAACAGAAGTAATATAACTGTCCTAGTTTTTCTTAATGAATAATTGGGTTACCTGGGCCCCAAATTCAGATGTGTATAATGGCAGACTTTGACTCTTAAGTACAATGAACTGTTCTAAGTGGGTGGGTTCAGGTTTTAATACGACAACTTTGGGTACTGGCAGGGTCATCCTAATTGTAAATTGTGAAACACATCGTCTTACATTTTTTTTCTAGAAGATTTCAAAAAACTATATGCCAAATCCTAAAACTAACAGATAATTTCTCTACCTCATCTGCATAGAAGATTAATTGGCATTTGGCAATTTTGGGCCAGCATTACTGAAAGCGGGACTTTTGGTTTTTGTTTATTGAGTATTTTTTTTTTAAGCACAATACACACAAGAGTATCTGATTCCTCTGGGTGTTGTTAGCTGCAAGCCTGGAAAATCGATATGATAACTAAAACTGTAAAATGTAGTTTTTAATTTGTTCTTATGGTCTGTTGAGCAAGACATTCATCCATGACAAACACCCACCTGTCCATACCTAAAGTTTCTGTAGCTATTTACAGTTACTACACAAGATACAGCAAGACATAAATCATTGTTTTACTCTCTGGGGATTTAAATGCATATACTTAAACAGAATCATTATTCATACTTACAGTTAAATAATTATGGAGAGGAATTCTTTACAATGATGACCAATGTAGGTCATATTTATGAGAAGTAGTGTATATATATTTATATATATTTATATTTATGAGAAGTCTATATTTATGAGAAGTAGTGTAACTTCAAAAGGAAGAATGGCTGTATATAAATGGATGTGGTTTCAATAAATGACTAAAAATGTTCACCAGACTTGCAGGGGCTCTTTTTTCAAGGCCCATTCCTACCTGCATAATTAACTCACTTGGAATTTCAAGTTCCTATGTTGAAGTTTACTAGAGAGAAAACTTATATTATTTGATAATTAACAGATATATATCCTCATGTACTACTACTATTTTTATTATTATAATTTTATTATAAACTACTAAAAGCAAACATTTGGGGTCAACTTCAAAGGAGTAATGGTAGTGATCACTCTCATTATCTAAATTAGGAACAACACCAGCATGAACAGCATTACATTATCTCACACACTTAAACTCCTTGGGAGTTTTCTTCAGTTTTGTGGAAAAGTTGAATTTTCTAAAATGTCCTTTGTAGTCAGTTTTTTTTTTTTTTTAAATTTTTTTTTTCAACGTTTTTTATTTATTTTTGGGACAGAGAGAGACAGAGCATGAACGGGGGAGGGGCAGAGAGAGAGGGAGACACAGAATCGGAAACAGGCTCCAGGCTCCGAGCCATCAGCCCAGAGCCTGACGCGGGGCTCGAACTCACAGACCGCGAGATCGTGACCTGGCTGAAGTCGGAGGCTTAACCGACTGCGCCACCCAGGCGCCCCTGTAGTCAGTTTTTAAATATAATTTTGGTCAATTAATTCATTTATTTTACACATTAAATTTCTCCCATATTATTCTCTTTTCTCACATCTGGTAACATATCTCCAGAGAGAAACAGTGATACATCTTTTCACAGAAATTTCTCAAATTTGTCACATCTAAGCTTCTCTTCTTTATAAATAATTCCTTTAATATGTGCCACAGCCCAACTTCTATTTATCATATTAGTTAGGTTCTTTTTCATTGAATCATGACTATTTTCTCTATTTGGTCTTAAAATACCACAAGTAGAATTAGATGCTACTAACAGGCACACACATTTATAGCATAGGTCATTTTCAAGAAAGAAGTCAGTAAAAATGAAGGCAGAAAAGAAGTGAGGGGATTGTTTTCAACCTTGAACATTCTCTTCTGTTTTTTATTGTCTTTTTTTTTTTTTAATTGAACTTTCCCATCTTAATGAGACTGAGGGTTATTTGCACAGTTTGAGTCATCTGCACATACTTATTTTATTTTTTTTAATGTTTATTTATTTTTGAGACAGACAGAGTATGAGCAGGGGAGGGGCAGAGAGAGAGGGAGACACAGAATCCGAAGCAGGCTCTAGGCTCTGAGCTGTCAGCACAGAGCCCCATGCGGGGCTTGAACCCATGAACCGTGAGATCATGACCTGAGCCGAAGTCGGGCTCTCAACGACTGAGCCACCCAGGCGGCCCATCAACTGCACATACTTATACCTGGAACACAAAAATGGTAGTATTACAGAGCTGATGGGAATAACAGAAGAAATTTTCTTTCAAAATTTTAAGGGCTATTTAAGAAAAAACACAAAGAAAAGAGAGAGAGAGAGACGGGGAGAGAGAAATCATAAAACAGACTCATAACCATAAGGAACATAATGATTACCAGAGGTGAGGTGGGTGGGGGATGGGTAAATGGGTGATGTGGATTAAGGAGTGCAGTTGTGAGGAGCATAGGGTGACGTATGGAAGTGTTGAACCACTGTGTTGCACACCCCAATCTAATATAACACTGTAGGTTAACTATACTGGAATTAAAAGAAAAATTAAAAAAAATAATTGAAGCTAGGGAAAAAAAGAACCCAATTTTAAGGATTAATTTTTAAAATTAAATGGCCTGAGAAGCTAGGTATTAAAAATGGCTTAAATACATATTTAAAAACATATTAATAATTAATTTATAAAGCATAGATAATAATGCCAACTTTTCTATTCATGGCCCCAGTTTAATAAACAAGCAGGGTATTATTAAGTTTGAAGCATTTTTTGTATACACATTTATCAATTAATGGAAATGATCTACCTTTCTTCGGGTGATTGAGTGCAGTAAAGAAATGATATTAATCCTAAATAATGTAATTCTCTTTATGACTTTTCAGAATTGACATTAGTAATACTTGTTTCTTTAAAACATTACCACTGAAGCCTTTCCAAATCTCTATTTCTTCATTCACTGTGTTATTATTTAGTTAAATCTATTTCATCATGTTTCAATTTACTTGTTACACAAATTTGAAAGATTTTGAATTGGAGGATTAATGTAACTTACTTAGAATATTACACATATGCAGGTGACCCTTGAATTTCATGAATCTGAACTATGCTGATCTCCTTATATGTGAATATTTTCCAATAAATACAGTATAGTGCTGTAGGCATATTTTGTCTTCCTTATGATTTTCTTAATAATGTTTTCTTTCTTCTAGCCTACTTTAAGAATAACATACAAAATATGTGTTAATTGACTATGTTATCAGTAAAGCTTATGGTCAACAGTACGCTATTAATAATTAAGATTTGGGAGAGTCAGTGTATTTTGGGAGTAAATATCCAGTAGTGCAATTACCTGATTATAGGGCAGTTCTATTTTTAACTTTTTGAGAAAATGCTATACTGTTTTCCAGAGTGGATACACTAGTTGGCATTCCCACTAACAGTGCAAGAGGATTCCTTTTTCTCCACTTCCTTGCTAATACTTGTTGTTTCTTGTGTTGTTGATTTTAGCCATTCTGACAGGTGTGAGGTGATATCTCATTGTAGTTTTGATTTGCAATTCCCTGATGATGAGTGATGTTGAATATATTTTCATGTGTTTGTTATCCATCTGTATATCTTCTTTGGAGAAATGTCTGTTTCTGTCTTCTGCACATGTTTAATTGGATTATTGTGTATGTGTGTGTGTGTGTGTGTGTGTAGTTATTTAAGTTCTTTTTCAAAAGGATACATGCACCCCTGTGTTTGTAGCACCCCTGTGCTATTATTTACAATAGTCAAATTATGGAAGCAGTCAGAGTGTCTATTGATAGATGAATGGATAAAGAGGATGTGAAATACATGCACACAATGGAATATTATTCAGCCATAAAAAATGAAATATTGCCATTTGCAATAACATGGATGGAACCAGAGAGTATAATGCTAAGCAAAATATGTAAGAACAAGACACATACCATATGATTTAATTCACATGTGGAATTTAAGAAACAAAACAAAAGAGCACAGTGGAAAAAGAGACAGAGAAGCCAAGAAACGCATTCTTGACTGTAGAGAACAAACTGATGGTTACCAGAGGGGAAGTGGGTAGGGGTTGGGGGAAATAGGTGATGAGTACTGATTGCTGTATAAATTCTTAAATCTTAAATTTACCTGAAACCAATATAACATAGTAGGTTAACTATATTGAAATTTAAAATAAAAAATAAAATAAGAAAATAAAGTTTTGGGGAGTCAAAAGTTATATGCAGATCTTCAGATGTGGGGGTGGGTGTCCCTAACCCTGCATTATTCAATAGCCAACTATAATTAGTATTTATAATATTAAACTACCATTAATATACAAACAGTGAT
Organism: Neofelis nebulosa; assembly: GCF_028018385.1. Classification (NCBI taxonomy): domain Eukaryota; kingdom Metazoa; phylum Chordata; class Mammalia; order Carnivora; family Felidae; genus Neofelis; species Neofelis nebulosa. The sequence continues at coordinate 19,174,245 of NC_080782.1, forward strand.
TTTATTCATCCTGAGGTTTGTCTATTGGTATCAAATACACTGTAAACTTTCAAATGTCATTTTCAAAATAAGGAGACGTTATCAGAGATAGGATGTGGCATGTCATTAATTTTGTCTCCATAACAATTTGGTGGAGAGTAAGATTAGACCAAATGTAAAAACTACAGAATACAAGATTATTTATATGGCACATTATCAAATTTTTTATATGACATGGGATTTTACACATAATATTGCCCCATTCATGTATTTAAAAAATAGTTCTTGGGGCACCTGGGTGGCTCAGTCAGTTAAGCATCCGACTTCAGCCCAGGTCATGATCTCATGATTTGTGGGTATGAGCCCCACATTGGGCTGACAGCTTGGAGCCTGGAGCCTGCTTTGGAGTCTGTGTTTCCCTCTCTCTCTGCCCCCCACCCCCCACAGTTGTGCTCTCAACAGTGTTGAGAGAATTTCTCTCTCTCAAGAATAAATAAATTAAAAAAAAAATTTTAATGGTTCTTGAATTTGTACCATGTGGAAAGTGCTATTTTAGATTTTGTGAATATTATAATTAATTATTTTAAATCCTTAGATTTATATTCTTTCTAACCAAAATGGTATTGCAATATATTTGTAATTAACATTAACTAAAACATCAAAATAAATTTTGAAACCATCAAACTATTCTCTAATATTTTTAACATAAATTAGTGTTAGTTGATAAAATTACTAATTATCAGGGGCACCTGGGTGGCTCAGTTCATTGAGTGTCCAGTTTGACTCAGGTCATGATCTCCTGGTTCATGGGTTTGCGTGCCATATCCGACTCCCTGCTGTCAGCTCAGAGCCTGCTTTAGATCCTCTGTCCCCCTCTCCCTCTGCCCCTCCCCTGCTCATGCTCTCTATTTCAAAAATTCATTAAACATTTTTTAAAAATACTAGTATCAGATATATCTTATTATTTCTTCAAAAATTAGTTTTAGATCACACAAAACTAGACTACCTGTTGGAATTTAAAAAAATTAAAGTTCTAAGTAGAAATGTAAAAATGTTCTTTTCCAATCTCCACTCTGAGCTCTTTGAAATATTTTCCATCTCTTTAGCTCATGCATCACTGACGTTGTATGGTATAATTTGGCTTATAGTTGGAGAGAGAGCAGTATATATAGCAATATATATAGAGAGATAGATAGATAGATAAAATTCTACTTCCTAGTGAAGTTATTAATTTACAAATATTATTGAATAATATTTCTGTGCTAAAATGCAAGACTACTTTGGAAACTATTATTTAGTAAACATTTTCCATCTTTTGAAGATTCAGTATAATCCTCATATATTTTATTTTATCCGTGGGAGTTTTGTGAAATGAGTCCTGCCATCCTTTTTGAATTTTTGTTTTTCATCTAAAAATGACTAATCACTGGGGTAATTGTTAATTTAATTGATTAAATTATAAACAAAACCAGGATTGTAGTGTAGTCATTATGGGGACGGGTTTTGAAGTCAGACAACTGGGTGAAAACTCAGAGTTTGGAAATAAGTAGCTTTTCCATCTTGGATAAATTATTTATTTATTCTATAACTCAATTTACTTAACTGTTCAAAATGAATCATAATGAGAGTAATATCTACCCAAAAAGATTATTCTGAGAATTACAAAAGTTAATATATGAACACTTAGAAGAGCACTTAGTGTTTATAAATTGATTTAAAAAATAATAAATTTTAAGCTAATTGAGTAAATCAATAATGGATATTGAAATAATTGTCAAGACAAACAAAAATCCCATCAGAGCCATGTCAAGAGATCATTAACCTTGTACAAGGGACGCTTAGTAGGGTAAATGGTATTAGTGCAAATGTCTAGGAAATACACTGGAATGGATTACACCTCAGCATACGTTTTACAATTAGATTCAGTGATTTTTCTTTATTTAAAATGAACAATATGTCTCCTTCTCACTTTAATGGGCAATTATGTCAAATATATAAATCTTAACTCTATGATGTTCATAGTTCTCATGCAATAAAAATGTCTAAATTAAGTTTTACTCTGTATTAGAGAGGGAATTTCTTGCTTGACATATTTAATTTCAAGATAATATAGCTGTTAAAGTAACAAGAGAATTCTCAGTATACAAAGCTCTGTAAATTCACAATGACAAACTAATTATAATGGTGGATGCAGTTCCTTGACAAAGGTTATTCTGACACTCTGTAAATCTGCAGTTCATAAATCCCTGTAGTTTAGATTACAACTCAATAATAGAGGGAGGACTAATCAAACAATACTTATGACAGCCAATATTTGCTCATTTCCTTCTTTACCCATGCACGAGAAGTCAATAATTAGTCTTTGTCATAATTATTCTGTCTATGAACCAAGATTATTATTGTAGCAGGATTATACCTTTGCAAAAGGATTTCATAAATAAAGGGTTCCCCAGACACTATTCTATATTATATTTTAAATGTCTGCTAAAAAAAGTTTGTTGTTGTCAAGAAGTTTAAGAATTATGGGGTAAATTTATCTTAAGTAATTGTTTTTGGTAGAGAATTTCTTAATGTTTCTACTATAGGGGACATAATATGCCTCAGTTTCCAAACTTGTATGAACACAGAGAACTTCATTTTAGAATGCTATGAACATTCACTAGTGCTATATGGGGAACACTATCATACACTGAAAAATAGTGAATTAGTCTATCACCAAAGTGAGTTAACAGTATGTATGTAAAAAAAAATTCTATTTTAGCTGAAAATCTGTCTCTTGCTGGATTTAACAAATGTTTAAATAAAAATGCAATACTAAAATAGTAACATTTTTTAAACACAGTTTTTCAATCCATTTCAAAGGTGTCTAGAATATTCTCTCTCTCTAACACTACTTGTAATTTAATTCTTGATGAGTTTATTATCCATAGAATATTATCTTTTGGCTTTGTCAAAAGCCAAAACAGAGTTGACCTCCCTGTTTCTAAAATCTATTCTATAGTCTTCCCTCATTTTACTTGAGATATTTGAACACTTGGTTGCTCCATTCTCTTCTATGTCTACATTGAGTTCCTGGATTCCATGTTTTCAAATGACATCAATATAAGTTCAACTTCCAAATATATATAGCTGCGGCCAACCTAGGCCTCCCCTCTGAATAACAGAATTGTATATCCAATTCCCATTTTGGATTCCACAAAATGATCTTTAACTTACTGTGTCCAAATTTAACTTTTTACTCCTATCTAACTCTGTTCTTCACACTGCCTTCTGTATTTCACTAAATGGCAATTTTCTTCTAATAGATTAGTACCAGACTTTGGAGTTCTTATGAACTCCTCTCTTTCTCTGAATCCATAAACAAATTTTGAGGACTCTTTTTCAAAATAAATCAAGAGTCTAGGGGCACCTGAATGGCTCAGTCAGTTAAGCATCTGACTCTTGATTTTGGCTCAAGCCATGATCTCACGATTTAGGGGTTCAAGCCCCACATCAGGCTCCACACTCACAGTGCAAAGCCTGCTTGGGATTCTCTCTCTCTCCCTCTCTCTCTACACCCTGCCACTCATGCTCTCTCCCTGTCTCTCTCTAAGAATAAACAAATAAACTTTAAAGGAATGAAAATTAAAAAAATAAATATCCCTCCCTTAAAAATAAAACAAATAATAGTCTGACCACTTGTCACTTTGCCCACCATTATCATCATGGTCAATGATCCTACCATGTATTGTAGGATAATTGACTCTCCTTTTTGATATCTCAGTTTCAAATGTATAGTCCATATCTAGTACATAAGTCAGAAAAGACATTATTATTAAATGTATGTCATATTGGGAAAATTGTTTGCTAAAATTCTACAATGGTTGTGAACTCAGTAAAACGCAATACCTCTACCTTCTCTAGATCTGTATCCAATGACATTTCTGTGACATTATCTACCACCCTCTACACTGTTTTTCTTACTTATTCACCTTATATTAGTTACTACTACTACTACTACTACTGCTGCTGAGTGACTAATTTCCCCCAAATTCAATGGCTTTAAACGATGCACATATATGCTTTTAGAGTTTCTGGTCTAGAAGTCTACAATGTAGCTGTCCTCTGTTTCAGGTCCTTTCACCAGACTACAATCCAGATGTTGGCCAGGGGTGAGGCTTGACTGAGGAAGGATCCACTTCCAAGTTGACTCATGTGTTTTTTCATAGAATTCACTTCTTTGAGGCTGTCAAATTGTAGAGGTCAGTTCCCTTTTGGCCATTAGCCAAAAGCCACACTTAGTTCCTTGCCGCATGGCCTTCCCTATAGGCCTACTCACAATATGACAGATTTTACCATCAAAGCAAAGCTAAGAGAGAGAGAAAGGAAGAAGGAGCAAGAAGGGGAGGAGGCAGGAAAATGAGGAGGAAGAAAAGAAGGGGGGAGAAAGAGAAGTGGGAAGAAGGAAGAGACAAGATGGACAGAGAGCAAAACAATCATTTATAAGCTAATCTTGAAAATTACATCCCATCACTTTTGCCACTTGGTATTCTTGGAAGCCAAGTCACTAGGCCCAATTCTGACCTAAGTGGAGGGGATTGTGCAGGGTAATGAATACTGAGAGTCTGGGATCCTTGGAAGTCCTTTTAGAAGGATGCCTACCATACAGCTCACCTCCGCTAAGAACCTGTCAGTGCTTCAAAATTATCAAGGATGCTCCCTTCTGAGTGCTTTATAATTGCTACTTCTGTCAGAATCCTCTTTCCTCAGATTATGAAAATTTTGATCCTTTATACCAATTATGAAAATGTTAGCGAGAGCTTTGTAGATGGTAATAATTTAATAACTAAAATGATTTCTATGACCCCAACCATTGCTTTACTCTCTTTCCCATACCCTGCCATAGTTTTATAGTACTTAATATCACCTGATATATTTTACATTTACCTTCATATGGTAACTCTAAGAGCACAGAAACATCAGCTGTTTAATTCATTGCTTGATCCTCACCAATAAAATTACTGACTGAATAAATGAAAAAAAATCTTAAACATTTACAGTCTTTATTCAGCAATTATTATTCAGAAATATTGCACAAAATAAGTGACTCAAGTTTTTTTAGATGTATAAACTCATAATTTTGTCTTTGTACAATATAAAAACTTTAGGATAATTTAAAATGTGTATATTAACTGTGATGCATGCAGCCATTCAAAAACCTCCATAAATTCTATTACCAGAAAATTTTCATGATATAGTAAATACAAATATTTAAGAAAATTTTTGTAGAAATATCACTTATTTATATAGATAAAGAGATTTAAATATGGGTTTATTTGGGAGATAGATCATGGATTTAAAAACATTATCTGTGTTTTCTCTTTTCTCTAGATGTATGATGTTGCAGTGGGTATTGAAATGAGTAACATTTACATTTTAGTTGCCATAGAAAAGTATTTTTAATTTTTTTGATGTTAATGTAATTTTATATATGATATAAAAAATGTAGGGAAAGGAAAAAATACAAAAATTAAATATAGGACTAATATGTGTGAAATTTCTGAGTATATTCTGAGCACTAGTATACACTTTATGAGCATCTCTTTTAAAATCAAACAACACCCTTTGAAGTTAATATTATTGGGGCGCCTGGGTGGCTCAGTCGGTTGAGCGTCCAACTTCAGCTCAGGTCACGATCTCGCGGTCCGTGAGTTCGAGCCCCGCGTCGGGCTCTGGGCTGATGGCTCGGAGCCTGGAGCCTGCTTCCGATTCTGTGTCTCCCTCTCTCTCTGCCCCTCCCCCGTTCATGCTCTGTCTCTCTCTGTCTCAAAAATAAATAAATGTTAAAAAAAAAATGAAGTTAAAATTATCTACTTAAGTTGATGAAGAAATTGGAGCTTAAGCAAATTGAAACTTTTTTCCAAGCTGGTAAAATAACTATATCTTTATAAAATAATGTATTATTTATATGTAATATATCTAATGTTACATATCTCTATCATCTTATTATCTGTATATCTTTTTGTTGTTGTTGTTAAAGTTTATTTTGAGAGAGAATGAGTGGGAGAGGGGCAGCGAAGGAGACAGAGAATCCTAAGCAGGCTCCATGCTGTCAGCACAGAGCCCAATGCTGGACTTGAACTCACTAACCAAACTGAGATCATGACTTGAGCCAAAACCAAGTGTTGGATGCTCAATCCAATGATGTACGTAGGCACCCCTGTTTTTTTTTCTTTCTCAGTGTTTTTTAAAATTTATTTTGAGAGAGAGAGGGAAAGAGCACAGGTGGGATGCAAACAGAGAGGGAGAGAGAACCCCAAGCAGGCTCTGTGCTGTCAGAGCAGAGCCCAGTGCAGGGCTGATACCATGAACCGAAGACTGAGATCATGATTGAGCTGAAATCAAGACAGAAACTTAACTGCCTGAGTCACCCAGGCACCCCATCTTTCTTTCCATAACCTTTTGCCTAATATTTATTCAGAAGATTAATGTTAAACTAAAATACATCACTCACGGCATAAGGCACAATAAAATTAACTACAAATTGATGAATAATTCCATAAAAATGATTTTCAGCCTGAAAATAATTTTAACAATTATTAAATTTAAATTATTTTAATTATTTTCAGGTTGAAAATTAAAAAATTTAAATTTTATATTTAATTTTACATAATTAAAACTAAACTCTAACTTGCTTAAAGGAAACACATTTAAATATAAGCACACAGAACATAAAGAACACAACAAAATAAAATGGAAATATATGCTATGTTTATTGGTCAAGGTCCAGTCAGGAGAATGAAATCACTTAAGATATTTTAATGGAAAATTTAATAAAAAGAATTCTTAACTAGTTTTAAGGTTATTAATTAGTTAATTTGACTTAGAGAAAAGAAAAAAAAAAAAAGAGTCCTGTTACATCCCCAAACTTATAGCAGCTATCAAACTTAGGGCAGGGAAAAAAAAAAGGAAAGATTTGGCATTATTAAAACTTAGAAGTCCAAGAAAGCAATTCAGTGGAGGTAAAAGTCAGACTCCAAAGAGCCTCTGTGGAACGTCAGTTTATTTACGGGATGCCAATACACTGATGTTAAAAAAAATTGTTGCTACAGAAAACGACTGACTTCCAGAGTAAGGAAATATTGTGAGGGTGAATCTCAGAGGAACAGGAAACAGATGAGAAGCCAAAAGGAAATAAACAGTAATGCAATTTTCTAAAAAGTGTCAACATTCATGAAACTTACAATGAAGAGTTTTCACAGGGCTCTGAATCAAATAAGACTTAAGTTAAAGTCTCTAATTAAAAACATTTTATAAAATGAATGGAATTTAGTAATTATGCAAATTTACCCCAAATTTCTTGTTTTTCTGGTTTCTAAGGTTCACAGCATTTGTCATGTTCCCCTAGAATTTTCTTTAATTAAAAACTAGCTGGAGGTATAAATATTATCTGACATATCACTGAAGTAATAATAAAAGTTTTTATTATTTTATTATTAACACAGAGCTTCTATAGGTATATTACAAAATGGGTTTTTACTTTATGTGTTTTTAAATAGTGAAAGGACCTAGTAAAAAGTATTACATAATGTTCAATCTGGGAAATTACTCAACTACATAATGTTTATATTTGAGTTAACATAGAAAATTACAAATAAACACAGCTTCATCATATAACATATAAGAAGACAAAGATTGCAAAAAGTAATCTCCAGATTGTTTTTAGTGAATACATAAAATTGTGTAACTCTAGTGAATTTATTCTAAACTTATAATCATTCACTGTTCTTACTGTTTTTTCTAGAACACTTTATCTCTTTATTTCTATCATTGTTTTAAATTTCACAACAGTATGGAAAACATTTTCAGCAGACTATTTTGTCTATAGTTCCCAGTTAACTAAATATTAACCTCTTCATAGTATAATTTTTATCAGTTATATCAAAGAAAAAATTTCATCAGATTTGAAATTGGTTATCCTCAAACTTAACTTCTTCTCTATTTTTATATCTTAGAAGAACTAGAATAAAATAAATTCATTGAAAACCACTTCAATTATTTCCTATTTACCATTAAATTAAAAAAATTAAAAAAAATAAATAAAAAATGGTCTGTTCTCATAGGATTGATAGATAACATTTTCTCATAGTTTGTAAGAGTTTTTTGTAATATAATTCATTCTTCCATAGATAATATGAATCTTGTTATATATACACATACATCCTGTATATATGTACACTTAAATAAGTCATTTTTGTCCATATGACAGTTTCAGAGAATATAATTAAAATAATTTTCCAACTTTAATGCCAATAACCAATACCTGCCATTTCTAGTTTTATGCTTCCTATTGTTTTAAATTTTGAACAAAAACCAATGTAAGGAAAGATATCTATAAAATATTTCCAAAAGGATTGAAATACAGTATAGTTGAGGCAACCACTATCTACTTAAAGTGAGTGCTTGGTGACTTTTTGTAAGTCATCACACCCTTAGAGCCACTCTTCAGATCAAGAAAGAGAACAGGACAAGCACAACAGAAGTTCCTGTGGAAGGCAATTACCTCCTTCTTTGTAGTAGATAGCTGTACTATTCCAACTTCTATCGCTGTGGATCAGTACTGCTTGTTTTGATCGCAATGTAAAGAGAATCAAAGTGTAAGCATATTTTTGTGTGTCTCAGTTCTTCTATTCAGTGGTATGTTTGTGAGATTCTTCTATGGTATTATGTGTGGCAGGCATTTGTTAATTTACATTAATATATAGTATTGTATTTTATAAAACTGCCACACTTTATTCATTCTATCATTGACTGATACTTGGATTATTGCTATTTTTTGGCTGCTACTAATATTTCTTCCATGTATGTTCTTGCTTTTTTGCCTCATAGAAGTATTTATTCTCTTGACTACATACATAGTAATCAATCTCTGAGATCAGATAATACGCTTATGCTTATTATTAACTAAAGACTTCAAAGTGTTTGTACTAATTTGTACTCCAACCAGCAATGATAAAGGGCCTAGTTGTTCCAAACTCCAGCTAATACACTTTGTAAAATTTTCAGTTCCTTTCATTTTTACCAGTCTAATTATTGTATAGTGGCACCTTATGTTGTAGGTAATTTTGATATATTTTCTTGGTGTGAAATGCTTGTTCAAAAACCATGCCGGTGTCTTGCCCTTGGGATACAGTGAGTACCTCAGTTTCTGGGGGACCAAGACCCCGCCTCTCGGTGTGTGCACTCTTGAGTACCAGAGTTGACCCAGGCGAAAGCGGTTCGGTGCAGGCCTAGTGTACCTTTCTGTCTGGGAATGGAGAAAGAAAACAATGCAGACGGACTTAAGGCAACTAGTGTCTTTAGACTGGATTGGCTTTGGCTAAGCCACACTGGTTGCTTCTGGGGGGATCATTGGCTATGTAAAAGCAGGTAGTGTCCCATCACTGGCTGCTGGGCTTCTTTGCGGTGATTTAGCAGGCCTGGTGCTTATCAGCTGTCTCAGAAACCAGGAAACGTGTAGTTTTCCCTACCTAGATCTGGAACTGGCGTTATGGGAATGAGATTCCACCACTCTGGAAAATGTATGCCTGGGGCTCAATCGTGGCTGCCAGTTTGCTGCTGGTAGTCACCAAATTTAGAATTAGTGTGTTCAAAAGACCCTATGAGTAGTAGTCATGTCCCAGCTTGGACTCCTGAAGAATTTAAAAACTTCCAGTATTTTTAGTGCATTAAGAGAAGTAAGCAGCATTTTCACATATTCTGACATTTTACTTAAAACAAAGCAAAACAAAACAAAACAAAACAATTGGGGAACGTGGGTGGCTCAGTCGGTTGGGCGTCCGACTTCAGCTCGGGTCATGATCTCAGTTTGTGAGTTCAAGCCCCGCATCAGGCTCTGTGCTGACAGCCCAGAGCCTGGAGCCTGCTTCTGATTCTGTGTCTCCCTCTCTCTCTCTGCCCCTTCCCTGCTCACGCTGTATCTCTCTCTCCTTCAAAAATTAATAAACTTAAAAAAAATTTTAAACAAAACAAAACAAGACATTAAACTTCCCAGAAGAGAAATCAGTTATTATCATTACAACCTTAAAGAAGTAGGTGGTATAAAGTCAAGAACTTACTATTATAATCTCATACAGTTTGATTTTTATATGTTGATGTTATCTCTTCCTTCTGTATCTGTAGATAAACTCTTAGGGGGTAAAATGTTTGGGGGCCCTGAACCTCCATGTCCTACTCAGAACAGTGTGAAAAAAGTCTTTTCTGAAATTTAGGATTCTGTTCTTTGGCTCATGTTAGAGCACAGAACTACTTTGAAATTATGTCAAGTGATATATCAATGAAAATAAAGTTTACTTTAAATAATAAAAAAATGCCCTTTGGGGCACCTGTGTGGCTCAGTTGGTTAAGTGTCTGATCAGGTTATGATCTCACAGCTCATGAGTTTGAACCCCACGTCGGGCTCAGTGCTGACAGCTCAGAGCTGAGAGCCTGTTTCAGATTCTGTGTCTCCCTCTCTCTCTGCCCCTCCCTGCTCACACTCTGTCTCTCTCCTTCAACAATAAATTAACATTTTTAAAAAGTTTTTTAAATAAAAAAAATTTACAAATGCCCTTTTCTCATAGGATTTATGGGTACCATTTTCTCATTTGTAAGAATTTTTTTGTAATCACTTGGTATAATTCATTCTTCCATAGAGAATATAAATCTTGTTATATATACACACACACAGTCCTGTCTATATGTATAATTAAACATCAGTTATTTTCTCACTAAGTGGTTTGCTATTTAACTCTTCTAATGATGAATTCTGATGAGCAAAGTCCTTAATTCAAAAGTAGTTCAAATTAGCAGTCTCTTCCTGCTGTGAAGATATTTTCTGAGGTTTGTGTCTTGTTTAAGAACTCTACTCCTACTCCAAGTAATCAAGAAAGTCTCCAGTGATTTTTTTCAAATGTTTCATTGTTTCAGTATTTATATTTTTAACCACCCTCTATATATAAAATTTTGTTTCTGTGGTATGATTTTGAGGGTCAGTATTATTATTTTTTTTCTTATGGATAACCAATTGCCCCGGTATTATTAATTGAAAAGACATTTGCCACATATTGTACCTTTATAATTAATCAAATATTTTTATATGTGTGAGACTATTTTCACTCTCTCTGTTCTGCTCCACTCTTATATCACCGGTTTGGTTGCTCATATTCTCTTGTAATTATATAATGTTCTTGATTAGGAATGACATAATTTTCTTTTCTTTGAAAATCCTAGTCAGACTTTGGTGTTGGCCTCGTAAAACAATTTAGGGACTTTGTCTTATACTCTTTTCCTTAATAATTGGTTTGAGATTGGGGCAGGTGGGTGGCTCTGTCAGTTGAGCGCCCGACTTCAGCTCAGGTTATGATCTCGGGGTTTGTGAGTTTGAGCCTCACATTGGGCTCACTGCTGTCAGCCTGTCAGCACAGAGCCTGCTTCTGATCCTGTCCCCCTCTCCCTGCCCCTCTCACACTTGTGCTCTTCCAAAATTAAATATTAAAAAAAAAATGGTTTGTGATTATTTTATCTTTTTTGATATTTGGAAGAATTTGAAAAATTCTTCAAAAAAATTGAAAACTTTTTAAAAATATTTATTTATTTTTAAAGGAGGGAGACAGAGCATGAGCGGGGAGGGGGAGAGAGAGAGGGAGACACAGAATCTGAAATCAGATCCTTGAAAGTTGTATAAATATATATTCAAATTATTTAATAAATATGCAAATTTCAACATTTTCCACTAGTTTTGTACAATCTGATTAATTACCTTTACCTAGCAATACTATCATTCCATGTAAATTTCCAAATATATAGGATATGTATATTGGTACATACTGATAGTTCATAATGAACTTTAAATGTATATTTATATCTTTTGGATCAATAATGATGTTTCTGTTCTTTTTCTTTAAATTTTTTTAAGTTGTTATTTCACCCTTCTTAATAAGTCTTGCTAGATGTTTACCAATTTTACTAGCTTTTTCAGAGATTCAAATTTTGATTTTGTTGATTTTTTCTAATATCTACCCATTTTCTCATATATTGTATAATATGTATCTTGTATCTAATATATAGCTTTACATTAACTTCTCATTGTTGCTTTTATATTAATTCTGTTTGCATTTAATTTTTGTTTAATTCACACTTTTTCTATCTTTGATTTTAAGCCATTTTCTTATTCTGAATTTAGATTTACAACTATACTTAATTGAAACTTACAACTATATATCAAAAATTAGCATTTTGTTTATTATCCAGTTTTCCAATATGATTCCTTATTTTATTTGTACCACTTAAAAATAATTGCTAGCTCTGAAAACATTTTTATTCATCATTTAGTCATTGATATCTCATCAGGAGTTTGTATGATTTACTCTTCATTCTCTTAGAATAGGAAGTACAAAATTTTCTTACTATTTATTATCATAAAAGATGTGAAGGCAGAAAGGGAAAATACTTGAAAAAAAACTTTGTATTTTACATACAAAGATTTTTGATGATATGAAAACACAACTTGCAATTATTGACTTAATCTGATATAATTTTATCTCAGAGGGCTTTCAAATCATCAGGGAATTTCATTTACTTATATAAAAGTTTAGGTGAAATTACATATTAATGACTATATTAATTACCATAAAATCAATATAAAAGAGCCTCAATTTTACTTGAAACATAAGATATTTTCTTATTTCTTGAAATCTACAGAAATTCATTACTTTCCAACTTTATTAATTATGGAACCCATAAAATAAGAGACCTTTAAAATTCATCATTTTGACAAAAACAGTGTAGTGACACTTTATTTTCAATGTCTGTTATCAATCATAATGAATCAAACACAATGAATCAGAATTAACCTACCATAATAAACATCTAGAAAATTTGTCATATGACATATAAAACAATCATTTTCAGACACTGGAAAAAAGTACTTTACAGACCTGTGATCACCAGTTGGATAGAAACAAAGTGAGCGCTCTATGGGACTTTCCACCTAGAAACTCTTTTTGGGGTCATAGTACAGGAAGGGCTATCAGAAGCAAAACATACTTCTTACACATACGATACAGTAGAGACCAAATTTCAATGGACTGTGACTAACTTGTTACCTGCACTTCACAGAGGAGAGTGACATACAATGAAAGAGCTCCAGAAATCGATACTATTCCCTTTGAATCTGTTGCTAAATGTTAAGGTATGGTGAAACTCCACAAGGCTAGTAAAGAACGGCAGGTAGCTATAGTCTGAACAATTTACAAATTTCACATACAGCTTGAAAACATATCAGTTTTTTTCACCTATAGTGGACAGTCCTCATTTACCATCCAGAGTATTTAGAAGGCCCAAGAACAGCCATGCATTGGTAGCAATATTAAATTATTTCTAGAATAAAGGCTACTTTAAAAAACTTACTAATATATATTTTTAAAGAACATGCAAAAATTGAGTGGCACCTGGGTGGCTCAGAGGGTTAAGCATCTGACTTCAGTTCAGGTCATGATCTCATGGTTCATGGGTTCAAACCCTGCATGGGGCTCTGTGGTGATAGCTCAGAGCCTGAAGCCTGCTTCGAATTCTGTGCCTCCCTCGGTCTCTGTCCCCTCCCCACTCATGCTCTGTCTCTCTCAAAACTAAAAAAAAAAAATAAAAATGAAAAAATAAATGCACAAATTGATCATACTGACCAGATATGATGTAACTACTTTTAAGTGTTATATATAATCATAAGGAGGAAAAACAGTTTAAAAATCCAGAAACAATAATATAAAGATCACCATACGGAGGATATAGGCATGCAACAAAGCAATGATATTGGATGCAGTTAGGAGCAAAACAGTCAATGGCAGAAATGGTGGAATTAGCAGAAAAAGTCCATAAAATGCTATTATAAACATGGCTATTAGGCTGAATATACAAAAGAAAGCATGGATGTAAATAGGATATTAATGGAAAATGTTGGAAAAACAAAAATGGCATTTCAGGAGAGGAAATATATGCTATCGGAAATTTCAGTTATGCTAACTGGAATGAAGAGCAGCTTAAACATTACAAAGAGAATAATCAGTGAACTTGTAGACATAGCTATCAAAATTATGCAAATGAAGACAGAGTGAGAGGAAAAACAAAGCTGAATAAATGAACAGAATCTCAGTAACTTTTGAGATAATATCAAGAGTTCTAACATAATTTTTATTAGAGTACCAGATAGAAAGGGAGGAGAGGGGCACCAGGGTGACTCATTTTGTTGAGCATCCATCCAGTTGATGTTGGCTAGGTGGAGCCTGCTTGGGATCCTCTCTCTACCTCTCTCTCTGCCCCTCCCCTGCTCACACACTCATGATTTATCAAAAAAATAAATAAACTTAAAAAAATGAAAGAGGGGCACCTGAGTGGCTCAGTTGGTTGAGCATCTGCCTTTGGCTCAGATCATGATCTCAGGGTTAGTGAGTTAGAGACCTGCATATGGCTCGCTGCTTTCAGCGTGGAGCCTGCTTGGATCATATCCTCTGTCCCCCTCTGTCTTTGCCCCTCCCCTGCTAGTGCGTGCTCTCTCTCTCAAAAATAAAAAATAAACAATAAAAAAGAGAGACAGAGAGGAGAAATTCTATCACTTTAGATATTTGTTTCAAGGCAATTCAGGTTTTGGGACATCTCAGTGGCTTAGTCAGTTAAGTGTTCTACCTCAGCTCAGGTCATGATCTCACAGTTCATGGGTTTGAGCCCCGCATCAGGCTCTGTGCTGACAGCTCAGGGAACCTGCTTCAGATCCTGTGTCTCACTCTCTCTCTGCCCCTCCCCTGCTCATACCTGTCTCTATCTAAAAAATAAAATTTACATTGAAAAAAAAAATTTTTTTTTTTAATTTTTTTTTTTTACGTTTATTTATTTTTGAGACAGAGAGAGACAGAGCATGAACGGGGGAGGGGCAGAGAGAGAGGGAGACGGAATCGGAAGCAGGCTCCAGGCTCTGAGCCATCAGCCCAGAGCCCGACGCGGGGCTCGAACTCACGGACCGCGAGATCGTGACCCGGGCTGAAGTCGGACGCTTAACCGATTGAGCCACCCAGGCGCCCCAAAAAAAAAAAAATTTTTTTTAAATAAAGGCAATTCAGTTTTTAAACAGGATAAATAGCAGTGTATTTAAAACTACTAACATATATAGAAGGACATTATATAACAATAAGAATACAAGTGATCAGAGAAGAAAAATAAAAGGATATTGTTATAAGTATCCTATATTAAATTAGTATAATAACATTCAAAGGCATAAAATAAGTTAGAGATATATATTTTAAATAGTAAGGTAACTAATAAAGAAGCAAATAACTCCTAGTGATATAACAAAAGATGCAATAGTGAAAATACAAATGGAATCCTAAAATATATACAGGCTGAGTTTTATGCCCTCCAAACCTCACATGTTGAAGTTCTTTTTAAAATTTTTTTATTTAAAAAAATTTTTTAAGTTTATTTATTTTTGACAGAGACAGAGTGTGCAAATGAGCTGGGGAGCTGGGGAGGGGCAGAGAGAGAGGGAGACACAGAATCCGAAGCAGGCTCCAGGCTCCAAGCTGTCAGCATAGAGCCTGAGGCGGGGCTCAAATTCACGGTTTGTGAGATCATGACCCGGGCCGAAGTCGGACGCTTAACCGACTGAGCCACCCAGGTGCCCCTCACATGTTGAAGTTCTAACTCAGAACACAACATATTTGGAGATAGGGTCTTTAAAGACGCACTTTGGTTAAATGGCATTGGCAGGGTGTGCCCTAATGCAAATGACTAGTGTTCTTACAAGAAGAAGAAATGAGGACAAAATCATTAGGAAGAAGAAAATCAAGAAAACACATTAAAAAATAGAACTTAAAAAAATCAATGAGATGCAAGGCTCATTTTTTTAAGGTTAAATTAAATTGATCTTCTGTCTTGATTCATCAAGCAAAAACAGAAGAAACAAATTGTTCTATATTGTACTGAAGATCTTGAACATAGCAATAAGACAAATAAATAAATGATGTACGTATTGCAAAGGACAATGATATGATTGTGCATGCAGAAAATCCTAAAGAATGGGGAAAATTGGGGCAGGATTAATCATTGTAAAGTTGCAGGCTACCACATTATTATATAAACTCAACTGTATTTCTCTAAAACAAAAGTAAAACCTTTGCCAGCGTAATTAAAACCATGTGATTTAGAGAATCATCTGAAAAAACGAAATGCTTAAGGGTATATGTGCAAATTATGTGCATGATTTTCACATTTACTCTGAAGCATTGATGAGTGAATTTAAAGAATACCTATATTAATGAAAAGATGTATATCTATCTATTTATCCAATAGATAGATATAGATATCTAAATTGAATGGCCATGAAATAAGGGAATCAAATAAAGTATAAATACTCTACATTAATCTGTAAATTTAATGCAATGTCAATCAATATCCTAGCAAGCTTATTTGGAATGCTGTATAGTGGACAAATGAAGTAGATGCTGAATTATCCGTTTTTTTATTGTCAATTTTGGCCTCATTAAACCAAATACAAGAGGTGAAACCTTAATAATCAGAACCCATTTCTAATGAATTCATCTGAGGACTGCATATATAATTAGCTATGTTTCACTGCTTGCGTTAAAGAAAATTTGGGGTGGTTCATATAAGCAGCTGTGAAAAGACTATTAAAATCTCCAACCTTGCTTCGAGGCTGGGGTTGCATAGCATGCTCTAAGGCATCTTATGTTTACTAAATGATGCTTTGACTTCATTAGTGAAAACAAAAACTGCGTGGCAATAATTACAATATGTTCCAAGGGTGTTGGCTCACAGCACCATTGCTGCCAACTTAATAGATGGAAGGAAGAGTGCCTGAAATATGCCAGCATTCTGTTTTAGGATGAAAGGTGGCAGGTAAGGGTGGTGGGGATTTTCTGCCTGCTTAGAGAACCTAGATGTTGTAGTTTCTTAGCTGTAAAATCCACACGGCTGGGCTAGAGCAGAGAAGGGCTGAACCAACCGCATTTCTCCCTCCACTGTCCGTCTGGATGGAAGCCCTGGAGCCTCTGTGGGTCCCTTCTTCCTTCTCCTGCTCTACCCCAGTCCTTTGTGGACTCCTGAGCATGTGGTAAGGACCCTGAATTCCTGGAGAAGATCTGTCTCAGCTTTCTTGCCATGTCCTGTCCTTTGGTAATCTGTGATCTTGTACACAGAGGCCTGGTCACCTGTGGGTGAGGTTTCTCCCAGCCCTCCAACGCTGTCTTTGGGCTTCAATGCACTAAAGCCATATACCTGCTGAAGGCCCTGGGAAAGAACTGGCACAGAGATATGGATGCACTTTGTAACTGTAGGTTCTCAGAATCCCATGCCTCATAGTAGGCCACTGGTGGCTATTACAAGGATGTTAAATTTGGCTATTACCCCTTACCCCTCTCCATGGTGTGTTTGCCCTTCAGTTCATCCAGTAGCCAGAGGAATGGAAACTGCTCTCTCTAAGAATCTGCACATCCCATTTTGGAATTTATGTATGTGAGTTTCTCTGTCCTCAACATTACGATGGTAAAAATAAACAGATAAGCAAATAAAAGTAAGTCTTACATAAAAAGTAAGATTTCGTAACTTGTATTGCTCTTAGTCTCTGTGAGGATGAAAATACTGATCCTTGGAACTTTTACTTTCTAACCCACATTGGAAGACCCTTAGTGATGCGTCTATTTCTGTTTATTGGAGTTTAAATATTTAAATATACATAATTCCCCTCTTTCATATTCTCCTTTTGGAGTTTAGATTGAGTACCTTTTATTAACTATATATTTATAAAGAATATTTTATATATGTGTGCACATTAAGCTGTCCCAGAATTGTTTAAGGAATATTTTAAATTGTGTTCTTTATCCTTGCCAGTCTCATAATACTGTGATTCTAAGAGAATATTAGCTAATTCAGAAAACTGAATCTAATTATTTAGGTTTAAAGGGTTGAATCAAACAATAATAGAGTTAAATTACAATAAACCCAGGATTGAATTGTTAAGATAATTGAAATAAACAAAGTCACTTCTATTGGAGTAATCTGATTCTGAAGCTTCTCTGGGCAAAAAATAGATTTGATTTTGCTCTGTTATACACTTAAGCATTCGTGATAGAAACAATTATTTTGGCAAGATGAATATAATCAACTTCATTTTAGTAATCTGTCATCTTTAGTGGTCACCTTTGAAGCTGATTTAGAGGATTTTAGAAAAAATAAATGATATGCTGTAAAAAGATCTTTATCAATTGCTTCGCTAGCATTCAGATGGAGTATTTATTAGTAGGTTCACACAGGTAACGCATACTGTGATAGAAGCGTTCTGATTACACAGCCGAGGAAGGACTGGGTATCCTTGATTGGGCAACCAGACAGATTCTCCTCTATATACAGATTCCTAATATATTTTATTTCTTGGAACATGATGCTAAGAAGTTGATAAATTATTTATTCGAAAAAAAAACTGAAGGCATGATGGAAGCCTATTCCTATTTATTTTATTGATCTAAATAATTTAATTAATTGCCAACTATGTACCATAGTATTCAGCAGTAGAGTTCTGACATTAATTTTCTTTTCCTCTCATAACTCATGACAATTATGTTTTACATCTTTAAGGACATAAAATCATTTTTCTTCCTGTTGGAAGAAGTCACCAAACGGATGTGACTTCAGATTGACCCACAAGCTGGTGTTAATTGGAGACTCCTCTCCACCTCCACTCTCCTTGGAATGTGTGTTCCACTCACCATTCCCAGACATGGAGCCATTTCAAAGATGCAGCCTTGAGAGAGCGAGGTGTTGTTGAGACCATCTTGACAGTGTATATAATGGCACTCTATACACATTTTGTTTAAAAAATTAAGTTTATGTATTTATTTTGAGAGAGACAGACAGACAGACAGACAGAGAGAGGATGAGAACACAAGCAGGGGAGGAGAGGGGCAGGGAGAAGGAGACAGAATCCCAAGCAGGCTCCACGCCATCCGTGCAGGACCCATTGTGGGGCTCAAACTCATGAACTGTGGGATCATGACCTCAGCTGAGATCAAGGTGGGATGCCTAACCAACTGCGCCACCCAGGCACCCCTAAATTTTTAAGATTCTGGACATCTACTCGTTTTTCAGTGTCCCCTGTGCAGCCTCCTCTGTATGTTCTTTTCCTTATTAAACATGGCACCTACCAGTCTGAAGCAGCCTGCCTCTTTCTTGGTTCCTGCTTTCCCTCTGCCTACAGGGATCGGTTTCAGATTTTACCAGGGGAAATCCTAAGGTTACAAACCAAGAGTTCCATTTTATAATTTTTTCTTCTTCCATTACTGAGTTTTTCTGATTCTTAGCTTAGGAATCCCACATTGTGCTTGAACTACTTTGGTCAATGGCAAGACGCTATTTTCTTATCAGATTTTAATACTATTTCCATGATGTCACTCTTCTCTCTCTCTTTTTTCCTCTTCTCTCATTTTTAGTTGCTGATAATTCACTTGGAGTACAGAACCATTATTAACTGCATTGTAAAAGAAACTCTATTTCCTTCCATCACACTTTAAAAATGCTCACTGCAATACCGATATTAAAGTTTCGTTTTTCTTTGTCTTCTGCCTGTGTGTTCTGTGATCTCTCTTCACCCTTCTGATATGAAATATATGTTGGTTTTATATGACACAGCACTCAGTGTTATGTAAATGTATCCCTTGTTGGACAGAAACAAAATCTATGACAGTTCCTGTGTAACATAAATGCATATCATCTCTAGTTACAGCTACTGGGGGCTGTTTCTAATGTTTAAAGATGGTGCATTCACTGAATTTTGCATTACGTTAAATCTGTTTGACTAATAGTTCCACACATACCTGGCACATAAAATATATGAAAAGTGTATCAATTATGATATATACACATTATGCCAGAAATGTTCTCTTTTAAAAATATTTTCAGTAAGAATTTAAAAAGGGGGGGGGGGTGCTGGGTGGCAGTTGAACATCGACTTCAGCTCAGGTCAGGTCTTGTGGTTCGCCAGTCCGAGCCCCGCCTCGGGCTCTGTGCTGACAGCTCAGAGCCTGGAACCTGCTTCGGATTCTGTGTCTCCCTCTCTCTCTGCCCACCCCGGCCACTCGTGCTCTGTCTCTCTCACTGCCTCAAGAATAAATAATAAACATTAAAAAAAATAAAAATTTATTTATTTTTGAGGGGGAGAGAGAGAGAGGGAGGGAGGGCGACAGGGAGGATGAGTGGGGGTGGGGGAGAGACAGGCAGAGAAAGGGACAGATTCCCAAGCAGGTTCCATGCTGTCAGCACACAGCCTGATGTGGGGCTCTCTCTCATGAACTGTGAAATCATGATCTGAGCCAAAATCAAGAGTCAGACTTAACTGACTGAGCCACATAGGCAACCAACACTTTTTGTTTTTATAACACTTTTAGGTTCACAATTACTTCTCTTTTGTTTTCAATAATATATAATAGGTAAAAAGTTAAATTAATGAAACTGATATATGATGTGAGACATAACTAATGATTAAGTCTAAAGCAATTAAAAATACATTTCCATATTTACAGAATACTTAGTACATGCCAATGTTTTCCTCAATCCTGAGAATGCAAAACCAAACAACAACAAAAAATTACAGTCACCATTATATTAGTGCTTACATTCTAGAAGAAGAAGATAAGAAGACAGGGAGTTAAAAAAATTTGCTAGAAAATGTGTGCTTCCAGATGATGCTGAAGAAATTAGTCTGAGTGCTAGATAAAATAATTCTACCAGACAAGTCTAAAGTGCTGTTATCATATTTCCAACAGGCTCGTTACTGAGAATACTTTCATGTAAGGTGTTTTGTAGTGCTAAAATCTGTTTCATTGAGGAAATCTTCTATTTGGCGTGTTGAATAAATGTTAGTAGGAAAGACACATACTTTAGTTTGGTCTCGATGAGAGGTTCAGAAATTCTGTTCAATAGATCACTCTTATTTGTGAAAAGTAATGTTCATCATTGATATGAAGTGAGAAAAATACAGGCATTATTTTATGTGTTTCATAAATATGAAACAATTTGATTAAAGAGTTATTTTTTTAATCATTTTTCCCTGTATTTTTTATAATAAACTTTGCTTGCTTTATGAAACCATAGTGATAATCGGTAGTTATTCTTTTAATACTGATAACTGAGAGAATTAAAATAGAAAACCCATTGTTACTTTTGAAATTTAAAAGTCTAGAAACACCTAGAAATATTCTAGAGCACACTAACATGCACCAACCACTCCTTGAAAACTTGGCAAATTTGTTAAACAACTTATTAGTCTAGTTGATTGAGCAATGTGACCAATAATTTTTCTGAAGTGCCAAAACGGTGTGATTACTTAGTGAAATCTACACAATTATTCATGCTGTTTATTGAAGTCTAATAGTGTGAAATTTTTGGTGCTCTCAGAATATGCATTCAAACCAATGAAAAATTAGGTTGCAAGAGGGTATACGTCTTTTTACGTGGCAAAAATATCATGTGTATCCTATAATCTATATTCTATAGTTGTAGCTAAAAACAATGTTGAAAAATGTCCAATACTAGATAACACCAAAGCTGACAGAAAGTTGTTTGTTTACTAAGATGCATGAGTCCATGTCTAAGATGCAGACTTACTATGTTCTAACTCTTGAAGATCATGATATTTAAAAAAATGGAAAAAGGTGGATTAGAAGCTATGTGTGTCTTATCCTAAGGTGAGTTTTCTTTCACTTCGTTATTTAAATTTCTAATTTTGCTGCAGCTAAAGTAAACGATACTGGTTTCATAAAAGCAAGCCTGTCTATCAAAGGTAAGTATTATTATATTGTAAATATCTAAAGGGCATGTAGTATGTAAGATGTTTGGGTATCTCTGTTCAGCTACAGGGTTGTAAACATATGTCTTGGCTTTCTTATTCTGGTGAATCTAGTATAAACTACCATATAGTCCTTTTGCACACTGGTTGCAACAAAAAAAAAGAGATCTGTCATGAAGAGGTTGAGTACAGTGCACTGACATGGTCTGTAGTAAAGCTGGGGGAGAGAACAAATCACATATATTGAAGTATATCCTTTTTCTCATCATAAGTCTTATAAGAATGGTTGAAATTTGGTTTTAGATTTGTTTCTATTCCATTTACAAGAACATATTGCTTTGAGGTGAATGCAATCCTGTATTCACAGGTTTCCATTGAGGGTGAGATTGTGTGTCTTCCATTCCTAAGTAAACCTAAAATAGTGTTTTCTCCACATGTTTAAGCAAGCTTTGTTCAGAAACAATAATCATAAGATATTTTCATATTGGGTATGTTCCTATGTGGCATTGATTATTATAGCAGAAAAGAAGAACCCTAATAATTATTTAATATTCAAAAATAGCTTTTTTTGTCAATTTGATATTAACTGATTCTTTAGTAACTTGCATTTTGCAAATTACACGTTCAATTCTTTGGTTATTTCAATCACAATGTGCATTTAGTTAAGAACTATTTCTGAATAAATTTGCAAGACGATGGGATTTAAATTAAGCCCTTGATATTGTTTCCCTTACCCAGTTATCTACATACTAACACAGATTTTAAAGTGTCAGAAGGACTAAATTTCTATGTGATATATTCACATATTAATAATGCATCGAGATTATCATTTGGATACTACAAATAAAATCCTACTGTTAAAGAGTAACAAAAAACAGTCATTTTAATATTGTTCTATAAAGATACAGTAGTTAACAATTATGTTTTGGGATTTGAGGATCCTGTGCTGTTTGCCTATGCAGTTATCCAAATGTTAACCACACATACTAGCTATTTTCAATTCTTTTCATCTGGGTTCATTTGCATGAGGCATGCTACATGGAGAAGAGCCAATTTTAGAAATTCAGCTGCTAGGTTTGGCTGAAAAACTGTTAACATTGGAAGATGATCATAAAATGCTTGGTTTGAAAACTGAAAATTTTTAGGTAATTCTCTTGGTTATACACTCATTTACGAATACAATGGAAAGTAGGTCTTATGCATTTTCTTTAATATCAAGCATTGCATTTCTATGAACTCCAATTATCTCCAAATAAAAGAAAAAAAATGTCTCCATACACAAATTATTACCATAAATATTTTTATCAGTTATTATTGAAAATATAGCTATAGATTAATATTTCTGTTCTAAGCATATGCATACCTCTAGAGCAATAACAATAATAAATTTTAGCTTAATTATTTTTACCATTTATTCCTACTTTCTCCTGTATTTGTGATTAAATTTTATTTATTATTCCTGATTACACTAGGTCAAACAACACCAAAATATTTGTTCACAAAAGCCTTTGAAATATATATTTTATTTGCATTTGGATATATTTCCAAAAGTTCACATAAAATAATGACAATGTATTTGCATTTGCGTGGCACTTATAGCCTTTTCTTCCTTTTTTCTCAATCCACCTAACCTGGATCCCTCTATATGGTAATGATAAATATCCTTATATATGATGATTAACAATGAGCAGATTTTTACATTCAAAACATGTTTGTTGGCTCATAGAATCATTGTTCTAATATTTTTATGAAGCTACTTTCTATTTTTAAATTTTAGTTTGAAATAATTTGAGGTACAAAAAGTTGCAAAATCAAGTATTAGATTCCTCAAAAAGTCCTCATGGCAAGAGAATGCCCTATGTTTTTGTATATAGAAAATAATTTTTCTTAGAGCTTTGATCCTTGAAGGATAGGTGGACTGGTTATAAAATTATTTGGTTCACATTTGTTTCATTGAGTTAAAAAGAATTCTGCTACATTTGCATGTCCTTTGGTCATAGTTGCTTTTGAAAAGTCTGATGACAGGCATACCTGGGCGTCTGACTTCAGCTCAGGTCATGATCTCACGGTTTGTGGGTTCAAGCCCTGCATCAGGCTCTGTGCTGATAGCTCAGAGCCTGAAGCTTGCTTCCGATTCTGTGTCTCCCTCTCTTTCTCTGCCCCTCCCTTGCTCGCGCTGTGTCTCTCTCTGTCTCTCAACAATAAATAAAAAATGTTAACAATTTTTGGAAAGTCTGATGATAGAATAATTGTTTTGTCTTCATAAGTTGTTTCATCATTTTGCCTGGGACTTTAGGATCTTTTCATGTATCTTTAAATTTTTTTTAATATTTATTTATTTTTGAGAGACAGAGTATGAGCGGGTGAGGGGCAGAGAAAGAGGGAGACACAGAATCTGAAGCTGGCTTCAGGCTCTGAGCTGTCAGCACAGAGCTGGATCCAGAGCTGGAATCCACAAACCGTGAGATCATGACCTGAGCCAAGGTTGGACACTTAACTGACTGAGCCACCCAGGTGTCCCTTTATCTTTAAAATGTAGTAGCTTTACTGAGATAGGCCTTGAAGTTGATTGTGCTGGTTAATTTTCCCAACTATCCAGTGACACATTTTAATATATAAATCCAGGCCCCTTGCTTTCCCCTCAGAAGATCTTCTTAGATTATAATTTTAAACGTTAATTCTGTTCTATTATTTTATTTTTGTTCTTCAGAAGAGCCAGTAACACAAATGTTACTTCCTCTTGCCTGTCTTCCACTACCTGTACTTTCTCTTGAACCTTTTTCTTTCTCTATTTCATTGTCATCCCTTTGATTGGTTTCCTGTCTTTCGTCAATGTTCCATATTAACTTTTTTGAGTCTATACTGTTTTAGGCACCTGCATTATAATCTTGACTTAAAGCAAATTATTTACTTGGAGAGAGATAGAGGTGGGGAGTGGCAAACTGAGGGGCAAGAGAGAATCTCAAGTAGGCTCCACACTGCCCAACTGTGAGATTGAACTCATAGACTGTGAGAGATAATGACCTGAGCTGAAATCCAGATTCGGAAGCTTAACCAACTGTGATGCCCAGGTGCCCCTATATTCTTGACTCTAAGAGGATGGTGTATTCTTCCACTTCTTACTTGAATTTCATAAAGACTTTTTCTAAGTTTATTTATTTATTTTGAGAGAGAGAAAGAGAGAACAAGAGAAAAAGAGAGAAAGAAAGAAAGAGCAAGCAGGGGAGGGGCAGAGAGAGAGAGGGAGAAAGAGAATCTGCACTGTCAGTGCAGAGCCCTACTCGGGGCTCAAACTCATGAATCATGACCTTAGCTGAAATGAAGAGCCCAATGCTTAACCGACTGAGTCACCCAGAAGCCCCATCAATTCTATTTTTTTTTTAATTTTTTGTCTGTTTATATTCCTAGTTTTTGAATTTCTTATTTATGGTTACTTTTTATACTTGATAATTTGCTTGAGAATATTTAAATCCATTTGGAGTAGTGTCTTCAAGTTTTCTTCTGCTTTATGCTTGCATTTCTAGGGCATTGATAAATGATATACTTTGTTTTCTGATTTTTGCGAGAGATCTGTCAATTGTTTTGTTATTGTTCGTGTTTGTGTTATTGGGCTGTATATAGGGTTCTTAATTTGAGCATCCTCATGTCTGAGTACAGCAAAGCCAGTTATTTAGTGTTTATTTTGTTTTTGTTTATTTTATTTGTTTTGGTAATGGAAGGCGGTTATATCCCCTCTAAGTCTTTAGGTCTCCTACGATGTGCAGAACCTAAAATTTTCACTTTTTCTTCTTATTCCTATACCATCTAATGACCAAAGAATACTGTCCCTTCGTTTTTGACTTTTTTGTCTCCCATGAGTTTCCGTAGGTGTCATTCCAAATCACGTGGATGTTTTCATCCTATCCTTGGGGATATATTTCGTCCATGCACTGAACCACTACATGCAGTTAGCATTTCAAACTGAAATACCTACAGGCATAGTCTTTCTGGTGATAACTCGAGATCACTCTTAGGACCCGCTACTCACTCTCTTTCATTCAGTGTAGGGCTGTCTCTGTTTGCCACGCACACTGTCATGGGGTGGAATTGGTGTCAGTCCGTGAGAAATTGCACCCTGTGATTTCTTCTTTTTTTTTTTTTTCTGTTTTTACCTATATTATTTTAAAGTTCAGGCATTCTCTTCATTTAAGTTAAGCTGAAGGCATGGTTTTATGTGCTTTTCTTTTTCCCTCAGTATTACTTTTCGAGAAAATATGGGAGATTGAGTCCTGGTGGCTGCCATTGTCTTTAGCCCCCAGAAATCCTTTATTCCTTTATTTTTAATATTTTATTTTTTCAACGTTTATTTATTTTTGGGACAGAGAGAGACAGACAGAGCATGAACGGGGGAGGGACAGAGAGAGAGGGAGACACAGAATCGGAAACAGGCTCCAGGCTCTGAGCCATCAGCCCAGAGCCTGACGCGGGGCTCGAACTCACGGACTGTGAGATCGCGACCTGGCTGAAGTCGGACGCTCAACCGACTGCGCCACCCAGGCGCCCCTATTTTTAATATTTTAAATTCAAGACATATTACAGTATTATTTCTATTTTTGAATGATTTACACATATTATCTACAATTGATTTACATGGAATTTACAAATTTAATGCATAACTTTTGTTATATTGTTTAAATGTCTCTCAAATATTCTTGCTTTCATATGGAAGGAAACAAATACTGTCAAGGATTATCATACACTAAGACCTCTATATAAGTCATTACTTACACCACAGAACAACCTTGCATAGTACATACTATTGTTCTATTCTCAGATATTAAACGATTATAATTCAACAGCATAATTGTACATTTCAATATAATTTTATATAACTTCAATGATAATAAAGTTTCATCAATATTTTCTCCAAATTTCAAGTTCTAGTTAAAATTATATATTTCAAATTCTAGTTAATATCAAATAACAGAAACATACAACCTTAGATCATCCAAATCCATAAGAGTACAAAGAATTTTTAGGACAACAATTTGTTTCAACACTTTATATTACAATTTCATACATAAATGTATATCTGTTGGTATCAGCAGGTGGTCTGCCGTATAGTGCCAGACACATTTTGTAGTTTTTTTGAATGGGTTTTTACATCATTTTTCTTGATCATTATTTGTTCACTTGAAGGCGATGTATATAGCTTCTATTGCATCAAACAAGATGTTAAGTTGAATTTTCTAACTGTAATGCAGTTTTATAAATGAAATGAATTTAAAATTGATTTTGACAAATTAAATTTAAATCTATTTTGTGGAACTAGAAATATAAGCAGCTTAATTAGAAGTAAAAATAGATATGTCTCTTTTATCTCACTTATGATCATTATATCAGTTAATAGGTAATCCTACTGATTGGGTAAATAAACTAGTTAAAACTTGAAAGTAGAACAGAAAAGAGTGCTATATGAAGATCATACACTCAAACTAGTTCTATAAAGTTGAGTAGGTTTATGTTTACAGACTGACCATTCCCCCGTATAATTGCATGCCATCTCCTAAACCATCAAAAGGCAATATAAATTGGGTAGATCAGCGAAGGGTTGAATTGGTAGCAATGGAAGTTCAGACATTGGCTTTTTTGTACAATGTAGAGGTGGAGCCAGTCAAGTATGATAAATCTCCATTTTGCTTTTATAGTTTTCTTCAGGGTCTTGGTCTACATAGAAGGAAGTGAATTTGTCCTGGTGAGAGTGTGAATTCACCAAATTATATTTTTAAAACTCATGTTCAAGGCATTCTTTAAATTGTAGTTTGGACAACTTAAAGTGTATTCTAAAATAGCACTCAGTAATAAAAAAAAAATTGGATGTGTGTAAGCACATGTATATTGAAAATATGTAATCTATCACCTCTGTTGAGGCATATTTGTTAAATGAAAGAAAATTTCCTGAGCTTCTAGTTTGCACTCTGTGTTTTGTTTTGTTTTGTTTTGGTTTGGTTTGGTTTGGTTTTCTCTTTCCTATCATCTCCTTTCCCATTCCGGTAAAAAAGCCCACCTAGTGGGAAAAGTAAGCAGCACCTTTGCACATAATGTCAATTTCTTACAGTGAATACATTAATCTATTAGATGGTCCTAGATTAATACCTACAGACAAAATTTTAGCCTGAATTACACACAGTTGCTCAGGCCAACTGCAATTCATAGGGTAGGGGGGAAAATGAGGAAAGTGATGGAAAGGAAAAAGATATCACATGTTTTGCATTTATTATGTGTTTTACTGAGGGCTAAACAATTTAAATACATGGACTCATTTCATCAACTAAGTCTCTTATTATCTCCCTTTGCCATGTAACGAACAGGCTCAGTGAAGTCCAAGTCACTGTTGAAAATCACACAGTTCTTAGATGATAGAACAAATGTTTAAATCCACATTTACTTTAGAATAAAAATATATTTAATTTTAATATGAATAACTTAGTACAAGACAATTTTGTAAAAACAAAATGCAGTTTTGTATTATTTAAATGGTAGATGTTTGATGTATACATTAGGATGATTTCTGAAAATATGCACTGAGCTAGGTATTGGGACTCTGTCCCAATGGACTCTGTCCATAGTGAGGAGCCTAAGGAGGGAGCGTAGGGCAGCCATTCCCAAGCTGTGAGCTAAGGCACCTCAGAGCACCACAGGTAGCTCACGGGGGTACTGCAGGGTATTTTAAAGTTTCAGGGGAAACTGAGATATTTAACATTTGTCAGTCACTGTACAAAATACTAGCTAGAGGGTGTTCAGTGTTTTAATATTTGATTCTACGACCTACTTTCGATGATGACGTATCTTTGTGAATTTGAGTTTTCATAGTTACTATTGATAGAAAGTACTGCATGAAAATCAGTGTAGAACTGTAGATCAGGGTGGTGTCGTCCAATCTGATTCCAAGTTGTACATGCCCAATAATTGCACAGATCCTATCAATGAATCATTGTAATTTTCGAAGACAGAAATGAAAATGTTTCTATTTGTCTTTCAAATAACGTGTGTTGTTATTTCAGGTGACTGCTACGTTTTAAGATGTACATATTTGTTGAGGTTTTGGACTTTAGCAATTAAAAATTGAAACCTTTAGATACTCATTTAGCAAAGTGGCAGTGCACTTAGACATGGTGAACCAAGAACATTTTGGAGCTCCGACATAGGGTTTGTTTCAGTATCCTTGGGAGGGAATCCCAGTTTGAGTGACCTCAGATATAATCTCACTTAGTTTTCTTACCTGAAAAATGTGAACAAAATATTCAGTGTCTCAAAGCTTATTTTTTTTCCTCCAGAATTAAATGCTTTAATATACATTAATTGTGGGGTGCCTGAGTGTCTCAGCTGATTAAGCGTCCAACTTTATCTCAGGTCATGATCTAATGGTTCCTTGGTTTGAGCCCTGCATTGGGCTCTCTGCTGTCAGCACAGAGTTCACCTCAGATCCTCTGTCCCCTTTTCTTTCTGCCCTTCCCCTGTTTACTCGCTCTCTCAAAATAAACATTAGTGTGTATACATATATATATATATATATATATATATATATATATATATGTATGTATACACACACACACACAGAGCATATGAAGCAGCATAATAAGCCTCATTAATATTAGTGCAATAAGTGTTAACTATATACATAAGTAAACTATGATTTTGGTGGTCAAGAAACTGAAAAAAAATTTTTTAGATAATTTATTTACATAGAGGGTGCGAGCAGGAAGGGGCAGAGAGAGAGGGAGAGAGAGAATCTCAAGGAGGCTCTGCATTCTCAGTGCAGAGCCTGACACAGTGCTCAATCTCACTAACCCCAAGATCATGACCTGAGCTGAAACCAAGAGTTGGACGCTTAACCAACTGAATCACCCAGGCACCCCGGGACTGAAAATTTTTGAAGAACGAACTGGCAACTGCTCAAGTAGCTAGAAGTCAGATGGTATAAGCTTCATTATAATAAATAAATTCATATGGAAGTGGGGAGAAAAATCTGAGCAGTCTATTACTTAATCTACAAGAACATTTTGTTTAGGGGAATCTCTGTTCCGCAATCACACGCCTAAGTTAAAAACACTGGTTAAGTTCACAAGATTACATGAAATAATTTAAAATGTTAGTTTTTAAGCCTCAATCTACATTTTTATAAAATATCCTTAAAAAATTAACAGGCAAATCTACACAATGTGGTAGTTTATGGATGCAGACATGCATGAGAGCTATTTCAAAGTGTAAGAGAAAGGTTAATATTGAACCCAGTACACTGGTTACTGCTTTGTAGTTCTGTGTCTGGGGAGGTCACAAAGCCCACCTAGGGTATCGATGACACTATATGATATGATATGATATGATATGATACAATATCATTGCATAGCACATCACATATCACATCACATTATCATATCATCATATCATATCATATCATATCGGACTGAGAATACTGATGTTAATTTTATTATTTTTAACCTACATTCTATAGTTTGATTCTTCTTATATTTCAAAATATAAAGAGAGAATATAAAACATAACACCCGCTTTTGAAATGTAGAAAAGCCCAGCAATCCATCTGTTCTACAGATGATCTTACTTTACATTCACACCACATCCCTTTTTGATAAGTCAACACCACTGGAACATAGGAATTTCAACTGCAGAAAACTGAAAAAGAAACTGGATCTCTGCTAACGTCTTTAACAGTGTAAGCTAACTTTTTCTGTTAATAATCATGTAAGTACTTGCCTTTGAAAAATAACACTGACTAAATTACCATAATATTAAAACATGAAATAGTTTTAATGAATGCTACCTTAAAATGATCTCACAGTGTGAGATTTATGAGGAACCAAAAATAATGTGGTGACATTTCGTGAGACACATTTATGACTGTCCTAGGAACACACACCAATTTTCCTCATATGACTCTGCAAGACAGTGTCTAAATGACAATGCTCACTCCTATTAGAATATTAAACTTAAAAGGATTGCCTTAAAAATAACAAAGCCATGCTACGAGCCTACTTTGGGACATGCAGTGAACTAGAGACACAGAAAATGACAGATTTTTCCTGATTAGTCTGACAGGGCAGCAGGCCTAACTGATACTTATTCTTGGCACCATCATCCTGAAATACAGTTGTCAGAAAATAGAATATCTGCCAGATTTTATTATGCTGGCAAGCTTTTTTCTACTTTCTCAACCCTCATCTGCTCTTCAAAGTTAGGGTAAAGAAAAGTCTGACAAAATGTGACAGCTCTAACGTTAAGATTCTTCTTCCCTCCCTCCATACTTCCTTTCTTCCTTCCTTTCTTTCATTCATTCATTCATTCATTCATTCATTCTGGAACTTAGTGGTCCATCAGTGTGAACTATCAAATGATCTCTCTTCTCCCTTAAACTCTTTGTTCAGTACTAAGTCATTTTTAATATCATTACTTTATAAAAATCAACACCATACGTTATTAGTTTTTGTTATATAATTCAAAAAATAGATAAATTGTTAATAGAGTATTTGAGAACAAGTTCCAGTGAGAATCCACAGATGACACAACTGTGAACATTGAGGATGGAACCGCACCTCATCAAAACAGATCAGGTTAGCAAATTCATTATATAGTACCAATTTTAGGGTAAAAAATACAGTATGAACATAAATCTACAAATCAAATATATTAATAAAGTAATTATGCATTATGAAATTACTACTGTGTACCAGAAATTTAATGTAGTTATACTTCCTGCTTTTTGGAAATCTGGAATATTGTGGGAAAAATTGACTTGTAAACATATAAAGTAAACTGTAACATAATGCCATATGTGGAGCTGTATCCCTGAGATTTATCAAGAGTAGAGCTATGAATATTCCTATATTCATAGGTATATTTCCTATACCTATGGAACTAGGTAGTGAGATATCAGGAGGTGTCAATGATGCAATAATTTTTACAATCTGAGGAGCAGAAAAACAACCATTTATGAAATTTGAAAACTTCTAAAAAATTCTCAGAAAGATACTAGCCATAATGTGTATGTTCAGCTTTATGTGATTGGTTATATATACAGAAAAGTGTTGGAAATATATATTTGAAGCCTCATATGGTCAAGTGTTGTGAAGAGTAAGTTATTTTTTAAATATAATTTATTGTCAAGTTAGCTAACATACATTATATACAGTGTGCTCTTGGTTTCAGGTGTGTGAGAACTAAGTTATGATGTAGAGACATTTAAGTGATATATTTTACCTTGCTACTGATGATAGTTAGATTATTAGAATTTTCTCTAGCCCAGTGAGTTGTTTCTAGACCTGTAAGTTGCTGGTAGTGATATCACCAAGAAAACTAGTTAAAAAATAAAAAAAAAGCACTAGGTAAATAACTGGAAAAGTGAGCTGAAAAATAAGCCTAGGAACTTGGAAGCCATCAAGTTATACTTCAATAGGCAGGTGGATAAATAAACTGATATATCCATACAATGGAATATTATATAGCACTAAAATTAAGTATTGATATCAAGCCATGATAATGAGATATTAAGCCATGGAAAAACATGTAGGAAACTTAAATGCATATTGCTAAGTAAAAGAAGCCAATCTGAAAAAGCTGCATTACTATGGTTCCAATTATATGACATTCTGGAAAAGTCAAAACTATTGGAGACTATAAAAAGATTAATTGTTGCCAGGAGTTGGGAGGAATGGAGCAAGGGCTAGGTATGATTTACCAGGTGAACCATATTCAGTATAATACTACTCTCATAGTGGATACATGCCATTATATATTTGCCAAACCCACAAAATGTACACCACCAAGAGGGAATTCTAATATAAACTACAGATTTTAAATAATAATAATATATAATAATATATAATATTATGCCAGTATTGGCTCATCAATTGCAACAAATATACCATCCTAATACAAGAAGTTAATAATAGGAAAAATTCTATATGTGTATGCATGTAAATGCATAGGGACTTTCCATTCAATATTTCAGTTAACCTAAAGCTACTATAAAGAATAGAATTGATTACTTTTAAATATAGGCCAAATAATCAGGGAGATTTGAGAAAAAAGAGAGTAGGAATATTTTGTCTCTTAATTCAACAAATATTCATGCAATGATGTCTATGTACCATGCATTGTGCCAATTACTGAAGGAGAAATGAAAATAACACAAACACAATTCTTTCACAAGGCTTATAGTCGATTGTGGCCACTAAGTCCATTGTGAAATTAAAACAATGAGACTATAGCACTATGTAGATTATTTCTTGTGGCCATATGAACTTTAAAATACCATGTAGTCCTCTTCTTCAACACTAATATTTGTGATTACTTGTATCTACAGCAGAGCAGATTTTTTTTTTTAAACCATGTCACTGAATGTTGATTGGAGATCTTTACAGTTAGGACATCTCAGTTAAGTTCGTTAAATTATGTTGCACAAGCAGAAAACCATTGGTTATCCATAGGCTTTTCCCCAGCATCGTTCAACACTGAATAGCAATGGAACAAAACCAGTTTTCTTGCAGAGAAAAATTGTAGCTTTAATATATGTGACCATAGCACATTTTCTTAACATAAAATATGAGAGCCATACAGAGAAAGACAGATACCATATGTTTTCATTCTTATGTGGATCCTGAGAAACTTAACAGAAACCCATGGGGGGAAGGGAAGGGAAAAAAAAAAAAAGAGGTTAGAGTGGGAGAGAGAGCCAAAGCATAAGAGACTCTTAAAAACTGAGAACAAACCAAGGGTTGATGGGGGGTGGGAGGGAGGGGAGGGTGGGTGATGGGTATTGAGAAGGGCACCTTTTGGAATGAGCACTGGGTGTTGTATGGAAACTAATTTGACAATAAATTTCATATAATAAAATTAAAAAAAATACGAGAGACCATTGTCAAATATGAAAGATTTCAAATATAAAACACCCATGAACTTTTTACACCAAATGCATTTTTAAGTTTTTCTCCCTAGCACCATGACCATATTCATTGTTTCTGAAGTTTTCATTTGAAGAATGTGCAAGATTTATAACTCTTAAAATTTTATGGAACGATTACTATTTGGTGGTACTATTTTGCCTTCTTAATGAATTTAACAGAATGATCTTAAAACATTATGGCAAGTACAGTAATTGTCCATATTTTATATCAGGGCCATATTTGAAGGAACCATGATAGATGACTTATCAGGATAACAAGCTATTAAGTGGTAAAAGCAAGACTTGAATTCAGGAAGTCTGATTCTAAGTTCTATATTCCCTACTACTGTGCCCTGTCTCTCTCATGGATTAGTATAAACAGATTTACATAGTTGAAAAATCCAAAATCTTAAGGGAAAGCAATGGATTATTTCTTTTCAAAAATGAATATGTTAAAAATTTTTTTTCAATTGCCTGTCTGTCTAGGGACAAAAATCCTCCATCTTTGTTCAATAACTTGTTACTGTAGTTATTCAAATATTCAATTATAAAACCTATTCTTATTTTGATCCAACATAGCCTTTTCAGAATTTAATCTGTTAACCCTAACTCCCTCTCTAGAGGTGGAGGTAGGGAAACTTGTGCTATCCTTATAAAAATACTTTACACAAGTGAAAAATATAACCTAAGATTTTATAAATGTGCAAGGGGAAATGAAGGAAACCACAGTGGAACTGGAAAGAATTAGGTTGATTCAAGCTCAATATAATAGCTCAGTGTCCTTTGACACTTTTACTCAAGTGAATATAAGGATACTTTTAAAAGCATATTAATTCATTCCTAGTAAATGTGATAATTTTTTGACTCATGATAAAAATATGCTGTGGAACTTCGGGGCATATATCTGAGTTACATTCGGACAGTTATTTACACTGCTGAAGCATCACCCATGCAATCAGTTATTTTCGGGAATGGCAAAAAATGTTAGAGACCACTTTGCTATGTTGATGAGGACTTCCAAATGCCCCTTTTCAATATAAATCATGACTATTGGAGACGGGGTTTTGAAAAGCACAAAACAACAAAAAGTTAAAATTAGCAAGTATGGAGCAATGGTTGTCAATGTTTGTGGGAAAGAAGTAGCTGGGTCCTTCTGGGGTGATTATTTCATAAAATATCTAATGGAAACAAAAACCATAGGAGACTACAGTACAAGGAGAACACTGTGCTGGATGAAGCATAGAGAAGGTAATTACTAGAGAAAGAAAATTATAAATTCACTAGGTATCTTGTATCCTTTTATCTCTTTCATAAGCATGCAGTGCAAAAGCACACAACAGAAAGAGCATCTTTCTTTTAAGGTATTGCACTTCTTTCCTTTTCCAAGGATGTGGTAGGAGGAACTTCCTACAAAGGTAAAGATCACAAATGCAAAGAAACAAGAGGTAAAAATTGTCCACAGTCAGGCATAATGAAGTAAGTTACATACAAATACAAAAATCAACACTTCTTTGAATAGTAGACTTAAAATGGTTTGAAAAGTGCAAGGTCAACTTTATGGGGGATAATAAGGCTTAATGTGCTGTTCTACATGAATAGCTTGCTCCCTTACTTTCGTGTATTTGAATGAAAACAACCTTTTCCTTTCACCTTCAACGACCTCCCCTGACCCATGTTCTGTGAATCAAATTTTTACTCCCACTTCACAACTTAGCTCTAGGGTCATTATCCTACTTAGACTCTTCTTAGCAATAACTGCACAATTAGTCTTTATATAAACGTTAAGATGCACAAAAGTGTAGTGTATGTCTGTCAGTGCAATAGAATTAGCCTAGAGTATAGATTTAAATTGTCCACTGAATAAAAGATAAAGTAAGGTGTCTAGAACATAACCTTTCATGACTACCAGTACTTTCCTATACTTCTAGTACACATTTCCCGCTCCAAAGAAGGTTGAGATACCCAAATTAAATGTCACGTTCTCCAGTCTTCCCAGGTGACAAGTATGCCTTTGTGTTTATGAAAGTGAGCTACTGGGCACCTGGGTGGCTCAGTCGGTTAAGCATCTGACTCTTGATTTGGGCTCAGGCATGATCTATCTCACGGTTCATGAGTTCAAGTCCCACGTCAGGCTCTATACTGACAATGCGGAGCCTGCTTCGGATTCTCTCCCTCTTCTCTCTCTCTCTCTGCCCCTCCCCTGCTCTCTTTTTCTGTCTCTCAAAATAAGTAAATTAACTAATTAATTTAAAAAGTGAGCTACCTATGCTAACTTAAGGAATTCATGTTGAGGGAAATAAAGTAAGCAAATATGATAGCCAAAATTAAAACAAACATAAAAAATTGTTATTTGCCTTTACCTTCAAAGAGAAGTTTTGACTGGAAAATATTAGGTGGAGAGAACAAAATTTGTTCATCTAATTTACAACAAGATTTCAAAAAATATAAGAAATTCTCTGCACAGTATGTCTTTAAATATTATAGAAGAATAACACATGTCCTGATATGTGATACGTATGAATGATCTTCACAGTACAAATTTCTAACTGGAGTTTGACAGCAAGGAAAAAATTATTTCTAAGTACATGTATGTTGAAAAGCTCTCAGAAAGTATGATTTTGCACTTTCAGATTAACAGAATATGTGTGAATTGTAGTTGATGACACAAAATAAAAAGTATTCATGGAAAAGTGACAGTTTCAAATCAGATTCATAGGATGGATGGATGCAATTCTGAAAGGATTTTACAAAAAATAAAAATGAAAAGAGATTCATGAGGGAGGAGCCAAGATGGCAGAACAGCATGGGAGTTTTTTTGTGTGTCTCGCGTCCATGAAATGGAGCCAGACCAACACTAAACCATCCTACACGCCTAGAAAACTGATTGGAGGATTAACACAACAATCTGCACAACCTGAACCACAGAATTCAGCAGGTACGTGGCACGGAGAGGTGAACTTGGAGAGAGAGAAGCTGGCAGCGGGCAGGGAGCCGCCTTTGCAGGTGGAGAGAGGACGGTGTCTAGGGCGGGGGAGAGTGTAGGAAAAGTACCCCTCCCCAAAAGCAGCTGGAGAGCAAGTGGAAAATTGGAAATAGCCGCAGGGACTAAACTAAACAGGGAGAAAGGAGAAAGGAGAGGGTTTAAATTCCATGAAGACTGTAAACAAGGGGAGTGCAAAGGCTGCAACTCCGCAGCTCCATACCTGGCGGTGCTCTGGTGGGAAGGCGAATCCCCAGGAACAGAGTGGGGTCCGGGAGGTTCTCGGGCCACACAGGGAAAAGCGGTTCCACTGCTGGAAGGACATGTGGTAGAGACTGTTGAAGCTACCTGGTCCCAGCAGACCCCAGAAAACGGCCACATTCGCTGGTGCTGGAACAAGGTCCTGGTGCCAGATGTGTGTTGTGATTTTCCATAATCCCTGAAAAGCTGCTGTTACACTATCTCGCGAACTTTTTCTGGGACGGGCTGGCACCTGGCCGCAGTCTTGGGGCTCAGGCAGCAGCTGGGTCCAGCAGGAGTTCCTGGGTGCAGCCAGAATTTGGCCATTGCTCGGTGAGACCCTCCCACAGAGGGGCGGAACAGGTCAAAGCCGCAGTCCTTCAAAAGTAAGGGTCCAGGGAAAACAGCCGCATCTGAGGTAAGACTCAGGAGAGAGGTGCTGCCTGGGGCTTGGTCACGGACAGTGAAGAAGCAGGGAGTGGGCGAAAGCTGAAGACAGAGGACGGGCGTGCAATTGCTGATTGGAGAGAAGAGACTTCCCGTATTACAGAGACTGGGTAACTGGGCGATGCCATGTTCACTGCCCCTGCGCATGCACATAGGCACCTACAAGCGCTGCAACGATCCACCCCAGTAGGCTAGCAGTGCCATCTGGTGGAGAGCGGAGCCATTACACTGAGCCCCGCCCAACTGGGCCAACCTCACTCTTCAAGAACACAAGTCTCACCGCCTACTTAGTTTATGGACTATAAAGCACTACATTGGTCTGACTTCTGGGGAAAAAACGAAGTAATTTCAGTCCTATTTCAATCTGTTAGCAGGTCCATCTTTTTTTTTCTCTTTTACACTATTTTTTCTTGAATACAGAAAGGGAAAAAATTCTTTTTATTTTCAATTTTTATTAAAAATATTTTCCTTTGATTTTTTACTATTTTTTTACTTTTGTGTAAATTTTTTCAAATTCTATCTTACTTCCGTCATTCTATTTTAGTCTACTTCAGTGTATTCACCTTTTCAAATTTTCAAACGATTTCCTTGTTTTCTTTTTTCTTTTTTCTCTTTTTGTTTCTTTTCTTTTTCTTGAATGCAGAAAATGAAAAACTTAATTTTTACTTTCAATTTCTATTAAAATATTTTCCTTAATTTTTTTACTATTTTTTTCTTTTATGTAATTTTTTTCAAATTCTATTTTACTTCCATCATTTTACTTTAGTCTACTACAGTGTATTCACTTTTTCAAATTTGCAAATGATTTCTTTTCTTTCTCTTTTTGGT
Organism: Neofelis nebulosa; assembly: GCF_028018385.1. Lineage (NCBI taxonomy): Eukaryota > Metazoa > Chordata > Mammalia > Carnivora > Felidae > Neofelis > Neofelis nebulosa. Next base: position 19,212,519 of record NC_080782.1, read on the forward strand.
TTCTTCTTTTTTTCTTGAATACAGAAAGAGAAAAATATTCATTTTTACTTTTAATTTTTATTAAAAATGTTTTTCTTTAATTTTTTCCTACTATATTCTCTACTTTTGTGTAAATTTTTTCAAATTCTATTTTACTCCCATCCTCTCATTTTAGTCTACTTCAGTGTATTCATTTTTTTCAAATTCTCAAACGATTTCCTTTCCTCCCACCTTTTTCCCCCCTAATCTGTCAAACCACTTTCAACACCCAGACCAAAACACACCTAGGATCTAGCATCATTTATTAGATTTGTGTGTGTGCATGTGTGTGTGTGTGTGTGTGTGTGTGTTTAATTTTTTAATTTTAATTTTTTTAATTTTAATTTTTCTACCTCATTAATTCCTTTTCTCCATTCAAAATGACAAAACGAAAGAATTCACCCCAAAAGAAAGAGCACAAAGAAACGACAGCCAGGGATTTAACCAACACAGATACAAGCAAGATGTCTGAACCAGAATTCAGAATCACGATAATAAGAATACTAGCTGGAGTCGAAAATAGATTAGAATTCCTTTCTGCAGAGATAAAAGTGTTAAAAAATAGTCAAAATGAAATTAAAAATGCTATAACTGAGCTGGAATCACGGATGGATGCAGTGGTGGCAAGGATGGATGAGGCAGAACAGAGAATCCATGATATAGAAGACAAACTTAGAATAAGGAAGCAGAAAAAAAACAGGGAGATTAAGGCAAAAGAGCATGATTTAAGAATGAGAGAAATCATGGGGCGCCTGGGTGGCGCAGTCGGTTAAGCGTCCGACTTCAGCCAGGTCACGATCTCGCGGTCCGTGAGTTCGAGCCCCGCGTCAGGCTCTGGGCTGATGGCTCGGAGCCTGGAGCCTGTTTCCGATTCTGTGTCTCCCTCTCTCTCTGCCCCTCCCCCGTTCATGCTCTGTCTCTCTCTGTCCCAAAAATAAATTAAAAAAAACATAAAAAAAAAAAAAAAAAAAAGAATGAGAGAAATCAGTGACTCATTAAAAAGGAACAACATCAGAATCATAGGACTCCCAGAAGAGGAAGAGAGAGAAAAAGGGGTAGAAGGGTTATGTGAGCAAATCATAGTGGAAAACTTTCCTAACCTGGGGAAAGACACAGATATCAAAACCCAGGAAGCACAGAAGACTCCCATTAGATTCAACAAAAGCCAACCATCAACAAGGCATATCCTAGTCAAATTCAGAAAATACTCAGGCAAGGAGAGAATCATGAAAGCAGCAAGGGAAAAAAAAGTCCCTAACCTACAAGGGAAGACAGATCAGGTTTGCAGCAGACCTATCCACAGAAACTTGGCAGGACAGAAAAGAATGGCAGGATATATTCAATGTACTGAATCAGAAAAATATGCAGCCAAGAATTCTTTATCCAGCAAGGCTGTCATTCAAAATAGAAGGAGAGATAAAAAGTTTCCCAGACAAACACAAATTAAAGGAGTTTGTGACCACTAAACCAGCCCTGTGAGAAATTTTAAGGGGGACTCTCTGAGGGGAGAAAAGATGAAAAAATATATATATATGTATATATACCAAAGCAACTAAGATTAGAAAGGACCAGAGAACATCACCAGAAACTCCAACTCTACAAGCATAATAATGGCAATAAATTCATGTCTTTCGGTACTCTAAAAAAAATTAGAAGAATGATGTACATGTTTTGCATGAAAGGAGAGTTGATAATTATAATTAACACCGGAATTAATGAACAAGGAAGCATAATTACATCATGCTTGTCTATGTATTTTGTATGATTCTCTAACATATTAGCATTCTCAAGAGAAAAAGGACCAATTATGTGTATGTGTGTGTGTATGCATATATGTGTGTGTATATATATATATATATATATATATATATATAATCAATATATTTGATGCTATATGCCATATAGATACACATTCTGTATAGTGTGTTGCTATATTTATGCATAATGTATAATCATATATATATAATATATAGTAGTGTATGCATAATAGCATATATATCATTAAAATACATATATTACTATATACAGTATATGTACACACTATATATATATACACTATATTTAATAGTATATATGTGTATAATAGTATATCTATTTTATATCTAGATATTCTACATGTAATAGATATATTGTTAGATACACCATTATAGATATATACACTATTATATATAGTGGGTATATATAGATTGTGAGAGAGAAAAAATTATAAAACAAGTGGGGTAAAATGTCAACAAGAAATAAGCCTGGATAAAGATATACTATGCAAGCAACTTCTCTGTAGGTGTAAAAAATAAATAACAATAATAATAACAATCAAAAAAATAAAAAAGGGCTAGAGTAGGAATAGTCATGGAAGAAATTAAGAGGAATTAAAGTCTGAGAGGAAGAAGGAGAGACTTACCTAAGGTGTTGATAGGTTAGATCAGACTTAAATTAGAGGATGGTCAGTAGTAAAGAAAATACTTTAAGTAGACAAACATATGAAACATCCTGAAAGTGAGTAATAAAGGTAATTTTAAGAAACTAAAGTGAGCAAAAGAGCTAAGTTGAGTGGAGGGGGACCAGCAAGCAAAGGTGGTCAGCAGCACAGTCATATATGTGTATTTCATCCAATATGAGGAATCAGACTTTATTTGCTGGGATCAACAGGATTTTTAGCAGAAGATTTACTTGGAAACTAGATTAGGTTAGTCTTTTGAGATCATTAAAAGTGGACCATTCTGGATCAACAGGACCACCTTATATTCTTGCAGTTTTGAGATAAAATGTATCACTGATTTGAAATAGTTTACAGTCACACTGATACTTGGAATGAAGATAAAGAGATAGACTGAATAAGAGATTAAGAAGTTGAGCCAATGGACATTTGGCATAGGGTTCATGAGAAGGATGAGTCAAAGATATGGCAGCTGAGTTAGGTTCCATGCGCTCTGTTAGCTGCAATGGGTTAGAAAGAAGGATTCACTTTAAGGGTGATTTTTGGATGGTAACAAGCAAAATTTTTCACCCCAAATACCCAGACATCATCCTGGATAACTCTAACCAAAAGGAAAAAAACAAGAAAACAACACTAATTCTCATATAGTAACGTGTCTCCAACAACCAACTTTCAGAGCCAGATATTGGACTACTTGATCACTAAAAAATACCCCAATTCAAAAATCTGCAATTGTATGATATGACCTCAATTTCCTCCTTTGCCAACTTCCTAACTCAGTTACTTCCACCATATTTTTTCTAACTGAAAAGTTTTACTAAATATTTTTTTCTGAAAATTCCATCCTGGATCTTTTCTATGCTTTCCATGTTTATTGGTGTTTTTCTGTTATCTCTTGATAGCATGGACTCTGGAGCCACACTGCTCAAGAGTTTAAATATTCCTTTCCTACTTATGGAGCAAGTTCATTAACTTCTTTGCACATGGGTTCTCTCATTTGCAAATGGTGATCACTATAGGACCTACTTAAGAGGGTTATGGGAAGGAAAATAGGCCAACAACCTGAGGACTCTGCAACTGAAAGTTGTTTTTACAAACCATCTGTGATTTATAGCAGTCTTGGTTTAGTATTTTTGCAAAATATGGATTAAACTGCATTAAAATTAGCCTTTAATAGATTTTAAGTTCCTTGATGAAACTGTATCAAATTTTTATCTCTCTGTCTTTTGGGCCTTGTCTTTTCCTGGCCATATACATAGTCAATAACTGTGTTGAATAGACACATTATGAAAGCTAAGTCCATCCTCAATGGACTAATTTTTATCTAGCTGACTTGTCCCAAGCCATTGCTGCATGGGTTATAATGGCTAGTAAGCCTTTTAAGAATGCCTGACATCCCAGTATGTCCCAGGATTAAGTTTAATGATGTCAAGAGAACTTCCACAGCAGCTTATGTATGTGTGTTAGTCTCCTTCATTAGATTGTAAATCCCTGTATTGGAGAAACTCTATTTTATTCACTTCTGTATGCTTCACGGCACCATCACAGAGTAACGTGAATTTAATAAGTCTTCAATACATATTGACTTGAACTGGTTATTTGCTCCTTCAAAATCCAGCCCCGATATAACTCCTTAGGCAAGACTTCCCCGAGTCTTCCATCCAGAACTGATTATTCCCCATGCTATAGCAAGGATTGACTTTTGACTGTGAAGTGGCCTTTTAAATATGAACATTTTCCACCTATACACAGAAGTATACATATGATCACAGTGATCAAACTATACTTCCCTTCTTCCAAACAACCTGATTCATTAGTCCAGAACAGGCATTTTACCCCAAATAGTCTCCTGAAAAGCTTCACAAGAAAACAGAAAAAAAAATCACTAAAGAAATTCTGTCAAGAGAAACAGTAGTCAATACCCTGAAACTTGTGTTTCCTGCAGTTCTGAATTTGTTTCTGTACACTGTCCAGGAAAAATTAAATTTATTCAAATAAAGTGTTACTTACAACCAACAAAAGGTACACCAATACATCTTATCTCATCAATAACCTAAAAATGTTGTCTGTCTTTTTTTGTTCTCTTCCTTTCCTTTCCTTCTTCCTCCTGTCTCTTCCTTTCTCCTTTCCTCTCCCTCCCTGTTCCTGCTCCAGCTCTCACTCTCTCCTTCTTCCTACTATGTTTTTTTTATCTTTCTTAAAATGTTAACAAAATATAATTCATCCCTATTCATTTTAACTCAGAATAATTTTTCCAAATTTACTTACTTATAGTTATCTCCACTTCTTCTATTCAAGGAAAAGCTGGATCCTGAGTTAGAAGGGGGGTGGGTGGGTGGCTGGGTAGATAGATAGGTAGGTAGGTAGGTAGGTAGGTAGGTAGATAGGTAGAGGATAGATAGATAGATAGATAGATAGATAGATACTGTATTATGTATCACCCTTTCTCAAAATCCTCATTAGCTTTTTGTTTTGTTCAGAATGAAATCAAAAATTTTTGTATGAATTACTTATCTCTACACAATACCAGATCAGATCCTTCCCTATCTACAACTTCACCTACTTCCCCTGACCCTTTGTTTAAAATTATTCAGCCACATTCGTCTCTCCTTGTCCCTTACGCACACAGAGCTCACCTCTGCCATGGATCTTGGAACTATTTTTCCTGTTTGGTGTGCTTCTCATGGCTGAATTATTCTTTTATTCTCCATAATTCTTACCTTCTCAGAGATCCTTACCTTGAACTCTCAATATCAAGGAATTCTTCTTTCCCTTCCTAGTATCACATAATTTTATTTTCATTACAGCCCTTATCATCAACTGTTATTTATTTATTTGCTTATTACCTGTCTTCCTTACACTTCATGAGGTAGAAATCCTGTCTGTCTTGTTCACCTTTGTAAGACAAAGCACAATAATTGGCTTGTTTCCAACAAATGTTTATTGAATTAATTTTTCTAAGTTAATAAAAACAAAGCCAAAAGAATACAAATGCACAAAAATATACCACTTTCAATTGCCATGCTAAAATTATAATCAAGATTTTTTTAAAATTTCAAAATAGATGTTTTGTTTCCTATATAAGATTGTTCCTTTATTTTTTAACCTGTTATTTATTTTTTAATTTAAATTTTAGTTAACATACAGTAAAATATTGGTTTCAGGAGTAGAAATCAGTGATTCATCACTTACATACAATACCCAGTGCTCATCACAACAAGTGCCCTCCTTAATACCCATCACCCATCTAGCCCATCTCCCACCCATACTCCCTCTGACAACCCAGAATTTGTTCTCTATCATTAAGAATCTCTTGTACTTTGTTTCTCTCTCTTCTCTTTTGTTACCTCTTTCCCATATGTTCATCTGTTTTGTTTCTTAAATTCCACATATTAGTGAAATCATATGGAATTTGTACTTCTCTGATTGGCTTATTTTGATACCACATCTTCTTTATCTATTCATCAGTCGATGGACATTCGGGCTCTCTCCATACTTTGGATATTGTTGATAATGCTGCTTAAATATTGGGGTGCATATACCCATTCAAATCTGTATTTTTGTGTCCTTTGGGTAAATACCTAATAGTTTAATTGCTGGATCATAAGGTAGTTCTATTTCAGTTTTTTGAGGAACCTCCATACTGTTCTCCAGAGGCTACACCAGTTTGCAATCCTACCAACAGTACAAGAGGATTCCCTTCTCTGCATCCTTTCTAACACCTGTTGTGTGTGTGTGTGTGTGTGTGTGTGTGTGTGTGTGTGTGTGTGTGTTGTTAATTTTAGCCATTCTGACAGGTGTGTCAAACACCTGTGTCAAAACCATATCTCATCATGGTTTTGATATGTATTTTCCTGATGATGGGTGATGTTAAGCATCTTTTCATGTTTCTGTTAACCATCTGGATATCTTTGGAAAAGTATTCATGTCTTCTGCCCATTTCTTTGTTTTTTAATTTTTTTTAACATTTATTTATTTTTTAGATACAGAGAGAGACAAAGCATGAGCAGGGGAGGGACAGAGAAACAGGGAGACATAGAATCTGAAGCAGACTCCAGGCTCTGATCTGTCAGCACAGAACCTGACGCGAGGCTCGAGCACCTGAACCATGAGATCATGAGCTGAGCCTGTCAGACACTTAAGCCACTCAGGTGCCACTCTTCTGCCCATTTCTTAACCGGGTTACTTGTTTGTTTGGATGCTGAGTTTGATATTCTTTATAGATTTTGGATACTAACCCTTTATCCAATATGTCATTTGCAAATATCTTCTCCCAAACTGGCTGCCTTTTCATTTTGTCGATTATTTCTTTCTGTGTGTAGAAGCTTGTTATCTTAATGAAGTCCCAATAGTTCATGTTTGCTTTTGTTTCCCTTGTCTTAGGCTATGTTTTAGTAAGAAGTTGCTATGGCTGAGGTCAAAGAGGTTCCTGCCTGTGTTCCCCTCTAGGTTTTTGATGGTTTCCTGTCTCACATTTAGGCATTTTATTCATTTTGAATTTATTTTCATATATGGTGTAAGAAAGTGGTCTGGTTTCATTCTTCTGCATGTCACTGTCCAGTTTTCCCAGCACCAACTGTTGAAGAGACTGTCCTTTTTCCATTGTATATTCTTTCCTGCTTTGTGAAGATTGGTTGACCATATAGAGCCATGGGTTCATTTCTGGGTTTTCTATTCTGTTCCATTGATCTATGTGTCGGTTTTGTGCCAGTACCATACTGTCTTGATAACTACAGTTTTGGAATATAGCTTGGAATCTGGAATTATGATGCCTACAGTTTTGTATTTATTTTTCAGGATTGCTCTGGCTCTTCTGGGTCTTTTGTGGCTCCATACAAATCTTAGGATTGTGTATTATAGCTCTGTGAAAAATGTTGGTGGCTTTTTGATAGGATTGCATTAGATGTAAATTTGCTTTGGGTTCTATAGACATTTTAACGATGTCTGTTCTCCCAATCCACAAGTTTGGAATGCTTTTCCATTTCTTTGTCCTTTCTTCAAATTCTTTCATAAGTGTTCTATAGTTTTTGGAGTTAAGTCTTTTATCTCTTTAGTTACGTTTATTCCTAAGTATCTTAGTGTTTTTGGTGAAATTGAAAATGGAATCGATTCCTTGATTTCTTCTGCTGCTGCTTCATTATTGCTATATAGAAATGGAACAGATTTCTGCACATTGATTTTTATATCCTGGTACTTTGCTGAATTCATGTATTAGTTCTAGCAATTTTTAATGGAGCCTTTTGGGGTTTCTTCATAGAGTATCATGTTGTCTGCAAATAGTGAAAGTTTGACTACTTCCTTGCTGATTTGGATGCCTTTTATTTATTTTGATTGTCTGATTACTTAGGCTAAGACTTTCAGCACTATGTTAAATAATAATGGTGAGAGTGGACAACTTTGTCTTGACCCTGACCAAGGGGGAAAGTCTCTTAGCTTTCCCCATTGAGGATGATATTAGCTGTTGGTCTTCCAGATATGGCCTTTATGATGTTGAGGTATGGTCCATCCATCTCTACTTTGTTGAGGGTTTTTATCAAGAATGGCTGCTGTCTTTTGTCAAATGCTTTTTCTTCATTTATTAGCAGAATCATATAGTTCTTTTCTTATATTAATATAGTGTAGCACATTCATTGATTTGTGAATATTGAATGAGCCCTGCAGTTCAGGAATAAATCCCACTTGATTATGATGAATAATTCTTTTAATGTACTGTTGAGTTCAATTTGCTAATATCTTGTTGAGAATTTTTGCATCCATGCCCATCAGGGATATTGGCCTATAATTCTTCTTTTTACAGGGGTCTTTGTCTGGGTTTGGAATCAAGGTAATGCTGACTTTGTAGAATGCATTTGGAAATGTCCCTTCTATTTCTATTTTTTGGAACATTTTGATAAGAGTAGGTATTAACTCTTCTTCAAATGGCTGGTAGAATTCCCCTGGGAAGCCATTTTGCCCAGGCCTCTTGTTTGTAGGGAGATTTTTGATTACTGATTCAATTTCTTCACTGGTTATGGGTCTGTTCAAATTTTCTCTTTCTTCATGTTTCATTTTGGACAGTGTGAGTTTCTAGGAATTTGTCCATTTCTTCCTTTAAACTTACCTACCTCTTTCCAATTATTAAAGTTCTAATATATTCTTATATTTGGATTCTACACTATTCTTATCTTGTGTACCCATTGTATATAAGCTGTCTAAAATAATATCAGAGAATATTGTTTGGGTGTGATGATTTTCCATGAAGTATTCTGAGGGGATCTGAATAGCCTAGACACACAGTGTTGACATTCCTGAATGCTGCTATGCAATCTGATTTTACAAGTGAGTTTAGCTAATTAAATCAAAGTGGATTGACTCTAGTTTCATAGACATACTTGTAGGACAAAAAAAAAAATCTTAGAAAAAAAGGCACCATTTCTTCACTTTACATTACTGTTAAAATTAATAGACTAGCTTTCAATATTAATAAAATAACAATATAAAACTATGACAAATTAGCATCTTTGAAAAATTGTTGAAAAGTGATTACATCACAGATTTGAAACTCAGATATTTACCAGGATACCAGATATTTACCTGGGTCTACTCCACTTCTAGATTGTGTAACCTTGAGAAAATTATTAAACATTCCTGGATCTTTAGATTTTTCCATGTGCAGTGTGAATTATAGTGAAACCAATGTCACCAGGATTTTACAAGTATTATATAAGGTATGAGTTTCGGGGGTCAGACCTGCCAGAATTAAATCTGTAACTGTTTCAATTTTCTTATGATTTTTGGTCATACTTCCGGTAGTCAGTGCCATATCATTGTATGACAGATATCCTGGCTTGCTGAAACCCACACTGTGAATCTACAGGTAGGGCAGAGGTGACTGGAAAAAAATTGTACAGCAGAGAATAGACCTTCATTAGTACCAGAGAGGTATGGGGTTACTAATATTCTTATTCTCATTCCTCTTGGCCACAATACATCTAAAGCATGTATTGTGCATCATTTCCCAGAGTGATCCAATAGGATTACTCCATGTCACTGCCTACAGAATGTACTCCTCTTGTCTGCATTCCCTTTCCTGTACCACCCTCCTTCTTGCCTGCCAGTGCATAATGACCCCTCCAAATAAACTATCTTAGCTTCAGCTTCTGCTTCCAAGGAGAAGTGGACAAGGACAGAAAATAAAACTATTGAAAACTCAGCACAAAAGGCTCTTGCGACAATCTGCCATCTCCCCTCCACCCAACAGACCCATCTTGTTTAAATACAGACTTTACCATAACTAACTCTATGACTTTGGGCAAATCATCTAATTTCACTGAATTGTAACCTCATCTGGAAACCAAAGCATTAATGTTTAAAGTTATAGTGGTTTAAATCTTCAGAAGAAAAATAAATGTAATACAACTGAGAAAAGTCATATAAATCTCAATTAGGTGTTTCATAAAGTTATTACAAAAGGGAAAAAAAATCTGAGTACAAGTAAAAGCATGATAAATAGAAAGATGAGAATATCTTTCCCATTTGTATATCAAATCTGCAGTTGCTTACCAACACTTGTTGCTGATTACCTTTCTTTTCATTACTCAAGTGTCACCAAATGCTGAATCACATCTATAGAATGCCAGGTGCATCAGAGAGAACACCAACTTCAAAATAGTGAAAGAATTTCAGAAGCTGGGGCAGGAAGATACTTTCATGTGCATGACTAGATGTGGCTTCTCTCTGTGTCTGAAATGATTACTTCTGGCCTATCCTTTCTAGTGTCATTAAGTTGGTATCCTCTGTATTTTTACCTTGATCTTCAGAAAATCGCCTCATTTGGCAATGCTTATTGAACTTCTACAACATCTGAGTGTCTTAAACCTTAACTGGACAAAGATAATTAACACATGGAGGTAACTTCTGGATAATATATAACATTATATGTACATATATATATTTACATAATATATATTATACATATAATACACATTACACATATGTGTATATACAATACATATATACAATACATATATGTATACAACATGTTTACAATATGTATACAGTATACATATATATACATATATACACAATGTATACACATGTATACACAGTATACATATATATATACATATATATATACAATACATATATACAATACACATATACACACACACACACGTATACACAGTATACATATATATATACAATACATATATGTATACAATATGTATACAGTATACAATATACATATAATATAAGTATATTATATGTACATATAAGTCATGAAAAACAAATGTTAAAACCTTGAATGTGACTTGACTATTTATATCTTTATGACTGATTAAATAATAGGCTAAAAATAGTCTAATGACTAGAATTTCTTCTCTGTCTGCCTCACAGTTTATTCACAAATTGTTCAATAAGTTGTATTGTATATGTTCAAGAAGTTGTATTTTTTTCAAATAAACAAAGAGATAAAAGATCATGATTAACTTAAGTGATCTCATTATGACAGCAGTATGCAAGCAGTCAGTTTAAAAATTTGTCTTGATCTTTTTCCCCCATCAAAAACAAATGGTCATCATTCACACTTCCAGAATATAAATTCTTTAATTGGACTAAAGTTTCACTGGGAATGATACTGTGTCTAGCTTGTTTTCATACATCCTTGCAAATGTTTGTCTTTGTAGAAAATTCCCATCCTGAGAAATTTTAGTTTTTGAAAATAAATACAAAATTTCTTCCATTGTTTGGTTATAGTATCTTCAATAACACTCAACTTCCAGAGTCAATCTGTGCTCTCTGTCAAAGTGGCAGAAAGAGAATGAGAATGGAAATGTGCCAAATGTGGGTGTCCCACAACTCTCCTTCCACTGGGTATAATTTAACATATGACTTCATCAAATTTTGAGGGAGCCCAGTAAATATAGTTTAACTTGTGCCAGGTAGAAAAGAAAAATAGTTTTGGTAAACAGTAACCTTTAGCGCATTATCTTAATTTCTCCTAGATTTTAATCAGAAATAACCGTGCCCTGCTTGCACTAGAATCTCAGCTAACTATTGGTGAGGACTTTATCCCTTCACAGATACTTTGTTTGTGTGTGTGTGTTGTTTTTTTTTTTTTTTTTTTTGGCGGGGGGGGGGAGGTTAAAAATATACACAGTAAAATTCATTATTTCTATTGTGTACTTTTTAAAGGTGTATTTATTTATTTTTGAGAGAGAGAGAGAGAGAGAGAGAGAGAGAGAGGGAGAGTGAGCGAGGGAGACAGAGAATCCCAAGCAGGCTCTGCTCTGTCAGCACAGAGCCTGACGTGGGCTTGAACTCATGAACCGAGAGATCATGACCTGAGTCAAAACCTAGAGCCAGATCCTTAACAGACTGAGCCACCCAGGTGCCCCTCTATTGTACATTTTAATGGGTTTTTACAATCACAATATATAATCTGAATCAACTAAAACAACTCCATTGTGCTCCTTTGCGGGCAATCCCCTGTCCCATCCGCAAGACCCTCTCAACCACTGATCAATTTTGTGTTTTTACAGTTTTGCTTTGCAAGAAATTTGTAAGAATGGGATCATGCAATGAGTAGTATTTCATGTTTAGCTCCTTTTTCTTAGGATAATGCATCGGAGACTCATCTGTTTTGTGTGTCTCACACAACAGTTTATTATTTTTATCACTGAGTAGTACTCAATTACGTGAATCACTGTCTGATTACCCATACACCAGTGAAGGGATTGACAGTTATGAATAGAGGTATTAAAAAATTTACACATAAGTTTTGTGTGCACTTGGATAGCCAGTAAGATTACCCTTTAATATGCTATATACATGTTCATCTCCATAAGAAATCACCAAACAGTTTTCCAAGGTAATTCATGGTGTTTACAGGTAATAATTTTAATGCAAAAAAGTAAAATGTCTAACAATATATTATTTCTACTTAAAGTATGCTATTTCTTAAACATGTTAAATATAGAAATCACACAATTCCCTCCAAAATCACCATTTAGTTTTTATTCTGTTAAATATATAAATATATTTCTTAAATATATAAATTTGTTAAATATATAAATTACACTATTCCCTCCAATATCACCATTTAGTTTTTATTCTGTTGTCTGATCTTGGGATTTAACCTTATTTTAAAATATATGGATTCATTTGTCATTGATTTTAAATGTACGCAATACCTGTATAAAAGGAAAATGTACTTCCTAGGCAGTTTGAAACATCTTTTACAGGTCAATCCCGATTAAATACATACAAAATGAGGGTCACAGAAGTAAACCAATACTCAGTAAAATTAGTCATAGGACTAATGTTACCATGTCAACTTAAACTTATTTACCAAATATCCAACAAACTAAAGAAGCATTTGCATTAGCACATTAGCCCAGCAGGCAAATTCACTAGGGCTGTTAATGGTGTCACACTAATTGAGGAATAAAGATCTCTGTCACATTTATAACTTATGAGTAATAATAAGAGGAAAAAACAAAATATGTGTGGAAATGATTAGAGTGGAGATAACAGTCTATTATATGGTTTTAGGGTTTACCCTTCTTTCCTTCCTTCCTTTAAGCTAAAGTTATGAAAACTGGCAAACTTTGATAGATAATTAGCTATCATCTGCTTACCAGACTTTATTTTACTTCTTAGCACTTCTCATGTCTGAGAAAATTTGACTCTGTGAGTTTAATTAGTTTATTAATTGTCTTGTGTAGCTTCCCTTCACATATCTTTGCAAATTCATGAGTTTGCAAGTTCATGGACCTGCAGCACTTTGAATTACCATGCAAGTTCAGAAGTTAAACACTGCCGTGTTGTTTATTCTCTTTGAATTAGTGGATAAACAAATAAAATAAATATTCAATATGTAAATAAATAATTTCTGGCCATATAAAAGTAAATTTACACAATTATGGCTACTTTACAGTTAAAACTGCATTTTTCTGATACGACAAACTCTGCCCAACCCACCCATTGCATCGACTTCTAGTAATATTTGAAAGATATTTATTCAGTGTCCATACCATTTGCAAGATACTGGTTACTCCAATGGGATACAGAACGAACAAAAGAGTCACATTTTAGCCAGATGTATGATTACACAGTTAATTATAATAAATTTTGAAAGTTGCTAAGAAGGGAAATGTTCAAATTGCTATGAAGGAGCAATGGAGATGATGTGATTTTACTTATTACTATAAGGGAAAACACAATAACAGACCTTATGTTGTATTAGGAAAAAATGGAGTAAGTCAGAAAGAGGATAGATTAAAAGCATTGCAGTGAAGACCATGTCTGAGAGGGGGGACTGAATGGAGATCAGTGGGGTGAGGTCTATTGAGTGTGAGCACACAAAGCATTGTGTGAAGGTAGGAAGTATAGGGCTTTGTGTACCACAAGAAATACTCTCTCATCCCAAGAGCCACTGAATTGATTCAATTGATTTGAACAGAGGATGTCCGTGTGAAGGTGTGCAAGCTGTACTCAGGCAGAAAAGCAGGAGCTGTTGAATGTGGCACTGTGGTGGTAGTGGAGTTTGAAAAAAGTAATAATATTAAAAATATAGTTTGTGAAAAAATAAAACTACCTAGGAGAAAACTAATCTGATTTAACAAAAAGTGAAGACACCATTACAAAAAATATCCAATACCACTTAGATGTTTTCTGAGTTTTCAACAAATGCCAAAATGAAAGTTATAATATATTTTTAAAACACCATGTACTCACCACTGGATTTCAACAACTCTTACCTCATAGTCTGTCCTATTTCATTTATACCTATTCTAACATGACCCATCCCGCAAAGGAATTAATGTGAAACAAGTCTCAGGAGAGATATTTATTCATTCTGTCTATCTCTAGTATACACATGCAATTTATTTTAGAAATCTGACACCTTATGATTGAAAATAAAACATATACGGGATATTGCTGTTTCTGTAGATAAACATTTATATGACTTGTTCATTCTTCTTCTATAGAAGAAATGCAGCCCCCCAAATTGTAATTAAAAATTCCATTTAAGATCCCAAAATGGAGTGTGAAACAATATTTTTACCCTGCTTAATTTATCCTCATTTAAGATTGAAGGAAATATTTAAAATCCACTGATTTGGGGGATGAAGCTTATTGAATATAATATATAGTGTCCACTTTTATAAAATACATTCCTTTTAGAATGTGGGAAGAGCATTTTCCTTCCAGGAAAAGTATATCCAGATATACTTTTATGACTTTTCCAAACTGATATGATAATTATGGATTACATTCTATTTTTTAATACAGAGAAATTAATATTAATTTCATTCAAAAGTTGAAATTGTAACATTATATTTTTTAAACTCTGTGGGGACAATATAGCATTAATTAAGTATTGAGAAAAAATTCTAAAATTTGAACAAACAGGTAATATAAATCTAAAATGGTTCTATACATCAAATTTTAAATATTCATGCAAATTATTAATCATGTTAAGATTTAAAGAGCACAACTGCTTTCCAGTCATTCACATAGGTTGAGAAAGATGGGAACTGTCATGAGTGGTCAGACATATTTATCTAGAACTGAAATAAGTCTTCTAAAATAAGTGTGTGATCTTTCAAAAGTAAATGTAGAGGCATAAGAAATTAGTATCATAAAACAATTGTCTTTCTAATTTTCTTCTTAGATTGTCATTTGTTCTTTTTAAGCTTTGATTGATCTTAATCAACCCAACTTCCTAGGGTATTCTCCATGCCTTGCCTCCCTTTCCTTTAATCATGTATTTATGAGCATAATGTATGGTTGAGTACTTCCTGTCATCTACTGCCCTCCTCTGCCAATGAGCTCTGGTCACATCTACCCTGGTTCACGCAGATCAGTTTCACTAGCCAATGAATGCTAGCCAATTTGAATGCTAGTCAATATAATTGTCATTTTAATATTTTTTTTTACTTTCATATGGACTGTATCATCATTATAAAAATGCGCCTAGTACTTTTTTCCAGAAACATTCAGCCTCTGTGTTTGTAGTTGCCTAATAATCTTAACATCTGTAGACAAAAAAATATTCTGACACTTCAGACAACTTGTATCGAGGACTCCTCGTGATGGTTGTGACAGGTGTCAAGACTGTCGCAAAATGGGAGAGGGATTGAATTCAACTCCAGACAAAACAAGCACAAGGGGGTATTTATGTCCAAGGACCATGTAGGGGGTGTCAGTGAATGGAAAATTACTAAGAGAGAGAGACATCAAGGATAAGGAGAATTGTTGCTACACTGACCTAGCAGGATTCTTGTGAAGGGCAGGCTAGGGTGATCAGATGTGAGTGTAGGGGAGGATTCCCTCTAAACTGACTTAACAGGAGTTTTGCTAAAACTGGGCTATGCATACCTGGCAAGGAATGGGACCAAGGTCAAGCCTAGTTGAAAAGAGGGCTTAGAGGAGCCTGATTAAAGTTTGGTCAAGGAGTGTCTGTCACACCATATGCAATATCATTATGAATTAATTCCGCAAAATGAATTTTTTTAAGTAGGCTCGATGCCCGACGTGGGGCTTGAACTCATAACCCCGAGATCAAGAATTGAGTGTTGACTGAGCCAGCCAGATGCTCCCGCCCCACACCCAAAATGAATTTTAAATTATTTTTGACACAAAAATAGCATGTAAATGTGAATTACATTCATGTTTGGATAATCTAATTTTGGTAATCAGGCTTTAATGGAAATATGGTTGAATTAGCTTTTCATGTCATTTCAGAGTCCTATCTGTAATGCATATTGTCAATTGAGTTTCCTGGAAAGACTGTTTCTTCCTTTGGTATGAAAATCTGAATCAGAAGACAGTCATTTACTAGGCACATATGCCTTTTTCTTTGAATCACAGAACTCTAAAACATCAGATTGCATATAGCGGTCTTAATCAGCCACCAGTATATATATAGAATAAAGATACAATCTTTATTACATATATAATTTCATAATTATTTTTAGTGTTTTAGGATATTACTGCTACTCTTGTATTACTCAAGTGTTACTGAAAAATATATGAACAAAAACCACAAGAAAAATGTTCATGCATTAAGAAAAACAACAACAACAAAAAAACAAATACTTTGAAAGCCTAATAAGTCCTAGGGACTATGCTAAGAGGTGGGGAAATGTAAACTAGTAAGTTAGACTGCTTACTGCCCACGAGCACTTCACACCCTGCTGAAGATCATATAATAAGCATTTGCATATACTTTTTGATATTATTGTTTACCTTCTTAATTTTAAGTTTACCTGACTCTATCTGAGGATCTAAAATCTCATGAGCTTTCTGTATAACCGCCCAGTGTGCCCTCTGTGTTAACAACCCTTGCAATTGTGTGTATCTGCTGAGAGGTTGTTTACTTGCTCTATCTAAAAGACAGGAAATCACCTATTTAGAGAAAAACCCTGCTGTTCCTGTCTCTTACTTTGCTCTTGCTCTCAAACTCACTTTCCATCCTTAACTATTTGATTATAGAGTGTAAACTTAGTCAAATCTGGTTGCAAATGAAGAAACATTTTATTTATAAATGATTTATTTTGAAAAATACCATCTTTTAGTCTCCATATTCTTATCTGTGAAAGAGGAATAATACCTAATCCATAGAATCACTTTAAAAACTAAATGAGGTAATACCTATAAAGGGATGTAGACCAGTAATCCAAGAAACATGATCCCAAATGATAGTTAAATTCCATTTCTTTTTTTATAAAACTGATTAGAACTTCTTTATTACTAGTATTTCATTTAAGAAGTTGTGCTATAGTGGAAAGGTATCATATTGAGGATTAAAAAAATTTAAATAGAGAGATAAAAGCAAATATTCTGAATACCTACTATGTTCCAAACACTGTGCAATGCTCTTCTGGTTCTAACTTTCTCTGTGATCTTGGGCAAATACCCTTATATATTAAGCCTAATATAAGTTGATTTGTCTTCAAAATGAGTAAGTTAAAAATAATTTTCATTTCCCCAAGAACATTCCATGGACACCTCTACAGGGTATTAATAAGGATTATTGGGGTGTAGAAAAAGTTTTCATAGTTAAGTAATTTGGGGAATGATGGATTAAACCTAGTTAGGCATTGTTTCTCTTTATCTCTATTTTATTTTTCCCTTGGATTTGGATATAGATAGACGTAGATCTGATTACTGGTTTCCCACTTATTAGCTACATAAACTTGGTTAACTTTCTTAGCATCTTACTTTAATTATCATTAAAATAGAGAAGAATGAATAACTGAAGAATGTTGTACAGAAAGGAAAGTGTTAGGTCAAATCTCTAAAGTGCACAGAATGGCTAGAACATAGTAAAAGGGTAGTTATTATTGTTATTATTTTAATTAGCTTCATTTCTTCAAATGTATAAAATATTATTTTTTTAAATTTTTTTAATCTTTATTTATTTTTGAGAGAGAGAGAGACAGAGTGAGAGCAGGGGAGGAGCATAGACAGAAGGAGACACAGAATCTGAAGCAGGCTCCAGGCTCTGAGCTGTCAGCACAGAGCCCAACACGGGGCTCGAACCCACGAACCGTTGAGATCATGACCTGAGCCGAAGTCGGACGCTTAACCAACTGAGGCACCCAGGTGCCCCTAAAATGTTAAGATTTATTTTCTGCTTTCCTTTCTGGAATTGATTAGGCAACTTTCTAAAAAGCAAGAACAGATTCCTTCTCATGTGAGATTTTTCTCTCCTTCAAGCTCCAAGTCTGTAGGTAACTTCTCAGCAGAAGTTATATCATCACCATAAAAAGAATAACTAGTTATTCTTTCTACAACATCAGCCAGGTAGGAATTCGTTTACATAACAGTACACAGGAGAATAGATAGCTAGAACCTACTGGCTCTGAATTAAAACCAATTAGTAATTAAAACCAATTAGTTTTTCACACCCAATTGTACTGTATTTTACCCTGTATAATTTAGTGCATAAACAGGTAGATAAAAGTGCATGACTAATTATAGAAGATTTTTTTTGTAATTTAGAATGTACAACTTTATATTCAAATGTGAAATGTGAATACAAATTTATGAATAATTTTTATAGGTAATAAACCAACAGATTGGACAAATCTGAAAAATGATGAGCAAAAATACTTAGGCAAAGGAGCATTATTGGGATATATACATATCTCCCACAATGACTATGTTGAAAGACAATATTTGAATGCAAACATACATAAACATCCAAAAATTTCAATGCTTTAAATTGTACCTAAATTTTTATTTTTGCATTAACAATTAAAAAAATATTTATTTATTTTTGGGAAGGAGAGATAGTGAGACAGCAGGGGAGGGGCAGAGAGAGAGGGAGAGAGAATCTCAAGCAGGCTCCACAACTGTCAGTGCAGAGCCCTGACTCGAACTCACAAACTGTGAGATCATGACCTGAGCAGAAACCAAGAGTCAGACACTAAACTAAGACACCTAGATGCTCCATATTTTTGCATATTTATTTACTCATTTATATAGCATTTTTTAATGTTTATTTATTTTTGAGAGAGATACAGAGTGGCAGCAAGAGAGAAGCAGAGAGGGAGACACAGAATCCAAAGCAAGCTCCAGGCTCTGAGCTGTCAGCACAGAACCTGATGCAGTACTTGAACTCACAAGTCGTGAGATCATTACTTTAGCCAAAGTCAGATCTTAACCACCTGAGCCACCCAGGTGCCCCAATTTTTGCATTTTAATTAAAAACTCTGTAATTATAATAATTTCTAAGTGTTTTAGATCTTCATAGCAGAATAATTCTTTAAAAAATACATATGCTATAATTTTGATCCTTTAAAACACCAAAACCAAGCATACCCTTATGCAATGAGGAGCTTAAAATGTTTTGAGCAATGGAATAATTACTGGAATAAATGCCCAGAAACCCAGGTGCCTCACTTGAAGGGAAAAATGAATTTGAAATCGTAAGTCATATTATGTTTCTTTTAAAATCTGTTACACCAAAATTTTTATATAATAATTATTGGAGAGTAGCATGGGAGCTAAGTGTTTTGAGGTAAAATCTATGTGATCTTGGAATGTTTTCTAAAGACTTCTGACCAACAAGCTCCCAGTTTTTAAAATGAGAATGACTATATCTAACTTGAAAAGTTGTATGTTGTGAAAAATAGTGAAATATTCAAAACACCTGGCACAGAGCTAGTAAGCAAAATATCTCTAGCTGAACAACTGTGTAAACGGCAATGACATTTATTGAAATGGGGAAAGAAAACTGAGACGGTAGTTTTTTTTTTAAAAAAGAGGCACAATTCTGGATATCTTAAATTTAATGTGCTGTGGAACAAACATTCAAGACAAGAAATAAGAAATTTGGTATAAAAAGAGCCAAAAGTTTAGATCTAAAATATCTATTTT
Source organism: Neofelis nebulosa (assembly GCF_028018385.1). Classification (NCBI taxonomy): domain Eukaryota; kingdom Metazoa; phylum Chordata; class Mammalia; order Carnivora; family Felidae; genus Neofelis; species Neofelis nebulosa. Next base: position 19,232,347 of record NC_080782.1, read on the forward strand.
TCAGAAGCCATCAACATGGAGGTAAATATATAAAATATGGAAAATGATGGGACCAATAAAAAAGAAAGTATATAGAGAGAAAATATGTGGCTCATGTGAAAAGCCTGGGAAAATAGTCATTAGAGGTCAAGTGATTGAGGAGTGTGAAAAAGTGACTGAGAAGAAACATCCAGAAGTGAGTAATTCAAACCAGGATGAGGAGCCCAGAGAACTGCATGGTTCATAGGGAATGGAGTAATGATGAATACTCCTGAGAGCTCAGAAAACTGAGAAGTGACATAAAGTAAGGAAGAAAGTTTGATGATTTGATATGAAAATTAAAGCAATAAAGGGGTAACTGAAGAGGTAGGGGGTGTTTTCCTGTCTTTTTTGGTGTTTTTATTTTGTATATTTGTTTGTTTAATTATTGGTTATTTTAGAGGAGATCAATGAACAATACTTTCATGCTACTAGACTTGAGTTAAAGATGTGGAGATCAGTATGTGGAATGCAGAGGGAACAGCAGAAAGGGGAAGATAGAATAAATCGGCAGGGCAAGAGGATTTTTAGGGCAGGGAAACTATTCTGCGTGATACTGCAGTGGTGGATACATGTCAGTATACATTGGTCAAAATCCATAAAATGTATGGCAAGAGTGAACCCTAATGTAAACTGTAGGCTTTGGGTGATAATCGTGCATCATTTCAGGTTCATTAACTGTAAGAAATGTACAGCTGCGGTGTGGTATATGGACAGCAAGTGGGTCCAGGCTGTGCATGCATGGGGGAGGAGTTTATATGGGAATTCTCTGTACTTTCTATTCAGTTTTTCTGTGAACCTAAAACTGCTCTAAAAACAACGTCTATTTAAACAATTCATGAGTGGAATGTGAAGCTGATCATTTGTATAAAACTCTGTGTCACAAGGAATGATGATGGAAGTTGGTGTGTTACATATGGTAACACCAACTACTATGAAAGAACACTTTTAATTTCCAGCTCTAGAATTTTCATTTGGTATGTGTTTATATTTCCCCCATGCTTTGATGATAAATTGTGTAATTGCCCCCTAAGGTGTCCATGTACTAATCCTCAGAACCTAAGAATATTATATCACATGGCTAAAAAGAATTTGCATATGTGATTTAACTGAGCATTTTGAGATGGAGAATTTCCTGAATTACCTGTGTAGGCCCTAATTATAACCACCAGTGTCCTTATAGAAGATAAGTAAGGGAGATTTGACATATTAAAGGAGAAGGTGATGTGAAATCAGGAGCAGAGATTTGAGTGATATGGCCAAGAGCCACAGAATCCTGACAGCCTCTAGAAGTGGAAGAAGTGAGAAAAGGAATTTGCCTGATGCATGCAGAGGAACCAGGTCTCCTGACATCCTGACTTTATCCCAGTAAACTAATTTCAGATTAGTAATCCCACAATGATAAAATAATAAACTTGCATTGTTTTAAGTTCCTGAGTTTGGAGTAATTTGTTACAGCAACAGTAAGAAACTAATACAAACTTTCATAGCTCTACTTATATGATATCATCTTTATCAATATTTTATATTTATCTGTGAAATCCAAATCTGGGGGCACATGGAGTCACTGACTGCTTTCTTTCCTGATTACAAGTGATAATCTCCTGTGTCTTTTCATGTCTATTATTTTCTGGTTGAGGACTGGACATTGTAGATAACACATCAATAACCATGACTTGTTTTCTGTGAATTGCGATACTAGAAAGTGCCCCGAATGATCTCAAACTATAAAATCTGTTTCCTCTGCCATCTGTGGGATATAATAGTTGTCCTTATCTAACTAATTTTACCTCTTTATGTGGGTGTCTCCCCTGCCACTCCTTAGCCTCCCAGTAAATTAAAGATTTGTACAGCTTCAAGACTTTTGGACTTAGTCTTTCTGTAGTTCTCTTGCTGTGTCCTCCCTGTATTTTCATGTCCTTTAAGAACCAAGAACAGTTATTTGCCATCTCAATCCAGGAAGGCTTTCACATTCTGCCACCTGAGATGTGTGTGGGTTGCTGGTTTTCACAGGCTCCCTGGGTTCTCCCATGGCACACAAAATCTAACAATCAGCCAGGGATTGGAATAGAGTTTATACTTAAATTTCAGATTTCCAACGTCTGTAGCTCTCTCGCTTCAAGAATGTTAAATTTCCAGTGGCTCAGCTGTTCTAAAATCTATTGTCTTCCCCAGACCTTGTAAGACTACAGGTTTTCACATGAGGGGAATCTGAGAAGATCCCAGACATGATCATACAATTTACAGTTCTTACCTGATGCACATTATAAATTCTTTTAAAGTTTTGCCTTTACTCTGCTCATGTTTTAGGCCCTTCAAATATGTTATCAATTTCTTTGTGAATTTTAATTGTTTTCTGCAAGAGTAAATACTCAGTCTCTCCATGCCCTATTACCAGATAATCTCTGCCAAATTTTATGAACATATTTGATAGAGTTGATGAAATAGTATTAAAATGAGGTCAACTCTTTTAAGATTAACGGGATTATCATTACCTTGATACCAGAATGTTACAAATAAGAACTTAGTCATTTAAAGTATATAAGGACATTAACATTTTTAACAACTAGTGTAAACTCTCAGCATCAAATTTACACTTAATTTTTAATATTTACTTATTTTGTAAAAAAATTTTTAAATATGTTTTAAATAAAAATATTGAGAGAATGAAATTGCATAGTTTCACCAATATTATTATTTTTTTTTAAATATATGAAATTTATTGTCAAATTGGTTTCCATAAAACACCCAGTGCTCATCCCAACAGGTACCCTCCTCAAAGCCCACCACCCACTTGCCCCTCCCTCCCACCCCCCCATCAACCCTCAGTTTGTACTCAGTTTTTAAGAGTCTCTTATGCTTTGGCTCTCTCCCACTCTAACCTCTTTTTTGTGAGAAACTTGACCAATTAAAACAACACTAAAATATTATTATTTTTACACCATCGTAGATTTTGCAGCTAGCTTTTCTGACATTTAGACTTTCTTTACAAAAAACAGTCACCAATGAAAGGTTACAAAGTTCACCCATCCCCAGGAATTTAATCTATTGCACGTCCCCAGATCCACTCATTCAGTCAATTATTCTCAGTCAAGAGTCACAGTGGGATGATTTCCCACCAGCATCCAGATGCCATGATTATATTTATCTTCTTCACATCTAAACACATAGCATAGTTTTTTACTTTCCTAATGTTAATTCAAAAATTTTCAAGCTGTGGCATCCTGAATGCCTTGAAGAATGAAGAGATGTTAATTGTCCTAAAGCTGTATTTCATGGACTTCTAGAGTTTACACAAATTAATGTGGTTTATGTAAGTCACTTATTCTACGTATCAGCACAGATTATTACATATTTCAAAAATAATAGATTTCCTATATCCAAGCAATGAAACATCAATTTAGAAACAAATAAACAGAAAACAAATCAATGCCTTTATAGCCTAGAACACAGAAATCTTCAATAAATGAAAGAGATATTTTATGTAACTGGCAATAGATAGTCAATTATTATTTAGTCAACTATGATTCGAGTCATATGGGTAGATAAATGGCGTTTTGTTATCTGTAATCACACATCTTAAAAAGTAGAGGAAGTTTCATTTTAAAAATTGAGAGGTATGTATCTTTTTGTTAGTATCCCAAATAGGCACAAACTTTTTCCAATTACTGTGTCTGAAACTCCAAAGAAGATGGAAAAAGGGAATTGGTTGATGCCTTTAGGACTCAGGGTTTTTATTTAAAATGAAAATCAATAAACTACCACTCTTCTCCTTTCAATTTTAAACCCTTTCATTTTGATTCTTTTAGTTTCTAAAATAGTATGGAACGTCAAAGCCACATACTGGAAACTATAAAAAGGGTAAGTTCTTTAAAAAGTTGTTGCTTGCAACATTTCATATATTTGACTTCTTTTTTATATAAAATCCACTATCATATCATTAAGTCTAGAATTGAAACACCTACCATAACGGTTTTTACTATATTACATATAATTTTGACCAAATAGTAATAGATTAGAAGGTAATCACTTTGTAACTCTATACATACTATAAATAAAATTAATATAATAGCATGTTTATATTGAAAATATATTGAGAAATTTACTACTATTAGTAGTTTCTCAATGAACTACTATCTATAAATTGAGTGCACAATAATATACATGAATTTATTTATTTAAAAATTTTTTTGAAGTTTTTATTTTTGAGAGACAGAGCGTAAGTAGGGGAGGGGCAGAGAGAGAGTGAGGGAGACAGAATCTGAAACAGGCTACAGGCTACAGGCTCTGAGCTGACAGCACACAGCCTGATGTGGGGCTTGAACTCAAGAACCGTGAGATCATGACCCAAGCTGAAGTCAGACGCTTAACCAACTGAGCCACCCAGGCGCCCCTACATGAATTTAAATAGGATAAGTTTTGCTATTATAATTCCGTGTACTCATTTCAATATTACTCTATTGCTTTTTCACGTTTTTAATCTAACACAAGGAAAATAATCTAAAAATTCAAATATTGTTGAAAATTTCAAATAAACCTTCCAATGTCCCTGTTATTTCATCTGCTTCCAGAATCAAATACTTTGACTGGTACATACAAGTATTTTCAGTTGTATTTGCTTCCATATGTCTAAATATTTTTTCTCTTGATTCAATTGTAATAGAACATTTTTCTTACCATTATGACAATTTTAGCTCAGATGCTATGAGTCCCCTGATTTTTGATTCATATTACATTGTGAAGCACAAAGGAACTGATTAGAATTTCTGCCAAGTGTATCAGAGTGTGTGTGTGTGTGTGTGTGTGTGTGTGTGTGTGTTTGTGCGCGCGCGTGCGTGGGCACACGCCTGCACATGCTACTGCATGTTTGGGAGAGCTAATGGTATACTGGCTGGTCTTCAATGTAAGATATTTAATGAATTTAATGATTCTACCAGTTAGGTTCGACGCAGGTTATATAAACTTAAAGTGGGAAGAGATTTCAGAAGGGATTAGTAGTTGAAGTTTTGGTTGAGGGTCTAACGGCGAAAAAGGCACGCTGATATTTTAGACTGTTTAGTTCAAGGGCACATGATGATACTTGCAATATAGGTCAAGAAGTCACTGCTGCTATTACAAGAAATTTGCACATCTGTGGTGATGGTGATTAGACACCGTGCCCCTGGATCAGGATGCCATGAACTTTCCCAACAATCTTATTTTTTAACTAGCATTGCCTATCAGCACCAGAAAGATAATTTCACCCTATTTCTACTTTGCAAAATTTAGTAAATTGTGAGGTTACATTTTAATCCAGAAACTTATTTACAAGGGAATCTGAGGAATGTGGTTTATAATTCTTGGAGAAGGAGCCAGAATACTACATTTTACGCTTTATAATTAAAGTGGAGTTATCATTACTTACTGATCTTTTCTCTTGAGCAATTTAGATCATTCGTTAAAATATCCTCCAATATCCTGCCTGTGAAGGTAGGACCTTATGTGGATAAGAAAACTTGTTTCCTCAAATGTGAAAGGAACCTCATTCCTGTTTTCCTCATGGCGCATGATCACCGTCATCCTCAGAGCCTTCTCTCTTTTCTTAGTAGAGGAGCTTTTCCTTGTAGTGTAGGCGTTAAGTGTGAGTATAAAACTCAGACTTTATGCTTTTTAAAATTGTTCTTTTCCATCACTACGCTCTCCTTACCTTCATTTTCTTGTGTGCACGATGCCTCTGGTTCCTGAAATATTACTTAGTTCCATGGTGTAAACCATTTTATACACACACACAAGTTTTACCTTCCTCATTTCATTGTTATTTGTTCTTTCTCCTTCCCTCCATTTTTTATCTTCATGTAGAATGATTTGGAAAAAGAGACATCTCTAATTTTCATCAAATATGGAACAAATGTTTCTCCTTTAATGCTTTGTTTTAGGATGTGTGTTGTCACTTTGAACTCAAAATCTTAACATTTTTCTTGATGAAACTGTCATTTTATGAAATTACTGAGTGAATTAGTAGTCCAAATGAAAAACATAAATTAGAGGTAATCCACACGCACTTGTAAAATCATTGGGTTGGTTGTCTCTTTTACTTACAGTCTCTTTTACTCTTTTACTTAGGTGTGGATTTGTTTTGTTGACTTTGATGGGAGTTCTCTGTGTCTCCTGATTTTGGATAAATGTTTCCTTCCCTGGATTGGGAAAGTTTTCAGCTATTCTTTAAATTAATTTTCTGCCCCATTTTCTCTCTTCTTCTGGGATTCCTACAAAATGTATGTTATTATGTTGGATGGAGTCACTGGGTTTTTTGTCTTTTCTCATTTTGCATTCTTCTTTTTCTCTTTCTTTTGTTCAGCTAACTCACTTTCCATTACTCTGTCTTCTAGATCACTGATTTGTCCTCTGTTTCTTCCAACCTGCCACTCGTTCTACCAAGCATGTTTCTCATTTCATTTATTGAGCCCTTTATCTCTGCAGTGTTACTGCTATCTCTCACTCATATCTTGCACTCTTTTCTCAAGTCTAGTGAGTATCCTTATGATCATTAATTTAAATTCTCTCTCAGACATGTTACTTATATCTGTTTCACACAGATCTTTGACCATAGCCTTGTCCTGTTCTTTCATTTTGGATAAATTTCTTTGTCTTCTCATTTTGTCTAGGTCTCTGTGCCTGTTTCTGTATGTTAGGAAAACCAACCATGTCTCCTCTCTTTGAGGGCAATGGTCTTATGAAGACTCTTCCATGCACTTCCATGTAATGTCCCCTGTTTCCCAGGGCCTGGTGCTTCCAGGAGCATCTCCAATGTGTGCTGTGTGCTCTGCTGTTTTATCCTGGCTACTCTATCCTTCAGGCCAGTCATCTGCAGAGGCTCTCTTTGCCTGTTGTGGGCAGTGTTTTGTTCCTGACCTGAATGTAGTGCATTTTAACTAGGTGTGCTCCAGTCTATTTGTGAAATGAGACCTGGCACCATTGCCACTGAAACCAAGACTCTGCAAAACTCTGCTGCCAGGGCATGTGGTATGAGCAGGGGTTCGCACTAGTCTTTTTGGGGAGGGGGCCCACATCACTGGGACTGAAGCAAGCATGACTGGGAGCAGGGGTTCCACAGAAACATGGGGGTGGGGCTTGGTGTAAATAAGTTAGGTAGCAAGTGTTAATTCTGTGTTCTTCCCATGGATGGGCATATGCTTATGCTGAGGGGTAGGGGAAAAAATGGTGCTAGCCAGTTCTTTTGTTCCCAGTGGGGGACTCTCTGTGATGGCTATCCCTCTGGGATGCACTCTGAGATGAGCAAATAACCTCCCCACTGTGTGTCCCAGGCACTCTTCAGACCACTGTTTCCAGCTGTACGTCCACAGTTATTTGCCTGCCTTCTCTCCAAGAACAGCACAATGCTCTCTCTGGTCTCTACTCTAGCCAAGCCCATTGACTTTTAAAACTTTAAAAAACCTGACTTTCAGGTTTTATACCCTGCTGGTTGCAAGAGCTCATGAAATTTGGCCCCTCTCACTTTCATGTGCTTCCCTGTGTGCTAGTCTGTCTCTAATCTTTCTCTGTGATCACAGCTCTCTCCCCACCACAGTGGCCACAATCCATTTCTCTTCCAAAATGTGTCTCCACACTTTCTACCTTCTTTGATGTGACCTCTTCTTTACCTTTAGTTGTGGAGTTTGTTTTGCCAGTCTTCAGGTCAATTTCTGGGGTATTTAGGATGATTTGATAGTTATCTAGTTGTACTCGAGGCACGAGGTGAGCCTAGGGTCCTTTTACTCCATTGCCATCTTCCCCACACCTTGTCTAATTTAAATAATTCTAAATGTTGTTACATATGCTTTAATGGTCTCATTAAAAATTACCTTGTTTGAATTTTTAAGTTACTATATCAGATCTCAAAAGTTTTTATAAAATATATATTTTATACACTCATGTCAGAAAAGGACAAACAGTCTGAGTATCCTTGAACCAGCAAAGCCAAATGCAGTTTTTAAATCAATATTCTTTTTCAAAGTTATGTTTAATGATTTCATCTAGTAGTGGAATTTGCAATTCAATTTGAAATTCAGTTTGCCAGATACAAGTAGTCCATTTACCTCTTCCTAAAACTTTAATCATAGGGTTTAACTCTTAAAGAATTTTGGATTACAAGTATCAAACTTATCCTCAAATCATTTTATTGCTTTATTGTTTCCCCTTCATTTAATTGGATTCTCTTGAGTTTAATTAGGTTTAAAGCATAGTGATTATAGAAAGACTATGCTTGTTTAATGCACACATTCTCCCAAGTGGTCTTTACAAATTCTCCCACTTTACTTAGTGGATATTCAATCACCTTACTAATTACTGGAAGAAAACAGCTCAAAGCACATTCCCTACTGATGGTTGTTTAGTATTATCATCCTATTATAGAAAATACAGCATAATTAAGCTAAGAAGTTAGTAAAGCTTACAACATAATTATTATTCAATGTTTTTAAAGAAATGCAGTGATATCCTACTTATCTTGTACTTATGTTCTTGTCCAAGTGTAAAATCAATTTAGTTGCTAATATGCTTTCAGAAAATCAAATCCAAACAAATTGAAATAATCTAAATAGCCTACAAAATTATAATTCTTTTATGAAGACTATATTCTGTGAGATTCATATTTTAATATTTCAAATATATATGAACAAGCTTAATTTCACATCTCTCTCTTTTTTTTAATGAATATACACTGGAGAATAGCAATTGGTATGATGAATAGGCTCATTAAGTAAGACCTGGAAATTCAAATAAATTTCTATTTTGCTCAGGCCACTTTTAACCAAGTTCTTGGATCTGGATCCTTGTTTACTTGTTTTCGATTTTTTTTTAATGATGCAATTTTATGCCAAAAATGGTAATACAACTTATCATTGAAGTGGTTCTGTGACAGTTAGATAATTATATTTTTAAAAATAAATAAATGTATATCCTGACAGTAAATACAATTTTAAAGAGTCAACTCATATTGATTAAAGAACAAAGTAATAAAATTTGAAATCTAAAGAGAAACAGGAAAAACAGTACATGTTTTGATTTTAGAATGTTTTGTCATTTTATTCTAAAAAAATTACCCCCACCACCACAATTCTTTTTTCCTTTTTCTCTATCCATGATTGGTAATGTATTATGGTATAATTTTTCTAAAATGTCATCTATTATTCACTTTTTTTGTTATAGTTTTATAGATGTATAGTTCACAGGAAAAATACATATATACTTTTAGTTTCTTGAGTTTTCCTTTGTAGCTTACTAATTTAATTGAATTGAATTGGTAATATTGCTTGAAAGTGGGAAAATGTCTGTTCCCAAACTTGTGACTACAGAGGAATGTAATATCAAAAAGATCATACTTATTTATATTTGTTCAAAGCTTACATCACCACTACTAAACTTTATGAACTAAACCCATCGATTTCTGAGATTTTCAAACTCTCTTTCTCTCTTTCTGTATGTGTGTCATGTATTTTAAGAGTGCCTATTTATGAGGTTCAATGTTAAGATTTTAATATTTTATTTGTGAAATTTTCCTTTTTATTGTGAAACCATTTTCTTCCATGCAGTTATAATTTGTTTGTTCTCCAGTTTTTCCAATTGCATCCAAGACAGAGTAATAGGTAAGGGATCTCCCCTGCCATTGAAACAAAGAAATTGAAAGACATGTGAGATAACAGTTATCAGACATTGCAGATGAAGCAGTGCAGAATGGTGATCCCTGAGACAGTGGAAATAAAATAGGTGAGCTCGGTGATTGTTCAAGCCTATTTCTCAAAAAGAGTTTTCAGACTAAGTCAAAAGAAAGATTTTTGAAACCAACCCTACTGGTATTCCTGAGTTAAGAAGATGGAGCTGTGAATCAGGGTGGGAAGTTTGGAGTGACCTGTCTATGACTACAGAGGTGAACGACTTTAGACTTAGATCAAGTTTGCTGTGCTCTTGCCCATCAACGTTTAAAAGCAGATCTTGAAAAGATCAAATTTCTTCCATGTGATTTATCGCATCTCAGAACAAAACCATAGGATTTATAGGAATACAAAAATATTCTGCATCCAAAAGTTGAAATATATAATGTCTACCATCCAATCAAAATGGTTAGGCATGCAAGGAATTTGGGAAATATGACACATGTTGATGGAAAGTCAATCCGTAGGAGCAAACCTAGAAATGACAGAATTATTAGACAGGATTATTCCACACATTTCATATGTGCGAGAAAGTAAAGAGAAAAAAATCGGCAAGAAGAGCTATGCAAGATATAAAAGAGACCCAAATTGAACACCTAGAAATAAATAATACAGTATGTGAGGTGAAAAATACCCTAGGTGGGATTAATATCAGCTACTGAACTGAAAGACCTATCAGAAGAAGCTGTTTGAATCAATGATAGAGAAAAAGCTAAGAAAGTAAATTAATCAACCATCAGTTAACTGTGGGACAAATTGAAGTGGTCAAATATCTGTGTAATGGAAAGTCTGAAAGAAAGGGGTGGGGAGAAAAATATTTGAAACTTAATAACCAGACATTTAAAACTTCGTGACACTACAAATCCACCTATCCAAAATGTTCAATAAACCCAACCACAAGAACCATGAAGAAGATTTCAACAAGGGATGTCATCAACAAATTGCTTAAAGTCAGTGTTAGCAAGAAAATCTTGCAAGCAGGCAGAGGAAAAAAAAAAAAAAACAAAGAACATATTAGATATAGAGAGAGGGAAGGGATGAAAGAAAACTTCAACTTGGAAACAAGGTAAGACAGAAGAGAGTAGAAGTACTTCTTAAAATACCAAAAGGCAAAAAGTTCCCAGCCTAGAATGCTTATGAAAATATCACTCAAAAACAAAGACAAAATAGATGAGCAGCAGACATGCACTAAAAGAGATATCAGAGGAATTCCTGATGGCAGAGGGAAAATGATAGATGGAAATGTTAATCTATACGCAAGATTAAGAATGCTAGAAATGGTAAATATATAGGCAAACATAAATGATATTTTATCTTTAAAATGTTTTTTTTTCAACGTTTTTTATTTATTTTTGGGACAGAGAGAGACAGAGCATGAACGGGGGAGGGGCAGAGAGAGAGGGAGACACAGAATCGGAAACAGGCTCCAGGCTCCGAGCCATCAGCCCAGAGCCTGACGCCGGGCTCGAACTCACGGACCACGAGATCGTGACTGGCTGAAGTCGGACGCTTAACCGACTGCGCCACCCAGGTGCCCCATCTTTAAAAAGTTTTATGTTGTTTCTTTTTGTTTTTAAAGAGTAAATGGTCAAGGAAGGAAAGGCAACTCTTGCTTTAGAATTCTACTAGCCGTGTCCTTATTTCAGTGTTAATATAAATAAGGGTTTAGGGGAAAAAAAGGAAGACAATCAACATGGAGTCTCATTTATAGAACTACTGAAATATATTCTATAATACACATAAAATTGATCTCAAAAGTTACAAGTTGTGTTTAAGATAGGGCACAGAGGGGCATCTGAGTGGCTCCGTTGGTTAAGTGTCCGAGTCTTGTTTTTGGCTCAGGTCATGGTCTCACAGTCCTGAGATTGAGCCCCATGTTGGGCTCTGCCATGGGCATTGGAGCCTGCTTAAAATTCTCTCTCTCCCTCTGCCCCTCTCCTCTGCTTGCACTCTTTCTTAAACAACAACAACAACAACAACAACAACAACAACAAAAAACAAACAAAAAAAACATGAAATAACACAAGAGGTATGATTTTGGTATACAGAAATATTTTCTTACTATATCATTAGAACAAATAATATTGTTTAGAAAATAAGTTATGCATTGATTCTAATATACTACACAATATTCAATAAATAAAGGGAATTTTATTCACTCACTTATTCTTTCAATAAATATTAATAATAATTATCTAATGGGAAAACAAAAACAAATATTTCTCCTCCATGTATCTTCTAGTCAGAGAGGATAGAATGAATTCTAACGAACTAGTATACAGATAAATAATTTGTCAGTAAGTGCTATAGAGACGAATAGAGCAGAGTAACATATAATGGTCAGGGGAGGTCTCTCTGGAGAGGTTGCACTGGGGTAGGCAGAGACCTTAAAGAAGAGTGGGATTAAGCTTTGGAGAAATGAGATGAGCTTTTCAAGAAAGGGGAATATTATATGCGAAGATCCTAAAGCATGAATAGTATAGCAAACAGAAAACAGTAAGACTGGAGAAATAAGGAGAGAGGTGAACAGGGTATAGTCCAGATGTAGTGATATGTGTTGTCGGGCCCAGAGAGGAGAAGGAGGGGCATACTGTAAGGCCTATTGATCATGATGAAGATTTTGAGCTTTGAATGAAATGGGTAGTATTTGAACACTTTGATCAGAATTACTATGATCTTATATTCATGTGAAAAGATTCACCTTGTTTTCTTCTAGTAAATATATCTGAATGTCTACAATATTCTGGGGCCTGTTCCCAGCTCGAGGAAGGCAATCCAGGCAAAGTGGTGATGCCAGCTATGGTGGCCCCGGCTGCCACTTGAGCCATGTAGTCTCTGACAAAAATTCTATAGGTACAGAAGGATCAGGGGTTGGGATGTGGACCATAAATGCCTTGATCTTCCATTTAATCCACATGCCAGTCTCCTCCCCAGACTTCTCTTTAACCAAACATTAATTACAAGCCAGAGGGTAAGGGTGCCAGAATGATGAAACCCACAGAAATAATCTTTGCAGACCACAGAATGGAGAAGAAAAGATGGATGATGGATCTGGCAGAATGGAGATTATCTGGCACAATTACTACTGACTATATGCTTCATAACAACAGAACCACAAAATCATCATAATCGTTATATTCCCAGCTCCAAAGACAATGCACAGTAAATAAGTCATGTCATGCATCACATGTTTCTGTGCTTGACAGCATCCTCTGCCTAGACATCTATATACAAACCCCTGCTCTGTTCCTTGAGACACAGTATAAGTACCATTTCTATTTGAAATCTCCTTAGCTTCTCCCTCTTCCTTCTTTCCCTCTCCACATCACCCAAGACCTCTCTAGGTGGAAATATGATACATCTTTGTTCTGTTGTTATATATAGTCTCATACCTAACTCCATTTTATTATGTACCCTTTAGCATGTTGTAGACTATTTCTGCAAGGTAAATTTATTTTGTAGCCTATTTCTGAATGCCGTAAGAAGTGAAAAAATTATTTTAGTCTTTGAATTTTCAGGACCTTCTATAGTTAATTGAGTACAATAGCAGCTCAATAAATATTTAGTGAATTATGGGGGTGTTAAAGAATGAATGAATGAATGGATGAGTGAATATGGAAAAAATATTTTAAAATCTAAGGATGTCCTACCTCTATATCCTTCTGATTCTACTTATGACTTTCTTGCTATTTTATTGTACAGTTTAGTGATCTAGCATATTCTCAAGAGAATTCAACTCGATTCTTCACCTGCAGAACAATTTTAAATTAAAGTTTGCATCCTTATTTGATGTTCTTGTCTCTTTGCCCCAGACCCTCCCATGTGATCATGAGACTGCTTTTAGGGAATGTGGTATGATTGATTGTATTCATTTTACATAGCAAGTATCCTCCCACATACATATGCCACTACCTGAGGAAAAGCCAAGTGACTAAAAGAGGCACAGAGTTTTTTACTCTAAACAATCACCATATATAATGGATAAAAGTGGAACTGAAATTATATGTGAAAACAGGACAATGCAAAACATTTTGACAAGCACTAACTACCAACAAATAAAATAAATGAAACATCTACATTGTAAAAACCATTCGGCTATATTCCAGAATAATGCTACTGAGGGAATTACATGCCACAAAGTTTATTTGCATTATCTACTCTTAGGCACCAAACTGATCTACTTAAAGACAACAACCTTATAGTCAATAAAACCAAACATTTTTATTTGGAGTTTTCATTGTATAAGTGCATGGCTATGTCAACATTTCCAGTGCAAACTTTGGAGCTAAGAGCGTTTAAAATTGAAATGAAATGAGGTCCTATCACTAACAGTCACTTTAACAAATATGTAAAGGTTAACACATAAAAGTCCTGATTTAAAAAAAAACAACAGTTTTTGAATATTCTGTTGAAAATTCTTATTTTAAATTTTTTTCTTTATATTACTGTTTACTATTATTATGTAATATAAGAATAAAAGTCCATAGGGGCTCCTGGGTGGCTCAGTCAGTTAAGCATCCAACTTCGTCTCAGGTCACGATCTCACGGTTCATGAGTTCGAGCCCCAAGTCGGGCTCTGTACTGACAGCTCAGAGCCTGGAGCCTGCTTCGGATCCTGTGTCTCCTTCTTTCTGTGCCCCTTTCCTGCTTGTGCTCTGTCTCTCTCACAAGAATAAAATAAAAAATTAAAAAAATTAAAAAAGAATATAAGTCCATAAAAAGCAGGAATAATGATATTATTGAAATAATGTTAATATAATGCCTATACTATAACATTATTGAAACCCAAGACAGAATTGGTTCTGACCAGACACAGTCACGAATCAACCCTGAATTTTGAATGTAAGTGTCTTCTTGCCTAAGAGAAGGGGAGGGAGGGAAGAAAATGCAATTGTTCCTACCTCACAGAGTCTCTCTCTCTCTCTCTCTATATATATATATATATATAGAGAGAGAGAGAGAGAGAGATGCCATACATGCATATATATATATATATATATATATATATATATATATATAAGCTTATATATATATATATATACACACACACACACACACACACACACACACACACACATTTATATATTATATTTTAGAGAGAGAGCATGAGCAGGGGAGAGGGGCAGAGTGAGAGAGACAGAGAATCCCAAGAGGCTACATGCTCAGCACGGAGCCTGACATGGGGCTCTATCCCATGACCCTGGTATCATGACCTGAGCTGAAATCAAGAGTCAGTTTCTCAACCATCTGAGACACCCAAGCAGCACACAGAGTCAGCGTTCAGATTAAACATAACAATGTTTAATCTTTACTAATACAATGAATGACCAATATTATACACATAATAAATGTGTATCTCCTTTTGAGATAACTAACTTCTCCAAATAGGACTTGAATTATATTTTCTTAGATTAACATTTTCCTTTACTATTTTTAGAAAACTTTCTAAGTCTTTTATTTACATTATTTTATTATTTCATTTTTTCATTTTCAGATATCAGTCCAACATATCAAATATAGGTCGTATCTTTGTTCATGTGAGTGAACAATCAAGGTTTATATTTAAATAAGTTAAATAGCTTCTGAAACGATTATTATTAAGTGACAGTGATTGTTTGTAGCATATTTTGGGGGTACCATCATTAATATTAGTTAGTAACTATTCTGTGATTAATGAGAAAATTACCTATGGGTAGGTAATTTACTTCAATACTACGTAAGCAGAACATCTACAAAATAAATTGCTTTCAAATAAATTGTTTTTGCCATCATTGGATAAATTACATATTTGTGCAGTTGTTATAAGCTCCCAAGTAATGACAACCTTATCTGTAAGGCCTCAAGACATAATTCTCTTTCCCATATTACATAGCACTTTAGTGTTGAACCACTTCAGCCCCAGTAGTCATGCACATCAGAGGTTATCATTCTTGTTTTGAACCTAGGAAAAAATTAAAGTCAGAGACAGCAAATGGAAACAGTAGCAAACCCTCATGGGCCAAGCACAGTCCCATGTATCTAGGTATTAGAACTGCCCTCTAAGATGATTACTATTATTATGCCCACTCTACAGATGAAGAAACTGATAGAAGTTACATTCTTTTCCTCAGGTCATACAACTTTGGCATGTTACTAGAGGGCTTCAAACTTAGTCTCTCAACTGGATTATTTTACTTTTCATCTTTTAACATATCTTATTGTTTACCCACTGCCCCCCCCATTTATACTGCTTTCTTTATTTTTACTGCTACTTTTTACCAAGTAATACAGATTCCTAATATGTTGGACTTAAGCTCTTATAAATTTAATACTTGTAATGCGGTTGCATGGGTAGTTTGGAAGCAAATGCTCTCCTTCGTGACTCTGGTAGCATAGCCAACTGTCTGGTGAAGTCAAAGGGTGGATGGTGAGTTTGAGGGCAATATGTTTACTGTCTACAAAATTTACCAGAAGACCGCAGAGAAAATGTCTGCATGAGTATAGTTGTTGGAGACATTGATGCAAAAAGCACTAGCTAGATTATATTTAGATTCCAGGACTTTACTTCTGTGCTACTTATCCAGAAGATATGCCAACAGGGTAAAAATACTCTCTTCTAAACTGAACCAGGAATAATTGGAACACCTTCAACCACTTCCTCTAACAGGACAGCAAGGGGTATACACCAGGGATGGGGCATGGTGGGGTACCTGGCATGTAGCAGGGAAACAGGTTAACAGATATTGCAACCATGTGTATATGGGCTATTGGAAGACTGAGTGAAATTAATCACCCATGCCATGTGAACCCTCAAAAACAAACTGGATAGTTGAGGCATTGCTTCACCAAACAATCTACAATTGGATATACTATACTTTCTCAAGCTTGGAGAAGGGGGTTGGGGCTCAGTAATTGAGTCAGCTAAAAATGAAAGCCTCTGGGACACGAGATTTCAGGCCCCACCCAGGAAATTTCATACTGGGCTGCGGGATCTGAATCTTCCCATATAAGACAGTCCTTTATTCCAGTATTTCTCATACCACAGCAGTTTCTGGAGACTCAGACCATTTTCCTGGGCAGTTCAATCATAAAACAAAACACTGAATGCCTTCCTTAGAGAAGCTTCTTGGGGGAAGGAAGCTTTGACAAGTAAAGTCTTTAAGTTGTGTTGGAATCTAGGAGGTTATTACAGTTTTTTGGGTGAGGAGGGCCTCCATTCTACCAGTTCTGAGTCCTGGGTCTCCTGAGATTCTATGGATCACAGAAGGCAAGAAATAGAGAGTGAGTGATGGGGACTATACCAGTTTTATTTAAAAAAAAAAAAAGCTGAGACCTTAGGCTTTCTTTTTTTTTTAATTTTTTTTATTTTTTTTTTATTTTTTATTTTTTAATATATGAAATTTACTGTCAAATTGGTTTCCATACAACACCCAGTGCTCATCCCAAAAGGTGCCCTCCTCAATACCCATCACCCACCCTGCCCTCCCTCCCACCCCCCATCAACCCTCAGTTTGTTCTCAGTTTTTAACAGTCTCTTATGCTTTGGCTCTCTCCCACTCTAACCTCTTTTTTTTTTTTTTTTCCCTTCCCCTCCCCCATGGGTTTCTGTTACGTTTCTCAGGATCCACATAAGAGTGAAACCATATGGTATCTGTCTTTCTCTGTATGGCTTATTTCACTTAGCATCACACTCTCCAGTTCCATCCACGCTGCTACAAAACGCCATATTTCATTTTTTCTCATTGCCACGTAGTATTCCATTGTGTATATAAACCACAATTTCTTTATCCATTCATCAGTTGATGGACATTTAGGCTCTTTCCATAATTTGGCTATTGTTGAGAGTGCTGCTATAAACATTGGGGTACAAGTGCCCCTATGCATCAGTACTTCTGTATCCCTTGGATAAATTCCTAGCAGTGCTATTGCTGGGTCATAGGGTAGGTCTATTTTTAATTTTCTGAGGAACCTCCACACTGCTTTCCAGAGCGGCTGCAGGGTCGGGCCTGGTTAGTACTTGGATGGGAGGCTTTCTTTTTTAAAAATAAAGGGGAAAAGTCCCCCCCATCCACCCAAATTCCCAAGTTGAGGAGGCAAGCAGACAAGTCTTCAGAGTAAAACAGGATTGGATGTAGTCATCCTAGAAAGCAGGATCCAAGTGATCACTGTATTGAATTTGTTTTATGACAAGTGTCTGAGCCACTTCCCATTGTAGAAATTAGCTATGCTGAAATAATGTTTAGTCTTTACATTTGGGGGTATACCTTTATCTTTCTGAGGTAATTATTTGCCTGGACCAGTGATAAGTATTGAAGTGGGTTGATTCTGCTACTTTCTTATCACTCAGAGATGATGATTAGAGCTTATTCCAATCAGCTAATTCTTTACAGTTTGCTTCTGGTAAACACCGGATAGCTAGAAGACCTCTTTATTTACTTTCTATATGCCTGTGCCTGTTGAAATATAACTTCTGAGCAGATGTACAAGCCTTCAGCTTTCATTTTCCTGCCTGGGGTTGTACACAAGGGACACTCTTTTGGAACTGTATAATAACCATGAAGTGAAATAATAAATTATAGAGAACATTCCAAGATACTTGTCAAATTGTGAGGTATGAATCTGCAAGAACAATTTAGGATAGATTTAAGTGATATTCTATTTTCCATGACAAATCTATAAAGAGAGCATTGAAAAATATATAAATAATTCATGGTACACTAAGGAATTATATTTTTGGCATCATATCTAAATCCCAAAAGTATTAATCATTCATTGTGGTGGTGCAAAAGACATTGTCAAGATATACATGTGTGGTGTCTACTATGCTCTTAATAACATCAAAAATTTGATAAGTATACTATCCCAGAATTCTAAAAATGGATTATTTTCTGGGATGACACTGTTTTTCATCATTGGATTTGTGTGTTATTATTAAATGTATATGACTTGTAGGAATATAGATCAAAGCTGTCAACATATATCACCTGAGTTATATCAATGTGAGAGTGTCAGAGAGCCCTGAGCTGTCAGGTTTTAAGGTGGTCAATTAAAATCATAAAACAAACTAAAAGTTACCATCAAGCCTTTATTCACTCCACAAAAATGCAAGTGAGAAACCAAAAGAGAAGGTACTGGCCTCTTCAATGTTCCATTTTCCCCCAATAGATCTAAGGGTTTGCTATATCAGTGCAGAGGGGGACAGGGAACTGAGTCCTTGAGTATGAGTTTTTGGCTGAGTTTTGTCTGAGATCACAGAGGTGAACTGTCACACATCTCTCATTATTCTGCAGGCCATATCATGGCTCTTCACAGGATGGTCATGACAGGGCTTCCTCATCACAGCAAGAGATGATGTCCCAACGAACACGTAAGTGCTTTTGGAGTTTTTGCTTAGGTCATGTTTGGCCATTGACCAAAACTCTGTGTGGCATTTCAAACTTAAGACGTGGAGAAAAAAAATCATAACTTTTGTTAGGAGAGGAAAAACTGTAGGCATTTTTTGTTTAATCTACCAAAAAGTAAACAGGCTACTTATAGAAGGAAATTGAAGGTCAGATATAAAATCATTTGACCAGGATAAGTGGAAGATACAGAAAGATGTTAATAAGCACACTTGATTATTACCAGTAAAGAAGTGGTTTATTTAAAACCAATGCTTAAAGACTATGTCTTGGGATGCCTGGATGGCTCAGTTGGTTAAGGATCTGACTCTTGATTTCAGTTCAGGTTACGATCTCATGGGAATGAGATCAGGTTCTGCCCTGAGCATGGAGCCTGTTTAAAATTCTCTGTGTCCCTCTTCCTCTGCCTCCCCTGTTCTCTCTCTCTGTCTCTCTGAAATTATATATATATATATAGATCATAGATCATATAGATCAGATAGATCATACCCCATCTTGACTAAAACAGACTTCTTTATATATATATATATATATATATATATATATATATATATATATATATAAAGAAAGGAAAATATATATATATATATATATATATATATATATATATATATATAAAGAAAGGACAAAAAAGACTATGTCTTATCACTCCAAATGAACATAATTTTGTTTATGCAAAAAGAAAAAAATTAGCAATTCTCTTCACTGTCAGGTAAGAGCATTCTCTTAATAACTGCCTATGAATACCTTGAGTTCATGAAGCAAAAGGAAATAGATGAAGTCCTGAGACTTTGCTAAGCTACCTGATTTTAAAGTTCAAGAGCCTAATAGGACTCTTTACTGTTTTTTAAAAACCCATGGCAAATATAAACCATTACAAGATTACACATTTATTATTAATATCTGAATGCAGTGGAGATAAAATGTGAAAGTTATAATAACAGTTCTTGGGTTTGGTTGAAGATGGTTAAAAAACAATTTTATATTTTCTTTGTAGAATCATTAGATAAACTAAAAAATTAGGCAGAATACATACTATGAATAACAATCATTCTGATTTCTCACTGTTTGAAAAATATGAATAGGAAAACCTGAACATTTTCAGTACTATTGTTTAGGTATAGAATCTTGCTGTTTAACCATGCCTTTTATAACCATCAAATACCAGTACATTGCAGCGCATATGATAACCGAGTTGCTCTTTCATCTTTAGAAATCAGTTCAGCATTTTCTCATGCATACAGTCATTTCCATTCATAAAATTTGCATTTTCTAGTCACAAAATTATTAGATTTAAATTAGATGACACAGAGGACTAGAGCTAGAAGGCATTAATATTGTATACCAAGTATGCTGTGCTTTTGCTTTCTTCCATATGATAAGAAGATATTTCTCCACCACTTTGCATTTCATAATTGCCATTTGAATTGCTCTGCCAAGTGAAATATGAACAGAAATTATATGTGTCTCTTCTTGGCTGAAAGTGGAATAGGCAGGGCATGGGCTATCATGTTTTCTTCCCATGCTTCCCATGGAAGCACCACACAGATGAAACCCCTCTTTTTTCTGGTTACTTGAGTGACTTTGGTGATCAAAGATACTTGCTCTCCTCACTACTCCCCCATACCCACCTGAATTAGACATTTAATATGCTAGAGAAATAAACTTTCTGGATTAATTCCCTGGGATTTGGGAGTGGTTTGTTACCACAGTATATCATACCCCATCTTGACTAAAACAGACTTTGGCTTCTAGAAGTCTGGTGTTGTCATAACGCAACAACAACATAACAGCAGTTGGCTAAGAAACTCTTTTGAAGTCTTGAAGAATGGTTACCAATAGAATTCAGTGGCTTTTGTATTTGGTAACATAGTCACTAGTAATCACTAGGAAAGCAGATAAAATACATAATAAACTTGGCAAACTTACAGAGTAAGACTGGAAAATAGGAAATTATTGCTACGTGTTTGTTTCTGTGCGAGGTAATACAAGAAAGTGTTAATTAAGTGCTCAAAATAATTGAGCCATTTGCAAGCAGAGTTGAACAGGACTAGAAAGTATACATACATTTCAGGAATTACAGAGCAAGTAGCAGCAGGTACTATTGTACAAAAACCAGTAAAATATAAAATGGAATAATTTTTGGAGCTACTGATTCATGAAGCAGGAATTAGTAATTTGACCTTTACCCCCCTTGTTAAAATGCCTATGACCCATTGTTAAAATGACTATGGTGGCATACATTCAATTCTTCCATCTGAAAAACACGGCTCAGGGAAAGTCATTAAAAGTGTGGTTCTCCCACGGAAGTCCATAGAGTCCCAAAGTACCCCAAATTAAGTCAAAATATGTAAAGACATGATGCAAAAAGATATAAAATTCCTAGGACGTAGGTCTAGTAATATCTAGGAATGTGGCTCTGGGAACAGATTGGAATCTAAGTAGGGGGCAGATACTTGTCTTTTTTTGTTCATGAGCATCCAAGTCCAGAAAAGCTACCTCAAGACATAACATATAGGCCACGCTATATTTCACCAGATGTAGAAACTTTCTTTTTAAATATTTTCTTTCTTTATTTTTTGAGAGAGAGAGAGAGAGAGAGAGAGAGAGAGAGAGAGAGAGAGAGAGGAGGGATAGAGAGAGGGAGATACAATCCAAAGCAGGCTCTGAGTTGTCAGCGCAGAGCCCCACGTGGGGGCGCCAACCCACCAACCATGAGGTCATGACCTGAGCCCACTGAGCCACCCAGGCATCCCCAGACTCTTTCATTATTCCAGAGCTTCTAGACTCTAAGCTTGATGATCTGAGTGGATGGGAAGAACACTTTTGGGGAAAGCCTGAGTTAAAGTTTTGTAGGATCAATTTGAAAATGACGTTGTGACTTGATCGGAGTTCCGTGTAAATGATGTATTAATTCAATCTTGAGTCTATAAGCCACTGTCTGACTTGCGGGCTCCTGCTCCCGCTCTGTCAGTGGCAATGGGAGGGATGAAGGATGCACTTGGGTTTTTGTTTTCGTTTTTGCTTTTTCATCGCTGCAAAATAAACCTGTTTGAGGGCAAACTGCCTTGCACAAGGTCAGAGGCGATCTGAGATTCCAGACCCAGCTTGTCTCTTAAAAGGATCCCACCATGTTGCCCGATTTCATGTCTGCATTTAACCCCGCACATTTCTGAATCACTGTTTACACAGCAAGCTCAGCATGTATGGCCAAGCTTCCCTCTCTGGGGGCCCTGGCGCTGCGGCCCTCGGGCGCAGGAGGGCCTGACTCAGGCCGCTGTGGCCACAGGCTGTAAGTGGACAGGTCCCATCACCTTGCAGAAGCAGGTTGCACACCACGACCCGCCTCCTGAGCCAACGGTCTCTGCCCAGTTTCCAGCCGCGTGGCCGCGTGCGTACAGCACAGAGCGGGCCCTCCCGACGCCCCCTGGCCGGCCAACGGGAGTCTGAGCGGGCGGCCTCGCCTGGGCCTCACCCTGCAGCCCAGGCGGGGCGAAGAAGCTAGGCTCCTGCGCATGGCAGCGCCAGGCCTGGCCGCGGCGCGTCCTGAGGATCTGGGCGGCGCGCGCACCCGGGGCAGGTGGGTCGCCTCAGCCAGCCGGGCCCTCCCTCTGGGTGCCGACCCCTGTGCTCGGCCTGGGCGCCTGGAGGCCTCCTCCTGTGGCCGCAAAAACCCCGTGCACGACCCGCCACCCCTGCTGCTTGACCGTGTCTGGCGGGGGCACCACCTGGCAGCTCGCCGAACATCTTCTGGAAGTTCTCTGGGAGCAGGTCCTGGCTGCCGCCTTGTCTGGACTCCCCAGGGCGGCACCTGAACTTGCTGAAGCTGACCTGGTCGCCCTGCTGTGGGGACTGAGTGAGCAGCAGATGCCTCTTCCTGAAAGTTCTCCGGGACGAGGTAGGCCCGTGGCGCGGGGGTCGGTCTGGGTGCTTTCGAGGTGTTTTTATTTATGTACATGCAAACATTTATCACAATTATAGTAACTACGAGAGATGTAGTCTAAATTGTGTTTATACTAATGTAACATCTACATGTACATATTATGTACTCTATATATGTGTAAGTTCATATACATATGTTATATGGGTATATAATATATATAATTATATAATTAATATAATTATATAATATATATAATTATATATATATATTTATATATATATAAATATATATTATATATAATTATATATATAAATATATATATTATATAATTATATATATTATATATTATATATATAAATATATATATTATATAATTATATATATAATATATATAATGGGTATATATATAATAAATACATTTTGGGTATGTAATACACATTTTAGCATATATATAATGTATGTGTTATATAATTTATAATACATACATAGTTTTGTATGTATGCATTATCCATATATAAAATCTTTCCATATCTGTTTACATATAATTTTTTCAGTTTATTTTTTATTTATTTTGAGCGAGAGAAAGAGAGAGGGGGGGAAGAGAAGAGAGAGAGGGGAGAGAGAATCCCAAGCAGGCTCCTTGCTATCAGCACAGAGCCCAACTTGGGGCTTGAACTCACAAACTGTGAGATCATGACCTGAGTTGAAAGCAAGAGCCCCTGGCTTAACTAACTGAGCCACCGAGGCGCCCCTATTTATACATATAATTATGTACAACCCAGGACCCTGACTTCTTCCATGAGCAAAATAGAAATTTTACTGTGCTATACCTTGAGATTTGGGGATGATGGTTACTACAGAATGACCTGGCTCACAATTTATTATTTGACAGTATATTATTTATTATATATTATGTATCATTTATTATTTTTACTCAGTGCATAAGAGTAGCTTTAAGCAAATCTCAAATTCTCTAACCCTCTTTGTGCATATTCTAATTAAAGAAAATAATGCCTGTCCTGCCTGTGTGTATGAGATGATGCATGTGAAAATTCCTTTTACTTTTAATGCTTTGAAAATTATATCGTTATAGAATAATCCTTGAGAAGAGTAAGAAAATTAAAAAGTGAAATTTTGCAAATAATTAAAATTTCAAAAATTCAAAACTGCAGTTGTAATTCTGTAAGAACATTTCCCTGAATTTCATAATCTGAGTTCATAAGGTTTCTGTCATAAATTCCCTATATCTGAGCAATATAAAACCAGTCACTTCATCTTTTTATTTGACAGAGACTACTAACGAGAAAAAATAAAAGATAAAGTTGAAAATACTATATATGCAAATTTTCAGCTAAAGTAATATTTTTAAATAAAAATAAGGATAAACATGTTTATTTACAGATATGAAAAACATTATTTAAATATGGGTACACAAATTTGAGTGCAGTATCACTGTAGAAATATCTTCTAAATATCACATTATGGTTTTTAACCAAATATATTGTATAAGAAATGTTTATGTAATATTATAATATTCAGAGTTGTTCCCAGCACTAATCCCATAGTCCTGGATATTGTGTGTAATATTATTCTCTGTACGTCTGACACATTCACCACCCAGGAGAAATTATTTTGAATCTGTGCAGAGAGTGTTTTCCTAGTTTGATTTATTATTTACTCAAATATATTCCTTAGGCATTCTTTGTTTCATGTTGAAAACAAATAACATAGAGTGTTCCCTTTTTTTGAACTCAAAACTTGCAATTCTAATGGACAGATACCAATTTTTCAATAATTTTTAGAATTAATCTTAAATACACTTTTATACATTATCTATGTTATACACATTTATATCTAATACTATATATCTAATAATATTTTATATTTTCAAAAGTTCAGAAATGGAAGTAAAACCAATGAGTCTCTGAAATAGTAATTAGTAAAAGTTTATTATGCATCTGCTACAAAGACAGTTTGAATTCCAGGAACACTCAAACTAAAACATGGAATGAGGCTCTGGGGTATATTGTCATAAAGCAGCTTCTCTAGTGAGAAGGCAGTGACTATTTCCTCTTCATAGTGATTGGCTATACTATTAGAATTTTCTGAAATGATAGTGAATTGGTCAGTGGTTGCCTCATATCAACCTTGGGAAACAGTTTAAGTTTTGCTTATGATTTCTAGAGGCATAAACAAGAAATGACCCAGGTGAAGTTAGTCTTGCAAAATAAGCTAGACTAAGCTTTATTTGTATGACTGAACTAGTTTTGTCTGCTCTGGGAATTTTCAAGGCTGGTCTCTTTTTTATTTTAACTATGTGAGTGTATATATATTAATTAGCACATGGTGAAGAATCAAAGAAGCAGGTTTAAGTGAAGTTCTTCCAACTACCAGTGGTAGTTTTAAATAGTTTTACCTTATTGAGAAGGTAATAAGTAGACAAAGAACGATGTAACGATTTTGGAACTTCTATTCTCTAGTCAGCTTTTGATTCTGTACATAGGAGCACTGCACAACTTCCCCACAGCCCTATGCTTCAGACAGGATTCTTCAAAACCATTAGCTCAATTCTAGACCTGAAATTGGAGTACCTAAGAAAACCATTTCTTTTTTTATTATTTTTTAATGTTTATTTATTTTTGACAGAGAGAGAGAGAGAGAGACAGAGCATGAGCGGGGGAGGGGCAGAGAGAGAGGGAGACACAGAATCTGAAGCAGGTTCCAGGCTCTGAGCTGTCAGCACAGAGCCCGACATGGGGCTCGAACTCACAGACTGTGAGATCATAACCTAAGCAGAAGTTGGGTGCTCAACCGACTGAACCACCCAGGCACCCCATAGAAAAACATTTCTAAGAAGAGATGCTCCATTTGAAAGAATATCAATGATATTTATGTTATCAAGGCTATGTCTATCAAGACCCATGCAATAAATGACTTAAAAGTTAAATTCTACTGAAAGCTTCTGGAAGAAACTTTAGATTTCCTTCTGTTTCTTCTAGACATACATAATATTTCTTTATGTTTTAATCCTGAGAAGAGTAACCACAGAACTTAATGCACAGGAAAAACAGGTCACACTTTCCACTCCCACCCCCAAATTTATAAAGTTCAGAACGTGTTAAAACGGAAAAGGAAAATATTTGCGTAAATGTTAATCAGAGTAAGCCTTTAGTACTCAAGATATTTAGTTCTGAAAGGTGACAATTTTAGATCCATTTCTCTCTCCTTTGAACATTTTTTTTCCTTAGAAAATTGAATCGTTGACAGCTCTTTTTCAGAAGCTGGCTTTAATAAGCACCCACTGAATCAGCTGTTTTTGGACTCCCAATTGAAGTAGAGTGTAATCAAGCTATTTTGCATCTGTGAACATATTCTGGCATTTTTCATAGCTACAGTTCTTTGTTTGTCAAATAATCATTTCCTATAATAAGGGAGCAGGGTGTAAACATGTTTTTTAATAATTTCTCTATCTTTAGACTTTTGATTTTTCATAGAATGAACATGAAATTCTGATAACTTTTTAACTGTATAGTGTGTTTCCAATTAGAGATTTGATGAAAAGAAAGTGAAGCTTAACAGTGACATACTGTAAAGTATTGATTTGATAATCTTTCTGGCACATTTTCCTATCTTCCCCATTTTCACTAAAGAGTATTTCATTCTGTAAAAGTACACTATTTTCCAACCTTACCTACAAAAGTTATGGATTCTATTAAGTGTTACTTTATGGGTATTGTTCATACATCTAAATTAAACATATATGTTTACAATTTTTAATTCATATTATTATTTTCAGAAGAATTTAAGTCATGTTATGTAACTTCTGGCTTATAGAACTCTGATCAACTTCTTGTAAGAAATATGATAGGGGTGCCTAGGTGGCTCATTTGGTTAAGTGTCTGACTCTTGATTTTGGCTCTGGTCATGATCTCATGGTTCCTGAGTTGGAACCCCACGTCTCATTGGGCTCAGCACTGACAGTGTGGAGCCTTCTTGGGATTCTGTCTCCTTCTCTCTCTGCCCCTCCCCTGCTTACTCTTTGTATCTTTCTAAAAATTAATAACAATAAACTTAAAAAAAACATGGTAAAAACGGAGATCTTATTTTTGTATATGGTACAAGAGAGCAGTTCACTTTCATTCATTTGCATGTAGCTGTCAATTTTCCCAACACCATTTATTGAAGAGACTGTCTTTTTCACATTGTATATTATCCCCTCCTTTGTCATAGATTAATTGGCCTTCTATGCATGGGTTTATTACTGGGCTCTTTATTCCATTGATCTATGTGCCTATTTTTCTGCCAGTACCGTACTGTTTTGATTGCTATAGCTTGCTAGTGTAGTTTCAAATCAGGGTGCATGATACCTCCAGCTTTATTCTTCCTTCTCAAGATGGCGTTAGCTCTTCAAAATTTTAGAATTATTTTTTCTAGGTCTATGAAAAATGCCATTGAGAACAAACAATTCTACTTCTGGGTGTTTATCCATATAAAACAAAACACCAATTCAATGAGATATATGTGCCCCTATGTTTATTGCAGCATTATTTACAATAGCCAATATCTGGAAGCAAACTGTCTATCATTAGATGAATAAATAAAAAAAAAGATGTGGGGTGTGTTTGTGTGTGTGTGTATGTGTGTGTGTGTGTGTGTAGAGAAAGATAAAGAGCACATACTTAGATAAAATTGTTAAACTCAAGTGATAGTATTTGTGTCTACAGGAA
The DNA here is from genome assembly GCF_028018385.1 of Neofelis nebulosa. Lineage (NCBI taxonomy): Eukaryota > Metazoa > Chordata > Mammalia > Carnivora > Felidae > Neofelis > Neofelis nebulosa. Next base: position 19,260,044 of record NC_080782.1, read on the forward strand.
TAAGGAGGCAGCCTATTCTCTTTACTTTTTTCTGGTTGATAAATGTTCAAATTTATGTTATTTAGTATATTACATATTAGTCTTTAGAGAAATTTGTCTGAAATCTTATTCTTAAAATAAATCAAAATATATGCTATACAAGGGGAGAGATAACTGCTCTAAAAATACCAGGCTAAAATATAGAATTGTTATTAATACTAGAAACTATTCCTTTTAAATTTTGCATGGGTTCCATAGACAGTATATTTAGTATGTATAATTGTATATTATAAGACACAAAGCCAAGATTAGATGGATTGTCTTGCAGTGTGATTTAATATATTCTATTTTTAACTAGTCCTATAACTTAATTATCTAAAGGAAGACAAATATTCCCTAAAAGTAGTATTTGCACTATATTTTTGGAGCGATTTAGTGACAGGCCAAGCTGGGAACTCAAACACAGCTTGGTGCCTGAGATAATTTTCTATAAAATTGCAAAGTTTAATAAAGAAATATACTTGGAAACATGACGCTGCATTTAAAAAAAATGTAGCAGGGGGCACCTGGGTGGTATGGTTGTTTAAATGTCCAACTCTTGATTTCAGTTCAGGTCATGATCTCACAGTTGGTGGGATTGAGCCACTCATCAGGCTCTGCACTAACAGCATGGAGCCTGCTTGGAATTCTCCCCCTCCCCCCCACCCCTCCTGCTCTCTATAAAATAATTTAAATAAACATTAAAACAATTGTATCTGAATGAGAAAGTAGTGTATAACAGAAAGAGCAAGAGAATTCAGTACAACTCATTTAATCCAATATTGATTGAGCCACATTCTAAGCTTTACAACAATATTAATATTAGAGAGTTACTACAGAATTATATAGGTACACAGTTCTGGATTATACAATAGTCAAAACATCTGACTCCTAACATGTCACTTATTATATGTTTCAATTTTATAATATTCTCTCTTCATCTCAATTTCCTGATACAATTTCATTACAGATTACTTCTGTGAAGTAATAATGTTAACAAAATCTCTATTGCAATTATTGTTTGGAATGGAATTAAATGTTATCATGAATTTTAAACTGCAAAAGCTCTATTGCAAATATCAAGGATACATAAATTGGCCAATTTTTAGTAGATGTACCAATCTGGATAGTGATTCAGAGGCTTAGTTTTTTAAATCAAGTTTTTAAAATTTTTTTAATGTTTATTTATTTATTTAAAAAAATTTTTAACGTTTATTTATTTTTGAGACAGAGAGAGAAAGAGCATGAATGGGGGAGGGTCAGAGAGAGGGAGACACAGAATCTGAAACAGGCTCCAGGCTCCGAGCTGTCAGCACAGAGCCTGACGTGGAGCTCGAACTCACGGACCGTGAGATCATGACCTGAGCCGAAGTCAGCTGCTTAACTGACTGAGCCACCCAGGCGCCCCATAAATCAAGTTTTCTAAAAGTTAAATTCAGGGACGCCTGGGTGGCTTAGTCAGTTAAGCGTCCGACTTTTGATTTTGTCTTAGGTCATGATCTCTTGGTTCTGTTAGACTGAGCCCAGAATCAGGCTCTGTACTGACAGTGTGGAACCTACTTGGGATTCTCTCTCTCTCTCTTTCTCTCTCATTCTCTCTCTCCCTCTCTCTCTCTCTTTCTCTTAAAATAAATAAACTTTAAACACACACACACACACATACAGAAAACAAATATCAGTCTAATTCTTTATCTACTCTCCCACTTTTTTCTCTGCATAGTACATGGACAAAAATTTATTTTGCTGGTTAACTCCTGTAATTCACTATCTGAGCTGCAGTAGATCACTAATCAAGGCAGATTACTGTTTTTCTGACCTTGAATAGATTATTTGACTCTCTGTAGCTATTTCTCTTGAACTGGAAAATTAAATCTAAGTAGAACCTCAGTGCCAAACAGATGCTACCTTTGGCTTGAATTGTCTTGGGTAAATTATAAAATAATAATTAATAACTAAGAGCCAGTGCCCAGAAATTATGCAGGCATATCCATTACCTCTGTACATAAACAAAATCAATTTTCATTAAATATGTTAATTCCACACAGCATCACTATCAAAGCTTTGCCAGTGTCTGAGTAGGCATTATGCCTTATTTTGCAAATCAAGCAAACCATTTTTCATTATTTGTTTTGATTATCTTCAATATGGCCTATCCTAATTGTGTTGAGAACAGGTGCATTTGTGTTGCTGAAGAACCCAAAATAACAGTCTGAATATAAACCTTTTATTTGCCGTGTGGTGCAATTATTTCATAGGGATGCACAGTGGGAAATGTTCTACTGATAGCAACCTTAGGTAATTACAGGCCAAATGGAGAATAAAAAGGAAGCAGGAGAAATGTAAATGATTATTTCCAACAGCATCTTTTAGTCAACTCAGTGAATGGTAATATTTGTAGATATTTGAGATTTTTAAAATAAAACCTCTGATTATTCAGAATTTATTCCTGCTCTACATTTATACTGTTTCATTAAAATGTATTTTATAAGAAAGTATGTAATGTTAATCTTTAGTTAAATATATGTATATGTTCTGCAGCTCTAATTAAATTTACTTACTTAAAAAAAATGTGATGGCCATATAACCAAGTAGGTAAGTTGAAAAGGGATTCCAGCATTTATTAATTGAATTCAATATTTTCATTATTGATTGGAATAACAATAGGAACTAATCTATCCAATGTTCACTATTAATATCAGTGTGATAAGTGACTTACATGTCATATAGTTCTTATATTGATTATTTAAGCTGACACTATTATAATTTACATCTTAAAAATGAGGAAAACAAAGTTGGTCCAAGCAAAATAATTTGTCCAGTGTGAAACCCTTAGTGGATTAGTGGAAAGAACTTCAAAAATCTCTTTCAAAACAGCAAAGTCTGAGCACTATGTTCTGTATACATTTTTCAGAGCTGAGTAATACTGCATATAATGAAATACTGCATATCACTCAGCAAGTAAAGGTTCCTGGAGCAGATGTTTATGTTTTTTGTAAATGTTATTTTCAATCTCCTTCTGCCTCACCAGTTGAACTTGTTTTCCATTGGAAAGGTTTAGTGTTAAAATATCTGTTTAAAACTGTGATAAAGGATGATAATAGGAAAATATATTCAAGTTTTAATTATATATACTATACGGAAACAAGAATTATCAAATAAGCGAAAAAGTGGTCATTCTCACCACTTGTTTCAATTCCCTCTCTTCCACACAAATGATAGGCCATTCCAGTAATGTATTTAGCTAATTTGTATTTTATATATTTTCTTTCATTTTATAATTCAAATTGGAATTGAGAGTAACATATATTTGACACAACATGTTTATTTAATGAATGAAGTCATGCTACATGCTATGGATGTACCCTAGTCAACTCAGTAAAAGATTTAGACAATTCATTTTAAAAGAAAAATAAGATATAATCTTTGTTTACTTTATCCTATGGCCAAGGGCAGTTGGAGTCTAAATTGCTCAGGCTTCTATATAAAATAAATCATCAAAATTTTTATATAATACTACATATACATCCTTGAGTTTCTTTCATATAAGTTATGTGCTTCTTGATTATTTTTTCCCCTCTGATTCACTAAATCTCAGTAGGTAATGAAACTGTAATTCTGGCATTTCAGAAATAACTAAAGGCTATCATAGAAAGTGTAACATCTCATCTTATTTCAGAGGTCATGTTTAATTTTGCACTTGAATTCAAAACATATCCATACATCGAATATAGAATAAGTATTTTAACCTACATATCTAAATATTAATGATTCGGTATGAGATGTCATATCCTCATATCCACTAATATGGGTACAATACTAATGGGTATCATTTAGTATTTAATACATGTTAGGAAATATCTTAAGCCTTTCACATGTGATGTTTCTTTAAATCTTCAAAATCACCCCAGATGAGAGAGAATTTATTGTCTGTGTTTTATTGATGAGGTCACTGAAACGTCAAAGAATTACATTCATGGAGCTTTGTGTAATCCTCCCTGACAAGCTGACACTTTATTCTTGGAACCATTAGCCTTCGTTAATTTTTACAGTTGACCTATGTAGTGTAGCACATTTTGGTAATATCTATGATGGTATACTTAAGAATTTGTCTTACCAAGTTTATGATTTCCTAAACATGCTGTTATCAGACAAAAGTAAAATGTATTTTATCTGATTACAAATACCCTATTTATAACTCCAGGTGATCGTATAAAATGGTTTTTTCACTTAATCAGTAGTTTTAAGAAATAATTGAAAACAATTATTTTTCACATTCTTTTCCACTGTTATTAAAAGGATATATCTTCAAAAATATTTTAAATATATATAAGGGCACATGACACAGTCAATCAATAAAACAGTATTATTTATTAATTTTTAGCATATGCCAAACATTGATCTAGGAACTGGAGAATCAGTGGATAATAACATAACAAATTTGCTGCTCTCAAAGAGTTTCCATTTTGGTCTGGAGAATACATAAATAATTTTAGGTAATAACAAATGCCAGATAATCAAAAAGGAAAAAAATAATTAGAAGATTTGACACAAGGAGAATCAAAATGAAAATGAAATGTTTGGTAACGTAAGACTAAAGGTTCTGGAAATGGAATCATTTGACAAACATGAATGGACTAGGTTTTATGACAAACTCAAGCAAGAGATTTTGTCCAGGATGATCTGAATAAGAACACACAAAGGAAGCTAAGAAAGTGTAAAGGAGAAGTTGCAATTTGATCCATACAATTTAAAGAGGGGATAAGGCATTGTTCGAGAATGAAAACAATGTAGTAGATTCACATTAGAGTATGAATAGGGACTAAATGGGAATGTATGGGTCATTGAAAACTACTCTTTTTTAAGTACTTGTTTCTATGTCTATAAATAATCTTTTACTCCTTTATTAATTCAACAATTATTAATTCAACACATGCTGTATTCAAATCTTATTGCTAAAGCACTGGAATAAGTAAGACAGACCAGATTATATATTTTATGAAGCTTATTGTCTGATTGGGAAATATAGCTAACAAACAAATAATGATATATGCTTATGAATTTACCAGTGCTATGAAGTGAAGTACAAAGTTAAGGGATCATGTAATAATATCTATAATAATTAGGAGTTAGGGAAGCATCCTTATGAAATTGATGATTAAGCAGAAGCCTCAAATATGTATATGAATTGTTAATCAGGACAAAGTATCCCTGGTAGTTGGAAGTGCATGTTCAAGATTCAGAGTATTAGGACAAAATATGCACATTCTTGAGTTCCATATGGCTGCAGAAGACTATGTTAATAAGCGGAATAAGGTTCAGGCAGGGAGCTGTAAGGGACTGTGTAGGCAACTTAGATACATTATTTTAGTTGAAGGAAGCAAGTGGCTAACATTGAAATTTGACTTTTCGGGCACGTGGATGCCTCAGTCGGTTGAGTATCCGACTTCAGCTCAGGTCATGATCCCATGGTTTCCTGAGTTCTAGCCCCACGTTTCAGATCCTCTATTCTCTCTCTGCCCTTCTCCACTTGTGCTTACTCTGTCTTGCTCTCTCCCCCTCTCTCAAAAATAAGTACACATTAAAAATAAATAAATGCTAGGGGCGCCTGGGTGGCGCAGTCGGTTAAGCGTCCGACTTCAGCCAGGTCACGATCTTGCGGTCTGTGAGTTCGAGCCCCGCGTCGGGCTCTGGGCTGATGGCTCGGAGCCTGGAGCCTGTTTCCGATTCTGTGTCTCCCTCTCTCTCTGCCCCTCCCCCGTTCATGCTCTGTCTCTCTCTGTCCCAAAAATAAATAAAAAACGTTGAAAAAAAAAATTAAAAAAAAATAAATAAATAAATGCTATTTTTAACACTCACTCTCTGTTGTGTGGATACTGGACTATAGTGTGCAAGACTGATGGTAAGAAGACACATAGCAGAATATTTTACTCCACTCAGTTGAGGCAAGCTGCAGAATAGATATCATAAGTGAATGTCATCATCAAAGGTGACTTAAAGTGAATGTTTTTTGGTTTTGGGTTTCTGTGTTATTTTTTGGCTTTTGTTGTTTGTTTATTTCTTTACATTTAGTGTTGGCTGCAAGGAAATAGAGAAATGTGCCTGTTAGAATTATTTTCTATGGTTAGCAAGCTGTGGCACATGTGAGTTCAAGGAAAAGGAATTGAAAGTAATTGACCAGTGAGGTAAGCAACTTAGACAAGTTGAAAGGGAGAAAAAAATATATTCAAGAGATATGTGATATGTAACAGGTGGAATTTCAAGATAAAAATGTTCAAGATGCTGAAATATTTTGAGTTTCCTAACTTGAGAAATGTGGTGAATGATTATAATTTTTCCATTGTTTTTACTGCGTGTTTCCCAAACATTTAAATTAGTGTCCAACACAAGTAAGTAATCAATAAATATTTTGAATGAACAATTAAGTGAATGGATTACAGATGTAGTCTACTGAGACTGTGAACAAGAAATACAAATACACATATACATACATTTTACATTAACATTGTTAAATACTATGGATATAAAAATGATATAAAGTGTTATAAATGAAGTCTGATGAAGAAAGATGGCATGCTAACAAGTTCAGTCTAGAATAATAACCCATATTGTGGAGTTAACTGCTCTTTTTAGATGTCAGTTTTTTTGAGGCATCATCTTTACAATTTTACCTAATGTGTTTAGGCAGACGTTAATCTGTTCTGTCACTTTTCAAAATTCCTTTTTTAAACAATTATGATGATTAATTCTATTTGTCAACATGTCTAGGCACAACACTCAAATATTTGGTAAAATATTATTCTTCATGCTTCTGTGAGGGTGGTTTTGGTGAGATATATATTTAAATTTGTAAACTTTGGTGAATGGATAAAGAAGTGGTATGTATATACAATGGAATATTACTCAACAATCAAAAAGAATGAAATCTTGCCATTTGCAACAATGTGAATGGAACTTGAATATATTATGCTAAGCAAAATAAGTCAGTCACAGAAAGACAAATATATGACTTCACCTATATGTGGAATTTAAGAAACAAAACAGATGAACATAGGAGAAGGGAAGGACAAATAAGATGAAAACAGAGAGGGAGGCAAACCATGGGATTCTTAAATACAGAGAACAACTGATGGTTGCTGGAGGGGTGTTGGGTGGGGAGATGGGCTAAATGGGTGATGGGCATTAAGGAGTGCACTTGTTGGGATAAACACTGGGTGTGATATGTAAGTGATGAATCACCAAATTCTACTCCTGAAACCATTATTATACTATATATTAACTAACTTGGATTTAAATAAAATAAAAATAAATAAATTTGTAAACTTTGAGTAAAGCAGATTATCCTCCAGAATGTGAATGGACCTTGTCCAATCAGTTTAAGGCCTTTAGTTTGAAAAGAACTAAGACTGACCTCACCTAGCAAAAGGGAATTCTCCAGCATATTATCTTGGACTTTAACAGCAATGTTTTACTGAGTCTGTAGTCTCTAGGCATCCCCCCCCCCCTCAGATTCTGAACTCACAAAGCCTCCACAATTGAATGATTTTATTTTTTGAAATAAATTTCTTTACATATATATTTATATCTATCTGTCTATATCTATCTATCTATCTATCTATCTATCTATCTATCTATCTACCTACTACCAGTGTATCTATCTACCTGTATATCCTATTGGCTCTGTTTCTCTGTGAAATCCTGATTAATACACTAATATAAACTCAGATTCCAGAAGCCCTATCACTTCAAAAGGAAGTCACATTTGTGTGTGTGTGTGTGTGTGTGTGTGTGTGTGTGTGTGTGTGTTTCTAAAGATGGGAAGGCAGACATTGTATAATAATATGAATCATCCCATATAACAGAGTCAAAGAATGTTGGAAGGGTAATACCAATATAAGTCAGGAGCTTAGAAAAAAGAAAAGATAAGTTGTGTAAGAAACACATGGAGAATAAACTAATGTTGGTGTTACAGATTCTTTCCCAGAAAAACCAGAGATGGTTTTTGCAATCAGGTTGTACTATAATAGCTAGGAACCTATTAAACCATCTCTCTGAATAACCCATCATCATTAATCCCTCACTTGACTCCCTCTCCTGGTACCCTATGGGTGATTTTGTAGGTGACTATATCTAAGGCATTTTATTTCATATACATCACAATCTAAATCTCTTTCTGTAGAGTGGAAGTCTTTGAACCATGTTTTACTTACTTGTACTCTGATGCATTTTGCTCTAGGAAACTCTACAATAATTCATATTTTCTTGTTTTGCTTTCTTAAAGCCCCAAAGTGCAGGACAGTGCTTTGCAATAGTCGCTATAGCCCAGCCGTTACGTAGAGCATCAATCAAATTTTGTACACATTCACTGTACTTTCCCCTTCGCATCTGATCAAACTGCAGGCTGTAAATACAAATAGAATGGCAAAGGAAAGAATATGTTTTTTTGGTTGATAAATTCCAAGAAATTGATGAGCCTTTAAATGCAATTTGCCTATTTTTCCTCCTCCTCCTCCTTCATTTTTATATTTTATACTTTAAAGTTTAATATAGTCATCTACTTCATTTTGAATTTGACTTTCATTTTATAATTGTACTTTAAAAACTTTTATTAAAGTATGATTAATGAACAATATTACACCAGTTTCAAGTAGACAACATATTGATTCAACAATTCTATACCTTTCTCAATGCTCACCATGATAAGACCATACAATATTACTGGCTATATTTTCTTTGCTGTACTTTTCATCTGCATTACTTATTTATTTTATAACTGGAGGCCTTACCTCTTAATCCATTTTATCTATGAAAGTGTACATTTTTATTTAGCTAAGTTAAAAAAGGAAGCTTCAGGTAGTAAATGTCAACTAATATGAGAAAATAGTGGACTGATTTAGGTATATAGAGATGGTAAGATAAGGTGGTGTAGAGAATAACTTAAAGGAGAACCTATATTGGTACCTCCCAAACTTTTTTGTACATAGGAATCACCTAACAAACATTAAAGTCAAATTGTGATCAGGAGGTTTGGGATTGTGCCCCAAGTTCTGAATTTCTAACAAGCTTCTGGTAGATGCTTATGTTCACAGACCACATTGTGAGTAGCAAAGAGCTATATTGCAGTCATGAGAATCCTCAATGTAATATAAAAGAAGATCAAATATGAGCCCTTGAAATGTAAAACCAATATATTCTGTCATTTCATAAGACTATACCGATGGTCAAGCACTGATCAATGAAATTACACATATTAACTTAAACACTTGCAAGAACTCTAAGGGGGGGCTACCATTGTAAGTTCCATTTTCATGTGAGGAGGCGAATGCACAGAAATAGTCTTATACTTTACCAAAGTGTTAGAGACTTTGTCATTTTCAATAATTACATTCTCTCTTATCAGTAAGACATTACTAATGAATTTTGTCACAGTTCTCCCAAAATTAAAACGAAACAAAATGAAATATTACCATATAATGAATTGACCTTGGTGAAAATTTTAGTATGTTGTAATAATACATGCTCTTTTAATCATTTGAATCACATTAGCTGATTCTGAATACGTGTTTGTACCAAAGACCTAATGTGATACACACAAACACCTCTATCATTTATGAAAATAATAAATGATTTGAAATCCCATAAAACCATAGAACTTTAAATCATAGATACAAAATATAATTTTTTTTTCCTGCCACAAATATTACTTTTAGGTCAAACTTAAATCTTGTCTTATACTTGACTAGTAGTGACTTTTGAAGAAATAATGTACCTATGGAACTGCTTCAGGTAGCAGAGCTCTAAGGATTAGGACACCTCAAACGTATGTGAGATTGATTATTCTTCCACCTCCCTGCAGAGATCATTATGATGAGAAGATTACATCCTAATGTGTCTTTAGATCACTCCGTGTGATGGTCACAGTTGTGCAGTCAAAATGATTAGGTTCATTTTAATACATGCAGAAAAAGCATTTGATATGCAGTCATGATAAAAACCCTCAACAAAGTAGGTTTAGAGGGAACATACCTCAACATAATAAAGGCTATACATGAAAAACCTTCATCTAGCATCATACTCAATAAGGAAAAACTGAGAACTTTCCCCCAAGGTCAGGAACAGGACAAGGATGTCCATTCTTACCACTTGTTTTTTTCAACAAAGTACTGGAAGTCCTAGCTGCAGCAACCAGACAATAAAAAAGAAATAAAAGATGGCCAAATTGGTAAGAAAGAAGTAAAACTTTTGCTCTTTGCCTGTAACATGCTACTGTATATAGAGAAACCTAAAGACTCCACCAAAAACAACTAGAACTGTTAAATGAATTCAGTAAGATCACAGAATACAAAATCAGTGTACAGAAATCCATTGCATTTCTATACACTAATAATGAAGCAACAGCAAGAGAAATTCATAAAACAATCTCATTTACAATTGCACCAAAAAAAAAAAAAATACCTAGGAACAAACCTAACTTAGGAGGTGAAAGACCTATACTCTGAAAACTATAAAATATTGATGAAAAAAACTGAAGACAACACAAAGGGAAATATATTTAATACTCCTGGATTGTAAGGACAAATATTGTTAAAACATCCATACTACCGAAAGTGATCTATAGATTTAATGTAATCCCTACCAAAATACCAGCAGCGTTTTTCACAGAACTAGAATAAACAATCCTCAGGTTTGTATGGGACTACAAAAGACCCCAAGTAACCAAAAATTCTTAAAAAGAAAAACAAAGCTGGAGGTGTCACAATTCCAGATTTCAAGCTGTATTACAAAGCTGTAGTAATCAAAGCAGTATGGTACCGCCACAAAAATAGACACATATATCAATAGAACAGAATAGAAACCCCAGAAATAAACCCACAATTATGTGGTCAATTGATCTTCAACAAAGAAGGTAAGAATATGCAATGAGCAAAAGACAGTCTCTTCAAGAAATGGTGTTGGGAAAACTGGACAGCTACATGCCAAAGAATGAAACTGGATCACTTTCTTACACCATACACAGTAATGAACTCACAATGGATTAAAAACCTAAATGTGAGACCTGAAGACATAAAAATACAGGAAGAGAACACAGACAGTAATTTATCTGACATTGACAGCAAAAACATTTTTCTAAATATGTCTCCTGAGGCAAGGGAAACAAAAGCAAAAATAAACCATTGGGACCACATCAAAATAAAAAGCTTCTGCATAGCAAAGGAAGTTACCAAGAAAACTATAAGACAACCTACTAAATGGGAGAAGATATTTGCAAATGATGTATCTGATTAAGAGTTAGTATCCGAAATATATAAAGAACTTTGCAGCTCAACACCCAAAAAACAAATAATCCAATTAAAAATGTGCAAAAGACATAAACCAGACTTTTCTCCAAAGAAGACATACAGATGGCCAACAGACACATGAAAAGATCATTTATCATCAGGGATATATAAATGAAAACCACAATGAAATATCACCTCACACCTGTCAGAATGGCTAAAATCAGCAACACAAGAAACAACAGCTATTGGCAAGGATGTGGAGAGAAAGGATCATTTGTGCACTGTTGGTGTGAATGCAGACTGGTGCACCCACCTTGGAAAACAGTATGGAAGTTCCTCAAAAAGCTAAAAATAGAATTACCCTACAATCCAGCAATTTCACTACTGGGTATTTGTTTACCCAAATAATACAAAAGCACTAATTCAAACGGATACATTCACCCCTATGTTTATAGCAATGTTATGATAGCTAAATTATGGAAGCAGGCCAAGCGTCCATCAATTGATGAGTGGATAAAGAAGATGCAGTGTGTGTGTGTGTGTGTGTGTGTGTGTGTGTGTGCGCGCGCGCGCGCACAGTAGACTATTATTCAGCCATAAAAAGGATGAAATCTTGCCATCTGCAATGGCATGGATGGAACTAGAGAATATTATGCAAAACAAAATAAGCCAGAGAAAAGAAAATACATATTTCACTAATATGTAGAATTTAAGAAACAAAACAAACAAAGGGGGAAAAGTGACAGATAAATCAAGAAATAGACTCTGAATTATAGAGAACAAACTGACGGTTACCAGAGGGGAGGTCGGTGGGGGAATGGGTGAAATAAGTGATGGGGAAGAAGGAGTGCACCGGCTGGTATATGGAACTGTTGAATCACTACATTGTACACCTCAAACTAATATAACCCTGTATGTTAATTAACTGAAATTAAAATAAAACCTTAAAAATACCAAAACACTAATCTCTGAAATTCTGTCCCTATTCTGTGTGATGAGAGCTTCATAGCTTTCTGCAGATAACTTATCTGCATTTTAATCCTACTTATAGCAACTATTAGCTGTGTGACTTTGGGCAAGTTACATAAAACCTCTTTTCACCTGAATTTCTCCATCTGCAAAATGGGGATAAGAGTAGAACCTACTTGATAATGTTAATGTGAAACTAAATGAGTTAATATATACAAAGGTGTCTGAAACACTGGCAACATTGTTATCACTAGTCCCTTTCAGTTTTTGTTAGACTCATACTGAAATAATTTCAGTTTATATAATGTACTTAAATTTCCTACCTCCTAGATTAAGTAGATGTTATTGCCCTTGTGGGGAATTTTCCTTTCTCTTTGTATCCTCACATGGCACAGAGCAGAGAGAGGAAGGAAGCTCTCTCTTGACTTTTATAAGGGCACTAATCACATTCATAAGGGTCTCACCCTCATGGCCTCATCTAATCCCAATTTTCTCCCAGATACCCTACCTCAGATACCATCACAGTGGGGATTAGGATGCCAATGTATGAATTTGGGGCTATACAAATATCCAGTCTATAACACAATGTATTCCAGGGGACAGGAGTCTTGGGCCATTTTGTCATTCTGAGTACTACAGTCCATCTTTTGCCCATAATGTTTTACTTCCTTCCCACTTTCATAGCATATTAATCCTTACCAAAAGTTTCCAAGAGCCTCATTCCATGACAGCATCAGTTGCAAGTCCAAAATCTCATTATCTAAATTACCCGAGTATAGGTTGTGGGGCACAGTTAGTCTCCATCTGTGGACAAAGCTGAAGACCCCTAGCAGTCTCAACATACAATAGTGGGACAGGCATAGAATAGCAGTTATAGGCATTTGGTTCAAAAAAATGTGAAAATGAGTCACTGGACCCTAAGAGTCCTGAAATCCAGCCGGGCAAATGTTGGGTTTTCCTTGATTAGGTTTCAAGATCAGGGAATAATCCTTCATGATTCACTGCTCTTACCTGTGGACTCTGTTCCACCCTCTGAGTCATTGTTGCTTTCTTCGTGAAAGGTATTATGTGTTTGCAGCTGAGTAGTTTTATCATGCTCCTTCCTGCTAACAGACTTTTGTGAGAATGACAGCCTTATTTCATTACATACTCTGTCCCTCTCAGTCCAAGCTGACAGTAGTCCTGTTGAAACAATTTTCTCAAGAACTCTGTGAGCCTTCATGGATTTCAAGGGGATTAAATTCATTAGACAAAAGCCACAGCTACCAATCTTTCTGAGATAATTTTTTTTCTATCTTTGGCGCCTGCTGAGATGGCTGAGAGACAAAGTTCTTCCAAGGGACCCTCTCGTTCATTTTAGACATTCTGAGAGGTACATCCTTAATCTCTTCAGTGAGTTCTGGTCACTGTGTGTTCTGATCTGTTACTCTTTCTGAAGTTTTAGCAAAAAAAATGTACAGTCCTGCACTTGGCCTATTCTCTTTGCCATCCTTTTAGCAGCCATTTCCAAATTTTAGCATCTTTTACATTTTGAAAGCCTAAAGCTTAGCCACTCTTTCCTTAATTGACTTTTCTCATCTCGCATGTTAGTATAAGCTCCAAGAAGAAACCAGGCAGCATCTTCAATACTTTTCTTTGAATCTCCTTAGGAATATCCAAGTTAATGCCTTCTCACAAGGTCTTCTCTTCGTATAGCTGCAGGGCACAATTTTGCTAAATAGCCTTATTTATTTATCACTACATAACAGGAATCCCGCCCTCTTTAATTCCTCAATAACATGTCCCTCACTTCCGAGGCTTCAACATCCTTGGTAACCAGATTTCCGCTAACAGTTTGTCAATTTGATTCACTTTCTCCATCATGTTCTCTCAAATTCTATCAGAGCCCACTGTCCAGTGCCAGCCTCTCCCACATTTAAGGTATTTGTGGCAGCACCACACTATTTCTTTTTTTTTTTTAATTTTTTTAATGTTTTTTATTTATTTTTGGGACAGAGAGAGACAGAGCATGAACGGGGGAGGGGCAGAGAGAGAGGGAGACACAGAATCGGAAACAGGCTCCAGGCTCCGAGCCATCAGCCCAGAGCCTGACGCGGGGCTCGAACTCACGGACCGCGAGATCGTGACCTGGCTGAAGTCGGACGCTTAACCGACTGCGCCACCCAGGCGCCCCAGCACCACACTATTTCTTATAGCAAAGTCAATATTAGTTTCCTCTTTCTGTGTAACAAATCATGACAGACTTAGCTTCTCATTGCACGCATTCTTTAATCTCGTGGTTCAGTGTGCTGGGGAAGGAGTCGAAGCCCATGCAGCGAATCCTCCCTTCGGGTTCCCTCAGAGCAACAATGAAGATGTTGGCTTGACTACATGTCCCTTGACATCTAAGGGTCTTCTTTCAACTTTATTCAGGTTGTTGGCAGGAGTTAGTTTCTGGTCATATGTTTGAGGCTCTTGACCCCTAGAGGCTGCCTTTTTCCATAAGAAGCTCCCAATAGCAGAATTATCTCTCTGACTTCTGGACCCTATTTTATAGGGCTCTACTGATTATATTAGACCTATTCCGGAGATTCTTACTTTTAACTAATTCAGTATCAAGTTATTTGGACTCTAACATTTCTAAAGTATCCCTTCTCCTTTGATATATGAAACAACATAATCATGGGGATATTAACCATCATGGTCACAGGTCCTACTATCGCTCAAGAGAAGACAATTGTACAGGGATGGAAATCCTGGGGGCCATTTTAGAATTCTGCCCACCACATCAGCTAAAGCATCACTTCCCATTTTTAATCCCTCTGTGTCCTCTCAAAGTAACCAGAACCCTTAATATCTGTCACTCCTGGGGACTTTATTAATTCACATAATTATTCTGCTTTTTTATTATAATTTCCATGTGTCCTTACAAAGTTAGTCACTTTACTTGATTCTCAGATACTTTTTTTTAATGTTTTTTTTTTTTTTTTCTTAGCTTACTTTTAAGAGAGAGACTGACAGAGCATGAGCAGGGGAGGGGCAGAGAGAGAGGGAGACACAGAATCTGAAGCAGGCTCCAGGCTCTGAGCTGTCAGCACAGAGTCCAACTCGGGGCTCTAACTCAGAAACTGTGAGGCCATGACCCAAGCCAAAGTCTGAAGCTTAACCAACTGAGCCAACCAGGCACTCCTAATTCTCAGATTCGTAATGTATCAGATGGAAATAACACAAACCCTCATCTCTCACAAGGGAGGAATACTGTAAGTTCTTTGTAATTATAGGTTGCTTTAAAACTCATGGTGATGTCTCCAATAAAAATACTCTCTAACCTTCACTAAAAGCAAAACAAAACAAAACTGTTGCTAACATTGCTGTTCATATTAGACCCAAATGGAAATGATGCAAATGTCTGCGAAGAGTAGACTCGATAAATACAATATGGCATATTTATATAATGGAACAGTGTGCTGCAATAACAATAAGCTACAGCTACACTCAAAATACAGATAAATTTCCTTCATATTATATTTAGGGGAAAGTCAAATGTAAGTTTTGTGTGAACAGTAGGATTACATTACATAAAGTCAAAAAAACAGGCTAAGCTTATTTATTATGTTCAAAATCAGAAGGGAGGGGTGGTAATGATTGGAAGGGAAATTCAGTGTTGTGGTTAAGTTTCTATGTCTCTATCTTGGTAATTATTTTATTTTACTATTTTAAGAGGGAGAGTGTGAGTGGGGGAGAGGGACAGAGGGAGGGAGAGAGAGAGGGAGAGGGAGAGGGAGGGAGAATCTTAAGCAGTCTCCACACTCAACACAAAGCCCAACGTGGGGCTCAATTCCATAACCCTTGGATCATGACCTGAGCCGATCTCAAGAGTTGGACACTCAACTGACTGAGCTATCCCAGTGCCCCTGATCTCAGTGATTTTTATATGACTTAGCTCAGTTAGTGAAAATTCACCAGCCTCTGTGCTTTGAATTGTATTAGTTTCTGCACATGATTTATACTTCAATAAAACGTGCAAGGAAATATAAAATAAATGGTGACTACAAGAAAATATATAGAGGTAAAATATCCTCAGGTAAATAAAAAAACCAAAAAAATAAGTATCATCCATATGAAGAATATGTTTGTGATAACATGTTCCCTGTACTTACAGTGCTATTGACTTCTAAATTATTTTACAAATTAAATCAGATTACCAAGAATTTAGAATTGCCTATCATCTCATACATATTGGAACATAAGCACATTTTTTTGGACTAAAACTGTCCCTTTTATGTCTCACAGATCAAGTAGATGAAGAAATTCTTCCCTGAGGCTTTTTCTGCTGTCACTTTCATTTCAAAATAGAGTTTGGAGTTTATTATAGTAGAATTGCTATATGCCCTGTAGCACCTCAGCATATTTTAATGATATATTTGTTTGGCGTGTGTGTGTGTGTGTGTGTGTGTGTGTGAGATTATTCAAGTGCAAGAAGTAATTATTTATTTTTTAAAAAATTAAAAACATAATAAAGTAAAATATATAACCTCGTAGTTTATTTCCAGTTACTTTGTTTACACAGGACAAAATAAATTGTGGCATATCATATTTAACCCAAGAATAATCTTCTCAAAAGGTGTTTATAAATTTCATTAAGGGAACACAGATACATGATTTTGTTTGAATATTAATTGTAACGTGCCTTAGAATGAATGGCATCTATTTTGACAGGAACTCTACATTTCTTTTTTTTTTTTTTTTCAACGTTTTTTTATTTATTTTTGGGACAGAGAGAGACAGAGCATGAACGGGGGAGGGGCAGAGAGAGAGGGAGGCACAGAAGCGGAAACAGGCTCCAGGCTCTGAGCCATCAGCCCAGAGCCTGACGCGGGGCTCGAACTCACGGACCGCGAGATCGTGACCTGGCTGAAGTCGGACGCTTAACCGACTGCGCCACCCAGGCGCCCCTTTTTAATTTTATTTATTTATTTATTTATTTATTTATTTATTTTTTTTTTAGGAACTCTACATTTCATTTCACATTTAATTCTGGAAAATCCTAATTGCCATAACACTTTTCTTATTTTGTGTGTGTATCAACTACTGGTAATAGATTTCATTATTTCTATGGTAGTTTTCTATGTTGAGATTGATTAAACATAGAGTAATTTAAACCAATGGTATCAGAAGTCTTTTCTTTTAAGTTTATTTATTTATTTTTGAGAGAGAGAAAGCATAAGTGAGGGAGAAATTCATGGAGAGAGGACAGAGTGAGAATCCCAAGCAGGCTCTGCATCAGCAGTGTAGAGCCCAGCACAGGGCTCAAACTCAGGAACTGTGAGATCATGACCTGAGCCTAAGTCAAACATTTAACCTACTGAGCCAATCAGATGCCCTTCAGAGGTTTTTCAGTGGTTAATATATTTGCGTTCTGTTCCTACTGGTTTTATCTTAGACTTTGTATCTTCTCTTTTTATATATCTTCCCTAGGAGATCCAATCCAATCCCTTGCTATGCTTTACAAAATCTTGACACACCTGACTTTTTTTTTTTTTTTTTTTTTTTAGCAATAGATCTAATGACCTACAGTAGACTACCTGGGTGGCCACAAATATTTAAGCAGAGCACATGTAAATGGAAATACAGGAATTACTAGATTCCATTTACTTCTTAGTTTTCTATCTCTACAGATGTCAGTAAACATAATTCTCTAAGATTTAATAACTGTATTTTATTCAAAATATTTAACAAATTAATGTGCCATATTGATTTTCTCTTCATACAAATTCTTGCATCCATCCATTTTTCATCATTCTGGTGACTATTTCTCTATCCAGGGAACTCTCTAGCTCCTGGATTAAAGTCACACTCCACTCATTCTCTTGGATGTTAATTTTTATATTTGCTTATACATTATCAAGGTATTTTATGGATGCTTTTTCTTTCTTTTTACTGACATATAATTGACATAATATTGATTAGTTTTAGGTGTACAGCACAAAATTGAAATATGTATTACAAATGATCACATTAAGTTTGGCAACATCCAAGGATGTTGCAAAGGATACTCTTTAAAATTATGTATTTTCCATTACATTTTTCCCCACGGCTTATAACTCTCCAGTGTCTCTCAAGTTTACTTAGAATAAGCACCTTAACAAGGCACATACCTTTCTCCAACTGGCTCCTGGCTAGCAAAAGCCTGCATTTTAACCCTTTCCTTCACACAAATATCCCTTAAATTGCAACAGCCTTCCATTTCTGTAAGTGTGACATGTTCTTTCTTTCATGTCTGGTTCTTCATAAACAGCCTTTATTTTGGTATATTAGAACCTGCCTAATTCCTACTCATTCTTAAAATCTCAACTTAAACAAGCACTGGCGTATCACGAATATCTAAGTGCTGTGTCAGAAACCTTGAAAATTTCACCTAGAACACATTAGAGTTTTCCTATTGCACCGTTCACCCTACATCAATGGGAAATATTATATGTTTTCAATATTTATAAGATTGAGTAAATAAACTGTTGAACACACTGATGGATTTACAGAATTATATTAGGGTGTAATTCTGACTTTCTTCCTTGGGTGATTAGATGATAGCAAAAGAATATTTTAAATGCATTTTTAAAAATATGGAGCCAAAATGCTGAGACAATAAATTTATTTGTATTGGCATTGTTTCAAGATTTTAAGTAATATTCAACCATAGTATTCTGGAAACTGATAATAAAATACCCAACCTTTTAAAAAGCCGCCGTACTTTAAGGTGAATAAAATTAGTAGCATCTCTATACTAAAAAATAAATTACAAAGAATGTCCAATAATTAATTTTACGTGGTCAGCAACATCAGCAGCGTTGTCTACATTGGTATTTTTGTAAGATTCTAGTGGATTTACTACTATTTTTCTGCATAAGTTTTCCTTGCATTTATTTGAAAATTCTAATTGTGCCTAGATGAATCTAGTATGGATCAAATGTGATGTTTTTCTTAATTGATAAATATAATTTGGAAAGCAACTGCAGAGCATGTGTTCTCTATCATGTTTTACCACTTTGGTGTTCCTGCTGCTCTTAGAATGAGAACTACTCCCATAATCCTGTTGTGGCCAAGAAAGGAACTGGCATCAAATTTTGCAATACTGAAGCAGAGGCTTTCTTCCTGGAAGGTATGATCAGCAGACAGACTGAGCCATAAACACAGAAATGCCCAGGAATTTCTAGCTTGTCTTGGCATTCTTCCATTCTATCCTCGCATAACTGTCTGTATCCTTAGTACCGTAGGTGTTAAACCCCTCCAGATAGAAATTAGTTTTAGAAAGCAACGAGAGTGTTCACTCTAAATCACCTATGGAGCATCATCTAAGTGTCTTTCGTTGTTGTTTTTCTTCTTCATACTTGGGAGAATTTATGTCCTCATAAAACACTACGTCTGAATTCAAACGGTTATTTTAAACAAAAGTCACACCAACAAAAATAATTTATTATTCACAAAAATGTACTTTCTGTATAAGATTATATGCCTTATTATTTGTATTATACACCAAAATGTAAATTCCTAGAGATAAATAATTTAGCCTTTGCACTGTTACACCCACGGAATATGACTAACACAAACTGTCACTCAATAAATTATATTGACTGATTTTTTTTATATGTGTGATCATTGTTCAAAATGCTGTAAACTTCACATTGAAAAGAACTAGATTGAAGAGAGGTTATTGATAAATAAAGTAGTTTCCTTTTTTACCAGAAGCATGGTAAAAAATTATGTCGGCTGCAGCACTCATTAAATTTTTTTTTTTTACATATAGTATGATATAATATGATGTAACCATACAGAAGAGTACAGAGAATTACCTAAGAAGCCCCCTTGCATAAACAAATCAGCTTTAGCAGTTCCTACCAATGCGTTATTTAATTTAGGATATTTTGAAGTAAAAATTATATATAGGATTGTAAACCTATTTTTACAGCTCCCCATTCCCACACTTCTATCTCCTTCTCTTCCTTCTCTCTCTGAGCTCATGCCATAGCAACCACTAACAAATAAGTGCTTTGTATCCTTCTTCATTAGACTTTTATAGTTTAATTATATAATTGAATCCAGAAGGAATTTATTGTGTGTCTTTAAACTTTACTTGAACTTTGGGATGCCTGAGTGGCTCAGTTGGTTAAGCGACCAGCTTCAGCTCAGGTCATGATCTCACGAGTGAGTTTGAGCCCAGAATCGGGCTCTGTGATGACAGCTCAGAGCCTGGAGCCTGCTTCTGCTTCTGTGTCTCCCTCTCGCTCTCTGCCCCTCCCCCATCTACACTCTGCCTCTTTCAAAAATGAGTAAATGTTAAACAAAAATTTAAAAAAAAAACAACTTAAAATTTAACTGCATACTTATATTAAATGCCCTTCCTTCACTCAACATTGGGTTCTAGAGATTTTGCTGTATTCCTATAACTATTTGTAAATTTTAGGTATGATATAATATTCTATTGTATGGATATTCTGATGTTTTGTATGTTTTGCATTCTTTTCTTGATGGGCAATACATTTTCTAACTTTGTGTCACTGCAACTTATGTTGCAGTTTCTTTGTATATATTCCTTGTGCAGACTTGAAAAAATAAGTGGGGCCTATAATATAGATAGACATGTAGAATATGTATAACCCTTATCTAAAATCCAATATATATTGATAGATTACTTTTCAAAATAGTCACTGATTTTGTTTCCTGGGTGTGTAATACTATCTTCTTTTTTTTTTCCCCCTGTAATTTATATGATGACTCTTGTGATTAAGTATCTTAACAGATAAAACAGTCATGTTTCTTCATCCATGAATTGCCTATATAAGGCATATTTTTTATTTGATTTTTAGTTCTATACATGTGTTACATGTAAATTCTTTAAAATTATTTCTAAAGCCACAGTTTTATATTGCTCAGCAAAATTTTGTTTCTAGTTTATCTATCGTAAGATAAAATATGGCATATTATTCATTGTGAAGTCATGATTTGGTTTGAAGGACTATAATTATTTTGTATTTATTACTTCTCCTTTCTTCACGTTTTTGTGATTACCGTCAATACTTCTCTGGCTTGTTGAGCTATAAAATTTACATATTGGTCAAACATTTTTAAATGAATTATTTTCTACTTACCTCTTTAACTATGAGCCACTGTTTTTATATGCAGTATTTTTATTGCTGTTCAGTTTTAGTGTTTAATATCCAATGTTATCTTAGTCTTTGATACCTCTATTATTTAGAAGTAAATCTCTTTTTTATAGTCCACATATGAAAGACATTTTCTCATTCTTCTTTTTTATTTATCCTTTTTTATAGCACTTTTATTAGAATTTTTTTCACTGTACAATAGCACTGTTTAGCTATTTCATGCGGTGATTTTTCTGAAGTTTTTAGAATATATGTATATCCACCTTGTCAGTTTGTTAATTGCACTGCTGTAATGGTACCTTTTTTCTAATTTTGAGTTTTCTCCTTTTCTTGCTCATGGTATTGGGTTGAAATCTTTCTAGGTGTTGCAGCTTCCTTAATTTTTCCTTATATTTCTATGAATATATTAGTTCTATATCATTGTGGTAGTTTATACCATCATCATTTTCTAATTTCTCCCTTGATTAAAGAAGTTATCTTAAATATTTTAAGGAATTGGTATTAATAGATATGCCTCTCCAGTAACTTTCTGCCAGAAATATAATGTTCCTCCTTTTCTACTAAAATGTTTAAATCATTATATGTTCGGTGTTTTTCCTTTTAAGTTATATATTACGTGGTTTTGTTTATTGAATTAGAAAGGTCTCTATTTGAAAAGTTCTGTTTGTATTTACTTAGTATCATGGTTATATTTTGATACATTGTTCTTTCTTGCACCTCTACAAATATCTAATAAAATGTTGATACTCATTTCTGTGTGTGTGTGTGTGTGTGTGTGTGTGTGTGTGTGTGACAGATAGAGAAAGCATGTATGTATGAACTATCTGCATGTGTTACAATTTGAATCAAGCAAAAGGGGAAACATGTATCTAAATTTAACTCTTCAAATAGAAGTCCTTAAGTGAAAATAATCTGCAAACCATTGATAATTTGTGTAATTTAAGCATATATATTTTAATAGCTATTTTCTTGCTCATTCCCAAATCAGTTTTTTTATGTTTTTCATCACCTTGCAGAGCAATATTTAAAAAAAATCTTCCCTCTCTCCCCCATTAGTAAAGGATACTTATGCTTTCAATGTTAATTACATTTATTTTTTTCTGTCTTTAATATATATATTTATTTATTTATTATCAAGTTGGCTAACGTACAGCGTATATAGTGTGCTCTTGGTTTGGGGGGTAGATTCCTGTGATTCATCGCTTACATACAACACCCAGTGCTCATCCCAACAAGTGCCTTCCTCAATGCCCATTACCCATTTTCTACTCTCCCCCACCTGCCATCAACCCTCAGTTTGTTCTCTGTATTTAGAGTCTCTTATGGTTTGCCTTTCTCTCTGTTTCAAGCTATTTTTTTCCTTTTCCCTTCCCCCATGGTCTTCTGTTAAGTTTCTCAAGTTCCACATATGAGTGAAAACATATGATACCTGTCTTTCTCTGCCTGACCTATTTCACTTAGCATAACACCCTCCAGTTCCATCCGTGTTGTTGCAAATGAGAAAGATTTCATTCTTTCTCATTGCCAAGTAGTATTCCATTGTATATATAAACCACATCTTCTTTATCCATTCGTCAGTTGATGGACATTTAGGCTCTTCCCATAATTTGTCTGTTGTTGAAAGTGCTGCTCTAAACATTGGGGTACAAGTGCCCCCATGCATCAGCACTCCTGTATCCTTTGGATAAATTCCTATTTCTGGGTCATGGGGTATTTATATTTTTGATTTTTTTGAGGAAACTCCACACTGTTTTCCAGAATGGGTGCACCGATTTGCATTCCCACCAAATCACACTTTAGTAGAGCAACATTTATCCAAAGGAATCTTAAGCGTTCCAAAGTGTGATTTACTAAGAACAACAATTCAAGTTGTTTTTAAAAATTTGATGATTTCCAACATGTCATTTCATTTTAGAGAATGGCAAGATTTCTGAGGATCTGAAAATACAGGTCTTCTTGAGTTTCATGCTTGAATTAGATTCTAATGGGAATACATTTCTGGATCCCTTTCAGTGTTTTCATAACAAGTTTCATTTCAGTATTACTGTGCATATGTCTTTGAGGACAGAAAGAGAGAAAAAGGAATAATTTTCTCACCATGAATTCTCATTTTGTTGCCATTTGTACTGACACACAGTTTCATTGTCCTAAAGAACTATGTAGAGCCAGGCTTTCTGTTTAAAACAAGATACTTTTCTTTAAAGTTCAACAAAGAGTGTTTAATGAAAGGGTTTAAAAAATATGTGTTTGCACACTTTAAGTAGTTTTTTGCTCTGGCAAATTTCTTAACTACTCAGTGCTGTAGAATTCTGGAAATAAAAATCTCTAACAAGTACACATAAGGTTATTGTGATGTTTACATTGAAATAAGTTTTGCTGAAATATATATATATATATATATATATATATATATATATACTAAAATATATATACTGAAAAAAATATATATATACTGAAAAATTATAGTAGTGTAATTGTTAGATTTAAAAAAATATTTCCATGGCACGAAGGTGGGAGGTGTTTCCTGTCCTGTTTTTACACATTTGGGAATTTTATTAATAAAGTTACATTAACTACAATCTCCATAAAAAAAATACTTATTCACAGCTCAGCTTAAACAAAAAGATTCATTATATACAGAATTATTTTTCCTTTTCATGTTGAATGCAACCATATTTTTTACATTTCATATCCTGTCTTGCACATTCAACATATTCTGTAAGGATTAGTAGAGATTAATGAGAAAAATGTATAAAAATTTCATTATGAATGAATGCATTTTTCTATCATTGTAATTCACAAATTAAAGTAATGCTTTTTTGTTGTTATTTTTGTTATCATGGCTTTTTATTCTTCTTCACAGTTAAATTGACTTTTACATAGAGTTGTGCTAATGATTAAAAACAGATTTTGTGTAAGGTTTTTTGCACCTAATCTGTCTACCTTTGATTGAGTCTGTCTATTTATGACTGCCTTTGCTCTTGGCATTCTTCCTACAGAAATAGTACCAGGGAAATACTCGTCATTTTTGAGAGACCTATTTAATTATCTAAATTCTTCAATGTAGGCTTCTTTTAGATATATTAATTGATTCTTTCATTAAAAAAAAGTAATTTCATTACTTGCCACATGCCAGGCAGTTTGCTAGGCCTGGAAATGAGAGACAACATGACTCATTCTCAAGGATGTTATAGCTTAATGGCGGTGAGGTAGGCAGAAAGGTTGTAATCTTGCAACAGAATAAGCTATACAAAATATTAAGAGCACAAAATATTACCAAATATATGGTATGTATGTACATATATTTCTTTATTTTCATATGTATGTGCACATATGTTTATATGCACATATATTGTAGATTATATTTTTATATGTATTTATAAATTTTAATGCTGTTGCAAAATATGTGTAAAAATGGCCTTTATGGAGAGTTGAAACTGGACAGGTAGGTAGGTAAAGCAAAGAGGAAAAATATAGTATGGTTTGAAAGGTCTTTTATATTTAATTATGTGTTTAAATAGTTAAATCATTTAGGAGAGATTATATACAGATGGAAGTTTGAGAGGACCTGCGTTTTAAAGACAGATCATGTGATGGGGCGCCTGGGTGGCGCAGTCGGTTAAGCGTCCGACTTCAGCCAGGTCACGATCTCGCGGTCCGTGAGTTCGAGCCCCGCGTCAGGCTCTGGGCTGATGGCTCGGAGCCTGGAGCCTGTTTCCAATTCTGTGTCTCCCTCTCTCTCTGCCCCTCCCCCGTTCATGCTTTGTCTCTGTCTGTCCCAAAAATAAATAAAAAACATTAAAAAAAAAATTTAAAAAAAAAATAAAAAAAAAAATAAAAAAAAAAATAAAGACAGATCATGTGCAAATTATGCAGGCTGTCGTGATTCTAATGCATCTTTTTGTTTCATCAGTTGGCTTGATGCTCCAGATATTAAGCAATTGTTTCTCCGCTCCAAACTCACCATTCTATACTCTCTTTTGATTTGCTAGGATTCTGATAACCACATTTCTTCTTTTCCAGCTGGGTTTATGCAAGGCAATGCCAACAGGAAGTACGAGACAGAGACTGTAATGGTATAAAAGAAAGATGAGAATTACTTCTGTGTACTTCTTAGGGATACCTTGTAGGCTTCCTCATTCAATGGGCAGCTGTCCAGCAGTGCTTCTTTATCTCAGGGGCAGCAATTCCTTTTTGTAACAGTTGATGAGTCAAGTCCAGTTTTTCTAGTGTGCACAGCCAGCCTCACTGTGTTCAGCCTCAGAGACACACACACCAGCCAGCTGGTACCCCTCTTCAAAGGTGTGAGTGTCAGCTCTGGACTGGGGGGAGGAAGGGGGGGTTCTGAACTCAGAGATAATAGCTCCAGCCAGGGTATCACCTCCACTTCTGAGCTCTGAGTTTTAGCTCGGGGAGCCCCTTTTAGAAATTTCTAAGTTTGAATTCTTACAACTACTTTAGTTTATTTCCTCAGCACTTAAGCAGATGCAGCTTGAAGTTTATACTTCAATGATCCCTTAAAATTCTCTTACCTTTCAGTTGTCTAGATTAAGAATCTTCTATTTAGTTAATAATGTCTTACATTAAATTTTCTTTTCTTTTCTTTTCTTTTCTTTCTTTCGTTCTTTCTTCCTTTCTTTCTTTTTTTCTTTCTTTTCTAACTTCTGTGGCTTTTTGACTGGGCACCAACTGGAATTAACCAATGCTTTTCACAACTAGGAAATCATACCTCAAATACAGTACTTGTTTATTATAAAGATCCTTCTCTGAGATTTAAATCCTATTGTTCTGGGTCTGGATATACATGTATTTTTCAAAACCTCATATGATTCTGGTGACTGGTCAAGTTTTAGCAGTGGTCTTATAAACCTTTAGGAATCCCTTTAAGTGTTTCTTAACTGAATCATTTTAGAAAGATATTTTTATAATACATGACCCTTTTTTTCTTTCTTTTTCAAATATAATTTATTGTCAAATTGGTTTCCATACAACACCCAGTGCTCATCCCAACAGGTGCCCTCCTTAAAGCCCATCACCCACTTTCCCCTCTCCCCCACCCCCCATCAACCCTCAGTTTGTTCTCAGTATTTAAGAGTCTCTTATGGTATGCCTCCTTCCCTCTCTGTAACTTTTTTCCCCCATTCCGCTCCCCCCTGGTCTTCTGTTAAGTTTCTCAAGATCCACATATGAGTGAAAATATATGGTATCTGTCTTTCTCTGCCTGACTTATTTCAGTTAGCATAACACTCTCCAGTTCCATCCACATTGCTAAAAATGGCCAGATTTCATTCTTTCTCATTGCCAAGTAGTATTCCATTGTATACATTAACCACATCTTCTTTATCCATTCGTCAGTTGATGGACATTTAGGCTCTTTCCATAATTTGGCTATTGTTGAGAGTGCTGCTATAAACATTGGGGTACAAGTGCCCCTATGCATCAGCACTTCTTATCCCTTGGGTAAATTCCTAGCAGTGCTATTGCTGGGTCATAGGGTAGATCTATTTTTAATTTTTTGAGGAACCTCCACACTGTTTTCCAGAGTGGCTGCACCAGTTTACATTCCCACCAACAGTGCAAGAGGGTTACTGTTTCTTCACATCCTGCCAGCATCTATAGTCTCCTGATTTGTTCACTACAAAGACCCCAAATAACTGAAGTAATATTGAAGAAGAAAACCAAAGTGGGAGGCATCACAATCCCGGTAGCCTCTACCACAAAGCTATAATCATTAAGACAGTACGGTATTGGCACAAAAACAGACACAGAGACCAATGGAATAGAATAGAGACTCCAGAATTGGACCCACAAATGTATGGCCAACTAATCTTTGACAAAGCAGGAAGGAATATCCAATGGAAAAAAAAGACAGTGTCTTTAACAAATGGTGCTGGAAGAACTGGACAGCAACATGCATAAGAATGAAACTAGACCACTTTCTTACACCCTTCACAAAAATAAACTCAAAATGGATAAAGGACCTGAATGTGAGACAGGAAATCATCAAAACCCTAGAGGAGAAAGCAGGAGAAAACCTCTCTGACCTCAGCCACAGCAATTTCTTACTTGACACATCTTCACACATTTTTTAAAAGCAAAAATGAACTATTGGGACTTCCTCAAGATAAAAAGCTTCTGCACTGCAAAGGAAACAATCAACAAAACTAAAAGGCAACTGACGGAATGGGAAAAGATATTTGCAAATGACATATCGGATAAAGGGCTAGTATCCAATATCTATAAAGAACTCACCAAACTCCACAGCTTAAAAACAAATAATCCAGTGAAGAAATGGGAAGAAGACATGCATAGACACTTTTCTAAAGAAGACATCCAGATGGCCAACAGGCACATGAAAAGATTCCCAACGTCACTCCTCATCAGGGAAATACAAATCCAAACCACACTGAGATACCACCTCACGCCAGTCAGAGTGGCTAAATCCATGACCATTTGAAATAATTTTGTTGGGGGAAAGGCTGGAAACTTGAGGTTGAGTTATAAGACTTCATGTGTGAGGTCTAGGCTGAGCCATAGAATTTAGGCTGGATAATTGGAGGAGCCATTTGCAAATATAAAGCTAATGGGTAAAGGCAATACTTAGTTAAAACTGATTATTAGTAGTTTCATCAATGTTTTAGGAAAATTATCTTCATTTTTAGATTATATTTGCCCCACAATCCTTCTCTATGAATGACTGTCTCCCCAAAGGGACTATATTCTAGTCAATGGCAAGAACCAGGGATTCTGTCTTTTGTTTTCCTAGATTAGATGCAGCTATATGGTAAACATCCAGTACATGTTTGCTAAATTAAAAAAAAAAAAAGCTATAAGGAAATACACATGCACACTTGCTTAATACATTGCCTCACATTTAAAATTTGAGTCTTTTAAACTACATATAAAACATGTACAGCTTTTATTATGCATCTAATCTGGATTGTGTTATGCCACAAGAGAGATTATATAATCAAAAATTACCAAGATTCCACTTAAATAGAGCATGTGTTCATAATATTCTATTTGAGATCTAATTAAATTTTAAGTACAATTCTAGAATACACTCATTCTGAGGTTTTGTTGGACTCCACAAACTCTCCATCTGAGCCTAGCTGTTAAAATTTCTTTTTAAGTTAACTGTGTTAACATCTTTCCTAATTTATTCTCCAGAGCAGTAGAGTCCCCTACTGCTTGTCTGTTTTAGTGTTTAATTGCTTCACAGACTCTCAGATTGAATTCTGTAGCAATTTACTTTGATCTCCTGGTGAAACAGTGAGATTTTCAGCATGAATTAAACAAAAATGGAAATGTTAATAAGTAAAAGTTGTAAGGTTTCCTGAAACACTCCATCCTTTCATTTGATTGGAAGCTCACAGTGAATTAATCAATATTATAGAATGTTGTTAGCAGATTTACGATTCCATTACAAGGAAGTAAAGACTACTTAAGCTATCCCCAGTTCAAAATTTCTGACTGCACCCACTTACCTGAAAGAGGAATCGCTGTCTCATATTGAGAATTAATTATAAAGTTCTTTATAATCTTCTAAATCAGCTTTTCAGATTTTCCCTGAGTTATTAAACTGACCAATGCACATGCTTTGCACTATGTTTAAAATCTTCTATTGAATAGTGCAAGATCTGAAGGGTTGAGTATATGTCACCAAGTTAAAGAACTAAATAACAAATGGAATTTTAAAATAAAATAGTATGAATTTTGTATACAATGCCAAATTTCTGAATTTTAATTACAAGGGCTAACACCTAATAGTTTTATTCATTGGGAAGATACTCAAAGCATTAGACTCATGTTTAATATTCTGTATTCCTGCATTTTCTGAATCAGTATTAAAAATTCATAGAATAATTGTACTCTATATTGATACCCAATAATCATAACAAATAAGAAGCAAATTTAATTTTCCTAACCTAGACCTATAATTTCCAATCAGACTTTCAAAAGTAACTACTCGTACCAAATGGACTTTTACCCTTTGGAAGGCAAGGACTGCCATCCACTGTGTGAGAGGCAACTAACCTGAAATTTGATTAGAGTGAGGTGATTCTAACTGAATTATCTTGTATATAAAACTATTGCAAATAAAAATGTGAATGTAATTTTAATCAGTAAAATTCTAAATGGAAAAAGAATATTGACTAAATTTGTATATATTGTACAGATAATTTTAAAAATCAACATCTAATCCTTGAATCTTTGCTTTAATTCACCTCATTTTCATTCTGATTACAGATTTTTGTATTTCAGAAACTTCAAGAACTATGTTGATGAACTCAATATTAAAAATATCATACTGATTTGAAATCTTATTAAGGCTTTATTTCAGTAGAAAGAACTGTCCTGAGATGTTCTATATCTGCCCCTGTTGTCTACCATTTGTTAGACCCATGTGGCTACTGAGTGTATGGAATGTGGCCAGTGTGACTGTAAAAGTTATTTTTTTTAAATTTAAGTGTAAGTAAATTAAACTCATATAGTCTCATGTGGCTCATAGCCACTGTATCTGTAGGACAGCAGGGCTCTGTAGTATTATTAGTTAACTCTATTATTTTTTCTTATTCTTCTGAAGTTCCAAAGCAAATAGGTATGTTATTTCTTTACTTTTGGTTTTGTTTTATTTCAAGTTTTTAGGTAAATTCCAGTTAGTTAACATATAGTATAATATTAGTTTTGGGAGTAGAATTTAGTGATTCATCACTTATACAGAACACCCAGTGCTCATCATAAGTGCCCTCCTTAATACCCATCACCCATTTAGCCCATCTCTGCCCACCTTCCCTTCTGATAAATTATATATAGTAATTTTTCATAGGTTCTCTCACAGTGCTTCCAAAGTTTGAAATTATCTGTGAATAATAAAGGTGTTTGTTTCAGTTAAAAAAGAAAGAAGAAGAAACAGCTGCAGTCCATGTTAAAATAACAAACCCATTGTCACTGGAACTTGCTGTTGAGATATTAAAATATCATTTCCCCACATTGTTCAGTGTATTATAGAATGCATAAAAATTGAAGCAGTTTTGTATAAGATGAAAAAAAAGATAACACATATATTAAAAGTGTCCATGGGGAAAAGATAATGAGAGGATTTATCTCTTGCACATATAATTCTTGGATTTATATCCATATTAAAGATTTCCAAAGCAATTCACTGAGTTTATTTCTGCATTGTAGGCAGTGAAAATGCCATCTCCAGGTTTCACATTTCATTAAATCATTTAATCAGTTGATATGACTACTTAATTTTAAAGAAAGGAACTGAATCAAGTTTCATAATTTATAATTGACTTATCTTAATATATGCTACCTCCAGGGTACAGAGCATTCTTAGGTTTTCACTGGGAATAGAGTATCTCCATAGTCCACTCTATTCCTTTCCTGAACAGTTGGACTTAGTACTTGAATCTCTGTCTTGGAACAGAATTTTCAGAAATATTTCTCAAACTCTAAATCCTTGTGAAGTTCATGCCCTAAGCTCATACTTGATGAATTGCACTACAATTAAGTTGAACAAGGTGGGCCCTTTATTTTAACTCATAAGGAAAAGAAAACACACACACACACACACACACACACACACACACGCACAAAGGTATATATACACATAAGTAAAGAATATATCCAAAATAATATTTTCACAGTGATTATCATATGAAAATGGAACTAATAATCATTGCTTTACTATTCTTCTTTTATAAATTCTTCACAGAATTTTAATAGACACTAGCAGTAGAGAATTTAAATTAACATTGACATATGGGAGTCAAATTTTATGTTTCACACTAAATGATTTTCCTTAATGTGAATATTTAAAAAATATTTATCAGTGCATATGCTAATAATATTTATGAATAATTTTGAGGAAATATGTGAAAAATAATTGAAATCAATAGTTTATCATGCATTCATTCTTTATCAAGTCTCACATTTAAGACTCCATACACAAGGATTAACTTATTTTACAATATATTTCATTGAAAATGTCATTATTTAACATTTGAGATACTGATTTTATTTATTTTTTCCCAGTGTTATTTGTATTCTTTATTGCTTCATATCTTAATTCGTATATTTTTATTTCTTCTTTAAAGGATGCATTATTCAAATACAAAAACAACTTTTATTATCTTTTTTTGTTGAGGCATAGGTGACATAAAACATATCAGTTTCAGTGTGCAACATACTTATTCAATATTTATGTATATATTGTGAAATGATTGCCACAGTAAGTCCAGTTAACATCCATTACCACATATAGTTACAATTTTTTTCTTATGATGAAAAGTTTTAATATCAGCTCTTTAAGCAACATTCAAATATACAATAAAGTATTAATTATGCTGTCCATTATATATCCAGGACTTATTTATTTTATAGCTGGAAGTTTGTACCTTTTGACCCCCTTCATTCATTTTGCCAACCCCCATCCCCTGCCTCTGGCAACCACCAATCTGTTGTCTAAGTTTGTTTTAGTTTGTTTTTAAATTCTACATGTAAGTGAGATCATATGTTATATGTCTTTCTGTCTATTTCACTGAGCACAATGCCCTCAAGGTCCATCTGTGTTGTCATAAAAGCCAAAATTTCTTTCTTTTTTATGGAAAATAGCTCTGTAAATAAATGACATTAGAGTGTTTATTTTAGGGCTTTAAAAAGTATTCATCATGTTAAATTATTATTAATATTGTTATGGAATATATCTTCTAGAGATATAACAACTCCTTGAAGCAATTTGATCTCTCAATGCATCCAAATGCAACGTGTAAAAAATTTGAATTGAAATAGTCCATCTACCCTAAATAATATAGATAATTGAATCATGACATATCTTTATTGCAATGTTCTGCTACTCTTTCATTACCAGAACTCTCATTCCACCATGCCCGATGCTTACCCTAGGACATGATTTGGCCTTTAACTTTGGCAGAAATTAATGCTAGCCAACATGCAAAGGAGGAAGTTATAGCCAGGAGCAGGAAACATTTTCCAGTCCTCTCCCTCCACCTTTCATGTAGGTGACTCACTACAGCTCTTCTTTCCAGTATGTCAGTGAATCATTTCTTGACTGAGTTGCTAACATATGTTGGTATGCCTTCCTACACATTCTCATCTGTCAGTTGTTTATTTTCTTGACAATCTTAGGAAACCACATGTTTAAAATAAGAAAGGCAAGTGACTGGAGCAATTGGTATTATCTTGACTACTATAACACACATTCTACTTTTTTCAGGATAAAGTCAATTACACACAACAAATATTTTGTTTTGATATTCTTGTTTTCACAATAAACATGCCACAGTTTACTAATTTATGAAATCCATTGTGTGATTGAGAATTCCTCCTAAATAATGTGGAATAAAGAATACAAAATGAATTATTTACCCAAATAGGGAGACCATTTTTAAAAGGATATGTCAGCTCTTATGCTGAATTAAAGAACCAAAATGTTGACTTCTGATACTAATGTAGGTTTGCTGGTTCAGTTTTGTTTGCTTATTTGAAATGATTGAAAAATATTATATGAAACCATGAAAATAATTGATTGAAAAAACAGATCAAATAAAATTAAGTCTATTTGTCTATAATACAAAATAACAGATTTTTAAGTGTGTGTGTGTGTGTGTGTGTGCTCGTGTGTATTCTCATTTTACTCTTAGGATTTCTGTTATTGGGATTGTGTAGAATTTATATAAGGCACTTGTACTTCCAAAACCCTCTATAGAAAATCTGATGTTTTGTGTTTGAAAATAACTTCTTTAATATGCTTACTAAAATATGTGCTTAGTTATGCTAAATCTACATAATGTATTATGTTTAGGACCTATTTTACCTTTAATTTTACTAAGAAAATAAGGTTAGAAAATATGAGAAGCAGAAAATTATAGCTTCTTTATTTCAATATGTCTTTGGAATATCACTTTACTATTTTCTGTTTTTTTTTTAATTTTTTGTATCTGTAAATAAAGTTTTATTGGAACACAGTCATGCTTATTCATGAACATGGTGTCCATGGCTGCATTTGCACTTCAGTGGAAGAGTTGAGTAGTTGCAACATAGAGACTTTATAGCTTGCAAAGTATGAAATATTTACTATTTATTTTAGGTTTAAACCATTTATTTATTTATTATTTATTTATTATTTTTTTTATTTGCAAGTTAGTTAACATACAGTGTAGTCTTGAGGTAGAACCCAGTGATTCTTCATTTACATGTAACACCCAGTGCTTATCCCAACAAGGGATAAGGCCCATCACCCATTTGCCCCAGTCTCATCAACTGTCAGTTTATTCTCTGTACTTAAGAATTTCTTGTGGGAGCACCTGGGTGGCTTAGTCAGTTAAGATCTCACAGTTTGAGGGATCAAGCCCTGCATCAGGCCTGTGCTGACAGCTCAGAGTCTGCTTGGGATTCTCTCACTTTCCTCTCTCTGCCCCTCCCCGGCTCATGTGCTCGCTCTCTCTCTCTCTCTCTCTGAACTTAGAAACACTGGCTCTAGTAAATCACTCAAAGCATCACATACTGTGAAGAAGGCAAAACTGAAAAAGAACACCAACCTTACAGATGTCTAAAATGAACCCTCTTAATGATAAGAGTAAATTGCTAGTACTTACATTGCTAGCAAGAAGGGGGGAGCCTTAAATTTCTCAAGACAATTTTATCCTTCAGAGCTTCTATAAGTTTTACAACACAAAGTTTGGCCAAAGGGTGGAGGGTGGGGGGAAGCATGATAAAAAACCAAAATCAAACCCAAGAGAAAAAAAAAAGGCAAATGGGAACAGACTATCAGAAAACCCAAACAAAGGCATGGTGAGACAGAACTTTAAAATATTTATCATTTGTATGTTGAAGAAATAGAGAACTTTGGAGAATCTACAGAAGTAACCAAATGGAAATTCAATTTATTTCTAGATATTTTGTTGATTTTGATATTATTTTATATGGTACTTTTTTTCCAATTTGTATTATCTTAGATTGTTCAGTGATTTCACATAATCTTAGATTATTGCTTTTTTTAAGGATATGCAGTTGACTTTTATAAAATGATATATGACCTTGCTATATTTACTCATTAATACCAATAGTTAATGTATTCTTTTGCATTTTCAAAAATTAGCTTTCAGGGAACCAGTGTTTTCTATGTATATATATAATTGTGTGTGTGTGTGTGTGTGTGTGTGTGTGTGTGCGCGCGCGCGCATGCACACGCGCGCTGGTTGCCCAGGTGTATTCAATTTATGAAGGAAAAAAAAAACCTCCAAAAAAAAAAAAAAGAAAAGAAAAAGCAAGATAGATATGATTAAATCTCCCAAAATAAGCTGCAGACATTCAGAGAGATGGAAATATAAAAGCAAAGTTTGTAATCAGTTAT
Organism: Neofelis nebulosa; assembly: GCF_028018385.1. Taxonomy (NCBI): domain Eukaryota; kingdom Metazoa; phylum Chordata; class Mammalia; order Carnivora; family Felidae; genus Neofelis; species Neofelis nebulosa. Next base: position 19,294,831 of record NC_080782.1, read on the forward strand.
TTAAGAAAGGTATGTCATCAAAAGGATGGGGAAGTATGAATAAAATAAGTATAAATCTATAACAGAAATATGGTGTGGAAACTGCTGAATCTAAATGACAATATTCAAATCTTAACTTACCAGACAAAAGGGAAAAATTACCCATGAACAAACACCATTAGAATAAAATGCTTTGTTTAAGTAAAAATGATGACCAAAGAACCTGGAATACTTTATAGTAGATAGATATCAGATTAGGCTTCTGTAGTAAATTAAAATTTCAGTCAAGAGAGAGAATCGAATATAAATATTTTCAAGCAAACTATAAAATTTTTCACAGTTTAGATCTTGATTGAAATTTTAAAAAAAAATTTTTGTAAGCAACAAAAAGAAAGAATGGAGAGAAAGAAACACAATAAAAATACAATTTAATGAGATGTACTGATATTTTAAATTAAATAATGAAAATGAAACAATAACCATTTTGTGATAAATTGAAACAACTAGCCTCTTCTAAGCAATAGCAGAGAATGTGACTTTTTTCTGTGGGGTTATAATGCTATAATCATTATTTTGTTCCAAAAAAGATAGAAAGTGTGAATATATTCAAAGAACTCAATGATATATGTAAAAATTTTGCATAAGCACTAAAAACTATTATCTATTTTAAAGTATTTTGAATAAAAGAAGTGAAAACATTTTAAACTTTATTGGTCGAACAGAAATGAGGATAGGGTAAATAAAAAGCTTGAAGCACAGAAAATACCCACAAAATAGCAGATTTGCCAATTTCTTTTGTGATCACAATAAGTAAAGCATATAAGAGCTACTTCTAGGAAAAGGTATATAGACTTGAATGCAATATAATAAGAAAACAAGTATGTAAAAATGAAATGGAAAGGAGATGAAATTCAAACATGGTAAAACAAATGACGTGGTAATGAGAAAGGAGAAAAAATTAATTGCCCAATTTATAATTGGCAAAAAGGAGAAGGAGCATAAACTTCCCTAAAATATTGAACTGTATAAATGAAAAGTAAATTGATACAGAAATAATGTGAATTATTTATATTGGCTCTAGATAATTTAGAAACCAAAATTTAGTATAAATATCAGAAATATTAAAACTGTTGTATAGAGGGCAGCCTGGGTGGCTCAGTTGGTTAAGCATCCAATTGGATTTTGGCTCAGGTCATGATCTCTTAGTTCGAGGGTTCCAGCCTCACACTAGGCTCTGTGCTGACAGCTTGGAATGGCTTGGGATTCTCTCTGCCACTCCTCTGTTCTTTCTCTCTCTCTCTCTCAATCAAAAATAAATGAATAAACATTAGAAAAAAGTTATATAGAAACAGAACATACACAAATCACCTCAGACAGAGAAGTTTCTATAAAGGTTCAAACCATGTGATTTTGTTATCATAAAGTTCTAAAGGCTATAAAAAGATAGTGTTAGCATCTCTTTTACAGTAGAGAAAGTGCAAGATCTCCCTTATAAATATTTTGTAAACAGTTACTAGAGACAACTAGAAGTATGAATTTATCAATTGTTATTTATTCATCATTGTAAAATAGATATATTCCAAGAATGTAAAAATAGCTAATCATAGATTCTATTATATTCACAATAATAAAGACTTTTAAAACATGAAATATTTTCTAAACCTGTTCCTAGGTATGTTTGCTTGTACACTGGATTTGCATATGCAAAATTGTGGAAATAATTGGAGGCAAGTGATGATTATATCTTCCTCCAGAAAAGAAGGAAGGTCCAATGAAGGTTTTTTTCTTTATAATTATAATGCTGGTTGATTGCTAAACAATTAGTTAGGTTTGAGCTTGGTAGTTTTATTTTGTATCTTACTAACATATGTATTGTTTATCGAGGGCTGAATTAAATTTATTTGTAATCTAATTAGAAATGTATAAAGCAGAAACATTTTCTTAGAAACTGTGGATCATGGAAGCAATTCAAGGTCCACACAGCACAAGGAAAAAGCTAAGTATCTGACTTTGGGTACCCACATTCTCACTTTGATCTAAGCATTTTGACTTAAAATGGTAAGGGGATCCATGTCTGATTTATGTATCTATTACATTTGGTTGTTTTTTATATAATTTAAAGCTGTGTGTCTCATAGAAGTCCTTGTAAAAATAAGTAAATTTTAAAAATCTGTTTAAAAAATATTAAGGGGTGCCTGGGTGGCTCAGTAGGTTAAACATCCAATTTCGGCTCAGGTCATGATCTCAAGGTTCGTGAGTTTGAGCCCCACATCAGCCTCTCTGCTGATAGCTCAGAGCCTGGAGCCTTTCAGATTCTGTGTCTTCCTCTCTCTCTGTCCCTCCCCTGTTTGCATTCTGTGTCTTTTTCTCAAAAATAAATAAATATTAATTTTTTAAACATTAAAATGTAAAACCTATTAATTGACATGCCATAAATGGGTCTACAAATGGCCAAATAATCTTTGACAAAAGAGAAAAGAATATCTAATGGAAAAAAGTGTCTTTAGCAAATGGTGTTGGGAAAACTGGACAGTGACATACAGAAGAATGAAACCAGACCACTTTCTTACACTTTACACAAAAATAAATTCAAAATGAATGAAAGATAGAAATATAAGACAGGAAACCATAAATATCCTAGAGGAGAACACAGGCAGCAACTCTTTTGACCTTGGCTGCAGCAACTTCTTACTAACTATGTCTCTGGAAGCAAGGGAAACAAAAGCAAAAATGAACGATCTCATCAAGATTAAAAGCTTCTGCACAGCAAAGAAAACAATCAACAAAACTAAAAGGAAACCAACGAAATAGGAGAAAATATTTGCAAATAACATATCAGATAAAGGGTTAGTATCCAAAATCCATAAAGAACTTATCAAACTCAACAACCCCCCCCCCAAAAAAAAATAATCCAGTGAAGAAATGGGCAAAAGACATGCATAGACACTTTTCCAAAGACATTCAGATGTCTCACAGACACATAAAAAGATGCTCAACATCACTCATCATCAGGGAAATACAAATCAAACCCACAATGAGATACCACCTGACACCTGTCAGAATGGCTAAAATTACCAACTCTGGAAACAACAGATGTTGGCAAGGATGTGCAGAAAGGAGAACATGTTTGCACCATTGCTGGGAATGTAAACTGGTCCAGTTACTCTGGAGAACAGTACTAAGCATCCTCAAAGAATTAAAAATAGAAGTATCCTATGACCCAATAATTGTACTACTAGGTATTTATTCAAAGGATACAAAGTGCTGACTTGAAAGGGCACATGCACCCCAATGTTTATAGCAGTGGTATCAACAATAGTGAAATTTTAGAATGAGCCCAAATGTCGATTGACCGATGGATGGATAAAGAAGACGTGGTGTGTATATACATACATATATTATATATACATACATATATTATGTATATATAATATATGTATGTATATACATATATATAGTAGATCAAAAAGTGATCAAAAAGAATGAAATCTTGTCATTTGCAACGACATGATGGAACTGTAGTGTATTATGCTAAGTGAGATAAGTCAGTCAGAGAAAGACAAATATCATATGATTTCACTCATGTGGAATTTAAGAAACAAAACACATGAACATAGAGGAAGGGAAAGAAAAATAAAAACAGAGAGGGCAGCAAGTCATAAGAGATTCTTAACTACAGAGAACAAACTGAGGGTTGCTGGAGGGGAGGTGGGCTGGGGATGGGATGGGTTATTGACATTAAGGAGGACACTTGTTGGGAGGAGCACTGTTGTATGTAAGTGGTGAATCATGAAAATCTACTTCTGAAACCAATATTGCACTGTATGTTAACTAACTTGAATGTAAATTTAAAAACATAATTAAATCAGAAAGTCAAGTAATTTGATTCTATCTAATTCTCATATCTTACAAAGTGGAAAATATCCTGTCTTTTCATATCTTACAAAGTGGAAAATATCCTGTCTTTTCCCTCAGTGTCAAAATGTGATTTGTGGACTCCTTTTGTCAGTATTTCCAATGACACTGGGAGGCAGATTCCTTGATCCAAAATAAGACATTCTAATTTGGAATCCAAGGGAGTCCGATCCCCAATCTTCATTTTTTATAATTTTGCTAATTGATTTGTAACTATCTTTTAATATTTTTTAATGTTTATTATTTTTGAGAGAGAGAGAGAGAGTGAGTGGGGGACAGGAAGATAGAACAGCAGTTCCAGAATCCGAAGCAGGTTCCAGGCTCTGAATTGTCAGCACAGAACCCAACGCGGGGCTCAAACCCCTGAACTGAGAAATCATGACCTGAGCCAAAGTCGGATGCTCAACTGACTGAGCCACCCAGGTGCCCCTGATTCTCAACTATTTTAAACATACAAAACTAAAATTTGTGTAATTATTTTTTAATTATTTGATTTTGTAGTGTTATAAAAGTACCTAGTATTGGGCAAAATATTCTTACAGGCCCCTCTTCACACCTTAATTTTACTTCATGTACACTCTTATTATTAAAGGATGACTACACCGAGGATGGAATTTTTTTAATATGAAGTTATGATTCTGAGAAAAAGTAAATTCGGATATATATTTTATACTATATCACCTATATTTTAAATTTGCTTATTATTGAAGTTAAGGAAAACAATGTAAGAAAAGACTTGTGGAAATAAACTACAAAAATGCTTTTTCCTCAGATAAAGATAAGTTAAAGAAAATAGAATAGGTTTGGAAATAATCTTTTTCAGCCAACTAGGGTGGAAGGTGATGTGGGGAAAATATCCCAAATGATTCAGTTAACATTTTTAAAAGGTAGGATAAAGTGTCTTAAAGTAATATATCTAGAGTATTAGAGTGTAAAATAATAAAATGAGAAGTATCCGATATAATGTACAATTGTATGTAATTACCTTTTATGAATCCCTTGAAGTTAAAAAAAAAAGAAATCTGGCCAGTATTAAGCCACCTCACGCTGACGAATACAGATCATTTGAGTGGATGTTGTCATCAATTTTATGGACTTCCATGAAACAACTGGATTGCTTTTTTACATTGATGGCACCAGGCATCCCAAGTTTATACTCACTAGCTTAGCAAATGCCACGTATTAATGAAACAAAGCTGCATTTTGCACCTTCATTTCACATAAGCTGAAATCCCTGGAAACAAAGTCACTTTTGGAATAGTTTTTTATTGTAGATAGGATAAGACCAAACTTACCAGTTTCACTTTTACAAGCACACATATGCACAAATCATGTCATACCTAATCAAAGAAAATGAAACATTGCTATGTGATTATAACAAACATGATATGGAAGAGAATCCAATTGTATATTAACTACAAGAATGGGTTTCTTCAACGAAATTACTGTGAAGGAAATTAGATTTCACTATACCCTACAAATGTGTCATTAATAGCTGTGTTACCTTGGTCTAAACAATTCTAAGGATTTTATTTTTCTCAGTTTTGGAACCCAGGGGATTAATTTAGAAACTCCTCTAATACATTTTCCAGCATTAATTATCTGTGGTTCTATTTAGACAATACGAAAAAAAAATATATAGGACATAAAAAACTTAACATAGCTATAAAAAGTTGAAATAAAGAACCAAAATTCTATCTTTTATTAAAATTTTAGGCTTTAGTTAAAGAGTTACTTAGGTGAACTCTATCCTCCATCTCAAAAAATCTATGAAAGTAAAATGTGCTACTTAGGAATATGTTTCACTGCCCGTAGGTGTCATGACAGAAGGAAAACATCCTCATGTTCATCACTTATTTTCCATGGAGATGAGAATGCAAAGCCATTGTAGCTAGGAGTTGACCATCTCTACCAATTAGTCACTCTCCTCTCCTCAAGTCAGGGAAGTCAACCTAGGGAAACTGGACTGACACCCCACCTGATAGCAATGAGGCACCCTTTCCCTTCCTCACTGGGTGGTGTCAGAGGAGGCCAGATAGGGTCAGGACTTTCCCCACCATGCGACAGTAGCAGTAAACGGACATCATTCCCTTTTGCATCTGGTTTGATATCAGTGGAAGATTAGCGAGGAGCCTGAGTGCTAATATCCATGTCAGTGGAGGCTAAGGGGAGAACCTGGCCTTCTTGGGAGGTGGGCATCATCACAGTGATGCCAGATTGTCAGGAGCCATTTGTTTAGTAAACCTAAATTAACAGGAAGTGATTTCATTAATGGATAGTGCTGCTTGATAAGCTCATTCCAATTCAGGGCTTATTTTTAAAGTGTCCTTAACCTATGGGGAATAGGCTGAAGAACTGAGTCTGATTTAGTGGAAATTGCTTGACATGGATATTATATCTGGGAACATCGAGACATAGAGGGCTTTCTCTTGAGCTGTAAGGACCCCTCCAAGCCGCAGGGTTCTCCTTGAAGAACAGACAGGGGTAGACAGTGGCATGCATACCTGAAGCTAGGCTCCGGAGGTATTGGGCCCAGTTAGAGAAGGGAACTCAACTCAGCGAATCCTTCTGCACCTGGGCAGCTCTCAGACTGGCCAGGACAAGGACACAGAGAGAAAGACTTACCTAACTTGTGAGGGCTAGAGATATGGGATGTACCATGGGCATAAGCTGATGTCCTGTCCCCCAGAGACGAGAAGCCCCATATAGTAGTTACCTCAAGTCAGGGCAAATTCATGTAGCCCAAATCACCCCCAGATCCAGTGTAAACTGGATGAACTATTCAAAGTGACACATAGTGCTCGTGACAAGTAGTTTCAAAGAAATTCCAAAGTTACCTTGACAGCCCGTAAGGAACATTTTGCATTTTCCTTTCTTTCTACTCTCCACAGTTGTGCTGGACTCTCTTCCTTTTTACCTCTTGCTCACAGCAACTGTCACCCTCAGTTGTTTATTATGTCACTCAACAGCCTCAAATATTTTCCATTTCCCATCACCCAGATTCTCTAGTCCCAGAGCAAAATCATCTGCACCACCTAGGAACTTGTTAGAAAAGCAGGTCCTCAGACACCATTGCAGACCTTCTGAAGTAGAAACTCTGAGAGTTTTAACAACCCCCCTAAGGGATTCAGAGGCACAGTTGAACCACTGCTTTACTTCAAAGAAGAGCCCAAGAGCTAATTTAAGAAAAGCCAATCAACAAAACAAAAAGAAAAAAAAAAAAAACACCTGACAGTAGAGAGTCAGCATCCCCCTTTCACCAAATAAGATTCCATTTTGTCTCATATCAATAATGTCCAGGTTTTAATAAAAATCACTTATTATAGCTAGAAGCAGGAAAATCTGAAATTGAGTCAGCAGATGACAGCCCTGAGATGACACAGATGTTAGAATGATCTGACAAGGATTTTAAAACAGACGTCGTAAAAATGCTTCATGAGCTATTATGAACATGCTTGAGGCAATTGAGTTGATGTGAAGACTTAGAATAAGCAAAAGAGGAGTCTCAGCAAAGAAAATAAAGATACAGAGAAGAGACAAATGGAAATCTTCGAACTTAAAAAGACAACAACTGGAATAAAAATCTTAATGTTTCAGGCACCAAGTAAAGGGATTTGCAAACATGGTCTTATTTTCTCTTCATAACACCATGAGATGGAGAAGAGAAGTCTCTTGTTTAAGCTCTCACAGCTGCTAAGAGCTGGGGTAGGGTCTCAGTTTCAAGTAGATTTGTAAAAAAAGCACTTGCTGCAGCTACATTGTACAACTTCCTGAAGAAACTATCTAAAACACAGGATAAAAAAATATGTACAAGAATATGCACGGCAGCATTGTTCAGAGTGGAGAGAAAGAAAAAATAATAAATGTCCACCATCAGGATAATGACTAAATTAATTATAGTATATCCACACCTTAAAATATTTTGTAGCTGTCAAAAAACAATGAATTAAAACTGGTGCCAGTTGAAAAAAAAAAACCTCAGCGTCTGAGTACAATGGCCAAATTGGAAGGATTGAGTAAAGAATCTGTGAATATGAGGACAGAAAATACCTAATCTTAACATAAGAGATAAATGTACTGGAAAATTGTTTTTAAAAGAACAGAGCTTCTGGGGCGCCTGGGTGGCTCAGTCGGTTAGGTGGCTGACTTCGGCTCAGGTCATGATCTCGCGGTCCGTGAGTTCGAGCCCTGCATCGGGCTCTGTGCTGATAGCTCTGAGCCTGGAGTCTGCTTCTGTTTCTGTCTCCCCCTCTCTCTGACCCTCCCCCGTTCATGCTCTGTCTCTCTCTGCCTTTCAAAAATGAATAAATGTTAAAAATAATAATGATAAAAAAAGAACAGAGCTTCTGGGATAAGTGAGACTATAACAACAATAACTCACATTTGAAATCCATCAATCTATCTACCTGTCTACCTAAAATCTATCTGAAATCTTTTGGCTTCTGTCAATTAAAAAAAAAAAACACCTCAAAGTATTTTGGGACCACTTAACCAAAATTCAGAAAAAAAAATGTAATTGGTAATATGAATTTCCAGAAAATGGAGTAATTTACAGAAATTTCTTTTATAAAAAGTGTGGAATTATTTGAGTAATGGTCCTCAATTTTCTACGTACAGATGGATAGTAATATCCATTGATGAGAACCACTTCTGGTATACTTCCTTGAAATACAGGCATATAGTATTCCACAATTAAGTGTGTGCTGGCCTTAAGAAATATCAGCTATTATCATTTGGCCTCAGCCAAACAATTACAGAAAAATATTAATCTTTAATTCTTTCACTCTGTAAAAAGTACACCAACATTTATTCTGTGATATGAATTATTTATTGACACATTCCTACATAATATGCAATGATTTTGCTTGACATATTCCATTGATGCACATAGGCTTTTGAAAGAGCTTTCCAATTTTGTTATTAAAACAATAAAATCTTGAAATCATTTAACTTGCATGAAGCATAAGTTAGTAATGAATATAATACATTGAACAAAAGGCCATTGTTCAGTCAGGAATACTGAAAACGCACCAAAAGAGTTACACCTTAATTTTGACAAATTTAACACAAATTTGCAAAAATGTTACCTCTCAATACTAACTATATAGTATTTATGTGGCATTTATATATAATATGACATATAATATGTATATTATATATACTATAGTATAATATATACAGTGTATACCATAGTATATGGTATAGTATATACGGTATATGGTGTCAATACTATATAAAATACTATACTATATAAAATAGAATATATAATTTATCTTATATAGCATTATTACATAGCATTATGTATTCATTTCGTATCTTGTTCTTCAAATTCACTTTTAAGAAAATATCATGTTTGCCAATGTATTGTCTATTCACTTGTGCTGAAACTCAAGAGACATTTTTATCACTTAATTTTCTCCTTAAAATGATGCTTTGAAGATATGTATGCTTTTGTGTTGCACTTAAATATTTTGGGATCATTTTAAACTCTATTAGAATTCGAAATTACAGGGCATATAAAAATATAGGTTGAAATGTTTGTGTGTGTGTGTGTGTGTAGTGTGTTAAAATTTTAAATTTATGAATAAATTCATAATTGAAAATTTATGTATAATATTCCAAAGGGCATTTAATAAATTATCTAATTTTACCTAGTTATCCAAAAATTTAATGAACTTTCCTAAGGTTAAAAATTTATTTCTTTCTTTAAAAGATTATCTTTATATAATTTAAATTAGATTTAAATTTAACAATGATGTTAGAGTTTCTCCATTTTAATTAAAATTATTGATCTAGTCTCTTTATATTTCAATGATATTAACTGCACAAGGGAAATATCTATTTTCTTTTGTCTTGCATATAACGGTAATAGTAAAAATTCAATATAATATTTCCAGTTTATGCTCTTTCTAAAATTCAGTTAATATGAACCTTTATATGAGGAAACCATTTAATAAAATTGGCTATATTTATATCGCCATCAGCTGTATTGTTTGGTTTCAAAATATTCCTTATGTCTCAGTTCTCAGGAAACAGAAAAACCTATAAAAGAAAATGTAATAAAGGCATAGTTTTCAAGGCACACAGTTCTTAGAGAACTATCAAATGCTCTAATTTGGGTGCTAAATAGCATTAGAATAGTTTGTTTTTTTTTTTTCCGCTTGATTCCATTTGTTTGAATTTGCATATAATTCTATTTCCTGGTAAATTAAAGAATACAGAACGAACTTGACATACAAAAGGAAACTATTGTGGCTTGGGAAGATTTCAAACACGTTAAAATTGTCTTTTTTTCAAGTTATTCTTTTTTTTCAGTAGCTTAATCATTATTCTATTTCTTAGATTATCTTAATTTTATGAATTAAAAACGATTTGTGAGAAATTTAATAAATTAAATTATACCTTTTTAAAAAAGGAATGACTTTTCAATGGATTTATAAAGTTCCTGTAACTTAAAAGACCTTCATGTTTCTCTAACTTCATGAGTGATCTCAACACTGACTTTGGAAAGCACCTTCGTTAAGTTTTCACTGATCCATAAAGATTTAATTGCACCATATGCTGCAAATTCACTGCTAACTGAAGTGTAATCAGTAGTTTGCATTTTTCTGATTACCATATTTCTTTGGGAATATTTCATTAATGTTTTAAAATAATTGAAAACTATTTTTTAATTGATAATGATTCCCTTTTTTCTTTACTTCATGGTCATCACTCCCTAATGCACCACTCCATATTATGATTACCAGCCCTAGAGAGCACTTCACTTGAATAATTTTCTAAAAGCCATTTTATTTGCTCAAGTCAAGTGAATTCCATTTATTTTTTTTCTGACTAAACTAAAACAACAAAAAGGATCTCTTAAGAAATAGTATCTCACTTACATGCCTTTTCACCCTTTTTAATGAGAAAATTAACAATACTGGGTTTACATAAGATGTAGAGAGCATCATATTATAAACATTCTGACAGCAATTACATTACCTCCATGTTAGCCCCAGGGAAAGTTACCCCCCCCAAGGGTTTCTATGTATAATTAGAAGTCATAAAAATGTATTTAATTTTCACATCATCTTTTATTGTTTTTTTTTTGTAGCTTTAGCTATTTTTATTATTGCAAAATATATCCATTAGGGTATATAGCTTGGAAAACATAGGAAACTAATGGAAAAAAAAATCACCTGTAATATTACCTCTTAATAATGAATTCTGTTAAATATTTGGTTTATTTGTATCTAGAAAAAAATTATATTTCCCACACTTCCACAACCTAATGTGCAAATCTAAGAGGGTGTTCCTGACGTCTCTTGCATCTACACTATTCTTGGCAGCATCAAAAAGGACACCCAGATGAGTAGCACATTGAAGACCTTCTTTAAAAAAAATGCCAATAGTTGGACATAAACACAGTGATGACTGAGGGACCCAACACAACACTGAAATGATTAGTAATCTACAGGAATTGACCATGACATAAAAAAAAAAAAAAAACTTTCTAAACAAACCAACAAACACACAAACACATTATCATTGCATTTTGCACCTACCAACACTAAGAACACACACCTAGTAACTGTTTATGGAAACATTATGTTTAATACTTTGAAATGCTGTACCAACACATTTACAAAAGGAGAAATAAGTCGGCCAGGTTTGAATAGGGTCTAGGGTAAGAACAGGTTCTGAAGCAAGTGCATACCATGTATAAATAGTCCTATCCCTCCTTTTAACCACATGAGTGAAAAGACACTATAGACTTAGAAATTTTTCTAGTAGAAAACAATTCCATGAAACTAAGAGTAGTGTATGGCAAGCTTCATTAAAAGGGGAAAAAAATGGAGCCTAAGTGGCTTCTGGAAAAAATCCTTATTTCTGCCAAAAGAATTACAGGCTATTTGAAAAAAAAAAAAGCTTCTATCTGGACCCAATTCTGGAGGAGGATTACATGATGAAGTACCATGTGCCCAGAAATGGGTTCTGTTAGGCTTATGGAATCATAAGAGGGCAAAACCACCAGAAATCAACTCAAATATGGTATTAATATAAATTTCACATGAACCATGTACCGTAGATTGGACAGAGAATAAAAGAGAGTCACACAGCAAGTGCCTCAGTCTGTGAAACCCACCATCATTGGACCATTGCCTCTCCCTCAGCTCACAACTATGTCTGCAAAGAAGCTTCCTATAACAAGCTGATTAAGGTTGAAAAGGACCAAGCCTGGTTCATGGCCATGGATGGGTCAACACAGGATGTGAGTACAAAATGGAAATGATGTGTGACTGCAGTACAGCCTATTTAGGGTGGTCCTGAAAGCCAGAGCCATGGGATTATTCTTCCAAATAAGCAAGAGTTTCACATAGGTCTGTTGATATCCTTTGTGTCAAAAGAGATGTGACTTGTGATTAGAATGTGTATGTTAGTTGGGTAGTTGAAAATGTTTTGGTAAGGCCTGATGGTAAAAAGAAGAATGAAAGATGATTGGGAAGTATGTGTAGGAGAGAGGAACATATAGACAGACCTATGAAGGTGTTCATGAAATATGAAACTATTTGTATCACGTGTTAACATTCTGTAGAGAATTCTCACTATAGAAGAAGAAGTAAACAACAAATTAGACATAATGACCCAGCCAGCTGAGTCAACTGGTGTCAGCTAGTAGATATCAGCCAGTCCCTGTTATTGATTACCAAAATGTCTGCACAATAGGCTTATGAATATTGTACCTATGGTGGCAAGAATCAGCGTATGGATGGACCCACCAGGATGAGCTCTCAACTCACCCATGCTGTATTAGCTACTGAGAATGTCAATTATATAACCCACTACTGACTGAGATGAATGCTAAGGAGGGCAAGATCTCTTGAGAAGGCCAACCAGCCACTTAGTAATGAGTGAATTATATTAAATGCCTTCCAGTAAGGAAGGGGCCTGATTTGCTTTCACTGTAATTGACATATATTCTGTGTATGAGTTTAGCTTTCTCACCAAAGAGGCTCAGCAGGCTCCACTGTCTGATAACTTAAATAGTGTTTGATACATTGACATAGGATTTTGCATAACATCACATTCAAAGAACTTATCTTACTTAAAGCAATTTTGGCAGCATGCATATAACCACGACATCTGTTGACCACCTCATAGGTCATACCACTCAGAAACTATCCATCTCAGAATGAGAGCATGACCCTTGAAGGCATGGTTGACACAACAGCTTGGAGATGATGCTGTCTGAGAACAGGGTTCTATCCCCTAGGATACAGTATAAATCATTTTATGAGACTTTGTCCCAAATAGGCAGAATGTGTGGTGTGGGAAACAAAGGATAGAAGTTAGGAGTGTTTCACTGACCATAACTTAGGAATACAGGCTTTCTTTTCTCACAAATCAAGGCTCTGTGACTTTATAGGTGCTGGTTTCCAGGATGGAAGTGCTTAACTCAGGAACCACAAGGAGATTTCCATTAAACTTTAGACTGCCCTGTCACTTGGAGCCCCTTGTGAGAAGAGATTAGCTGGAAAGGAGTTATCTTGCTGGTTTTCTGTTGCTGTGTAATTATTTATCCCACAACTTGACAGCATAAACCATTCTTATTATGGTCATGGATTCTCAAGGTCAAAAATTTGGACAGACTAGTGTGGGTGGCTCCTCCATGATACCAGGATTTTCAGCAGGAAGACCCAAAGTCTTCCTCTGGAATCATTTGAAGGTTGTTTTACTTTCATGTCTAGTGATTGATACTGGCTAAAAGCTCAGGTTTTCTCTCTGTGGCCCTTTCCATGTATCTATCAGGTGAGTTAGGACCTCATCAAAACATGGTGACTGTTTTTCCCAGAGCTGCAAGCATCCCCCGATGAGGAAAACCTAGCATCAATCACACATCATCTTTTCCACCCTTCTCTTGGTGAAGCAGTCATAAACCTGCCAGGTTTAACAGGAAGTCCAGTAGACTCCACTTCTTGATGGGAAATTTTCAAGTTTCAGAAAAAAACACGTGGAAATAGATATAAAACTGTGGTAATTTTTAAAACAAAATCTGTGATATTGGCCTGGGAACACTGTAATATTGTTTGGGGACATGTAATTGAAAGTTATTATCAGCAACAGGTAAGGATGCTGTTATACAGTAGGGTCAGAGACAAATACCTTTGTACGCAGGTGATCCACTGAAGTGTTGCTTCTGAGTCGTCTACCTAGTCCCGGTAGTGAGTAGATGAATGCAGAAGCAAGGCCTGGGAAGTCATGTGATGAGTGCCTTAGGGACCTCTTAGATGAGAGGGTAGTTGGTCCTGTTAGATAAGCCATAGATATGAGCAGAGAAGCTACATGAGGATTAGGGGAAAGAAAGGGCTGATAGAAAAGGGCTGTGATGCATATCTGTGATAATTAGCCTTAGGTGTCAATTTGACTGGCTACAGGGTGCCCACATTAAACATTTCTGAGTGTCTATGAGAGCTTTTCCACATGAGATTAGTATCTGAATCATTGGATTTAATGAAGTAGATTGCTCTTCCCAATATGATATGATTGGGTAGCATCCAGTCAATGAGGACCTGAACTGAACTAAAGGTGCAGGAATACAGACTTTACCCCCCTTTTCTGTCTCACCGATTGTGCTAGGGCATCTCTTCTTATCTTCTTCTCTCTTACGACTGAAATTTACACTGTCACCTCCCCTGGTTCTCAATCCTCTGGATTCAGACTGAATCATACCATTGGCTATCCTGGGTCTCCAGCTCGGAGAAGGCAGATCATGGAACATCTTAGACTCCAAAACCACATTTCGCCAATTCTTCATAAAAAATATTTTCATCTATCTATCTATCTATCTATCTATCTATCTATCTAAACTATATTATGAAGATAATATATAATAGGATATAAATTTTATATATGATATGTATGAGATAGATGTAAATATATAAACTCTACATAGAAATAAATATAAATATGAATATATACATACATACATACATACATACATATACACACATGTATCCTTCTGGTTCTTTTTTCTCTGGAAAACCCTGACTAATACAGCATCAGTTACAGACTTGAAATTGTTTGTCCCAGTACCTAATTCATACCAATTTCTCCTGGAAAAGATAACAGACTCTAAAGGGAAGTACCTACCTTAGCTATGACTATCGTATGAAATAGGTGGCTCTAAGCAGTGCAAAGGATGGAACATAATGAATTGTAAGTGGATTCTGTACTGCAGGATTCAGACCTCCTAGAGGACTGAGACACTCATTCCTCCAGCTCCTGGGGATAATGACTCTCCGCTAAATGTATCTCTGATGACGTTCAACTAAAGAGAGCCCCTTTACTCAAGAGCGCAGCTAATCTCAGGAACAGCCTGGAAGCAATGGCTAGGTGATGTTTGATATGTAAGACCTTTCCCCTGTTGCATCAAACTGGAAAGACAGAGGCTGAGACCTTGGTTATGATAGTGTTACCATTCAACTTCTTTCTACACTCAGCCCTACATCTCTAACATTTCCAAGATATTTTTATCAAAGCACCACAATATATATACTGCATGTAAACCTCATACTGTTTTCCATGGATGCTTAACTTTGATGTATAATACCACACCAAGAAATAAGAAGACATCTGATACAATAAATAGTTCTATAAGAATAATAACAATATTTAATAAGGATTAAGAAAGAGAGCTTTTCTCAAAATTATATAAACATTATGATCCCAAAGAAATGAAATGAAATGGAATATGAAGTCATTTGTTCGCACGTGTGTGCATGTATGTATGAGATAAAATCCTTGGAAAATTATGACAATACAAACTCTTAATAGATTACACATCAATCACTTAGTAAGAGAGAGTCAGAGATTGTTTTAAAAAGAAATTTCCACTATAACAAGTATTCAAGTCTTCTGATTTGTCTGATTTTTAAAATATGATAATATGTTTTTAATTTTTTAGTAATAATAACCAATAATTTATACCTTTTGAAGTAATACTCTGTTCTCAGTTAAGAAGAATTTTCATTCTGCTATAATGTTCAAATATAATATACAGTTGCCCTTAATAAGGTCTACTGCAACTACAAAGTAGACAGCAAGATTATCCCTTTTCTCATAGAGAATACAGTCAGTTAAGTCTCCTCTAGAATTTCATTTAAAAATATTAATGTAAATATAGTCATTTAAATACAGCCATGAATTTTTTTCAACCATGCATTGTTATAAAGGTCATTTATTATATATGTCTTTAGATTTTAATAATTGCCTTCTACTCTAGGCCAAGCTTTTCAAATTTCTTTCCCAAAAATATTGTGACAGAAAAAATTCAAATTGTTATACATCAATAGAAAAATGTAAGTTTCAAACAAGAATTACTGCATCAAGTTATTAAGAAATAAAGAAAGTAATAACAGACCATTTTTTTCATATCCTTTTGCATCAATGTTCTGTTCAAAAGCTAAGTGCTGTCTTCACAGCCACATCTCAAACACACACACACACACACACACACACACACACGCACGCACGCACACACACACACATACATTTATTTTCTATTTTTGGATTTTGTATGCTCTTCCAGAACTACCAATAAATGAGAGTTGATTATGCATAAGTTAATAGGATGTCATTCCCAGTGTAAAATGTTCAGTGTTAGTAATCACCACCTTCCCTGCATAAGTGTGCAGTACACTAATTTTACAGTCTGTGACACAGTTAGAAAAATGACAGGTGGTATCATGCTCTGTGCTACACTTGAATAACTAATCTACATAAGCACAGTAAGAAAACTCATTACACAACAACATATGTGGACACATCATTTCAGGGTGCCATATGTTTCTAAGACACATATAAAATAATTATCACAGCTAGCCTCAGATCGTGTCATGTGTGTTTCACCGAGCTTTAGCTAGGAGGCTTAATTATGCCATCATCTCACCATTTCTTTTATGTTCCTCCCATCTCAAGTCACTTTAGTCTCATTATCACTGGCAGTTTTATTTTCTACCAATAATCTTTTTTCTTTGTCCCTGGCCCCAGAGAAATGAAGTAAGGTTTTAGTTATGATCCTTAAACCATAACTTTAATTTATTGTTGTTTGTTATTTTTATTGAAAATCTGTACCTTCTTTGTAGATTTTTGGATGCGATTGCTTTTTTTCTTTTCCAGATTTTTCCAAGTAACTTTCATTTTATTATTTTCACCACTGTCATTTGTTTAAAAATTGATATTTGTGAAGATACCTGAGGACGATTCGAATAATGGGTTTTAAAAATTCTAATAGGTGAGGCGCCTGGGTGGCTCAGTCACTTAAGTGTCTGACTTTGGCTCAGGTCATGATCTCATGGTTTGTGAGTTCGAGCCCTGTGTCAGGCTGTGTGCTGACTGCTAAGAGCCTGGAGCCTGCTTTGGATTCTTTCTCCTTCTCTCACTACCCCTCCCCCATCTGTGCTCTGTCTCTCTCTATCAAAAATAAGTAAATGTAAAAAAAAAAAAATAAAAATTCTAATAGGTATATTAACACAAACTAATGAAATCTTGTCTAGAAAATGGACAAAAGGGAATATATGATTACAACATATTCAAATTGATCCCCAAATTCCATGTATAGTTCACTACCTGATGTGGATTCAGTTGAAGAGTTTTAGTGTAACAATTAATGCCCAATTCTGGACAGCTTGGGCTGGGGATCTTCAAACTACACTATACGTAATTATGTAAGTACCAGGAGACTACCTTTAGGTTACAGGTGCAAAGATAGTTTTAAGCAAATTTGTTTTTAGTTCACAACGCCCATCTATTCACAGCCTGAAAACATGCCTGCTTCCAAAAAACAGGCATATTATATATGCTTACCATCCCTGCATTAATGACTTTTTCCCTATCTTCACAAAGAAAAGAGAATCTCTAATCTGTCCCATATGTAGTCATGCTACATCCCACACCTATCCCCAAATGAAAAACTCTGGCACTAGAATTGAAAAAGTAAATGGCTGGATAACAATATCCCTTTTTATACCTATTGATTTCTAGTTGTTTTCTTTCAAAAAGTGAAAGGAATCTAAGTGCGCTGTCAGTGACCAGAACATTAGTTATAATTTTCAAGGCAAATCCCTATTGATTTTCAGCATATATTTGGGAAATTTTTTCAAATAATGGAATACCATTGCTTAGCAAAACCCCTTTTTAAATTCCATTTACTTATTTCAATCTCAGTGCCAACAGACCCCCAAGAACGCATTCTATTCAAACAAGTTTAAGTTTCTTGACTCCCTTCAGCAAGTGAGGAAGCACCAAGGCAAATATAGATGATCTCCAAAAGGAAGAATGAAAGAGGGTTCTTCAAGGTGTCATATACCAGAGCTAGTCCTATGAAAGGCTTGGCAGAGACTGGTTAGAATTTGTAAACTAAGGAATTACTGGAAAGTTTAGTAGTCTAAAAACATTTAAGTCCTCAAGAGCATCATGACTTGGTTGGGTACAGTTTAAAATTTTTGTGTGTATTTGGAAAGGTATGATTTTAAATCTACTACCACTCCATAGGCTAAACTCTAGTGTGGCCATTTTTCAGTTTATTGGGACTTCCCTTCCAGTTAATTTTCACCTTAAAGTGAAAGATTATGCCATTATCTTTTGTGAACATGGGTAATCTTGACCTGTACCATTTCACTGATCAGAGTGTTGTTCGGAGAATATTGTCTACAGTTAAACGAAAACAGCTCCCTTGGGTTTGTTTTGCTGCAAATTAATGTAAAGAAGACTGTGCACTGGCATTTTAAGTCTTTGATAAACACGTATTTGGCAAAGTCAATAAAGACAACAAACTTCAGTATTTTTGTTAAGTTTGAAACATGTTTCACATATCCTGTAATCTATTTGGATATTCTTAAGTAACCAAGAATCCCAGGGTCCCTTTGTTTTGGTATGACTGGTCCAATTTTTTTTTTTTTTTTAATGTCTGAAGAATTGATCCCATGTTTACAGATTGTCAAAGGTAAGAGAATATCATGGGAGTATCTTGCTTAGAAAAGAGGCATAACTGCTAACTATGTAGACCTGAACCAGTGGAGAGGGAATAAAAAACCGAGTATGAAGAACAAAACACATGGGAAGTGTGAGAGTGGTGCCCAATATCTAGTTGCTTTTACTTCTGTGATCCAGGGCAGAAAGAGTCATATCTCTGTGTGCATTAAAACGTGCTACATTATACATTTTTTTGAAAAGTTACTGTAGGGGCCCCTGGGTGGCTCAGTCAGTTAAGCATCCAACTTTGGTTCAGGTCATGATCTCACGGTTCATGGGTTTGAGCCCCGCCATTGGGCTCTGTGCTGACAGCTCAGAGCCTGGAGCCTGCTTTGGATTCTGTGTCTCCCTCTGTCTCTGCCCCTCCCTTGCTGGTTCTCTCTCTCTCTCTCTCTCTCTCTCTCTCTCTCTCTCTCTCTCAAAAATGATTAAACATTTAAAAAATTAAAAAAAAGAACATTTACTGTAAAATCACTTTCTGAACAAGCTTATACCGTTATCAACATTAATAACGTGTTTATATTTTTATTTAATCCAATTAAACACTCCTCTCTTTCAGGCACATTTTCACTATTACAAGAGAGGCATTAGTAATATCTTGTATTACTGCACATTTGCCTTATGATTTGACATTAATCCCAAAAGTAGAATCTCAGATTTATAGGAACATGTATTTTAAGTTTTTAATAAATAATCACAAAAGTGGTATCCAGAAAGGCCATTCCAATTTACACTCCTATCAGTGATATTTATACAAGCTATCACAAACTGCAAGGATTGTTAATTAATCTTTGCCAATATGTTAGATGAAATCATTTCTGTTCTTGTTTTAATTTCATTGTGTAATTATTTTTTGTGAAACTAAAGTTAGTTATTTTTTCTTTTGAAATTTATACCAGTAGTAAATGGAATTTTATAATCTGGATTCTGTACTATCTGATTTTTATGATGAGACTTTTAGTATTGTATTTATTTTCAAAAGTTGTACAATGTTAACATTTATTCTTTGAGAAGTTATGTTCTATGTGTTCCCAATTTGAATTTTTGTTTGTATTTGACACCTGATGGTTACTTTTTGTTCCTGTATGGAAGACTTTAATTATTAGGTAGTGAAATTTATCAATGTTTTCTTTAAAGTTTCCTGATTATGGGTCACACTTAGGAAAAGGCCCCTGGGGGCATTTGGATGGCTCAGTTGCGTAAGTGTCCAACTCATGATCTCAACTCAGGTCTTTATCTAAGGGTCTTGATCTCGGTGTGGTCAGTTCAAACCCCATGTTGGGCTCCGGGCTGGGCATGAAGCCTACTTGAAAAGAAAAAAAAAAAAAAAAAAAGTAAAAGCTCTTGGTCTCTAAGATTATATAAATCTTCACCTATTTTTATGATATTGTAGAATAACATGTAACCATGTCATAAAAAATCAACTTTCTGCAGTAGAAAAGGAAGATTGCTAAACACTATAATAGAATTATGTGAAATATATATTTTACGTTGCCACCGGCAATAAATGAGATTCCAAATTCTCCACATCATAATACTCGTCTTTTTATTTTTTTCTGTCTTAGTGATATGGTTTCATTCATCCCCATGGCTTTGAATTGCATCTCTCTAATGACAAATGATGTTGAACATCTTTTCGTGTGCTTATTGGCCATTTGTATATTTTTTTTGGTAAAATGTCTATTCAAATAATTTGCCCATTTTTAACTGCATCATTTGTCTTTAGAGTGTTGAATTATTGTTGAATTATATTTGCTCATTATGTAAGCTGTATTTTTTCTTTGCAGTGTTTTTTTGGAAGAAAAAAATCTTTTTTTTCGTGTAGTCTAAAATATTTTATTGTTTTCATATTTTGAATCACATCTATAAAATGATCATCTTACATTCCTAAGCTATAATACAGTTCATTCACATTTTTCCCCAGTACTTTTATAGTTTTATTTTCTTACATTCAGATATGTGATCCCTTTGGAATTTTTTCTTGTCCATTGTGTGTGATATGGTTGTGATATTCTCATTTTCCAGATAATTTCCTGTTTTCCAGAACCTCCCTGATTCTCCCACATTTTGTTAAT
The DNA here is from genome assembly GCF_028018385.1 of Neofelis nebulosa. Classification (NCBI taxonomy): domain Eukaryota; kingdom Metazoa; phylum Chordata; class Mammalia; order Carnivora; family Felidae; genus Neofelis; species Neofelis nebulosa. The sequence continues at coordinate 19,315,815 of NC_080782.1, forward strand.
GAATCTCTTGATGAGTTTTTTCTTTTTTTTTTTTTAGCCTATTTTATCTTAGAATTCACCTACAGCTGAGAGTTAGTGAGGATTTGTCCCAATGTTAAATGTTCTTAATTCTTCTCTATGAGATTTTCACTCACAAAGTAGGAATAAGTATATAGAAAGAGGATGAATACTTGTATTTTTGGTTGTTTTGTTTTGTTTTGTTTTTTGCTTTTTTGGTGATTTCTGTGTTGCTGATTAGAATACAGGTTAATGGAAATAATGGGAATGCCTATTTTGGTGACTTCTGAGTTACCAACCTCCTAGATTTTTCTCAAAGCTCCCCTTTGCCTCTGCGTGGGTCCTGCAGCACTGCTACCAAACCTACACCATTTGTACTGTTTGTAGGCTGTTAAGCTGTGACTCTTCCCTGTCAGGAATATTTTTTTAATGACATAATTCATGGGTTGATCTGTTGCATTCCGAGGTGCTTTGCCTGGTTTTACGAGATAACTGTACGTGTTTGAAAAAAACACATACTGAATTAGTTTTCTACTGCTGTGTAACACGTTACCACAGCATAGCAGCCAACACAGAACCTATTTATGATCTCACAGTTTTCTGGGGTCAGGGGTTCAAGCATAACTTAGCTGGGTCCCCTGCTCAGTATCTCGCCAGACTGTAATCAAGGTGTCAGCCGGGTCTGGGGTACCATTGAGAACCAGGTCTCCTTCCAAGTTTACATGGTTGTTGTAGAATTAATTTCCCTGATGCTGTGTAACCATTGCTTCATGCTTCTACAGGGCCAGTAGAAGAGAGTCTCTCACCCCAGAAGCCGCTATTTTAAAGGTTTTCGTCTGATTAAGTTAGCCCCACCTGGGATAATCTCTTTTCATATTAACCCCAAGTCAACTGTGTTGGCACTTAAATTACATCTGCAACACCCCTTTACTTTTTCCACATTTTATTTTCTAGAATCAAGTCACAATATCCATTCACAGTCAAGGCAAGGGGGTTATATATTGACATGACTTAAGGGGTCCAAATTAAATTAAGTCCAGCCCACTCTGTCTTCATGGTTTTCCAAGTCCAGACCAAACTTCTATGTATGTAGGTTTCTTTCACTCTTCTTCCTCCATCAAGATTATTCTATAGTGTCCTATTCACCTCCCTTTACTTGTTATCTCTATGGAGTAGACCTCTAATGTCAAATCAAGAAATTTTTCTGAGGACCTGTGGGACCTCCTATCTTTATAATTTTGTGGACCAAGCTTGACCCTTTCATCTCCCCAATCCCTGTTAACTTCTGACACCATTAGGAATGGTGCACGCTACTCCACAAAACAATTATTTTTAGCCCTTTTGAATATGGTTCTTATGGTTGGTTCCAGTTCAGCCTTCCGCATTCTCCACCTGGCCAACAGGAAATCCATTCATTGTTGACAAACAGGGAAAATACAGCCTCAGCCCAATACCTTTCTTAAAATCCTCTCTCAACTTTTGCCAAATCTTTAAAGTCCTCTGCTTCTTTATTTAGTGAGGTATGGATTTATAATAACAAGTATGTTGATGAATTTGATATCCAACGGGAAAATGGGATTTCAGTCCCATTGTAAGCAATCCAATTTCTGAGTGATTCTCTGAATTATATGCCTAATAAGAAAAAAAAGGACATTTCTTGGCATAAACTGTGCAATTCCCTCTCTAAATTTTTTATATGGGTAACAGAAGGAATGTCATCGAATGCCAGATGACTGTGAGGCATGTTAATAAGCCCTGGGGAAAGCTATTAGGATTCAATTGATAGTTGCTTTCATGGAGTATAGGGGTTTAAGTGTATCTTGATTTTAACTGAGGGTCCCAATACTTATACCAAGACCAGAAGACATCCTACTCCACTTCCTGTTACAAGTATTTGTATGAAAAAAAATCAAAAAGGTTAATAAATTATAATAGGACTATACATGCATATTATTTAAAAGGAAGATTCATTTCTTCCTTTTAAGATCCAAAGTGCCTTCATAATCTGTTCATATGAAACCTTCCCAAGTTCCAGAGTCCCACAACTTCCTCATCATAGTTAACATTGTAGACACTCATAAATTCAATTTGCACTATATTCAGGTCACATTTTAATCTTGGTTTGTGGTTTTTAGAAATTCAGTGATATGTTTGTAACAAATGAAGGTTCCTTTCAAGGCAGTCATAGTAGCTTTCTGGTTTCTGATATGGGCCTTGACCTGAGAATTTGCCCTGATCTGATGTTTCTTTCTCCATCCGTTTCTCAGTGTACCTGGAAGAAACCTTCCCCCAACTCCCTTATACTCCTTATTTTCACTGAGATATTCTAATATTCTAGAACCTACTTGATAAATTAAAACTATACTTTCAGTATGCACTTGAGTACAGGTGTCTACAGGTGATAATTGAAGGAATTTCCCACTGACGTGGCCTTCTGATGTCCCTTTTAACACTAGGAAGAAGGCATTTGGATCCTTAAATCAAATCACATAAGAGGACCACTGAGTACTGCATCTTTAATTTTTATTTCCTCTAGAATTACTTCTGGCATGAGTAACTGTTTCAGGCAGGATTGAACAGGAAAGTACAATGATTTTGCTTCTATGCCTGGTGGTAGGCCTGAGGTGACTGAGAATCCACTGGGTCAGCAACTGGGAGAAAGAGCTGGATGCAGTAGGTGAGAACAGCAAATAGGAACTTTTTGGTATTTGTTAGCTTTCACACAAGGAGTAGAGTAAAGACAAGTGGAAAACCAACAGCATCTCTGAATATTTCTCTTGGCTCATCGCATTGCAATGACCTTCAGAAGTTAGTGTATGCTGTTTTACTTTTGCCTCCAAATCTCACTCCATTTCCTCTCACTTTTTTACACTCTAAATGGAAACCATGCAGAGAAGAGAATTCCTAGAAAAATAGTTCCAGATTATCCAAGGTGACATAGTATTAACATGAGAAAGGGGTACCTGGTTGGCTCAGTCGGTTGAGCGTCTGACTTCGGCTCAGGTCATGATCTCACAGTCCATGAGTTCGAGTCCCGCGTCGGGCTCTGTGCTGACAACTCGGAGCCTGGAGCCTACTTCAGATTCTGTGTCTCCCTCTCTCTCTGCCCCTCTCCCACTTGCGCTCTCTCTCTGCCTCTCAAAAATAAAGAAACGTAATAAAAAAAATTAAAAAATAAAATAAAATGAGAAAGCCAAACAGAAAATTCATAAGAATATTTTTTGGCATTTTTAGGAACTTTGTAATGTATTAGTAAAATAATCTCCCCCCCACCCAGACTGTAACTGTATGGCTACTTCCAGTGGTTCCTATGTTATCTGTGTATTTTTTTAGCGTATTTTGTTGTTGTTTTTTTTTTTAGAGAGAGAGAGAGAGTGCAAATGGGGGAGAGGGGCAAGAGACAGAGAATATTAAGAAGGCTCCATGCTCAGCATGGGGCTCAATGCAGGGCTCCTTGCAGGACCATTTCTAGAGACCCTGAGATCATGACCTGAGCTGAAATCAAGAGTTGGATTCTCAACCTACTGAGCTACCCAGGCACCCCTGTTGTCTGCATATTTTTATTCCTGATACAACACAATGCATAGTTCAATTTGGGGTTGAGGGACATACAGGAGAATAGGACTTTAAACTTGAGATCAAATTTAACTGGAAAACTTCCATAAGAAAATATGTATGAACAATCATCTTTTTAATACAATGAGGTCAACTGCAGGCATAAGCAGAAATTGTCGTTTAGAATGTTCACCTAATAAAAGGAAGCAAAGAGCTGAATTGAAGTTTAGTCTGGAAATACTAATCTGCTTACTTTTTCAAGAAATGTTGACATCTAATCAGCAACTTTGAGGATTATTATGTCTAGCAAAAAAAAATGCTTACATATCATGTTCTATCCTTTTTTGTAACTAAGATTTTTGCATGAAGCGCATCTTTGTACCTTTATGGTTAATCTTTTGATGGGATCATAAAATAACTTTCATAGCAAGGAATTATGTCAAGTCACTTTTCATTTTGCATTGGTTGAGGTATAAATATAAAGATTTAAATGTTTCTTGGAAAACCAAGTTTCTTATTTTAAGTTGATGTTTTCTCAGGATTCCTTGAGAGTGCATGCTATGACAGTATAACTGTTTTCAATTGTTAAGAAAATATCTGAAATTAAAGAAATTTAGAATTAACTGCCTAATTGTACAATGGGTGAGGATTTGCCTTACCTTTCAGTAACTTTTAATAACTGTATGGCCTAGAAGGAGTAAATCAAAATTTCAATATAAGTGCCTTCTAATTATAAAACCTGTAAATTAACCCTCTACTGGGCAAAAGTGTTTTTTTAATAAATTACTCTTACTTCATATTGCATTTTTAAAAATATTAAGATCTTCCAAAAGATTTGATGGCTGTTATCATGGTGATAACCTTTTTGTGACCAATTAAAATTGAAAGGACATAGGTCTTCTAAATTATCTGACAACTTTCCCAGGATGTAGTCAATCAAAGGAAATTATAATGGACTTGTATCTTGTCAGGTGAAGACCATTCTAATGCTTTCAGTGCTGATGGTTTCTGCCTTCTCCAGGATTGGATTTAATTTTTGTATGATTCAAACACTAGTTGACCCATTTAACATATTCAATTAATATTTGATGTATTAATGACTTAATTGATTAACCAACAGGTGAATGAATGGCATAGTCTATAGAATCCCATGAAGTTTTGTAATGCTGAAAACTACATAGCAGTTGCCAAACAAAAAAGAGCCTTGTAAAATATTTAATAGTAAAATAAAAGCCAGTGGATGGGCTTTTTGTTTTGTTTTGTTTCATTCCTGAAAATCTCCTATGCTAATTGTCTTTAGACTCTGGGAATTATTTCTTACATGGCTTTATAAGTTTTAATTTGAGCAACTTTTCTTGTGAAACAGGCAATAATGCTGAAAATGCCACCTATGACAAATTAATTTTTTCTCGACCTTTTGTTATAGTAATGCCATGCTTGAAAAGGAATTTAGAAATTACCCAACCCAATCTTATTATATTTCTGTGAAATCTGTGATCTGAGCAACTTAATATTTCCAGTTCTGAGTTTCTTTCCTGTGTGTAGATATGCATTCCACTGTCCAATGCTCAGTTGAGACAAAGGTGCTGGTTAATACACTAACATTAATATAGTACATTTAATCCTTTGGATATAAATAGTTATGGAATGTCAACTAGCCTGGAGTGATACATGGAATTTTCAATCTATACTTACTTAAATTCACTGCAAAGAACTCTGTAGAGAATTTAAGGTTTTTGCACATTTAAGGACAAGCACACAGTACAGTGATTTCCCACACCCCATATATTAATAAATAAAGTAATAAAGAAACACTATTTTTCCATATATCAGAAAGGCAGTATTTCATTTCAAGGTTTCAAGTTTATTTCCCCAAATCTTGTTTAATTTACCTTTCTATTACTAGAGTATGGGCCACCCACTTAGATTTGAAGGTTTGTTAATTATACCATTTTATAATAATGTCTTGTTTTAATTAGTGTTATTCTTCGCTCTTTCCTAAATTAGATAGCAGTTGAGTGGTATCTTCTTCATGATAGGGATATGTAAAACTGGTTCTGATTCAGGTTTGTTAATCGTTGAAAGGGATTAGTAATATTAATAAACCTAACCAAAGAGGTGAAAAATCTTTACACTGAAAACTATAGAAAGCTTATGAAAGAAATTGAAGAAGATACAAAAAAAAAATGGAAACAATCCTAAAATTTGTCTGGAACCAGAAAAGATCCTGAATAGCCAAAGAAATCATGAAAAAGAAAACCAAAGCTGGAGGCATCACAATCCTGGACTTCAAGATATATTACAAAGCTGTAATCATCAAGACAATATGGTACTGGCACAAAAACAGACGCTCAGATCAAGGGAACAGAATAGTGAGCCCAGAAATGGACCCACAAATGTTTGGCCAACTAACCTTTGACAAAGCAGTAAAGAATATCCAATAGAATAAAGACAGTCTCTTCAGCAAATGGTCATGGGAAAACTGGACAGCAGCATGCAGAAAAATGAACCTAGAACTTTTTCTTATACAATACACAAAAATAAACTCAAAATGGATGAAAAGACCTAAATGTAAGACAGAAGCCATCGAAATCCTAGAGGAGAAACCAGGCAAAAACCTCTTTGACCTCAGCTGCAGCAACTTCTTACCCAATAAGTCTCCAGAGGCAAGGGAAGCAAAAGCAAAAATGAACTATTGGGACCTCATCAAAGTAAAAAGCTTCTACACAGCAAAGGAAATAATCAGGAAAACTAAAAAGCAACCAATGGAATGGGAACAGATATTTGCAAATGACATATCAGATAAAGGGTTAGTATCAGAAATCTATAAAGAACTTATCAGACTCAACACCCAAAAAACAAATAATCCAGTGAAGAAATGGGCAAAAGACATGAATAGACACTTCTCCAAAGAAGATACGCATATGGCAAACAGACACATGAAAACATGCTCAATATCACTCATTATCAGGGAAATACAAATTAAAACCACAACGAGATACCACCTTACTCCAGTCAGAATAGCTAAAATTAACAACTCAGGCAACAACAGATGTTGGCAAGGATGTGGAGAAAGAGGATCTCTTTTGCACTTCTGGCAGGAATGCACACTGGTGCAGCCACTCTGGAAAACAATAGGGAGGTTCCTCAAAAAATTAAAAATAGAACTACCCTATGACCCAGAAATTGCACTACTAGGTATTTATCCAAGGGATACAGGTATGCCGTTTCGAAGGGGTACATGCACCCCAATGTTTATAGCAGAGCTATTGACAATAGCCAAAGTATGAAAAGATCCTAAATGTCCATCGAAAGATGAATGGATAAAGATGTGGTATATATATATATATATATATATATATATATATATATATATATATATATATAAAGGAGTATTACTTGGAAATCAAAAATAATGAACTCTTGCCATTTGTATCTACATGGATGGAACTAGAGGGTATTATGTTAATTGAAATTAGTCAGAAAAAGACAAATAACATATGACTTCACTCATAAGAGGAATTTAAGATACAAAACAGATGCAACATAAAGGAAGGGAAGCAAAAAATAATATAATAACAAGGAGGGGGACAAAACATATGAGACTCTTAAATACAGAGAACAAACAGGGTTGTTGGAGGCATTTTGAGAGGGGGATGGGCTAAATGGTAAAGGGGAGTAAGGAAGACACTTGTTGGGATATACTCTGGGTGTTATACACTGGAATCTACTCCTGAAATCATTATTGCACTATATGCTAACTAACTTTGATGTAAATTAAAACACACACACACACACACACACACACACACACACACAATTAACTGGGGTGCCTGGGTGGCTCAGTCGGTTGAGTGTCCGACTTCAGCTCAGGTCATGATGTCGTGGTCTGTGAGTTCCAGTCCCATGTCGGGCTCTGTGCTGACAGCTCAGAGCCTGGAGTCTGCTTGGGATTCTGTGTCTCCCTCTCTCTGTGCCCCTCCCCTGCTCATGCTCTGTCTCTCTCTCTCTGTCGACATAAATAAACATTAAAAAATTTTTAAAAATAATTAACTAATTTAAAAAAAGAAAGTGATTAGTAACATTTTAAACATCCCTTTATGATTTCAATCGATTAATGTAAATCCTCATGTTACCTACATGGTATGCATGTGTGGATATTCCTGACATTAAGTGGAAACTAGTGAGTTTGAAAACTTTTTTATTTAGAGTTCACCCCAAGTTAAGATTTTGAGGTTTAATTTAATTTTAATTTTATTCTGGACAATACTGTGGCTCCTATATTGAGTTGCCCAAGGTAATTCACGTGGGAAATTCACATGAAAAAATTATTTAAGTACATGGCATTTTTTATATAATTAAAATATTTATGAACAAAAAATTTAAAGTTGAATACCAGAAACCTGTATAACTATGATCCAGTTTATGGGGGAATACATATGTAAATACTATACATGGAGACCTGTGTATCTCCATTATATAATATTTTCTTCTCCCGTTCATTTCTTTAGCAACAACAAATACTTCTTAGTTGGCTAATTTGTGCCAGGATCTATTCTATGCGGTGAGAATGCGGCAGTGTATTAGTTACCTTATTGCTGCGATAGCGAATGATCAAAAACTTAATGGTTTAAAACAAGACAAATTTATCTTACAGTGCTGAATGTTAGAAGTCCAAAATTCATTTTACTGGTCAAAAATCAAAGAGCCTTCTGGGAACTCTAATGAACCCTCTATTTCTTTAACTTTTCCAACTTCTAGAGGCCACCTACACATCTTGACTTGACATCCCTTTCTCCATTTTCAAAGCTAGCAACAAAACATCTTCAAATATTTTTCTGATACTGACCTCTATTCCTCCCTCTTTCACTTAAAAGGCAGATGTGATTTCACCAGACTCACTTGGGTAATCCTGAATGCTCTCTTAATGATCCTTAATCACATTTGCAAAGCCCCTTTTGCAAATAAGGTAACAGCAGTTACAGTTACTAAGATTAGGATATGAACATTTTGGGCGACTATTATTTTGCCAACCATAAGCAGTGAATAAAACGGGAAAATCTTTACTTCCAAGAAAGTATGTTTTGCTGATAAAAGCAGACAAAAAGTAGACACATAATTTGTCCTTTTTATTACTTCTACTACTTTTTTGTACCTTCAATCCTTTTTCTTTGTAATTTTATCAAGGAATGATCTATATTATTAACCTTTTAGTTGGTCAATTTTTGTATTTGCCAACAAACACACTCTATTTCATACATTTATGTTCATGTATATTTCTCTTTCCTTTTACTTTATTTGGTTAAATTTTATTTTTACCCCCAAACTTTATAACTTTATTAGCCTTGTTTTTCTTTTTTATTTATAAAACATTTATGTGAAAATTTTCCCCATAGGTACAGATAAGATGGGACATAAACATTTCCAAATGTGATCTTTCTATAGTAATTAGGATCAAGTGTTTGTTTATTTTTCTTTGAACTATCTAATAGTGAAGGCATATGTACGTGTGTGTGTGTGTGTGTGTGTGTGTGTGTGTGTGTGTATCTGATTTCCCAATGGTTGGTGTAAATTTTAAAGCATTTTTAATTGTGGTAAAATACGTATAACATAACAGTTATTATTTTAACCATTTTTAAGTAAACAATTCAGTGGCACTAAGTACAGTCAAAGTATTATCCAACCATTATCACTATTTCCAGAACTTTTGCATTAATACCGCCAGATATCTGTGCCTAATAAATAACTCTCCATTCCCTTTCTCCCTCTGCCTGGCAATCTCTGTTGTACCTTCTGTCCCTATGAATTTGCCTAGTCTAGATACCTCATGTAAGTGGAATCATGTAATATTTGTCGTATTGTGTCCGACTTATTTCACATAATGTTTTCAAGGTTTAATTAAAAAAATAATGGAATTGTGTTAAAAATAACCCTGATCTGCTACCATAAGTGAAATATATGGAGATGTGCTTTTGTCTTGTACTTAAATCATTTTCTGCATGTAATCTAATCCCTTTGTGCTCATGACAAATGTGTTTTCCCTAATAGTGGGGATAGATCAAAATTGTAATTGTGTTTTTCACGTATTCCATATCTTTACTCCATTTTGGCCTTCAGGAAAAGATATATAGCATGTGCACTGTAGCAGAGCTATAAAGAACAAATGCAGCTACCTCAGGATTTATCAAAAAGAGCAAGGAAGAGCAAGAAGGACTTACTATGCTAATCAAACTGCCTTCTATTTTTCGCAGAATCCATCTTAGATTAACTTCCCCAAATCTTTACTCTTTTCTCAAATATAATCCAATAAACACACACACATGCACACCCACATGCACGCACACACATGCACACAGACATACGTACACTGTAGGTGATATAAACCTTCACATCACTATCCACCTTTCTCCAAAATCCTGCACATATACACAGCCATATCTGTATATACACAGAGATACATTCAAATATATGTTGATACTTATTTCATTAATATAGCCTTTGTAACTCTCTTTTCAAATATGAATTAGAATTCCAATTTTCCAATAACACTGGATTGTGTGGTTGAATGTCTTTGTGTCTACTTGAAATATAGAAGCTTTGTTTTACCAAATGAGGGCTGAGGGAAACTAGACATTCAATGTGGGTGTATTTGAAATAGCCCTGTTCTTAATTTCTGATTCTAGAACTCCTTGCCTTTATGATACTGAAGTGGTTTGTTATTGTGGTAGGCAGAATAACACCCCCCCCACCACCAAAGGTGCCATTGTCCTAATCCCGGGAAAGTGTGAATATGTTATATTATGTGGCATAAGTGCATTTTCACATGCGATGAAAGTCATGGACCTTAAAATAGGGAGATTTTCCTAGACTATCGGGTGAATCCATCTAATGACATGAATCCTTAAACATACAGAATTTTCTCTGGCAAGAGAGATGTGGCAGAAGGTGAGTCAGAAACTGCAAGCATGAGCAGGATTCAAAGCACCATTGCTGGCTCTGGGATATAGAGTCCCACGTGCAGGGACCGAGAAAAGTCGCTAGGAGCTGGGGGTATCTGCCAGCTGACAGGCAGCAGGAAATGAAATCTCAGTCCTATGACTGTAAGGACCTGAATTCTGCCAACAGCCTGAATGAACTTGGAAGTAAATTTTTCCCAGAGTCTCCTGAGAAGAGTCCAGTTGTCTGACACCCTGACTTTGGCTTTGTGAAATCCAGAGCAGAGAAGTCAACAGAGGCACCCAGAACTTCTGACCTAAAAAACTATGAGATACTAAATCTGTGTTGTTTTAAGCCACTGAGTTTGTGGTTTTGTGCTATGGCAACAGTAGAAAACAAATACAATCATCCCCTTCTGGTACTCAGGTACAGACTCAGAACACAAGAGCTTATAGTCCTGTATTGTGTTATAAGTGTGTATATGCCCTGAGTATTCAAAGTAATTGATAAATAAGTTATTTTCGCCACACATTTTAAAATTTAAATATAGGTTATACAAATCACTTTTTCTCTCTGAGTGTATGTAAGACATTAATCAACTTTAATTATCCTGGGGAAAAATGCCTACTATCTGATTACTTAATACTTTCAGTGATGTATCTATCCAAATCAAATATGGTGATATGTCACAGTGAAAAGTTCCAGACATGAATGGCACGAATGAACAGGGTGAGTATCCAGGGCCTAATTCTTGGGAATAGAGATATGCTACTCTGAAGACAGACAGAAAGCTGTAAAATTTGATATATTTCATTAAAATACTATACATTCCTATTCAATAAGCCAATTTATTACCTTGAAAAATGCTTAAGAACGTTCTTGAATACTATATAAAATAGTAAGTGTTCTACTCTTGTTCATTAAAATTATTCTGGCAACTGCTTGTCTTCTGGTATTTTAAATTTACTTTTGTTAATGAAAATATAATTTACACTGTATTTGATGCCTTTAAAATAGATACAAAATGTATACTCAATATTTTTAAATTATGACTGACTGATTCCATATTTCAGTGGAAAATATGCCAGAAGAGAGATCACATGGCTTATAAAAGATTTTCATTGAACCTGATGCTTCAATTTTATTTTCACACTTGGATTTTTTTTAGCAAGAATGAACAGGGTTTTCATTAAAAAAATTTTTTTTTAATGTTTTTATTTATTTTTGAGATGGAGAGAGACTGAGCATGAGCAGGGGAGGGGCAGAGAGAGAGGGAGACACAGAATCCGAAGCAGGCTCCAGGCTCCGAGCTGTCAGCACAGAGCCTGACGTGGGGCTCGAACTCACAGAGTGTGAGAGCATGACCTGAGCTGAAGTCGGACACTTAACCGACTGAGCCACCCAGGCGCCCCCATGGTTTTCATTTTTAATGGATAATTCTATTTTCTTTTTCAGAACTTAAGTTGATTTGTGGATATATAGGAAACATATATCAGAGATAGTATTTATATGTGGTTATAATAGTAATAGAATAGTTTTATGTATTTTCTATTAATTAGACAGTCAATTGGATATTATTTCATAGTATTATTTTCTTCCTTTTCTGTTACTGAATAGGGTAGTATTGAATGAAGAAATATTTGCCTGAGACTTTCCATTAATCCCCCACTTCTCAGAAAACATGATAGTTCATTCTGAAATAATATGGAGTTTATTTTGCTGTTTCTAAAAAAATCATTGCAAAATATTTTAATGAAAATATTTTGACATGAAGTGTTTGGTAAAAGATTCTTTTAACAAAATAGCTTTGAATTAATCAAATAGAAGTTTTCATTGAGTGAATGGTTTCAGTTTCTTTGTCCTCTCTTTAACTTTTTAAAATCATTAATTTGGCCTCCAGCATTAGAAGTGTCCATCAAAATTTGCTTATTGTCTGTCCTTAAGGAAGAAGCGGCAATAGTTTTTATAGGTTATTAACCATACATTCCAACTTGCGAGAGCCAGGGATCCACACAGGACTTTTTTACAGACTTCCCATTGTTTAGAACCTATTATATGGATTGTTGAATGGTTAAGGGTCTAGGGACACAAGCATCTGCTTTACTCTATATCTTTTTTGAAGTTATACTAACAATTATAAAGATAAATTGATGATTGAAGGTAACCGATGAAGTAAATTATACACACAAACACCCATATATTTTACATTAAAAAATTATTCAGTGTCCTGTTTTTTAATCTTTTGAGTGCTCAATGAATAATGCTTCTTTTGCTGTGTCACAAGAAAACAATCTTAGAGGTCCAAGAATTGGCTACTGAATACAAAATACTGATGTTAAAATCCAAATTAAGATATGAAAATTCACATATAGTCCTAAGTTCACACAACACAAATAAGATATAAAAAAAGTGGGTGAAATATTAACTACCAAAAAAAGTTTAAAAATGGAATATTATTTCTTCTGCAAGTAGATATTACCTTTACTAATATATTTTGAATGCCAAGTTTAGAAAGAATTTCATATATTTGATTAATAATAATGTAAAGAGATATTCTATATATCCCTCCAGATAGAATTTTTGGTGTGTTCTGGTTAGTATACTATGTGATTATGAAATTTAGTAATAACAAATGCTCTCAGTATCATGTCTATATCTGTATTCATTAAAAATAACCTGTAAAGACCTTTGCCGATTCTTCCTTAAGGACAGACAAATAAAAAACAAAATCATACAAACAAATAAATTCAAAGTAATATTATTTACATCACCAAATATAATTTATATTTTTTACCTGTGGATAACTGGAAGATGTTTTATTGAGATATAATTTACATAGAGTGAAAAGTACCAATCTTAATTGCACAATACTATGAGTTTTGATGATGTGTATACTTGACACAACACTATCAACCTGCAGACTATTTTCCATTCCGGAAATATCTTTTGTGCCTTCCCAGTTAATCTTCTTAAGGGAGGACACTATTCTGATTTGTCTTTACAGGCTAGTTTTCTCTAATTTACAGATTTGAAAATTCATGTAGTTAGGGAGATAGTGTATACCATTTAAAGCCCCAATTCTTTTGCAGAACGACATATTTTTGAGAGATGTTCATGATTTTATATATATATATATATATATATATATATATATATATATATATATCAGTTGTCTGTAACATTTTTAAAGCTGAGTAGTATTCCATGGTATGAGTGTATTACGATGTGTTTATTGGTTTACCTTTTTGGAAATTCTTTGTATCTAGTTTTTGTCTTTTGTGACTCAAAATACCAGAAACATCTTTGAAAACCTACTTGCAGTCATGTATTTGCATTTCTCTTTGGTGTATATTTAGGAGTGGCATTTCTAGATCATAGAATGTGTGTATATATTTAATTTTCTACAGATTATATTAGATATATAGTCAGTGAAGATATATTTCTGCTTTCAGGTAATATATGCTTCTGTCTCACCAGCTTTATTGAGGAATAATATTCATACATTAAATTACTCATTTTAGATGCTCTATTTAATAAGTTTTGTTCATTTTTATACAGTTATGTTACCTTGACCACAAACAAGATACGAAAAAGTTCCATTATTTTAAAGTGTTTCCTCATTCCTCTCTGCAATCTTGCCCTCTACCCCTGGACCATAACAAATCTTTTTCTGCGTTCTGTTACTATAATTTGGTCTTTTCTAGAATTTCTTAAACATTGAATCATATAGTATTTATGGCTTTTATCACTTAGCTGTTGCAGTCTTATCTATGAAAACCATACCAATTCCAAAGCTATTAATATTTTCATCAAGGAGTTTTACAGTTTTAGTTTTTGTCTTTAGATCGATGGTCCAATGCAAATAAATTTTAGTATACTCTATGAAGAAATTGTTGATGTTCTTGATGTTATTTTTATTTTCAATATAAATATCCAGTTGTCCTATTACCATTTGTTTGAAAGCATATCTTTTTCCTATAAACTTGGTCCATAATTATTGCAAAAAAATCTATTGAGCAGGTAAGTGATGGTTCATTTTTGTATTTTATTTTGTATTCAGTTATTTGAGGGTATTCGTTTGACAATACCACACTATTTTGATTACCATAACTTTAGGGTAATTTTTTAATTAAGGGAGTATAAGAATTACATTTTTTACTATCTAGATTATATTCACTTCTATGTAAATATTAGAGTCAGCCTGTTAATTTCTACAAATTACACAAATTGTCTTGTTGGATTTTGATTAGGTTTGCTTGTAATCTGTAGATAGTTTTGAGGGGATTCTTACCCTAAATGCTCAACTCTGATGCATATTTTGCTGTAGTTATTAGATTTTAAGGTAAAAAAAAAATCTGCACTTCTAGCTCAAAATACCAAGTTGCTTATTAAGGATAGAAAATCAGCTACAACAAAATAATGTAAGACAACACTAGAGTAATGGTATTAAAAGACCAGAAAAGAGAGTCTCAGTCAAAGATTTTATATCTGAAATTACTTTCTTCAAGTATTGAAGTAGTTAAAAAGATAATTTACACACTCAAGAACTCAGGGAAAGTTTCTTTCTGAAGTTCTGAGGTATCATCTAGAGCAAAGGTTTTAGGGTTTTCTGGTTCTGTTTGGTGAAGGGCAGATAGTGGATATTTTAGGTTTTGCAGATCATATGACCGTTGTCTCCACTATTGAATTCTGCTGTTAAAACATGGAAGCAGCCATAGAAAACTGGTCAAGGCACAATTATGGCCCTGTTCCAATTAACCTTTATTTCCTAAAACAGGAAGCCTATGGGTTTGTATATATATAGTTTGCTGATTTTGATCTAGAGCAGTGATTTTCAGTGTTTTCCCCAGATGAGCAGCCATCCATAACACTTGACAGAAATACAAAGTTTCACATTCTCTCTCAAACCTACTGAATCTGAAACTTTAGAGGAACTGCTTAGCAATACATGTCACCAAACCTCCAGGTTATTCTAAAGCATGCTAAGGATTGAAAACTAATATCAAAGATCAGTCTTCTCAAACAAAGGCTGACTGAAGGGACATCAGCAAAATGACAACTGATGAGTATTGGATACATGTAATGTAGACTTATACTAAAACAAAAGAAGACAAACTCCTCAATGATACTAGGCACAGGTTGGATGCCACCAGAGGCAAGAGTGGAGAAACAACTACATCTTCTACCAATAGAAGGAAGAAGCCATGGCCACTAGACTGGAAACCTCTGATAACAAGGTAGAGAGGTAGAGACCTTAAGTCACTGGGGGCAGAGCTGGAAGCGTGCCTGTGCTCTGTACCCTGCATTCAGTAGGAGAAAGAACGTGTTCCTTATTCTTAAGGGCAAGAACTCTAAGAATGTCCAAACCTGAGACTAGACAGTCTATTTTGTGGAAGGAGCAGTGTGGGATGAGACATCTTATGCCGGCCTGGTACACAAGGCCTGTTGTGTAAAATCTGAGAGTAGGGAGAAATCCTCTAGTACTCTACATTCAAAAAAGTGACAGTGAAATTAACAGAGAAATCTGGAGCTTTAGAATGTGATGGGGGATGAAAAATCAAAGCCCAGATCCAGCACAACTGGGTCAAATGGACTGAATCCCACGATGAGCAGGATGATAGAAGGAGGGGCATGCCTACGTCTGGGCGTAAGTATTGTTTACCTTACCTTCTGTTATTCTTTTACACACAATGTCTGACATTACATCATATCACACATACACAATTAGTAAACAATGATAATAGTGGAAAAGTGCACATGTTTATATAATAAATTAGTAGAAGGATGGAAATTATATAAAAGAGTCAAGTGAAAATGTACTCATAGGGACGTTTTAATTTGTATAGATCAAAAATTTCTTGTCCACACTTGGTATTGTCACAGAACATATATATTGTTTCCATATGGGAAAATAATTTCCTGTTGTTCTTCTTCTGGGAAAAACATCCATCATTTTAAAAATAAGATCCAAACCTGGGCAACAGAAATATTCTAACCCTTGGGTCAGAGATGTAGTCTAAGTACCAATCAAAACCTTTGTATAGGTGATGATTTTATTTATTTATTTATTTAAAAAATTTTTTTTCAACGTTTTTTATTTATTTTTGGGACAGAGAGAGACAGAGCATGAACAGGGGAGGGGCAGAGAGAGAGGGAGACACAGAATCGGAAACAGGCTCCAGGCTCTGAGCCATCAGCTCAGAGCCTGACGCGGGGCTCGAACTCACGGACTGCGAGATCGTGACCTGGCTGAAGTCGGACGCTTAACCGACTGCGCCACCCAGGCGCCCCTAGGTGATGATTTTAAACTACTAAAGTAGATATTTTATTCAACAGGTATATGGAAATACAGTTTTTATGAGAAGTTTGCATTCGTTATATGAACTTAAAAGCATCAATACAAGTGATTTAAGCCATTTTAGGGATTGTAGCTTGAGAAAAAGAGCCTGGAATTAAGGTAAAAAGACCTCCCTCTCTCCAAATTCAGGATTAGGAAAGTGAAACTTTAAACTATTCAGATGAACTTTCCAAATTCCTCCAAGTAGGAGGAAAACCAGGTGAACATAGTGTCATGAAGAGCCATACAAAGAGTTATTCAAGTAGGTCATGGTCAAAAATGTTGCACAGTTTTGTTTTATTTTGTTTTGTTTTAATTGCTGCACAGTTTTAAAGGACTCCACATTCACCGTTTTTGTTGTTGTTGTTTTAAAGATACTGTTATTTTTTTATTAACGTTTACATGTATTCTGATTCTTTTTTCACTTCTGGGATTTTAGCATCCTTTATATTTCATAACATAATACAATGATTATAACTTTTGTTTGACAATTTTATTTCCACCATCATTTTCTCTACCAATAAACTCCACACTCCACACAATATGAATGGGCATATGTTCCAAGACCAATTATTTTCATCAGAATTTTTAACTTGAAAAGAAGCGCTTTTCAATAAATTAGTATTTTTGCCCCAAATCCTATTAAACTCCATTAGTGAGAATTATTTTCTAAAACTAGGGAAAAATCTTAACTTTTCACATAACATTCATTGCTGCCCTTGTTATTAGATAATTTAGTTGTATCCTAACATGTAACATTGTTATATCCTAACATTGATAGTAATTATTTTTAACAGCTACACTAATGTTTATTCCATATGGAAGTGATCATGCATATTCAGAGTAACGGCAAAATTCGACAGTATAGTTAATGAGTGTACTAAAATCAACATCTAAGTTTAGAATTATATAAAAGAGGCAATTATATTGGTCTTTTATGATTTATGATTTTCTCTTGCTGTTTACTGCTCAGCAATTGATTATCATCCAGATGTTTAAAACTCTCTCTTTTAACTTTCAATTTACTTGGAAATTTTGTCTTATCACCACTCTCAAGGAAGTGTGTAATTTCTTTTGAAGAGAAGAATGTATATTAGAAAACTAAAGTTGTTCTCTGAGATTCTCTTAATTTCTTTTTTTTTTAATTTTTTAACGTTTATTTTTGAGAGATAGAGACAGAGCACTAGTGAGGGGGGGGGGGGGCAGAGACAGGGAGACACAAAATCCAAAGCAGGCTCCAGTCCCTGAGCTGTCAGCACAGAGCTTGACGTGGAGCTCGAACTCACAAACAGTGAGATCATGACCTGAGCTAAAGTTGGACACTTAACCGACTGAGCTACCCAGGCACCCCTAGATTCTCTTAATTTCATTATCAATATACCTGTCTGTGGTCTTATTAACAGTTGATAATACCCCCAGCAGCAATAAGACACATCTATATTCCTACCATCCATGGTTACTGACTCCTTCTTTTGGAACCACTGGCAAACAATCATTGTAACATCCATTATAGATGTTTAAACATTTTTATGTAGCCAGGAAACAGGCAAATCAGCAATTCTTACGTAAATTTAAACAACATTTTATTTGAACGCATATTATTGAGTAAAAAAATTTGAGGTAAAAAAAAATCTGTTTGTTCCCTCCTACTATCCAAAAAGTATTTATCTCAATTAGACTGATTTCTAAATTTAATAATGCAAATCTGAGTATAGGTAGAAAAAAAAATGGCTCTGACAGGATAAAAAAAAAAAGTAAGCAAATTTAGCAAGAAAGGTTTTCATGTGTATATGAAGAGGTGAGAAAGGGAATGAAATATTTCCTCCTAGCTAAGGATTAAAGATGCTGCTTAGGCTTTAATTTTGATGTGTCTTTGGGTCACTTTTGGTTTAGGAGGAGCAAATTAATGATGAAAGTAGCAGTACTTAGAAAAAGTAGGGGGGGGGAAGCTACAATACAAAATAAAAGAATAAAAATCCTATAACTATAAATCTATGACAAAGAAACAGGTAGATAATTTTAAAACCCATTGATCTTTGTAAGGTACAACAGAAAGTGAAGATTTTGCATGCTTTTGATCACAGGAACCAAATATTTTTGTACATTCAACATAGAAAAACAAGGTACAAAAAAAAAATTGTACAGATCCAAAAGACTGTCCATGCTACCTGAATAAAGTTCCCAGTAGTGTTTTTACATGCTACACATGAAGACATTAAAAACCCAAACCTAGTTCAGGCCTTCTTTTAGGAGACTCTTGGACAGTACAGAGGAAGAGAAGTATCATCCCAAGGATTTTTGCATCTGTGTTGGAGCGATACTGGGTTGTTGTAATTTGCTTCTGAATATTTTTGTCTGGTTTTGGTATTCAGGTAACTCTGAAAGAGTAAAATTAGTTAGAAGGTGTTCATGTTTCTGCTACTTTCGGAAAGTTTGTATAGAACTGTTTCTATTTCCTCCTTAATGTTTGAAACAATAGTAAATAATAAACCCTGTGTCTGAGACACAATAATAGCATTGAAAAGATACTCATGTCCTAATTTTCAGAACTTGTGAATATGTATGTTGCATGACAAAAGGGACTTTGCAGATGTGATTAAGGATAGACCTTGTGTTGGACAGATTTCTTCAGTTACCCATCTGGGCCTAATCTAATTAGAATCCTTAAATGCAAAAGGCCTTTCCAGGCTGTGGCTAGAAAGTGAAATGTGAGAAAGAGAAAAAGATCAGAGATTTAAGAATTGCTGGCTTTGCCAAACCATAAGAGACTCTTAAAGACTGAGAATAAACTGAGGTTTGATGGGGGGTGGGAGGGAGGGAGGGTGGGTGATGGGCATTGAGGAGGGCACCTGCTGAGATGAGCACTGGGTGTAGTATGGAAACCAATTTGACAATAAATTTCATATTAAAAAAAAAGAATTGCTGGCTTTGAAGATGGAGGAAACAGTCATGAGCCAATTAAGAATCAGAAATCTTCTAGAATCTCTAAAAGGTAAGGAAACAGATTCTTCTCTAGAGACTCCAGAAAGCACTGCAGCCTTGCTAACACACTTGAGAATATGGGAATATTGGCTGGGAGCACATTTGTATCTACTAGAACAATAATACATTTAGAAATTCAAGAAAAAAAAACCTTGAGTCTATAGATTGAAATTTCATACCGCATTGTAGGAACACCTAATACAGAATAACCCATAAGCATAGCTTTATAAATTACTTACACTTCAGAATAAGGAAAGAATTTGTCATGTATGTAGTTGAGTGGTATGCCCTGATTTTTTTTATTTCTTATTTTTTTTTATTTTAGAGAGAGAGAGAGAGAGAGTGAGTGGGGGAGGTGGGGCAGAGGGGGAGAGAGAGAGAATCTCTATCTGAGCTCCATGCTCAGCCCAGAGCCCGCCTGACATGGGGCTTGATCCTACAAGCTTGAGATCATGACCTGAGTCAAAATCAAGAGTCAGACACTCAATCGACAATTACGAAGGTGTCCCGGTATGCCATGATCAAAACAAGAAAGTCATGTTAGAATTTTCCCAACTAACAGTCATTGATAAAAAAGAGAGGGTACATATTTACAAAATTCTAGGAAGGAACCTGGTAGATAAACGGACAGACCAGAGTGAATAGCTGGCTCTATTCTATAGGGTTGTCCTGGAATTCAGGTGTCTTCCAGTCTTGTAGTTCTGTAACGACTTGAGGGTGTTTTATTCATTTACATGGTCAAAACTGAATCACTCATAATGTGTCATTGTTGCAGCTTGCAAAGGAAGGAAAGAGAGAATAGAGGGCAAGCAGCTTTCTCTGATGGATATGATCCACAAAAGTTGCATATCTGTTTTCTGTATCCTAGTCACGGAATACATAGTCAATAATTACAAAGTAGAGTAGGATTGGACCAATGCTGTGTGGCCACGTGCTCACTTGTGACTTAGGGATTCTATTACTAAAAAAAAAAAAGAAAAAAGGAATCCGAAGTGTTTGTTTCCATATATTCAAGTTTCTATATATGTCAATGCCAATGACTTCCCAAAGAACTTAATAGTTACTGAATGTAACTCATCATCCAGGTTCTTGGGGGAGGCACTATACTTTGTAGCCAATCAAGATATGGCTCTTCATTTCCTGAAGACATTTCCATTAAAAGACAAGTTATCTACTCCATCCAGTATAAATTGGGGAAGGGGGAGGGAGATTAAAAAAAAATGTACGAGTCGCGAGCAGAATGGAAATCATATTCAGTCAGGTTGGCAGAAATCGTGAAAACTCTCTGTTCTGCATGGGAAATTTTTCATGATTACCATCTGGCAACTTTAGTTCTATCCTTTCGGATTCCTCTTTTTCATTATCCTCCATGGATCCTGGCTTTCCCCCATAGAAATATCTTTCAAGTCCATTATTCTCTTTGGCCCCGTTTAAAGTGGGCATTGGTATCTATAGACTGAACAGCCTTTTAAACCTAGTGATTGCAGGTTTATGTTATCCTTGAGGACATAGATCCCCTCAGAGGCTTTTGGTTTATTTGCTTCCCATGATTTCAACAGTCACAGATCACATCTGGTCACAATTCTTGAGAGGCCAGCTGAAACAGCAGGCTTGGAGTGAACTGGGAGACTAGTGCCATTAATCTCTTCTTTGCAGCTGAGCTGGCTTCTACTGTCTGGCATTTAACTAGAGGCTCTTGAAAAAGACACTGAATGGCAATCCTATCTCCTGCTGCTTGGCCTTCAGAAGCCTTTGGCTTTTCCAACTCTGAGGACCAACATTACTAAAATTTCAACCAATTTAAATTGTAGGCCATATGCATAGAAATTTTCCTACTGCAGAGCTGAATTCCCTCCCATTTCTACTTCTGAATTAACTGATTTTTGCCCAAATCAGTCACTTCCTAGTAATTTTAGTTTTTCCAATCACTTTTATAGAACTACAAGCTCAATATGCACATGCTCTATCTTCTAAGCAATCATGGATGACCAAAGTACCACCCATATTGCCAAAACAAGGGTACATTTTCTATCCTGTATCATATATATTGCCTGCATGCTAAGCCAATATCATGTATTTTAGACATTTTTATGACAGCATTATACTTCCAAGTATCATTTTCACATATTCATGGAGTGTATAAGTTAAGCCCCTCTAACAGAAAGTGCAACACTAGATGGATATTTTTCTTTCTTATGTAATAGTTCAGAGGATATTTGATGGTGCAGAGTTGGTAGAAACCTCTTCTCCACAAGAACATCAAAAAGTTCTTGGGATATCTCTATTTTGTGAAACACTCCCTGAAGCGTTACCATAGTTTGCATTGCCACCTAGATAACTATTTCTACCTTCTAGCCTGTACGATAATGTAAAAGGCAATATTCTATCTAAGGAGGTGACCTATAATCTGTGAATATCATTTCCCCACACTGGCCATAATTAGTCATAATTGGCCATAATTAGTCATAAAGTCAGGACTGTTTACAAATCAAGGTGAGAACTGCACTTGCAAGAATTCAGTAGTTATGTTACAATAAAGAAGAGAAAATTTAGTGGATAAATTAGCATAGGTAAAGAAAATAGTAGAATTATTAACTTTTTACTATGTTCCAGGAACTGTGTTAGATCAACATCTACTATCTATAAGCAACTCATTATTTTCTGTGTTTATGAAATGAGCAATCTTAGCCAATATTTTGGGTATAATGTACATATTGGTTTACCCAACTGTAGATTCAAGAACTATAAACTCTTATTATTACTACATATTTACTGATATATCATATAATTGTAGGTTTTTAGAGATACTGCCTTAGTGAATAATTACATTCAGTTGTATCTGAATATATAGCTCTATCTGAATCAATTCAAGAAATATGGATGATGAAACAAAACTTTTAGAATCGAACTGCTATTTAACAAAAAGACATTATGGGCTCTTAATTATAATGTTATATATGAACATCATATATAGCATTTACACATGATATTCATGAAGACCATTGTCGGGACTTGCACGGCACAAAACAGTAGCTATACCCACATGTAACTGTTATAAATTTAAATGTAAATGAATTAAAATGAAAGAAAAGTAGCAATAGAGTTCCTTAGTTGTTCCACATTTCAAGTGCTCAGAAGCTGAGAAGGACTGGTGGCTATTGCATTGGGCAGTACAGATATAGACCATTCCTATCACTTTAGAAAATTCTATTGCATAGTACTTCTCCAGGTATTTGGTAGAGTTTGGTGAATACAAATATAGATAAGCCTGGGGTGCCTGAGTGATTCAGTCGGTTGAATGTCCAAATCTTGGTTTCAGCTCATGTCATGATCCCATGGTTGTGGGATTGAGCCCCACATGGGGCTCGTACTGAGCCTGAGAATGGAGCCTGCTTAAAGATTCTCTCTCTCTCCCTCTGCCCCTAAACCCACCTTATGTGTTCTCTCAAAAACAGAAACAAAACAAAACAAAACAAAACAAAACAATATATACACACATACGTATATAATGTGTAAGTATAAAATATATATATATGTGTGTGTGTATGTGTATATATGTATATATGTGTATATATATATATATATATATATATATATATATATATGCATATAAGCACCTGATTTGATTAATAATGTGACTAATAAACATCAAATGTTCTTATGGAAAAATGTCTAGGTGGCAAAAGTAAATAACCCAAATCACTGTTTTGTGAATCCAATTTAGAAAGAAAGAAAATGTCCTTTCTTTGTCATACTGGATTCACAAAACGGTGATTTGAGTTATTTATTATATTAATTACTTATTTGCAAAATATCAATTTTCTTTTTTATTCATATGATCTCTAAATTAGGCACTTTACTTAGAAACATTTTTTGTGATATTCATCCTTAAGTAAAAATATATGAAATAAAGAATGACCCAAGAATGATCTGGATTTATATTCTTATAAAACAATGATATTGAAATTTGCAATATAAATACGTACCTTTATTATTTAATTTTATACTCTTATAAAATTTATATTAATTTAACACCTTTCCTATTTATTGTTTTTCTGATTAAAACATAAATACAATGGCAGAGTAGGAAAAGTGTAGAAAAACTTAAGATTTAGAACATATAATATTAATAGAAGTCTAATTCTAC
The DNA here is from genome assembly GCF_028018385.1 of Neofelis nebulosa. Lineage (NCBI taxonomy): Eukaryota > Metazoa > Chordata > Mammalia > Carnivora > Felidae > Neofelis > Neofelis nebulosa. The sequence goes on from NC_080782.1 coordinate 19,339,769, forward strand.
TATCCAAAAATAACATGATAACATTTCTGTTCATCTTTCCATATTGACACAAGAAAATTTTACCTTAGTTTTAGTCAAAATTTTAATTTTTATTATTTTTTCTTAATATATTTAAATATTATTTTAATTACTATTTTTTGTTTTATGACTTTTTCTATATGTACCATCCCTAATTCTGAACTTCTAGACTATTTGGTAGGGACAAAAAATGTAATTAATGTAGCTATTAGTAGTTTTTTATAAAAACACAATACATGTGTGTTTAAGAGCCAAAGATGAACTCCTTGTCCCAAACCTTTGCTAATAAAATAAATATGCCTTACATTTAATAACTCTACATCAAATTATTTTTGTAATTAATGGGTCTAATTTAACCTACTTAAATTACTTTAAGATGTAATGATTACTTCTAAAATATTATCTGTTTTCATTCAGTGTTATGACTACATTTACAGGGATCATTTATAATCTGTGTTTTGTTTTTAAATATTTAAGGATTAATTTTCATCCTCTTTTTATTCTTTAAAATTTTATTGATTAGAGTTATAATTTATTTTCAAAGTAGTTTTCAGAGAAAGGACCTATTTAACTTTTTTAAATTTTTATATCTGAAAATAATTTCTTGTAGTCAACAGTTCTATTGTTATTATTAAATAATTTATGATTCCTCTAAACTGCATTTCATTTATATTTTGGGTGAGGCAGTGAGATTTGTAGTGAAGAATAAGGTCAAACTATCTTTTGTTCCCTTGAGGACAATCATTTTTTTTCCTTATTTTATATTGATAATTTTTCAGATAAAACTGATTAATTTTTTTCAGTTTATTTATTTTGAGAGAGAGAGAAAGAGTGCTAGTGGGGGAGAAACATAGAGAGAGAGAACCCCAAACAGGCTCTTGATGACAGCGCAAGGTCATGACAGCCCGAAAGTCATGGGGCTGGATCTCAAAAACCATGAGATCATGACCTGAGCTGAAACCAAGAGTCAGCTGCTTAATCGACTGAACCATACAGGTGCCCCAAAAGTGATTATTTTTAAATAATAATCTCAATAATAATTTTAAATATGACTGAGTCAAGTCTTTGTACAATTGAGAAATGAATAATAATTATTATTATTCTTTTACTCTTTTTTCAGTTTCAACTTCTGAAATCTCCCATATCTGATTTGGATTTAACCCTCTGAATCTATCTCTGCATTTCCATGTCACTTTCTAACATACCCTGCTTGTATTCTATATTCTTAAAAAACAAACGAACAAACAAAACTATTACTCAGGATAACCTCTGCATAGTATCAGATTATATTCTTTACATAATGAAGAAAAATTTATTTATATCAATGTTTACTATCCAATATTAGAAAAATCCTTCTCTGCATCCCTGAAGCTAGAAGAAGGGTAGCCTAAGACTGACAATTATTATTCTCTGTCCTATGGGAATGAAGCAAGGGCATGCAGGCACAGGGCAGAAGCGAGGCTGAACACACAGAAGGTGCACCATGCCTGGAGGGATTAGGACGGGGACGGAGGGGGGGATCTTACCACCTACTCAGCAGCATATGGGTACCTGTTTCAGGCCCCCTTCCTATGTTCCTGCCATTGTCAATGCTATTTCCTGTCACTTTCTTAGAGACTGTGGATTTTTTTAATACATTCTTCCAATTAATTATTTTCCTGATTAAACTAGTATCTGCTGTTTGCAGTAAGATGATTAATATAACGTCGGGTGCTCTCTTGCATTATCTTTCTATTTAAAGTGTCTTTATTTCTATCTCTACATTCAAATCATTATACTGTCTCCAGTTTACTATTTCTTGCAAGAAGACACAGAACTCTTGTATATTTCTGGGTAGATCTAGTATATTTCATTTCTATTTTTTAATGGTTTGTCAAACTTTCTGGCATATATTATATATTAAGAAAATATTTTGGTTAATAAAGGAAGCAGTCAAGGAAAAACTGTGAGCATGGAACATTCAACAAGAAATAAAATGCAAAATACTTTAAAAATCAGTTATTTTCCACAGTAAAGTCTTTATTGAAAATAATGATAGACACAGAAAACAGCTAGGTTTTGCTAAAAGAAATAACGAAAGAAATCTTCTCCTAAGGTAATCTGTCTTATTTTTTTACTAGAGAAATAGTTGAGCTTTTCTTTGGCCAATTTGTCTTCTTTCAGGTGACAAGAACTATCTTACTTCCTATGCCTCCTATGAATAGTGTTTATCCATCTATACAAACTCCTCCCAAAATGAAAATTATAATTATCTTCTTTTTTACTTAAATCCACAGGTTACTGTTATGATTTTTGTTGTTGTTGTTGTTTGTTTTTTGGTCAACTTTTCCCCATTGTCCATTGGAAAATGGTGGACGTTGAAAGAAATGAATGACTGACTTATTTCTACAGATCCATGTTAATCATGTTCACCTACTTCCTGAGCTATCCAGTCATGAATATCCCCTCAGACAAGGAGTCCTTCTTTCCTACACAGCAATTTCTCCTTAAAACACTTCTACCTCATGAATGTAGAGTATCTATATCTTAACTGTCCAATATATTTTTTTGAGTTTATTTATTTATTTTGAGAGAGAGAGAGAGAAAGAATCCCAAGCAGGGTCCATGTTCAGTGCAGAACCCAACACAGGGCTCTATCTTGTGACAGTGAGATCATGACCTGAGCTGAGATCAAGAGCCAGATGCTTAATCAACTGAGACACCCAGGTGCCTCAACTATCCAATATGTTTAATATGCACATTTTTAGCAAACAGAAATGTATTGAAGTAAGAGCCCCAAAAACATCTACTAGAAAATTCATAGGTAGTAATGTAATTCCTGCACAACAGTATTGAGACTCCTATGGTGAAGAAGGAAAAAGACAGACATTAATTCACTCCAGACAGAAGTTAGAAGCAGAAAGAGAGCTAGTAGCTTGGGAACCATTGTGACTTGAAGGTAGCTGCATAGAAACACAGATGATTGGTAATAACCTTACTAACACTGTTCAGTAACAAAACAAAGGTATGTCTAAAACCAAGGCAAGCAAATATGATATTATAGAAATTTTATAAAAATACACTTGTAAGTCAGAAAACTTTGAAATCATTTTAAATTTATGTATGAAAAGAAAATGTCTTAATTTTTAGGCTAATTATAATTAAAAAAAGATAAATATTATTTTGATTATTTTTAGCAAGAAGATGATTACATAACAATACTATTTAAATGTAGGAAATAGATTTTAGGTGACTATGGCTGTAATCCAAATAGAAAATGGAGTCAGTCATATTAAATATAATATATGTTCTAAATGACAATCCATCATCATAGTTAAAATTTCCCTGGACTTGCCAAAGAAATCTTCAGCATAATATCCACTCTGTGCATTCAAGATGACCTGAGTTTTTCCAATATGACTCCTGTCATTTAATATCATAATTAAAATGATATACTCCAGAGGTGCCTGGGTATCTCAGTTGGTTGTGTCTGACTTCCTTTGGCTCAGGTCATGATCTCATGGCTCCATGGGTTGGAGCCCCATATTGGGCTCTGTGCTGACAGCTCAGAGCCTGGAGCCTGCTTTGGACTTTGTGTCTCCCTTTTTCTCTAACCGCCCCCCCCCCCCCCACCCCTGCTTGCACTCTGTCTCTCTCTCAAAAGTAAATAAACATTAAAAAAGCAATATACTCTGGGACTGTTATGGACTGAATGTTTGTGTTCCCCTACTCCAACAATTCCTAAGTTGAAGCCCGAACTGTCAATGGGGCTGTATTTGTGGTTGGATTTCTAAGGAAGTCATTAAGATTTAATTAGGCTGAAAGAAAGGCTCTGAACGGATAGAATTAGTGTCCTTATGAGAAAAGATACCAGAGAGCTTACTCTCTCTCTGCAAGGAAAGGCCATATGTGGACATGCAAGAACACAGCCATTTGCACACCAGGAAGAGAGCTATCACCAGATAATTGACCATCCTGGCCCCTTGTTCTCAGATTTCCAGGTTCCAGAATTGTGAGAAAATACATTTCTGTTGTTTAAGCTGCCCAGACTGTGGTGTTTTGTTATGGCAGCCCAAGATGACTAAGGCAGGCATTTATGTTATTCTCTGTCTTAAGTATATCATCTAGACTAGTTGGTGATAACAGCATGGGTCTTTTTAACAATCAAATACATGAAGAAAGAGTACAAAATTATGCAAACATTATTGAAGTTCTTAAATTGAAATGTGGAGGAACAAAACATGTAAAATCATCTTTCTTGTGCTGTCTGCAAGCTCCCGCTGTAAATCACAATAAATCCATAGGAGCTGTTAATATATACTCTTTAAATACCCAAATGATTGCTATTCTAGTAAATAATTCACATATTAAAATAGTTTTCTACACTATTTGCATATGTACATAAAACACTTATGAGAAAGATTTGAAGATAACGTTTGGTTGTACTTAAGATAATTTGAGCATGGCTATGCATATTTCATAAATTCCTCTGCCAATACATGTGCAATATGATGCAAAAATTCCAGGAAATTACATGCTTATATGGCTACGTTATTGAATATATAGTCATTTTGAAATTCCAGAAATATGAAATAATACTTCAGGAAGCTCCATGTGAGTCATGAATTTAATGAATTTTAATCCATATTTGCTTTGAAATAATCACATAATATCCAGATGTCTGTGATTCAGCTTCTAATGCCTACAAAGAGGGCAGTGCAAGAAAAAAAAAATAGTTTTGTGATTAATGACATTCACTGTCTTAGCTTTAAGGTAATGGAACCCTGAATGCCCAGAGACTCCTGTAACCATTTTGATAGTGTAATGTGAATCGGATTATTGAATTATATTCGCACCCTTTTGAACATCCAAAACTAATCACAACAATGCAAGTTTGAGATGTTTATTTTCCTATTAAAAGATAATGAAGCCAAGGTGATGTGAAAGAGTTGTTTTTCCACTTCACCCCTCCTTTTAAAATGATGTGTTTCTGACTTTACAAAGACTGAAATTCAGGGTCTGATAACGTAGAATATGTCTGCAAACTCTATAAAATAAAAGCAGTAATAGTATCATTGTCCTGTTTTATGAGGTAATAATTTGATTCCAACTAAATGAAAATAAAGGCAAGTTAATAAAACTAAGAATAGATGTTCGGAAAAATAATTATATCTATTATTTTACTGTTCTTACTCAGAGATTTTTTTCCTATGGAAGGAGCTTCGAAAGAGACACAATTTGGTGAGAACAAAGAGGGTGCATGCATGATTTGTAAATGTAATTAGAAAATATCTCTAGTGACAAAAACGTTAATTTCCTGACTAATTCCTTGACAACGGAATTTCCCCACCTGCAAGGTCTTTATGGCCAGTCTCAATTGCCCCTTTTGTTCTTTTAGCCTCACCCTTGCCATAACTCTCAAGAAATGCCTGCTCTCAAGGGCTAGGGAGGAGAATGAATCCACATTCTATTCTCAGTTTAGTAAACTAAACAATTCTTGTCATAGCTTCTCTGCTTGTTACTTATCCTTAGGTTTTAGAACAAAAGGTAACCTCGAGTCTACCAGCTAATATTATGACAGGTATAGTGATTAGAGTACAGTATTATATTCTTGAAACTCGTGGATAAAACATTGCTGGGGATAAAATCTCGCTTATATTTCTCGAGAATGAGGGGATGGATATAGAGTTTATGAAAAATAAATATTATTTAATATATTAATCTGGTCAATGCTATAGAGAAAAATAAATCAGAGGGCACAATAAAGATCTCTGGCAATGTATTTAAGTTTCATATTTGTTGTCCAGGAGAGGCTTCACATTGGATTTGTGTGCAGGTTACAATCTTTCCCTTCTCTGGCCTTCAGCCCCTTTTTACACATCTGCCCCTTATGTATTGACATCTATTCTTCTGAGATCAAATATCATGGAAGCCATAGGCTCTTTTCCTTTAATATCCTGTCAGCGCTTGTGCCTCTTACTTGTATTTTACTTTTTTTCTTGGAAAAGCCTTAACCCTGATTAAATCCAACTCTTTTGCTAGTATCCATTCAGCTGAAAGTGTCTGGAGAAAACACAAACCAGTGCTGACTGATCTAATGTGAATACATGACCATGGCCACAAGAGGGCTCTTAATTCTGTTTGGTGAGTACACAAACTTTGTAATCCATTTATTTGAAGATAATGTGAGATGCATCCAACTGTATGCAAAACAAAGTAGTAACGATAAAAACAAAATAGGAAATATTTCTATATAAGTGCTTGTACATTCCATTATATCTCAATTTTGTGAGCCCTCTTGAAAACATACAGTGGAGAGGCACCTGGGTGGTTCAGTCAGTTAAGCATCTGACTCTTGTTTGGGCTTAGGTCATGGTCTCATGGTTTATGAGATTGAGCCCCGCATCGGACTCTGTGCTGACAGCGTAGAGCCTGCTTGGCATTCTCGTTCTCTCTCTCTCTCTGCTCCTCCCTTGCTCATGTTCCCTGTCTCTCTCTCTCTCTCTCTCAAAATAAATAAATAAACATTAGAAAACTAAAACTAAAATAAAATGGACAATGGAATATTATTCAGACTTAAAAAACCAGAAAGGAAATCCTGCCATATAGGACAACTTGGATGAACCTGGAGGGCATTAGGCTGAGTAAGATAAACTAGTCACAGGACAAATAGTACATGATTCCACTTTTTGGAGGCATTTAAGAGAGTCAAACTCATAGAAGCAGAGACTAGAATGCTGGTTGCCAGGGGCCAAGGTGAGGGGAAAATGGGGAATTACCATTTAAAGGGTATAAAGTTTCAGTTGTGCAAGATGAATAAATTCTAGAGATCTGCTGTACAACATTGTGCCTGTAGTTAACAATTCTGTATTATGCACTGAAAAAATGTGAGAAGGCAGATCTCATGTTATATGTTTTTACCACAATTAAAAAAAATTCACTTGACTCTCACATAATGTATCTGCTCATTCTATATTTTCTAGTTTGTTGAGTTCTCATTAGAATGATAAATTTGGTTTCTGTTCATAGTGATTATCATTTCATGTTAATGAAGATGAGAATACCCATTTTTCATCAATATTTTGATTTGTTAAATGTTTTCTACAGTGTATTCAGAAACTTATTATTTAAGCATTACATATTTATTAGATCGTTTGATGAGATATTTGGTAATATCTCATTATTACATTACCTTTACATTATATCTCTGAAATTTAATTATTTTTTTTCATTTCTGACATTGTTATGTAAAATTTTCGTTAGTAAGGAGTCTTTTTCTTTTTAATTTTGAGATTTAAAATTGAGAAATAATTACATCCCCTCATGTAATCTGTTTAGATTTTCAAGGGAAGTTTCTTAGATAATCAATATATTTGTATCTTTCTGATGTTATCTTGCAGAAATAAGAATCCAGAAGGCAGGGATGTTCCTCCCATTTATAACTATGACATTATTCAATAGATAGCATAAGAAGAATCTTTAATCTCCTTGTTAGAAAAGAGACAGTAAATCAGAACAGAATGCTAAATATGTAATTTTGATAGATTAAGTAGGATTGATACCTAGTCTAGGAAACACTGTGTGTTTGCACATTTAGCAGATCATTTGAGAAAGTTTCATTTAATATATCATTTACTTACCTTGTCAACTTTAAAACTTTTGGAACTAAATCACCAAACTCCCAGTAATAATGAAGAATGAAAAAGAAACTACAGATGGATCATGCAGTAAGTTATTAACATATGGCCACGGATAATCAGCTTTAGGTATGCACTTTTTTGTTATGCAGTGCATGAGAGGTGAAGAACTCCTTGCTAATGATTCACTCAGTCTGTATTCAGTATAACTCTTTGTGGATGATACACAATTTAAGAATTCAAAGAGGTTGATCAAGGCACTTGGATGTAATTAGATAAAAAGTGTGGTAATTGGACTAGCCATTGACATTGGAAATGGAGCAACCTGGCTTAGTACTGGGATGACAAGATTTGAGAAAGGCAAACTAATGGTGAGGCAAGATGAGACCATGATGAAAAATACTTTTAAGGATAATGAAGCAAACTGTGAACATTTTCTGCTCTGTACCCTGCTTATCAAACTCAGGGTGGGATTGGGCTGTGATTAGAGCCAGAAATGGTTCTACTATTAATAATATCTATATATTTATATATCTAATAACATCTATATATTTCCCCCTTCTAACTGTCTTTGTGGAGTATCTGGATTATTCAGCTCTCCTTAAACAGATTTTCTCCCTTTGCTTTTTGGTTAAAATAAATACCCCATGAGCATAGTGCCTGAGATAGTTCCTAACTCAGTTGTCTTGGTCAAATTCCTCAAGTTTTCTGTGCCTCAGTTTCCCACTTTGTAAAACAGAGCTAATAAAAATACATAATTTGTAGTAATTTGTGAGGACATTAAGTAAGCTTCTTTTAAAACATAACATAATCATTTCAGGCAAGACGTATACATACTTTTAAAAAACGCTATTTTGTCTCTTCAAAATATCAACAATTATTCAATAAGAAATTAACCCATCATGTTTACTGATCTGACATCACTTTTACTGTACTGATCTGTACATAGACTACAAATCCAGGCTATGTCAGAAAGCTTGGAAGGCTCCAAGGTAACAGGTATTGTCTAGGTATGTTGCTTTTGGGTACTAGCAATGATGTAAGAGGATCATCTGTGTTGGTGCCATCAGAATAAGGTCTGACTCTGTATCCCATGAGCCCAGAAATTAAAGAGCATGTGAGCTAGATTGGGCACTCTGGGCTTTGTCACTATATACTGACTATAGATGAACAAACTTCCACCCCCAGAACTTTTATTTCAAGAACCATCTTAGACAAATGACCCCTGGAGTTAACAGATGGGTTTATGTTCCAGGAGCCAGGGAGAATGACACATGGTCCAAGAAATGTGGCCACTGGTGGGGGTCTCCTAGCTCGTTCAATTTCAGGCAGCAGTCCTGTCTTTGTGTAGCTGAAGTCCCTTTTAATTTCATTCCAACGAACTTCCAGGGTTATTGCTCTGCCAAGACAGGTGTGCTGAAAATTGGAGCTTCTAGTTATTTTGAGATTTTTGATATTAAAATATTCAAATGAATTTCATGAATGCACTTAATGGATTCCAATTCATTTAGAAGTTCAAGTAAATTGAAATACTACAGTTGTTCACAGAAAGAAAGGGAAGGTATTAACTCTTTTAATTTCATCTGTTGTAAATTTTTAAAAGATGGTTAAAGAAGAGATTTAATATTTTTCATTTACTTATGTAAAAATCATACAGTTGTGTCTATATCTAAACTTTCAAGAATCCATTTTTAAAATTCATGATACAAAATGACATGTATTACATCCATATTCAATATTTAGTATATCCATTAAACTGTATTTTATTTTTGTTTCCATAATAGATAATTAAAAAACAGTAAATTTTACCAAACAGTATATGGATGATCCCAAGTCCCCAAATTCTTTCCTATATATGTTGTAATGGATTACAAATTTCTATACAATGCAGAGCCAAAAAAAGTCAAAAAGTAGTCTCCCAGAAATTAGGTACCAATCTCTCAATAAAAAAAATTGGACGTGAAAAACTAATTTCCTTAGCCAATGCTGAGATATTGAAAATAAACTTTTTCTTACCTAAAGATGAAATTGTTCTCAGGAGGAAATTAGGTTCACCAATGGAAAATTTTGCTTCAAACTGGAACTTCTCTTGAATATAATTAAAAATTGAATTTTCCTGGGTTTCATTTGGAGTGACATAGGCATTAGCTTTTGAACATTAATCCAATCAAGTTGATGTCTTTGCATATACTTATTAGATAGGACCTATTTAAGTTTTCCTTATCCTTAGAGAACAAGTAGGATGAGGTGAGGAATTATTGCATACATTTGGATTACTGTAAGCCTCAATTTAAGATGTTTTAATCTTACATTACATACATGCACTTATTCACAGCAATTGGGTGGAATATGCAGACTTGCATAGAATTAAAATAGAAGTTCAAATAACAGAATAAAACAAAAACAGACTGAAGAAATAAATAGAAGTTGGAATAACTTGGAATAAAGCAAAATAAGACTGAGGCAATAAATTTTCTTTAATGAGAGGAAACTATATATATGTATATATGTATGTGTGTGTGTGTATGTATATATGTGTGTATGTATACATGTGTGTATGTATATATATATATCACACATATATATATGTATATGTATACATATATATATATACACACATATATATATGTATATATATACACACACACATATATATATATATATATATATATATATATATATATATATATAATTGGTAATATTTCCAGGAGGTAAATATTTGTGTATGTAAATTCATCAGTAAGTATAAAGTTGAAATATGTATTCTTGATTCTTTCTTTTCTGGGCTTATGTTTCCCACTGCCTGGATTCCTACAAATGCTAAGGCTCCTATACCTGGGTTATATATATACATATATATATATATATGCAAGATATGTGTGTATGTACATATATACACGCACACATAAACATACATATAAACATATCAATCATCTATCATCTATCTATCTATATCCCAGACAGTTTTACTTTTTACTTGTAGAAATGTGTTCTTGTGAATTAAACATAAACATATGCAATGTACAGTTTTTTATCTATGAGGTATTTTTATAATAAAAAAACAAAGGTCAAAAATAGACTGTTACTAAAATAAATTAATTATGAAATATTCATGCAAGATAATAATGATAATAGTATTAGCTGGAAAATATCAATGCCCAGTTATACATTTCACACTGAGTTAATGAATTTTATGTTTAAATGTACACTTCAGTTTTGCTCATCTGATGTCCATTTGTGACTGTCTGTTACCTCCTCTGCCTCTACTATAGACCCCAAAGCAGCTGGAATATGCTTTCTCTAAGCACTCCTAGATGGCAGAACATTCCTTATGATGCAGTTCCAAACAATGAGATAAAAGCAGAATCAGCTAGAGTCACCCCTTTTTTTATTCTTTTGTTAAAATTTTATTTATTTATTTCAAGAGAGACAAAGTGAGTGGGGGAGGGGCACAGAGAGAGAGGGAAAGAGAATCCCAAACAGTCTCCATGCCGCCAGTGCAGAGCCCAATGCAGGGTTCAAACCCACAAAACCATGAAATTATGACCTGAGCTGAAACCAAGAGCAGACACTTAACTGACTGAGTCACCCAGGTGCCTCTACAGTCACCCCTTTTCCCCTTTATTATTTTCCTGAATTGATTGTAGCTATGACAGCTATAATTGTGTCAGCCACCTTGAAACCATGGAGAAAGACCAAGAGAATCACAAAGATATTAAATAGGCCCCATGGTCAAATTGCTAAACCCATATCAGCAAATTAGCAAATGGTACCTTCTAACTTCTTGTGTTTTGTGAAGATATGGATATGGAGAGACAGAGAGAGACAGAGAGAGAGAGACGGAGAGAGAGAGAGAGAGAGAGAGAGAGAGAGAGAGAGAGAGAGATGATAGTCATTTTTATTGTCATCTAAAGGTTTCTTGCAACTTACATATACCAGACCAATATTTGAGCTTCATCTAACATTTTCATTAAAACAAACATAAAGTATATACATCTCATTTTCAGTAGAGAATACCAAATATTGTAGAGATTAAATAACCTGCCTCAAATCACCTAATTTATAAGTGGGAGAGCTGAGATTTGAGCCAAGTTTTTTTCTATCTCTGAAATTTATAATCTCTGTCAGTCTACAGCTACTGAAATTGCTATGAAAGATTATGGTATGATCTTACAAGTTTGTCTTCAGGAGAACTGAATCTGCTCTGCTCTTTTGTCCTCTGGCTTCTCTCTGAGTTTGTCTAATTGGAAGTACATGAAGAATATTGGGCAGTGGGAGGAAAGATAAGTGGAGATATGTATTATCCTGATTCCTTCCCTTCTGGGCCCATGTTTCTCAGTGCCTGGGTTCCTACCAAACACTGTACCTTCTACACCTGGGTTCTAGAAACTGCTCCTTCCCCTTAGCCCCTCAGACCTAACAGTGCTAACAGCTTCCCAGTGTTTCTTGTTTTAGGTACTTTTCCATCTCTGTGGTTTCCCTTAACCCCATCAATAACCTTTGTGATGGTTAATTTTACGTGTCAATCTCACTAGCATAATAGATGTCCAGGTAGCTGGTGAAATATTATTTCTGGGTATGTCTATGAGGGTGTTTGGGAAGGAGTAGTACTTGAAACAGCAAACTGAGTGAAAAACTATTATCATTAATACACGAAGACATCATGCAATCTATTAAGGGCCTAAATAGAACAGAAAGGCAGAGGGAGGGCAAGCACTCTCTCTGGACCACGGGACTTCTTGGCCTCCATAACCATATAAGCCAATTCCTACAATAAATCTCCTCTTACATATAATTTCTATATATCTATTGGTTCTGTTTCTCTAGAGAACCTGATTAATCCTCCCCTAAAGTACTCAATTCACACTGTGCAGCATTCTCTCTAATTGATCCTTGCTAGGACACCATATATTCTATCATATTTGTATTATCTTTTATAATCAAAATGTAGAAAATTATGTATACATAGAATTTTACATATGTATGCTTGGTTGTATTCAAATTAAAAAAAAAAAACTTTGAAGACTAAATAAAGGTGTTGGTTGTCTGTAAGGCAATACTGGACAATGGAGTGAGTGGGAACAGAAGTAGATGAAGAGCTTTCAATGTATGTGATGTAATTTATCTGATGTTAAAATATATAAAAAGGTTACTTATTCAAAATAAACCAAATAAAATTGAGCATGCTTATTAGTGACATTCAGATGTTTAAATTCTGAAGGTGAACTTGTTTTGTTTTGGTTCCACAGAATAAGACTAAGGTTTGTCTACTATAGTTATTATAGATCATGTTTCCTCCTTTTCATACTCTAATATTTTGGGAGATTGAGGCCTCTTTCCTGCTTTATCACCAGACAGAGATTTTTTTATGATTCCAGGACAAAAAGGAGGCCAAAGATGGGAGAATTTCAGTGCAACAATGTATGAAAAGAGAGACTGTTTTGATATTTTCCTATTTTAGACTTCCTCTCAATTCTGTGAGAATGGACTCATGATTTCTTGGGTCTCAGGGAAACCTCTTGGAAAACAGTCATAGAACACTAAATTGATTCCCTAGACTTTGTGGGAGGCAGTGATCTATATGGCCCTGCTCAGGACAGGAGCCCTGGGTGAGGCCTGAAGCTTGCTCAGGCTACACATATGTGCTGGCCATAAAGTAGGTGATGTTCACTGGCAATTATTCTGGGACTCGCTGATCCAGCCTTCTGTGTTTATGAGACACAACTCTTATGTGTGTGATCAGTCTAGGAAACATATCCAATTTTAGTCATCTTGACGTCATATGGCAAATATTTGATTGATAAAAATAAGTTTCTGGGTATTATTTATTTTGTAGCAGATTAAAAAAAGCATTAATTTGTAACAATTCTGTTTACCTCCATTCATTAGTAATCTTTAAAACCTTTTACATAAGGAATAACTTTTTTTCATTTTATTTAGAACTCTTTTTTTTTTTTTTTTTTGTTTTTTTTTCAACGTTTTTTTTATTTATTTTTGGGACAGAGAGAGACAGAGCATGAACGGGGGAGGGGCAGAGAGAGAGGGAGACACAGAATCGGAAACAGGCTCCAGGCTCCGAGCCATCGGCCCAGAGCCTGACGCGGGGCTCGAACTCACGGACCGCGAGATCGTGACCTGGCTGAAGTCGGACGCTTAACCGACTGCGCCACCCAGGCGCCCCTAGAACTCTTAACAGTACAAATAGAGATGTTTTATTATTTCATTTTTATTAAAGAAATAACTGAATTTTATAAAAACAAATGTGTAGTCTCTCATCTATATATATATATATATGTATTATATATATATATATATAATTTTGAATCCAAAATTTATATTATATTTATATTTATATTATATATATATATATATATATATATATATATATATATATATATAATTTTGAATCCGAGAAAGGTATATATACTTATAGGGAATATGCTGACCTTTAAGAATCTGCTTCTTCTTCTTAATACTTTTCTAATTGTATTGCTATTGTGTAAGTCTGCTCTGCTGTTTGTATATCTTGATTTCAAGAGTCCCAATAAGAATATATAATTTCCCCTGGGTAAGTAGGGGGAGTGTGGGGGACAAATGGGAGCATTGGTGATGGCCAATGGTGATGGCCATCAGTCAGTTATGTGAAGACTTAAGTGGCAAATTTTCATGGCCACTACAAATTGATCTTACTGTAGTTCATCAGTCAGTATCACCTTTCCTAATGATACAGCCTTATTATAGGTTTTAATGCACTGCATAAGACAGTACCTCACAATGTTTTACTTCACCCAAGGTTATAAAATCCTGTCACTGAGAAAGCTTATTAAAGTAGCAGTCATGCCAACTACAAAATCTATGCTTATTCATCTGTCATAAAGTATATTCACAGACCACAAATCCTTGCACAGTTGTTTCTAAATCATTTTAAAAGTGGAACAAAGAAATAAGCATGGAAAATTCCAAGGCTAGCTGTTTGTTTGTCTCCCTTTCTTTTCTCTGCACATCTCAAATATTACAGATTGGGAAATTTAATCAAACTATTAAAATGTTGCTGTGTTCATCACTATGACCCTAACCTTGAAACTTCAGTAGTCATCAGGAAGACTTCATATTTAGTATGTCAGATCTCAGGTTAGAAGTGAGTTGGATTATTCCTTTCTTACATTACTTTTCTAAGACGATAATGTCAGGCGCATCTGGGTGGCTCAATCAGTTAAGCGTCTGCCTTTGGCTCAGGTCCTGATCTCACTGGTTATGAGTTTGATAGCTCTACATCAGGCTCTCTGCTGTTAACATAGAGCCTACTTCTGACCCTCTGTCTTCCTCTCCCTCTGCCCCTCCCCCACTTGCTTGTGTGCGGGTCCTCCCTCCCTCTGTCTCTCTCTCAAAAATAAATAAACATAAAAAAAGGAGATAGTATTGAAAATCCTACATTGTTGACTAGTATGTTCCACTGCAATTATTTTGTCAATAGCACAGTTAAGAGGTATAAATAATAATTTGAAGAATATTAATCAAATATTTGTATTAAAAACATTATAGGTGATGTGAGAAAAATGAAAATGAAGTCTTAGGAAAATTTTCTCGCATATGACTGAATATTACTATTTACTTTTTCTACATAATTAAAACTAAAATGACATACTATACTATTCCCACAGGTAATAGAGTTAGACTACCTACATTTAGATGTCAGGTGTATGAATTTCCAATTTAGTGACTATGAGTGAGATACCTCTCTGTGCCTTAGTTTTCTCATTTTCAAAATGGGTACAGTAATATGAGCCACCACAGAGATGGTTGGGAAGGTCAACTAGTATGTAAAATATGCTATAAGAAGCCTTATAATTGTTTTTAGTTTAAAAAAATGTTACTTTAAAATTTGATATAAAATAGTATACCTGAATCGCATAGCTATATGAATAACGTTATGGGATAACAATTCATAATGTTGTCATTTTTCCCATTTTGGATCATCAGAATGGCAGGCCATGTATTGTTCCAGAAAAACTTATTGCAGTGAATTATATTTTAAAAGAAGTAGAATATAACTACACTTATCATGATGATCATCTCAAAATATATACAAATATTAAATAATTATGTTTTACTCCTAAAACTAATATCATGCTATATGTTATTTATATCTCAGGAAACATAAAAAAACAAACTAGTAGAGTATGATCAATATATCAGTATTTTTATTAAATGTGCAATATTTCAGTAGTACTGTGAATCTGAGAATAGCATGCAAGTAGAATATAGTTTAAAAGGAGTACAAGGGTTACGAGTAACCATGAGTATGTTGAAATTATGATTATTCAAGGCTTTGCTTATCCTGTAGTTCCAAAGAAGTATCAATAGTTCTAGGGCAATATTCATGAGTATATTGGAAATAACAATTATTCTATTCTAGGCTTTGCTTATCTTATAGGAGAACAAACTGACAACACAGAAAATCATCTATCGGTTTGGCCCACTTGGGTATAATTCTTCCTACTGGGCCTCAAATGTTACTAATACCAAAACACAGAAATGGTCTAAGAAACATATTACATGGACATGGTACATTTCTTATCACCCTCAAATGCAGTGATCTCCTGAAGTTCCTGTAAGCAATTAAAACATGGGTTGTTTAAAAACAATTTTTTTAAATATTTATTTGTTTTTGAGGGAAAGAGACAGAGATAGAGCACAAGCCAGGGAGGGGCAGAGAGAGTGGGAGACAAAATCTGAAGCAGGCTCCAGGCTCCGAACTGGCAACACAGAGCCTGATCCCATGGTTCATGGTTTAGAGCCCCACATCAGGCTCTATGCTGCCAGCTCGGAGCCTGGAGCCTGCTTGAGGCTCTGTCTTCTTCTCTCTCTGCCCCTCCTCCACTCATGCTCTCTCTTTTTCTCTCAAAAATAAATAAACATTAAAAAAAAAAGAAAAGAGATAATGGGACCTGTATCACCTTGAGGAGAGTGAGCATATGGATAATAAAGTGGCAAATATCATTGGCAATTATCCTCTGATGTTTTGTGTAGGCCACTAATAGGGAGTCCTAAGAATGCCCACACAAACTGCCTTTATCAGAGAACGTGCCCTGTTAAATGTTTCAGGGAGCACCCAATACTGGTCTTATAGAGAACACCAATTTGAGTGTTCTTACTGTGTAAATATGTGTACTTAATAATACGGGACACGTTGAGGTTTAATCAACACTGGCCCCAAAATTAGTTCCCAAATTTAGGAGCTAAATTTGGCTTACTAAATCAACCCAAAATTATGTTCCTAGATAAAAAAGACCAAATAGCATCGATAGAGGGAGCACTTTTCTAAGAGTTTGTAAAAGACTATTCCATGACTATTGAGTGGATAGGACTTAAAAACACTGGAGGAGGTCCTTATTCTCACTCAGGAAGGAGTATTAAAGATTTGTATCACTATGGAATCTTAGAAACTGGGCAGGACTTCTAGAGGCCCAGTTTGGGGTAGGGGGAGGCAGTTTATTGATAAAAACCCTATTGCTGGTCTATGCTATAAAACAGACCAAAAAAACAAAACAAAACAAAACAAAAAACAACCAAAAAACAAATCTTGTAAGGAAGGGTGGCTTTAATTAAAATATATAAGATGTTGTGACCCATGGATATTTTGGGAGACTAATTTGAAAAACCCATCTCAAGAGATAGATAACAAACTTGACTGGCTGTAAGCACAGTGTAGTTAATTTTTGTGGGGTTTTTTTTGTGGGTTTTTTGTTTGTTTTTACAGTACAATTAATTTTATAAAACATACCTGTAAACTTGTAATCATTACATTTAAATGTACTAAAGATTTCATGGAATTTTCGTGTCAAAACTTAGCCAATACTATATATAGATGGCTATTTGTTTGCTTTCTCTACCAGAAATCCATCATGTGTTTTAAGGAAAAACATAATGGAAACTTCTTGAGTGTACATGAGGTTTATTATATAAAACTATGATACCATAGCAAAGCAAAAAATATTTTTTTAATTGTCCAATTTTATAAAATCCAATTAAAATGATTTCTGTATATTCCAGCAGAGATTCTTACACATATAATGCTATCTATAACTATTGAACTTCATTAGATATGTGGATATTTGGGGATTTTAAATTTATTTATTTTGAGACAAACAGAAACAGCACAAGAAAGGGAGGGGCAGAGAGAGAGGGAGAATCCCAAGCAGAGCCCAACGTGGGATTCAAACACTTGAACCATGAGATCATAACCTGAGCCAAAACCAAGACTTGGATGCTTAACCGACTGAGACACCCAGGCGCCCCTGATATGTGGATATTTAAATCCATGAACCTACTTGTAGACTTTAAGATAGCCGGCTTGTGTAGGATTTTAGTCTTCTTCTGGTTTTAGTAGGGGCCATATTGAAGCCTACCTAATTTTAAGTAAAACTATTCATCAAGGCATTTATAGATTCTTGACAGAATCAATTCATTGTCACTCACATTGCCTATCTGTTTCTTACCACCTTTGTGAACCTGACTCTTCTGTCAAACTGGGTACCTGTACCTACCTGTTTGCCCTAATGCTATGCCTGGTAGAGCTTTATTCTCTGCCTACTAAGCTCTCTGCCCTCATTCTTACCAGTCATCCACCTAAGGAAACAATTTACATGACTCTTCTCATTGGACCTGCTCCAGTACCCTGCCTTAGTTTTACCTCTCATGATTCTTATTCTATCTTGTCTTACATAATTATTTATCTTTCTATATTATTTATGCTCAATGAGAGAAGACATTGTATCTTATCCACAACCATCTCACTTTAGTGGTTAGCCTACTGCCCGATACATATCAATTGTTCGATAATTATGTTTTATTTATGAACTATAATCCCATCTGCTTTAAGAGCAAGATTGTTTATTATTTTATGATAATAATGATGCCCTAATGGTCTTATAGCTAAAATGATTTATGAAGGAAGCAATAGCCTCTCATGGTTACTTTCAAGATCTATATAATGTTCATATAATAATACTGGCAAAGAGGCAAACCTGAGCAAGTTTAATGCAGTTCTAAAAAAACAAAAAACAAAAAACCAATAAAGAAAGAAAAGAAAGAAAAAAACCAAAACAGAACACTGAACGGCATTTGAACAAGCTCAGCAATTCCAATTCAAATGATAACTACCATTGTCCTTTCTCACTTCATTTTGATTTTCCAATATTGTGTTTAATAAATGTCTCTTTCTATATTCTGTTCACATTACTAATACAGCACTCAATTCTATGAGCAATGCTACTAGAGCCCTCTGCTGTGTGCTAGAAATATAACAGTTAAATATGGCTGCTTCAAATGCACTGGAAACAGTGCAGTGGTAATGTGCTTCTAGCAACTCCCTTCATGCTTTGAAACTATGTCATTGAAGTTACCAAGGTCATATTATTATAGCTTTAATGACAGTTTTTAAAATTAATATGCTGTAGTAACTAACTACATTTTTCTCTGTGGGACTATTAGTTACGAAACAAGGCTTTGTATATGCATAAGGAGAAAGGAATCAAGATCCAAAGCCTCTTCTCAGATTTCTTTCTAGTTTATTCCTACATCAAATATTATTTTTGTAGACAACTATAGTCTTTATTTATTTGCCATATTTAACTAACTTATTGAGTTATTTTATTTTCAGTATATTGCCTGAGTCATTAATTAATGGGCGCCTTCCTTCCTTCCTTCCTTCCTTCCTTCCTTCCTTCCTTCCTTCCTTCCTTCCTTCTTTCCTTCCTTCCTTTCATCCTCTCTTCCTCTCTATCACAGAACCAAAAATAAATATAGACAGTATATGAACACAAAATCAGTACCCTTCTTCAAGCCCTGTAAAGAAGGGTCAGAGAGGCAAACTTGTAAAATTTCAGTTTTCTTTATATTTCTTTGTAATATTTTATATTACATTGTCTCAAGTAGCAGTCTTATTGTATTAGTCAGAGAAAACTTACCAATCTTGGGCAGTTTCTCTGTAACTTGTAAATCAGAACTTTTGCAAGAATACTTTCCTTCTGATGGAGTTACACATATTATTTGAGACACAGTAGTATCCTCATTGTGATTTTGGAGAAATGGTGTTCATACTACGTTAAAATCAAACACAAACCAAAAACCTATACTTGAAATATGTTATGAGTTCAAGGGCAGGCTTTGGGTTTCTCACACCTGTATCTTCAGTGCAATACAGGGTTCCTGAAACATAGTAATTTTTCAATATATCAATTCTACAAAAATTATTAGTATTTGGACTGAACCCACAACCATTCTCAGTGTTCAGTAATTCTTTAGTGTGTTCAAACAGTGCGGTAACGCTCAGAAAAATCATTGTAACCTGAAGTCGATTCAAGAAATTTTATTTCTACATAAAATAAAATTAAAAAAAATTTTTGGAAAAGTTATTACTGCAAGCTCAATAAGGATATAGTTCTACAAAGTGTAAATGGTCAGTAATTCTTATAATAATAAACAGCCCATAGCTTAATCTCTAGGATAATAAGACTACTTGTTTTGTAAATTAATTATACAGAGTAATTTTATATTCTTTTCAATTTTCAAAAAAAATACTTAAACTATAGTATTATAGTGGTATGAATGTATACAGGGTAGATAAAGTTCTAAATTTTTTTATTAGCTTTATCTAAGGGTATATTAATATCAATTTAACAATAATTGCAAAATTGATCAGGTTAATCTTTAAACATTCCCTCTTGAGCTATATCTCTATTGACTTGCTAAACGAAAAGAAAAAAAAATCCAAAACCAAAAACAAAAAGAAACAAACAAAAACATACACACACACACACAGAAACTATTTTTACTATCACAGGGGTAAGTTAGGACAATCATCTATCATCCTTCTCTCCCTAGGTGCTGGTCTCCAAATCATTGAAAAACACTGGACCTCATATTGTTTGGGGGTTTGAATTTACATGGTTCACATTGTGTGAAAACATCTACTCCCCCCCGCCCCCAACAAATATTTTTTTAAATATAAAATTTATTTTTGATTAGTGATTCTCCACATCCTCATATTAGAAGAGATTTTCACAGGAAAGCCCACCGAATGTGAGCAAAAATTAAATGTGTTATTAAGACCTTAGGAGAACACAACCCACCATGACTAGAAATGCACAGAATGCAGCACAGAGAGAGGAAAAGCCAGGGAATATGGAGGACCTGTAAGAAACCAGGGACAGGGATATGAAGTCCTAGCTGTGTGGCTCATAGGAATCACAGAAGAGCTGCGGAAGAAAATAAAGACAGTATTTTTAAAACAGCAACAGCAATAACAAGTACAAAACACACGAGATTAATTTACTGTTTGCAATTTTTTCCTGAAAAAAATATTTTTAAGATGTTCTTCATGAATGTAGAACTAAAATACATTTAAAAAAAAGTTGCGGGGGTGGGCACCAGGGTGGTTCAGTCAGTTGGGTGTCTGACTTTGGCTCAGGTCATGATCTTGTGGTTTGTGAGTTCAAGCCCCACGTGGGGCTCTGTGCTGACAGCTCAGAACTTGGAGCCTGCTTCGAATTCTGTGTCTCCCTCTCTCTGCCCCTCCCTTGCTCACACTCTGTCTCTCCCTCTCTCTCATAAATAAACAATTTTTTTTAAGTAAAAAGCAAGAAGCTATGGTGAAGAGTAAATTTGATAGGTATGGGTAATATAAAAACTAATTTTCTAATACAAAAAAAAATTATAAAACATATCAATATAACATAAGTTTTAAAGAAATGGAGATGAATGAAATGTATTGTGGAGAAATAGAATGGGTACTTCCAACTAGCACAACAAAAGAACACAGATTCAAGAAAAAGTAATCAATCTAACAGATGAGGGGAAGAAACACAACAATTAAACACCACTAAGTTAGACAATAAAAATAAATCCAGATGTTAAATAATCAAAACTATGAACAGATTAATTAGGAAACTGGTTTTTTTTTTGTTTTTTTTGTTTTTTTTTTCCACACTTGATTAAATGTTCAATCTAGCTAGTTGACTTTCATGAGTTAAACTATCACTACATTGAAAGGGGAAAATGAATCATTGCAGCATTCTATGGCAGGGACACTTTCACCCAAAGAAAGCTACGACCTCTAAACAGATAAACATGTTTTAAGGTAAAAAGGACTATGAGGAATATAAAATGAAAAAAATAAAGAATTTACCCCTCAACTTCTATAAGATTCCCAACTGTGCAGTAATAAATAGGAGGGAAATTAGGACTCCTAATGAAGGACTAACAATCTTGTGGTTCTAAATTAACCCACTTGAAATGTTTCTACATTACATTTTCCTCCACTGTCAAAGTGTAGATTTGTACCAAATTATTTCAAATGTTCTATCACATTGAAACATATGTAATTTAGCTAAAGCAAATCTTTATTACTTAGGCTAATTGTGTGCCTAAAATAAATAAGATTAATAGATAACTAGTTAATAGTTGGGTAATAACTAGTACCCAAACCTCAATGAGTATTTGTTTCCTACCTTATTCCTCCAATGAAAGCATTTACAGTAATCACTAATTAGTTCAAAATTTGACTATTTGTTTCATATCCACTAGTATTTTTTTCCTTTTCTAATTCTCTGGGATAACAATTGTAGAAGGAAAAGTAAGCAATAATATGTTAAAATAGAACAGGCAAAAAAATCTGCAAAGTTCATAGTTATTTTCTCATTCTGATAATACAATGAATGAATGCATTAATGATTCATGTATTCATTCAACGAATAATAATTGAGGACAGCTGAGTTCCTGGCAGTGTTAGGTGTTGAACTGACATGTATTACTATTTACAGATCTGAACTTCAAGCTTAGAAATTTCAAAAACCTTAGCTTAAAAGTTAGATAAAAACAGAACAAAAATCAAATTATAAATCCAGTGTTCTTCCCTGCCTCTCATTACATTGGAAAGAAATAGCTACAAATAATTAAACCAGATTTTTCAAGAGGCTCTAATTAACCCAGATTCCTAAATACCTCTGTTTCTATTGTTAAAAAGAAAGCCACAGGCCCAAAGTAGAGTCACTTGCCCCCAGGACATCAAGCCAAGATTTCGGTTTCTACCTCTCCTTAGTGGACTTTTAAACCTATCAATCTAGAATTCTGATCAGAATTGGTAATTTGTCACATGGGTCCTCCCATCTTTCTCCCTCCCCCCCTACACAACCAAAGGAAAATGAGATCATCTGCATGGTAAGACTTCCTGCTCCTCCCCCTAAGGAAAGGTGACCTTGCCTGAAACAATTCTTTTTTTTTTCTTTTGATAATAACTTCTTGTACTACCCTCCTTCCTATAAAAACCTCCCATTTCTACAACTCCTAGGAGCTCCCCTTTACTTGGCAGTAAAATGCTGTCCTATTCATGAATTGTGTAATAAAGCCAATTAAATCTTCAAATTTACTGGTTGAATTTTGATTTTTGACAATATTTACAGTGGAAGCACAGAATCTAAAGTAAACAAATAGATTTGTTAACCGTGCTTATTTATAGCATGCTTAATATGTAATTTTTTGTATAAACTTGAAGTTTTTAATGTGTTCTTATATTCTTGCTCATTCCAATATTTTAAAGTGTTTTACCACTCCTTACCTCATCAAATTTTAGAATATCCTGAGCAGCAGGCCTATAAGTGAAACAATAAGTAGAATTCCAAATTGGCTGTTAAACTCTGCAACAGCACAAATATTCAAATTCTGAAGTCATTAGCAAAGGGATTTTTATTGTTACATTAGGTCTCAGAGAGATGTAATTTGCTCAATAATGTTTTCCTGAGTGATACTGAGACAGGAAAACTAAGGGGACCCCACGGAAAACTGCTTTTCTCATGACTTTTCCTTCTTCTATTTTTGTTGGAACCTGCATTCCCATCTTACACACAACTTACAGAACAGATAATGTACATCCTTCTTGTAAAGGACAAGGATTTAATGATTTCTTTGAAGTCTTCCAGCACAATAGGTAACATCTAAGGGGTGACTGAGTGGAGTCATCATTAGTGTTTTCCAAAACCAATGACTCATCAAGACACCTGGCTCCAGGGCATATGTGACTTATGGAGAAGACCTCCATACCCATCCTTGTTCCTGGATTATTGAGAAAACACATGCGCAGACACCACCTTCAATAAAAACCCCAGGCCCCGTGTGAACAGGAGACTCGCTTTTCTTTTCCAGTCTCTCAGATGCTCTGTCTGGTTCTATACTCTCTATGTCTTCAATACACTCTGCTCTCACTTCATCTCAGTTGGCATTTGATTTCCAACCAGCATAAACCAGAGACCTTCTTGGCTGGTCCTGCGGAACCTTCTCTGGGTCCTTGGACCCAGCCTGCCTGCATCAATATGGTGCTTTTGCAGATTCTTCCTTCAGCACTGTGGTACTCTGTGACAATCATCTGCCCAGCTGCCCTGAACATTGGATACTGATGGATAACAGTTGCTTTTCTTTCTGGGCATTGCCTTCAGCTGTAGAGAGCTGTATGATGGGTTATACTTCCTCCTAGCAAGAAGCCCTCATCCATATCTGCTTGTGATGGCAATGTAAAGCACCAGAGCCATCCCAGTCCTGTGGAATCTGCTCAGGACACTGCCAGACTTCACTGAAGTTCAACTTCTTCCTTGCTCAGTCCTAATTTTTTTCATTCCTGACTTCAGTTACTATTTTAAGCCATCTCCATAAAAATCACAATCATAGATTCTGTTTCCTAGGGAACTGGACCAAATGCAATTGGTACCAGGAGTTTTCATAGTAAGGAGATTCTAAAATAAGTTGCTAAAGCTGATAATCACCTGGCTGACAATGGAATATTCCATCACTGGCTCTTGGAAAATGGAATCTTCATAATTTCTGAAAGTTTGTATAAGTGTAGTTGTTAAAAACTTCACTGGTGGTGAAGTAGTATAGCATAATGTAAAAACGTTCCCTAAGAGGGGCAATGTTTCCAGAATTTGATATGTTCATGTAATAGTAACTATAAGGATTATGGTATTGAATGGATACTTATGTGTGTCAATGCATTGCAAAAAGAAGAAAAGCTATGGATAATTAATTGCCAATTTAAAGAAAAGTATGAAGACAATCATTCTCTTTGGCCACATGTTAAAAGATTTTCATCTTCTACAGTCAGAGCAAGAAAAGTACTTAAAATCAGATCCAGTATTTAATTATAAAGCTAGTGAAGCTCAAGATAAAGTTAAATTCTCAACGTTAGTAAGTCTTCTGTACCAAAGATGGGACCCAGATTTGAAAGGAGTGAGAACTTCATACTTGAAATAGAGACATCTGGGCTCAGTAACTTGAAAAATCTGAAATCTCTAGATTGCTGAGAACCCTATGGAACTATAGACATATCTCCCTCCTCTTGGTTAAAGTCTAGCCTTAATCCCTATCTTGAAAACAATAAAGAGGCTTCTGCCTTGAAAGGAAATGTGCAGTGCCTTCAGAATCTCTTCTCACCTCCTCTTCAGACCGTGAGACTCTTAACTAAGGATTATGTCATATTATAACTCTTCACAGAAGCCCTTGCTTTGTTAAGATTCTTCAAGATCTAACAAATATTTATCAGGAAGATCCAATAGAGGATATATAGGATGGATCTTATGGGGACGAAGCATAATATTGTATAAAAAAGATCTGATGCTATGATCTGGAATTTAACACCATCAGAATGATTGTGAGAGATGACAGCAAAACACTGTCACAGTGGATTTTGAAAGCTTGGAAATGAGATGGCCATAATAAGTGATGGTTATATGCCAGAGTGCCATGACTGATACTGGAAAAGTATATCAAAAGTATCAGAAAAGGAAACATTTTCTCATGAATAGATCCTGATCAACAGAAGGAGGGAGGGGTGCTTTACACAAAGAGGGGAGAGGAGAATATGTTTGACACAAATTGGCCCATTAGGATGTCTCTTGATACTCCCTTATCCTATTTTGGCAGTCTCAGGCAAGAAGGACATGGTGATCAGGAGAGCAGACTCTACTGGATTGGGAGTCTGTGTCCTTCTGTCAAATATATCATGTAGGTCAGTAGAGGTTCTAACTGAAACTGAGGGGATCCAGAAGGGATAGTGGAAGAAGGAGACAATGAGGCTCTTCTTGTATTAGTTGAGGCTTAAGACAACCCTCATTGTAGGGGCTAGAGGTTTTTTTTTTTTTTTTTTTTTTTTTTTTTTTTACCTTTCATTTAATAAGTTTCCCCAGAATAACAGACCACCCACATTACCGAAGGAATGATTCACAGATGGGATGAACTGATTCTCTGAAGGCAGGGCATCGAAGAAGTGCTAAGAGTGGACTGTAGTGAAAGCTTTGGTGGATTACTCAGATGCTCTTTCAAGGCAAGGCACTCATTTTACCAGCTGTGAGTTGCTGATGAGCACCGCTGAGTTCTTTCTAGCAATTGTCCTCAGCTAAAGGAAGCTGCCTCATGATTTAAGACAAAATATGCTATAAGATTTGTTGATATTAAAGATTATGGGATTTAATATTAAGTAAATAAATGCTGCTATGGCATGAATCAGCTTGATTAGTAAATATCCATATGCATGTATATGATGTGTTATAAAATACATAGATGAGTCCTTGAGAAATTTAAAATAGTTTGATGTGATGGTAATATAAAAAGCTTTGGAATATTTTATTCTTGATGAGAAAGTGAATCTCACTTTTGCGAATTTTTCCTGTCATTAAAAAAAAAATAATAATATATATTAATTAAAGCAGTCAAAAATGTGTCAATGGCCATTTAGGATTTTGTGATAGGAAGATATGATTAAGATTGAAGGAATTATCCTTACACATACTGGATAAACTTGTGGATTGGAGGAAATAAGTATTTGAGGACATCTTATGTATGAGAAAAGTAGTATTAAATATAGCTTATGAGACTTTCATGACAGATATGTCAACAATAAGATCTATTTTCTGCTCTCCTGCACTGTTGGTCTGCTGATGGGGATGCAAAATGTTCCAGTCACTATAGATTACGGTATGGAGGTTTCTCATAAAAATTAAAATAGAACCACTGTACAATCCAGCAATTCCATTCCTGGGTATTTATCAAACAAAAACCAAAAACCAAAACAAAACAAAACAAAAAAAAACCCCACAAAAATAACAAAAAACAAAACGAAAGAAAACAAAAAATTCTCAAAGAACAACAAACAAACAAAAAAACCCACTAATTTGAAAAGTTACATGGATCCTTATGTTCATTGCAGCACTATTTACAATCATCAAGATATGGAAACAACTGAATTGTCCAACAATAGACGAATGGATAAAGAAGATGGGATATATATATATGGATATATATATATATATATATATATATATATATATTCTGTAGAATATTACTTAGCCATAAAGAGGAAAGGAATCTTGCCATTTTTAACAAGATGACCCAAGAGAATATTATATTAAGTGAAATAAGTCAGACAGAAAAAGACAAATACTGTACAATTTCACATATAAGTGAAAAACTAAACAACTAAAAACTAAGCAAAGGAACAAACAAGACAAAACAGAAACAGACTCATAGAGAGAACCATCTGGTGGTTGCCAGAGGGGAGGGGAGTGGAGGGATCAGTGAAATATGGAAAAAAGTAGGAATTGGACATGAGGATACAAAGTACAACATAGGGAATATACTTAATAATATGCAACCACTTTGGGACAGAAGGTATCTAGATTTATCCTGGTGTTACTTGCCTAATGCATATAAACATTGCATCAGTATTATACACCAGAAACTAGTAGAATATTGTATGTCAACTACACTACAATAAAAAAGTCCATCTTCTCATTTTCTATGTTAAATACTCAAATTGCACTAATCAGTGTTTACTCATAATAGTTTTTTAGGAAAAAAAGAAAGTTGTAAATGAAGCTGATATATGCTGCAACTCCAAAAAGAAACATTTAAAAAAATGTTATTTTGTTTAATGTGGACCATAGTAATTAGGATATATCAACCTATGATCTAAATAACAATTTTCATATTTTATGCCTGAATCAAGTATTTTCTTTAACCAAGAGGGTTAAAAAAAAGTATAATATAAAATGAACTATATATAGCTGACATTTAATTTTTAATAAATTTTAATTTAAACATTTAATTTTCAAACTTTATCGCCTTTAATTTTTGATGACATTTAATTTTCAAACTTTATCCCGTTTAATATTTGATGAACTCCATTGACCATGTTTATGAAATATTATGTTATTCTCATACCTGGTTTCTTTTGTTGTTTTGTTTTGTTTTGTTTTGTTTAGATTCTTGATTCTCTTTTTTCCCCCTCCTCATCAGTACAAAGATAATTACTACCTTATATCAGGAACATGTATGCACGGTCTAAAAATCTGTTATTACTTAGTTTTAAGCAATGTCTATTTCTGATGTGTTATTCCATAGATCCGTCCAGTGCTGAGAGTTAAGGAGAGCGTATGTTTGCCAATGGCATCTGCTGACCGTATACTGCATTTATCAGTATGTTTCTCAAAAAGGGCTTTCATTTGTTGTCTTTGAGTTCAGTTGGAGGTGTTTTTTTTTGCTTGTTGTTGTTATTGCTGTTTTGGATGAAGGCAGCTATTTCTGTGACAACCTTCTTCTTTGTCAAAAGGGCTTTAATGCATTGGCACATACCAACCAAAATTATCCAATATCGATCACTCCTTTATTTATCCAAAGGTGTGAAATGCACTTAACACTAATTTTCTATGAGCTGACTTACTGGAGGGGATAGACATCTAGTAAATATTTAAAAATATAAATTTCATATTCTGAAAAATGATTATAGAGAATCTGCCAATTATAAAAATCAGCAAGACAGTGGAGATGCCAGAGCCAACATTTATATATTTTATTCTTCCATGTTCTTTACAATATCCTTTTTTTTTGTTATTATTTTTAAAATGTAATCTTTACATTTCTCTGGAATGCTCTATGGAAATGTAGCTATAAGGTGGCTACTTGTAATTTTGAATACATTTGAAACTTCAAAATGTTTATACATAGAGAAAATTTATCCATATAATCAATAATTTATTAAATAAATGGGATCATAATAAACATGCCTGTTTTATTTTAGTACAATTTGAACATTTCCTGCTTGTTTCCTCCTTGTTCTCATTTCTCTCATTCTTACCCTCCTTCTCTTCCCCCTATCCTTTATACCCATGTTAAATAACTGACATAATTATTTCTTCATAATCGTAAATTATCTAATTGTTCATCTTTGTCCTGTTTGTTTACAACATAGGTCGTGTCACTTTCGAAATATTGGACCATAACAATGGGAATATATAACTAGAGGAATAATTGCATAATAGCATTACAAACCCTTGAAAATAAAACATGTAAGAAGAAAATGCAGCACACTTTAATAAGGAAAAGTATTTGAACTGAAAATGAATTTTTACCCCTAAAAGTTTATATATCTATTCCTTTTGACTTTCTTTTTTTTTTTTTTTAATTTTTTTTTTTCAACGTTTTTTATTTAGTTTTGGGACAGAGAGAGACAGAGCATGAACGGGGGAGGGGCAGAGAGAGAGGGAGACACAGAATCGGAAACAGGCTCCAGGCTCCGAGCCATCAGCCCAGAGCCTGACGCGGGGCTCGAACTCGCGGACCGCGAGATCGTGACCTGGCTGAAGTCGGACGCTTAACCGACTGCGCCACCCAGGCGCCCCTCCTTTTGACTTTCTTATAAGTTAAGGAGAAAACCAATTCAAAGCAGTATTATCATCAGCTTTTAGCAAACGTAATTTGTGGTAAATTGGCTCCTCCCCCAGGAACAAAGTATGATGGCACCTTGATTATCACCATATGATGATGTCATTACTCCCTGATTGCCCACTGAAGCAGTGTCAGATAAATAGAGTAAGCATCTGGTACATGTTTGGTAAATTGAGTAAAATCATTGTCTAGCAATGTAAAAATAACTTTTCTGACATTTCTATTATCCACCTCTCCATCTCCATCCTTAAGAGCTTCAATAATAGTTTCTCAGGCTCTTTTCCATAGCACTGATAAAGATAAAACAGTAGCTTTTGCATTAATTAAATTAGAAATCCAAAGAGTGATATTTATCTAGCATTCTTTTAATATTTGTATAACTGACTGTGCTATGTGCATGTGGCATGATCCTGACTTGATCAAAGGGCTTGATGACCACCATGTGAAAAATTTGCTAAGAGAAAATTAGCTTGATAAACTAGAAAAAAAATATCAAAAATATGTCTCAATTATTTGGTAAAAATTCAAAAACATAAAAATGATATAGAGTACATGAATTAAAACTGAGTAGTTACCCAATTTAAAGTGATAGAGGGGAGACAGCAGCCCACAGCCTGAGAAGTGTAATTTTTTTAAGATCTTGAGGTAATTGGTGCCAAAAATATTTTTGTTTAAATATAGGAAGAGGCACCATTACATATTATTTATGATAGTGAAATCTCTTTCAAACTCTGGATCCACTGACTATTAACTTCATTACATTTAGCAAGTGATTTAACTTTATGTGCCTCAGGTACTTGTGTAAAATTGGGGAAAAGACAGTGCCAAAGATATAGAGCTATTGTGTGAATTTAATTATATAGTTCACTTAAAATAATAAGAATGGTGCCTGAAAACTAGAAAGCTCTCACTAAATATTACTTAATATTAGGAAATTCAGGTAATGGTTGAAATATGCAGCAGACCAAATAATATTTCTTTCTATTAGTTCTGTGAATAAGAAGCAAGATACAGCTACATCCCTTGGGAAGACGGTTGGAAGGAGCCTTGAAAAAAAATCCTCTAATACCAAGTTGATGCATCAGGCATACTAGTTAAGAAAGGAAAAATTTATATAATATGAAATTAAAAAGTAAAATCTCAACCATGTAGGTTAAAAAAAACACGGCAAGAAAAAATGAAATTTAAAATGTTTTATAAGCGGGTTTCCATTCTATTTATTTGGGTTGTTTAGTATGTGGAAACGTAGGCATGAAATCAGACCTGGACAGAGCTCCCTGTACTGGTAGTACAATATACATATATGGTAACTTGAATTTGAAACTAGAAGATGCTGATATTTAGCACGTTCTTTTTTTCTGGACTTGACAGGGAGACTCCATCCAGTATTCAGTAAAATACAGGAATGACTGTGTCAGTAAAGGGAAGACAAACCAGGAGCAAGCCATCAAACAAAATCGTTTAGGAAACACATCATATTAGACCATGAAGAAAATTCACATTATTTGAAAGATATATTTTTACTATATTATCTTTTTACAAAACCAAAGCTAATTTGTTGCCTAGTAGTTTAACTGATCATGGATATATTTTAGGTAATTATTTCCCCTATACTGAAGGACTGGTCAGTAGATACGTTAATACTCTCAGTGGTAGGGTTTAGCAGGTAGCTGCTTGGACTCTGGGATATAATGCTATCACTACAGGATATGTTCAGAGTGAGGTGAATGTGAATGCCCCAAACAAGCCCTATTATTTACCACAGTGAAATATAATATGGACTTTAGCTAGGATCAATAGAATGTACCCTAAATGTAACTAGATAGCTAATAGCAATCCCAAACAGGAAGAATATAGAAATAAGTGACTTCTACAGTAATTAATATATATAAATATGTATTATAGATATTTATATATTATCTATTATATTATGTGTATTATATTCATAAATGATATATATTATATTATATTTAATTATATTTGTATTATTATATACATTGTATTATATACATGTATACATGTATACATATATTGCATTATATACATTGTATACATATATATACATAATGTATTGTATATATTATATACAAATATATATATATATATATATTTTTTTTTTTTTTTTTACTTTGTAGTCTCCCAAACTTTCTGTGACAGTCCGTTGTCTTTCAAAACTTAGAATTTACCCTGATCATTGAAATCAGAAATGCAAGCTTTGTTCTTTCTCAAATTAGCTCTGGTTATTTCAGTCTTTTGTGTCAAATTTGGATACAAATTTTAGGATTTTTTTTTTATTTCTGTGAAAAAAAATGCTATTGTGTTTTTGAGAGGGATTGCATGGAATTGGTAGATCACTTTGGGTTTTATGGACATTTTAGCAATATTAATTCTTCCAACCCATAAATAAAATAGAAAACCCAGAAATAAATTCACACAAATATGGACAACTAATCTGTGTCACAGACTAGTGTCACAAACACACACTCAAGAAAGGACAGTCTTTTCAATAAATAGTGTTGGGAAGACTGGATACGCACATGCCAAAAAAAAAAAAAAAAGTGTAGTTTGGCCCCTATCTACACCACTCACAAAAATTCACTCAAAATGAAGGCTTAAATATAGGACCTGAAACCATAACATTCTTTGCAAAAAAAGAAACACATGGAAAATCTCCTTGACATTGACCCTTCAATGATTATTTTTATTTTTATTTATTTATTTTTTCAACGTTTTTAATTTATTTTTTGGGACAGAGAGAGACAGAGCATGAACGGGGGAGGGGCAGAGAGAGAGGGAGACACAGAATCGGAAACAGGCTCCAGGCTCCGAGCCATCAGCCCAGAGCCTGACGCGGGGCTCGAACTCACGGACCGCGAGATCGTGACCTGGCTGAAGTCGGACGCTTAACCGACTGCGCCACCCAGGCGCCCCAATGATTATTTTTAATACAGCATCAAAAGCACGGGCAACAAAAGCAAAACTAAACACGCGAACTGAATTAAACTAAAAATCTTTTGCATAGCAAAGAAAATAATTGACAGAGTGAAAGGCAACTTATGGAATGAGAGTAAGTATTTGCAAACCATATAGCTGATGAAGAGTTAATATCCAAAATATGTAAAAAACTCATATAATTCAAAAGCAAAATAAATAAGTCAATTAAAAAGTGGGCAAGGACTTGAATAGATATTTCTTAAAAAAAGACATATAAATGGCCGAAAGGTACATGAAAAGGTGCTCAACATTACTAATCCTTAGAGAAATACAAATCAAAACTATAAGATATCACCTCATACTTATTAGGAGGACTATTATCAAAAACATAAGAAATAACAAGGGCTGGCAGGGATGTAGAAAAAAGGGAATACCTGTACATTGTTGGCAGGAATGTATTTGGTATAGCCACTGGAAAATAGTGTGGAGGTTCCTGAAAAATTAAAAATAGACCTACCATATGATCTAGCAATCACACTTCTGGAAATACATCTGAAGAAAATTAAATCAGTACCTTGGAGAGAGATCTGCACTTTCATGTTTACTGCAGTATTATTCACCTGAGCTAAGATAGGGGCAACCTAAGTATCTGTCAACAGATGAATGAATAAAAAAATAATATAGGGGGAGGAGGGATAAAAATTATACACAACACTAATTAGATATGATATATATATCTCATACCATAGACCGTACTTGATTTTTATTTCTCTACCCCTACCATTCTTTCCTAATCAGTTACAAACTCATGTTGGTTCTGCTTATTATATGGTCCTCAAATTGTCCATTTTTCTCTTCTCCCAATACTACGGCTGTAAAACACACCATTATTACCTTTCACCTTGCTTATTGTAGGTACTCCTATTATCTATCTTCATTTATATTTATATAGAAATTTTAGAGTATTCTGTTTCTTAAGCCAGAATATGATAAATGTTTGACTTATATTTCCACTTTCATGCTTACAGTATGACATAGTTGTCCTTACTCTCCATATTTGCACTACCCATATATCTTATGCTATATGAACTTTCCTGGACTTTCCTGTGTGTGGCAGCAAGAATATCTCTTCTACATTCCTTTGCATTCCCATGTTCTAGTCAATGATCACGTAAGAGATTCCAATGATCTTTATTGAAGTAATAATGAACTCTAGTACATTTTTATACAATAAAATAGTTGGCAATATCTCCTTTTGTCATCAAAAATAAGATAAATGTCTATTGTCTAGTTTTCAAATGCCTTGCATTCTTAGGGGAATGAAAGGTCTGGCTTATTAAGAGATTTTTACTCCTAAGATGATAAAATGTATAACTAACACCAGCCCAGTAAAAACCCTCTTTATTCTTCATAGCTTAAAAAAAGCAAGCACAAAAACCGTAATAGTGGGCTAAAGATAGTTTGTTATGTAGATAGTGGCAGTATGTATGTAAGATGTATTGAATTTGTGACTCTGATTCTTTATCCCTCTCTGTGTCTATAGCCTTGTCATACCTCATTGTAGGCAGAGCCCCTTGACTAAGCTTGGCCTTATGACTCGCTAAGGACAATACACAGTCCACTAAATCCAAGGTGAGGCCTGAAAAATTATGTGTTTTCACTGGCTTCCTTGAACTTTGGACATCACCATGAGAGGATCAGGGACCAGGAAGAGGAGAAGAATCATGGGAACAGTGCTACTACATTTGAGCTATTCTAGCCAATATTCTCCTACAGCAGCAAATCCCAGTAACCAGCAGGTGCATTAGTAATAATAAATATTGTTACATGCCACAGGATGTTTGGTGGTTTTATGTAACAAAAGTTAACTGATGCAGTTTTATTATACTTCATTTAAAGTACAGGCAAATCTGGAGCATTATTGCAGCGTTCATTGTTAATCTACCCCTGAGGCTGATCACTTACTCATTAATAAACATAGTTTTTAGCTAGTTTCATATTAATTTCCCAAAAGCTGATAGGTAAACCTGTATTAGGAAAATCAGGGAAATAAAGCTATGAAATACTGTTAAATACATGAGCTTTAAAGGGAAAAAAACAAACAGTGGCTTTATGCTATAAAGAATAACAGGTAAGTAGGTTAAAATTATTTAAAGTGATGTGGAATACTGTGTTTCCCTGTACAGAATTATAGGTAGTATTTCAATTTGATCTTTGAAATACACATATACTTGTCAATTCTCCCTGGAAAATAATTCTATTGGCAAATAATTATTATAGTGAGGAAATAAGTGATATGATTTATGTTACTAACATTTCTTTATATTTTCCTTATAAAATAAGCTTTGGTAACTATGATAACTTTCTATTTAATTATTTATTACCTCAGACTTTGAATAAAAAAAATTTTGTAATTAAGTTTTACAAATTATCATGGTTCTTTGATGTGGGGTGAAAATACTGAATAGCTCTGTCAACAGATTCTAGATGTGAGTTATTGGTAATCCATTAGAACAGGCAGCATGTAACATTCAGATTCTCAGGTAAAAAGGCAATAAATGTGTCTGTATTTATTTTTATTCAAGTGCTATGACATATTTTGTCTTTTTTTTAATGCAGTAGCAGCTAGCACTTTTGTGTCCTATAAATATGAGGTCTGTTTGATAACTATTATCAAAACATCTGTTCTTCTGTATATGCCATTTCTAAAATGGGTATTTTTATGTCTCCCCCGTGGTATAATTGAATCCACTTTTGGCTTGCATATCTTATATGGATTTCTGGCTCTACTGTTTCGAGAGTTATTTTGTTCATGGCTATTATCAGTTTTAAAATTCATTCAGTGTGGATGGGAGAAGATAAATCTTGCTTTATATTTTGTGATAAAGCAAACATTGTGCTGTTATGGGGTTCAGGGTGCCCTGATAAGGGGTCTGAGGACAGTTCCTAAAGAAGGATTTAGAGCAAAATTGTCAACCATCAACATTCCCAGACACTGGAGGAATGGGGCCCCATGTCTTTTGGGGGGAATCTGGGAAACACACCACAGCATGAATTACAACATTATTATTTTTTTTTTTAAGAGAGAGAGAATGGAGAAACTCACATCATGGATTTAAAATTACCTTTTTTACAATTTGAAAGAAGGCTAAAGAAGGGTGCCAAAAAATGATATAAAATGCCACATGGATCCAATCAATATATACACTAACATACACTAAAAACATTAACTTATGTGTACTATTGGTGTGCATGGAGGTTAGTCATTTAATGATGTGCTTCGTATTCTATATTTTATCAATTTTAAGACCTTTATTTTTCTTCGTATTGTAACATTTCCCAAACCAGGCCAAATTTAATGATCACTGATGGCCAGGTTGAGACATTGTTGTTGAGATTATCTAAATATCTCTGAAATACCTTACAGCTATTTCTGTTTCCTCACCTCAAGTGAAATGTGTGCATCAATGATTCCACTTACATTTAAATAAATTCTTAAAAAAATTCAATGTCTATTTATTTTTGAGAGAGAGAGAGAGACAGGGTGAGAACAGGGGAGGGGCAGAGAGAGAGGGACACACAGAATGTGAAGCAGGCTGCAGGCTCTGAGCTGTCAGCACAGAGCCTGATGTGGGGCATGAACTCACGAACCACAAGATCACGACCTGAGCTGAAGTCGCTTAACCAACTGAGCCACCCAGATGCCCCTAGTAAATTCTTGTTTAATTTTTGTTTCATAATATTGCCACCAGCCTTAACAGTTCAGCAAAGTTTGTCAAGATGGGGAGAAAATGTTTGGAACAACACTGGAACACTTTTTAAGAACTGATGGGTCACACATGCTACATTAACAAACTGAAAGTAAAGGAAAAATGCATGATAATCTGAATAGATGCAGAAAATGCACTAACAAAATTCAACATTCATTCATGATTTAAAAAAAAAAAGTCTCAACAAATCAGATATAGAAGAATGTACCTTAGCACAATAAGTTTATATATGAAAAGTCCATGGTTTACATCATAATCAATGAGGAAAAACTTAAAGCTTTCCCTCCCCCCAGAGCCAAGAGAAAGCAACCATGCCCACTCTTGCCATTTATATTTAACCTAGTACTGGATGTCCTAGCCAGAGCAATTGGACAAGAAAAAAAAAAAAAAAATAGAAGTCATTCAAATTGGAAAGGAAGAAGCAAAATTACCTCTGCTTGCAGATTACATGATTATATATGTAGAAAACCCTAAAATCTAAGCAAAATAACTGCTAGAACTATTAAGTGCAGTAAAATTGCATGATAAACAATCTACATACAAAAGCAGTCATTCATATACCTGCAAACAACAATCTGAGACTGAAAATAGAAAACAATCACATTCAAAACAGCAACAACAATGAAATAAAATATTTAGGAAGGAAAATAACCATAGAGGTGAAAGACTTCTTCACTGAAATGTATAAAACATTGATGAAAGAAATTAAGGAAAATAAAGATAATTAAAAGACATCCTGCATTCACGGAAGGATTAATATTGTCAAATGTCCATATTACCCAAAATGATATATAGATTCAAGTAATTTCTATCAAAATCCCAATGGATTTTTTTAATGAAAATTGAAAAGACAATCCTAAGATGTACATGGAGCCACAAAATAATTTGAAGAGTCAAACCAATTTTTACTAAGTACAAAGCTGGAGTCATCACACTTCCCAATTTCAAACTATATTACAAAGTTACAGCAATCAAAAAAGTATGGTACTGACATTAAAACAGATCTATAGACCAATGTAACAGAATAGGGAAGCCACAAATAAATTCATGCAGTTATAATTAACTGGAAAGAACATATAATAGGAAAAGAATAGCCTCGTTGAATGGTCTTGGGAAAAAAGGATATCCACATGCAGAAGAATGAAGTTGAACTCTTATATCGTATACAAATATGACCTCAAAATGGATTAAAGACAAATATAAAACTTGAACTAGTAAAATTACTAGAAAAAAAACATGGGAAAAAGAATCCTGACATTAATTTAGTCCTTAATTTTTTGGACATAACACCAAAAGCATAGGTATCAAGAGCAAGAATAGACAAGTGGTATTGTATTAAATAGTCTCTGCAGAAGAAACAATCAACAAGTGAATAGGCAACCTATGGAATGGGAGAAAATATTTGCAAACCATATATCTGGCAAGGAATTTATATCCAAAATATATAAGGAATTTATACAACTCAATAGCAAAATCTAAATAACAGATTTAAAAAATGAGCAAACGACCTGAACAGACATAAAAGAAAACAGACCAATGACCAACAGGCACCTAAAAAGGAGCTCAACAATTATTAAAGGAATATAAATCAAAACAAAAATTAGAATTCATCGTATACCTGTTAAAATGGCTATTATCAAAAAACAAAAAAAAAAACCAAACAAACAAAGGAGCAAGAAATAACAAGTGTTGTTAAGGATATGGAGAAAATGTAAACTTTCATACTGTTGGTAGGAATGTAAATTGGTGTAGACATTATGGAAAACAGTATGGAGATTCCTCAAAAATTTAAAACAGAGCTATTCATTTGATCCAGCAATCACACTTCTGGCATATATACCAAAAAAAACAAAATAAGTATCTCGAAAAGGTATCTCCACTTCATGTTCTTTGCAGCATTATTCACAATATTAAAGATATGGAATATCTTGACCCTAAATGTCTATCAATGAATTAGTGGCAGATTTAAAAATGTGGTATATACATAAAATGGAATATTATTTAGGCTTAAAATGAGTGCAGTCCTGCTGTTTGCAACAACACAGACGATACTATGGTCATCTGGAGGATGGTTAAGTGGAGAACATTATGCTAAGTGAAGTAGGTTACAGTAAGAGAAATATTGTATGATCTCACTTATATGTGGAATCTGAAAGTGTCAAACTCCTGGAAACAGAGATTAAAATGCTGGTTGCAGAAGCTGAGAGTAGGGAAACAGGAGTGCAGTGTCAGTTATGCAAGATGAATAGGAGGTTCAAAGGGCTTCCAAGATTCAGTTAAGCAAGATGAATAAGATCTGGAGATGTAATATACAATAATGTCACTGTAGTTAAAAATGCTGTGTGAAAATTGGCACAATATTTTACTTGAAATTTGCTAACTGGGCAGGGTAGATCTTAAGGGTTCTCATCAAAAGAAAGCAAGAAACCAAGAAAGAAAAAGCAAGCAAGCAATCAAGAAGGAAAGAGAAAGAAAGAAAGAAAGAAAGAAAGAAAGAAAAGAAAGAAAGAAAGAAAGAAAGAAAGAAAGAAAGAAAGAAAGAAAGAAAGAAAGAAAGAAAGAGGAAGGAAGGAAGGAAGGAAGGAAGGAAGGAAGGAAGGAAGGAAGGAAGGAAGGAAGAAAAAGAAAATGAACACATTAACTATATGAAGTAATGGATATGTTAATTAGTTTGTGATAATTACTTCACAATGTATACGTATATCAAAGCATCACATTGTAAACCTTAAATATATATAATTTATTTCTTAATTATGCCTCAATAAAACTGAGGGGAAAAAAAGGAATGATGCCTCAGACATGCTTGTAATTGTCCATCACACAATGTTATTTGAGAAAAATACAGTAATAAAGAATTATTTACTTACAGTTACACTGGCAGTGTTTTGTTTTCTTGTGGTAGATGAAATAAGAGTGTATCTTTGCATTGTGGTGCATTATATATGATGAAATACAGTTTTAAGATATTTTATCCATAATTTCTTTAATAATTATCAAAGTTGTACTATAAGACTTTGAATCTGAAAGTGCAGTGTAAGGAAAGGGAACCAAGAGTGGACGAGGAAAACATGAAGCAAAAAAGGGCACAATAAATATTAATATTATGTCAAGTAAAATTGAGGAGCATACCTATTAAATATTACATGAGGAATTTTATATAAATTAAAGTACTACGATAAAATCACAGAAATATACCAGTGAAGATTATGTATGCACAAGATTAGCTAACACTATAATATAGAACTATAAATTATTACAAAAATAAAAGAAACTCAGAGAATGCAGTTGCATAAAAAATTTCAACATTATTTGTCTATAACAAGTAAATGGGACAAATACAATAAAATATTATTAAATATCAAAAAAGATTAAATAAAATACATTTATACATAATGGTTTAAAAATATTAGTTTTCTTTTTTTAATTTTTTTAACGTTTATTTATTATTGAGAGGCAGAGAGACACAGAGCGTGAGCAGGGGAGGGGTAGAGAGAGGGGGAGACACAGAATCTGAAGCAGGCTCCAGGCTCTGAGCTGTCAGCAGAGAGCCTGACATGGAGCTCGAACCCACAAACTGTGAGATCATGACCTGAGCCAAAGTTGGTTGCCTAACCAACTGAGTTACCCAGGCGCCCCTAAAAATATTAGTTTTCTATAAATTTTATATGGAAATTTCCAGACTATCAAATATCTGCATGATGCAAGATAACCCAAAGGAAACGATATTCAATTAAAGAGTAATCAACAAAAGCTGGGCAGATATTTTTTAATGCAACATGACAAAATAAATCAAAAAAATGAAAAATAAAATAAATGACAATCTGTATCCATTCTCATCTAAAACCTTTAATGTAGTTTATGTTAATTTTGCCATTTTTCCTTCCACATATTTCTTATATTTAAAAATATGTCTGATTCACTCATGTAAGACCCTCTGTCTTCACTTTTTTTCTATTTCTCTTTATTTTTCCCAATATTTTCTTTCCCTGTCTTCTCTGCTTCTGTCCCTTCTCTTTCTCTTGTCTTCCTCCTTTTGCTCCTTCTCTTTTTCCCTTTCCCCCTCCTTCCTCCCTTCCTTCCTTCCTTCCTTCCTTCCTTCCTTCCTTCCTTCCTTCTTTTTTGTTCTTTTTAAGTCTTCTCCTGTAATATGCAGAGAAAAATCTATGCATCCTATTACCCTTATTAATCTTATCTGAAATGTTAGGATGGTATATAATTGAAGATTTAAATAATTATTTTAGAAATCAAATCTGTGATCTGCAAAGGCATGTAATGGCTGCTTCTGAAAGTTAATAATTATTTTACTATTTACACATGATTTTTACTTTTTAAAAGTCATTTTTTCCTTGCATAGTTTATTTATTGAAGCTTTTAGTTTTATTTTATTTAGCTTGACTTTATCTGCTGATCCTAACAATAAGACAATGTAATGATAATTCTAGACATATATGTAATAAGTAATTAAAATTCATGGAAAACAAAGAAGAATGAATGAGGCAAAATAAATTTGTAGATGGTAAGCTGTTAAAAAAGAAATGAACGTAATTTATGCGTAAGTAAGCGTTACTAAAACTATCACATTAATGGAATAATGATCACTGATAATATTATTTAAATATTTCCATGTCTGTCTGTTTTTGGTTTTTGCTTTTTTAAGTTTTGTACAGCATGTGGATATATACAGCACCAAAGTAAATGAAAACAAAAACAACAATAAAACAAAAACAAAACAAAACAATAGTTTCCCTTTTTAACTGAAAGTAGTGTTTTTCTTTGAAACCTTTAGTAAGCTAAAGGTGGCCAAGGCTAAGTGACCTAAGGCAAAGAATATCTCTGCTTTTTCTGAAAGTTTGTTTTTGGGAAAGATCCTCATTTGTATGGCAACCACTTTTTTTTTTTTTTTTTTAAAGCAAAACTCCTATTCAGATTTATTTCCTTTAGTGAAAGCAGGTACTAATATAAGTCTTCCATAAAGGAGAGAAGTGGCATAAGGAGAAATTTTGGGAAGTGAGGGATACCTGTACTGAAACTTTCTGTGCAAGATGGAGAATATTATCTTGACTTGTTAATTTTTTAATTACCATAATGATGAGAGTAGTGAAATTGTATCAGTTAATGAGGGTGTTTCAGACAATGAAGTGGAGAAAGGCATGAGAAAATGTAATTTAAATTGGTTTATAATCCATGGTTATTTAAAAAAATCATCTCTATTTTTGTAGGATGAAAATATAGCACATAATAGGAAACCACAAGATGAATTCAGCGAAGAGGGAATAGTCATTCTGCACTTTATGACTTGAGCTAGTTGAATCAAATTGCTTAGCTGTCTTTCCTTCCAATTCTTTATCTCTAAAATGGACATCCTTACGTGGATATACTTATTTAAGACATTAGGCAGTTCATAATAAATACTTAATTTACTGCCTGACACCTATCATGTGGAAGTTCATTATTGTTGTTATGGTGCATATTACTAGTGTTAGAATTTATCTTGATTACTAACCACTGTATCTTTTTTTTTTAATTTTTTAACGTTTATTTATTTTTGAGACAGAGAGAGACAGAGCATGAACAGGGGAGGGACAGAGAGAGAGGGAGACACAGAATCGGAAGCAGGCTCCAGGCTCTGAGCCATCAGCCCAGAGCCCCACGCGGGGCTCGAACTCACGGACCGTGAGATCGTGACCTGAGCTGAAGTCGGACGCTTAACTGACTGAGCCACCCAGGCGCCCCAGTAACCACTGTATCTTAGACTAAAGCTTTTACAAATGTTTAAAACATTAGTCTTTCTAAATCAATTAAATTTTATGAAATGATCTTATCAAGACAATAGTTTTTGTGAGTTTTTTTTTTTCCTAGTCCTTAGTCCAATTCCTATGCTACTTGGAAAATGTCCTTTATAGTGATTAGATATATAAATGGTTTGCATAACCCATTTTACTTCTTTTAAAATAATTTTTTAAGTTTTATTTATTTTTGAGAGAGAGAGAGAGAGAGAGAGAGCGAGCGCTCAAGTGGGGGAGGGACAGAGAGAGAAGGAGACACAGAATCCAAAGCAGGTTCCAGGCTCCAAACTGTCAGCACAGAGCCCTATGTGGGGCTCGCACTCGCGAACCACGAGATCATGCCGTGAGCCGAAGTCGGACGCTTAACCGACTGAGCCACCCAGGCACCCCCTTTTACTTCTGTTTCAATAAACTTTGTTACTAGGAAAAAATATTTTTTGTTCTTACGTGTTGACATTGCATGTTCTCCTTTGAGCTAATGATGTTAGCATAAAAATATTCTACTTTTATACATATGCCTGAGGATTTTTCTTTATTTCTCAAACCAACATCCAGGTAGAAATTTAGGGTTTGGGGAAGAAGTGTGGTGGCACAGTTGCAGGTAAAATTAAGGTAATTAAAGAATAGAGTGCAGCCTGCTAATGCTCTGAAGACTAAAATAGCTAATATGAAACAACAAAAGATACACGATTGAAGGCTGTTGGTCACAACTCAGCACTGCTAGTGGGATGGCCAGTTATTTTTTTCTTCAGTAATTATTTTTCTTTACTACTTTGAAATCACAATTTACAATGAAGTATGAGTTGTACATAGATGTGAGTAAGGGAGGAACAGTATTGCATAACAAGATATCCCATGCTTATGTACTAAATTGCTTTCTCTGATCTGTAATTATTTTATCTTCAGTTTACCCTGGTTCCTTTTAGTGAAAATTATAGTTTCAATACTACAGTGTGAATACCAGGGTAGCCCACTGATTCTAGGTTAGGCAACATCTTGAATCCTTCAGTGGACATATTTAGGGACTATTTTTAATGAGAAAATGACATATTTATTCACTTTTTCATCAGATAACATATAAATTGCAGAAGATGTGCAACATGGATCTCAAGGCTTCCAAAATATGGAGTCTTTATCAGTTTTAATTCTCTCAGGAAAGCTACTCCTGCAGTGAAAAGGATTCCAAAGAAATCCCGATTACACAACATAAGTGAAAATGAGGAACTCTGTTCTTAATACACTGGGGCAAAATCCTTTCTTCACACTGAAGGCAAGTGTGTTAATATAAAGTTTCTCTATATAGAAAGATATAAATATAAAATTTCTCTAAGCAACATCTCCCAAAACTGTTCAGCAGAACACAGCATCCACAGGATGTTAATAGCTATCACACAATGAAATGTTTCTAGAGTGAAAGAAAGTATGGTGAGTGCTGATTTGAGCCGTCTCCTTTACTGCAGGACTTCCTCCCTAGGACTTTCCAGGAGGAAGATAAAATGTGCTGTGTGGTCAAACTGAGTGAACTATACAGTACTCTCAGAGCATCTAGAACTTTGCTGTATGTGAAGTTCTGTTGACATTAGTCATAGGGCTATATGAATTTAAGTATAAATTAATTAAAATTAAATAAAATTAAAATTCAGACACTTCCATTCTTGGCCAAGATGAAGTAATAATGACCAGATTTACTCACCCACATGTAGCAACCCACAAAACAAATGAAATAAATGGAACAATAATTTTTAGGGCACAAAACAGTACACTGGACATCCCGAGAGACTAGAAACAAACAACACATGTTAGCACCTCAGTTGCCCAAAATTCCTGCCTGGAGAGTCTCTAGATCTTGGCTTGGGGATGGTGACCCCAGGCAGACACTATGGAGTCTATAAATTGAAACAAAGCTGGG
The DNA here is from genome assembly GCF_028018385.1 of Neofelis nebulosa. Taxonomy (NCBI): domain Eukaryota; kingdom Metazoa; phylum Chordata; class Mammalia; order Carnivora; family Felidae; genus Neofelis; species Neofelis nebulosa. The sequence continues at coordinate 19,383,570 of NC_080782.1, forward strand.
AGACTAAGGAGATGAAGGCAGTGAGATTGTACAGGGTGGAGTGCTCAGAGGAAAAGGCCTGCACACAAAGAGAACGAGGGAGGTCTACAGAGGGGCACATGAATGTTGAGCTGAGTATTGATCAACTCAGGGGTGTGAGGTAACAACCTGCGACCAAGGAATGAAACACACGAAAGAACATTCCTGCAGATCAAGTGTCAGCAATAGTCCTCTTGCTACCACACACACACTTGCTCCACACACACACACACACACACACACACACACACACACATGACCAATGGCCAACAAATCCATGAAAATATCTTCAAAATCATTAGGGAAATGCAATTAAAAGCAACAAAGATACAAATTTACCCACTTGAGTGGATAAAATTGAAAAAGAATGAGGATAACATATTTCTGAGAATGTGGACTAACTAGAATTCTGTTATTTATGTATTGAACATTCAGTTAACATGTGTCCCAGCAAGTACACATTTAGGTATTTACCCCAGAGAAATAAAAACATAGTCTTACAAAATACTTGTAATTGAATGCTTATAGCAGGTATAATCAGAGCAGTCCTCTTACAATTGAATAATACACAGAATAAGAATTGCATAGACTACTGTAATTCATGATAACGTAAATGACTCTCAAAATATTAAGTTGGGGAAGAAGGTAGGTTATAAAGTGCATAACATACATTTTTAACTTTTCACCCATAAAAAGCTCTGTAAAGGAAAAATGTACATTTTACTGTATGTAAGTATATAGGGAGGGAGGACATTTTTTCAAGTGTGTGTGTGTGTGTGTGTGTGTGTGTATCTTACGAGATCACAAACTTTTTTTTGATAGAGCTAAATTATTTCTATTCAGTATTTTAAATATATTTATTAAAATAAATTAGAAGATGATAAGGACTCTCAGATCTTATGGCTCCTTATGTAAACTTCTCTTTTTCTCTTTTGTAACAAAAGCTATAAAATATGATTTTTAAATAGATGGGTAATAGTAATATTAACAAATATCTTACTGGAAGTGATGGTTTTTATTTTTGAGTATAGAATGAGAGCATGGGCTTCATTACAAATTATTTAGAGAGGAAATCTGAAATGCACAACACACACAAATGAGTTATATACATGGAAGGAAACACAACAAATCTATACTCAAAGTCCTCTCTCTCTCTCTCTCTAATATATATATATATATTATATATATATTATATATATATTATATATATATATAATATATATTAGAATGGAATATATTATATTATATATTATAATATATATATACATATATATACATATATATATGTATATATATATATATATTAGAATCTTTGTACTTGAGAAGGATTTTTTTCAATGTATGGTAAACATTAAAAGCAAACAAAAATGAAATCCAGTTTTAATTATTTCCAGTTTCCCATTCTGAAAATCCACCATCATTCTGAAAGAAGCAAGCACTCACTTTCACACAAAAGTAGTAAAGCAAGCCAAAATGACTTTTTGTTGTTGTTCTTGCTCCAAGAGGAAACCGTGTCCACTCTACTTGGGCACAGCCCTTACTCCAGATTGCACAGGAATTCATATTGTTGAAGGAAAAACAGATACGCAGTTTGTGGCCAAGAAGTAAATGATGTCATTTTACTTATTTGCAAATGATACATGAGTCTGAGCATTATAATACCATTTCTTCAACTAAGCTTGAGAAAATGTACTAAGTCTTTCTGTGCTTAAAAAGAAATAGGCTCATTTTTATTCAGGACAAATAAAGTATTTGAATGGGTAACACGAAGTAGCTTAAAAAGTAGAATAAGGATATAGGGTAAATGTTACAGGAGACAGATTTCAGCTTGGTCTTAGAAGAATCTCTCACTGCCCTAAGCTAGATCAGAGTACATGAAAGCCGCAATGATGAAATCTCTATTTTTGATAGAATCTAGTATCTTTAATTCCCCCCTCTTGGATATAGCAGATATTTTAGAACATATACCGAGTACCTTTATTTGTTTTAATGTCTCAAAAACATTAATTTACTATATGTCGATGTCTCTATTTTCCTTAAAATATTTTATTATGTGAAACTCTTCGCCAATGAAAGGAGATTGTAATCGAGAAGAAACTTAGATTTAAGAAGGACTTTACTAACTTTTATTTTTACTTTTTTTCTTTTGCTTAATTTTGCCGGTTCTGTAAAATTCTTCCAAAAGGAAAAATGCAATATTGTAGAATAAGAGTGTTTATTTAGGGCTTGGGCCAATTTTCATGCCACGGGATTCTCCAGTGTGATTCCAAACAGAGAGAACAGGTCAGATGTTCGGGATTTGCTGGAATAAGAACTCTGAACTTCCAGTTAAATAGATGTGTCTCTCTTTTGATCTGGGAGATGAATGTATACCTTTTAGGCCAAAAACATTAATTCTACATTATACCGACTTTGAAATATTTATTATGAAGAGATTGACAAGAGTTCCCGTGTTTCTCACAGTCTGCTGGGATCTGCTCGGAAACACTGACACCATGCGATGTCTCACACTGAATATATTCAAGGGACAGAGAACAAGTTGATTGTTACAAAATGGAGTGATTTTTTATGTTCTTAAGAATTGCATTTACTCTGCAAGTCTTCTATATCAAAAAGTTAAATGATTTTTTTTCTAATTTTAATATTTTCTTGGCTCAAAAATTGCCTTTTATTTAAAAAAAGAAAAAAAAAAGATTCCAAATGTTTAGTAACGCCCAGGGCATTGTAGGAATGAGTTATGTTTTAGTGAAAACTGAATTACCTCTGGGGGCCTGGGTGGCTCTGTAGGTTAAGGGTTCAACTTCAACTTAGGTCATGATCTCCTTGTTTGTGAGTTGGAGCCCCCTGTCAGGCTCTGTGTTAATAGCTCAGAGCCTGGAGCCTGCCTCAGATTCTGTTTCACTCTCTCTCTGCCCCTCTCCCAGTCATCCTCCCCCTCCCGCCCCTGTCTCTCTCAAAAATAAACATTAAAAAAGTAAAAAACAAAAACAAAAACAAAATTGCATTACATAGTCTTATTTCTGGAAAAGTTGATCAAATGTGAATATTTATATAAAGCCAGAGGTCTCTGGTTTACACTGAAATGTGACCCCCTCTACTGGCTGCCTCACATTACTGAAATTTCTGTTGTTAAACATTTCATTAATAGCATTGTATTGGATGCCTTAAAATAATTAAAATCTTAATGTGGAATCACACAAATAGTCAACTTCCCTGTAGATCTGAATTAATTATGATGGATTTTGAATTGCAATTAAGCAGTTTTAATATGTAAATAATCCTGTATTTTCTCAAAAGCGTTTAGCACACTTCTCATTGTACCTATTTATCTTCTGCAGTTTTATCTTGTCTAATAATTTCTACTATGCTTATGTATTGATTGTTCACTAATTCAGTAGCTGACCTCTTTCTCTAGGAGCTTCAGAGTCATCTGTTTCTCCACTAGTGTCTTGTAAAGATACATTGATACACAGGGGTCAAATGTCAGCTCATCTGCTTCTTTCAAATCCTACTCTCTCTCTCTCCATTCTTTAATTTAGATTAATTCAGTCCAACCAATCATTAAAGCAAGAATTTGGGTAGTTGTGTGTGACTACATTCTAGATTCTAATTACCTTCTTCTTTTTCTTTTTCTTTTTTTTTTTTTTTTTTTATGTTAGTCATTTTTCAAGACAGAGAGAGAGAGAGAGTTGAAACAATGGAAGGAACAGAGAGAGAGGGAGACACAGAATCTGAAGCAGGCTTCAGGCTCTGAGCTGTCAACACAGAGCCCAACTAGGGGCTGGAACTCACTAACCAGGAGATCATGACTTGAGCAGAAGTTCAACACTTACCCACTGAGTCACCCAGTTTTCCCCCTAATTACCTTCTTTTACAAAAGAACTCATAGTGCTGATTCCCATCAGAAAAAATGTAAAGACATTTTTTCTCTTTACATTAAACATTACCAAAAATTTTGGCCCTCATGATTTGGCTACATGAAATACTAATAAAGTGTCCCAATCTCAATCACATTCAATATAAATTAATTACCTAAGCTGCTGTTCCAAAGCTTTATTAAGAAAAAAAAAAAAGAATCTTTTATTTTATTTTATTTTATTTTATTTGAAACAAATTTTTTAACGTTTATTTATTATTGAGAGACAGAGCATGAGCAGGGGAGGGGCAGAGAGAGGAGGAGGCACAGAATCCGAAGCAGGCTCCAGGCTCTGAGCTGTCAGCACAGAGCCCAACGTGGGGCTCAAACTCCCAAACTCTGATATCATGACCTGATCCAAAGTCAGACGCTTAACTGACTGAGCCACCCAGGCACCCCAAGCATGTTCTATTTTAAAATCTAAGAGCTTTCTTTTAAAATTCAATATTTTATATAATCTCCTTTGTATGACTAGGAAGTCTTTTCCTGATTCCTGCCTCTTAATATCTCTGTGGGGTCGTTATGCATTGTTTCTTGTACTCATCTTTGTATCCCCAAACACAAGTTGACTTGTGATTTCATGTTTCTTTCCATGCCTTTCATAATGCTACTTCTCATGTACTCACTCTTTACTGTGAGACAGCAGTTCTTTCCAGAATGAGCTCAGACTTCACTTCCTTCATGAAACCTTCACACTTTCACAAGCTTTGTGGACTGTCTTACTTTTGTATCTATCTACACATGTGCTTATAGCTCTTATTCATCTTTGGTTCAGTGGTGCCTTGAGGACAGACCTCAAGGTTTGCAGAGGGTACTGGTAGACTATTCTGAATTTAGGGTCTGTTGGTTACTCAGCTTGCATGGACAGAGTTGAAATTTTTGCTGAAATTCACATGCCATTAGCCAAAATTCATCCACAATTCAATGAACCCAACCAATAAAATAAAATAGTTTTACAAATTCCATTTTCAGTGTTATGGATTCAGAAGAGTTATACATTCTGTGAGTGAATCTTTCTGAAGTTTGCATTTTCAAGCAAAGTCTCAAGACTAAATTTTAGAAATTGTTATTTTTCAAATTATAACTTGAAAAATTACACCTTGTACTTAAATGACATTTAGCAAATTTTCATTGAAAATAAAACAATATTTCAGAACAAAATACATGCCATTGCTATAATTAGAATTTTTATTAATAAGTTATTACTTCTTAAGTTAATACTTTGATTAATATAAAGTTATTTTTCATATTTCATATAAGAAAAAAAGCATAAAGAATAATAAGCAACCTGCCCACAACCTGGTAAATGGAGAAGTGAGGTTTGAAATACAGATTTTTGATACTGAACTGGTACTTTAAGTATTACTTTTAGTTACATACACAGTATTTTATATTTTATTCTAATGAGTTGTATATTTTCCTATGGCTACTTTTATATTTTTAATATTTATAATATTTATAAATTATTTTTAAAATAATTTAAGTAAGATAATTTTATTTCTTTGTATAGCAATTTGGAAATATTAAAAAAAAATAATGTTTATTTGTTTTTGAGAGACAGAGACAGAGCACAAGCAGGCAGGGGCAGAGAGAGAGCGAGGGAGACACAGAATCTGAGGCAGGCTTCAGGCTCCCAGCTGTCAGCACAGAGCCTGACGCGGCTCGAACCCACAAACCATGAGATCATGACCTGGGTCGAAGTCGGACGCTCAACTGACTGAGCCACCCAGGCGCCCCTGGAAATATTTTAAAGGCATATATCTACATTTACCAATTAATCTAACTTCAGTATATTACAGTTATAAAATAAAACTCTTGGAAAAAAAAACCTAAAGTTAAGTGAAAAAAATAGAAAAAGGTTGAAATCAATTGATATGCTTTAAAAGTATTCACAAATAATGTTTCAAAAATTATTTTAAAAACATGATTCTTTTATGATAGTGTGTTATCATGTCAAAAGCTGATATTGACACTAAAATAAAAATTTAACCATCTATCATAGGGATAGAATATGAAGAAAAGGATCTGGTTGTCTGTATGGTGAGGCTCTTTTCTCTATTTCTCTATTTATAAAAATTTAGCCAGTGATGAAGAATACTTTCAAAACAGAAGAACAAAAGTTAGAAGTTATTAAACAATACTTTATGAATTGGTTATGTATTGTTAGCAAAATATGGGCATAATAAAATTGTGTTAAATTAGTGAAGTATAAATATTAAAGCTATCAGTTTTATGAGATTTTTAATACAAAAACATGAATAAAGTGTCCTTAAGATTAGCTAAATATGATTTAAGAGAAATAAACTGAGGTAATCATTTCACAATTTACATATATACATATATGTACATATGTACATATCCACATATATACATATATATACATATATATTTATATCCTGTATGGAACTTTAACTTATAGAGTTATATAAATCATTTCCCAATGAAACTGGTAAAATAAAAAAAAATAAAAAGAAACCTAAAGAGACACTGATATATATTTTATCAGTGTTAATAGAATTTATTTAAAGATACAATTTTTAAATATAAAATAAAGGCAGATGACCATAAGCTACCACCCAGCCCATGACCAAAAATGAGATTGAAAGAGAGAGAGAGAGAGAGAGAGAGAGAGAGAGAAAAGAAAAGAAAATCAAAGATTTCCTAAAGCCTTGATGATAAATGTCTTATGAACCTAATGACACATCCATGGAGTCCCGATTATTAATATTTTACCTAATATGAAATAATTTAAACCATATATTTCAGTTTATGGAAAGTTCTTTAAATTTTTATTAGTACTTCACTTAGGAAAATGGAAAAGTAAAATAGTAACTATTTAATTATTTGAAAACTATATTTTATTTTTAAAAATATCATTTGACAGTTTGCAAGAGATTTGGCTATAAAAAATATACTGTTTGAATATATATAAAGCCAGCAAAAGTAAGCAAGCAATGTTAAGTAAACTCAAACTTTTCACGATCAAAAATCTAAAAGAGATACACCTTCGTACCAATACACAAGCCTAAGGAACGTGAGAGAAAAACTTCACTGGTATAGTCTTGAGGTTTGGGATGCGAAAGTAGAGTCTGAGAAGAAAAAGAAGCCTGGGTATAAAATAAGTGAGAGTGGTAAGGTTCAGAGAAGTGTTGTGCCAGCCTGGATTTTTTTTTCAGTTGATGCTTTGCAGTTTTGTTTTTTTTTTTTTAATTTGTTTAGTGTTTATTTATTTTTGGGAGAGAGAGAGATCAGGTAGGGGAGGGGCAGAGAGAGAAGAGGACAAAGGATGCCAAGCAGGCTCTGTACTGACTGACAGATCATGCGAGATCCTGACCTGAGCTAAAGTCAGATGCTCAACCTACTGAGCCACTCAGGGGCCCCAATGCTGTGCAATTTTTGTATCCCTATGATTTACCATGGAAAACGTACAGTTGAAGGTGTAGGTCAGCAAGAATGATGTCCTGAATCAGGAGCATCTTGGGGGAGAAGGTCTTACAAGTATCTCTTGGACTAGATATCTAAGAACAGGTGGGGCGGGGGGGGGGCGTTAAGAAAAATTATTTCTCCTACATTTTTGTGCACTTTATTCATTAAATAGCTTTTATTTTTTTTTAATTTTTTTTCAACGTTTTTTATTTATTTTTGGGACAGAGAGAGACAGAGCATGAACGGGGGAGGGGCAGAGAGAGAGGGAGACACAGAATCGGAAACAGGCTCCAGGCTCTGAGCCATCAGCCCAGAGCCTGACGCGGGGCTCGAACTCACGGACCGCGAGATCGTGACCTGGCTGAAGTCGGACGCTTAACCGACTGCGCCACCCAGGCGCCCCAAAATAGCTTTTAAATTTTTATATGTAAACGATTTGTTTATTTCATATGGAAGTAGGAAGTAGAGCATTTAAAAATGATTTTACATTAATTTTTAAATTTAAGTTGGGATGATTCTTCTAAGGATGAGAACTAGAATCCAAATAGATCACATAAGTAAGCTTTCTTATGGAAGATCACTTCAAATTTCATAAGCACCCACAAAGTGTTATGAATAAAATGTCATCTAAGAGACAATTCGATACCCTCCATTGAGGCTATAGAAGGCATGTTAAATGATTCTTATGCCTTGTAAGGAATAGAATTGCTTTATTATTTTATCATTATTTTAAACAACCAGGGAAATGTGGGTGGTGGAGATGCTTGGATCACATCGGCTGTGTCTTCTAACAATCTGCTCTTGGGAATTGGTGATATTTTGTACCATATTTCAGCCTTACTCCAAGCTTGAAATGTGGCACAGTAGTCACTATGAGCAACTGGCATATATCATGGCCATCTGGCATATTTTGGCAAAGTACAGTCCTAATTTCATAATGCTCTAGGAAATAGTAACATATGCTTCGTGTAGTATTCTATCCAAAATGGATAAACCAATTCATTGTATTTCTAAAATTATACTAATCCTGGTACTGCAACTGTTGTGAACACTGTGTCACTGTGTGTATGTATGCACACATTGGTAATCTTATAAAAAATGAACACATTTTTAATTTTCTATGAAAGTAAAGATGCTCTTTGAAACACACACACACACACACACACACACACACACACACACACACACAGCAAACCAAAATTACACAAAGATACAAAAGGAATAAAGGAGAAAAAATATTATTTCTTTACCATTCCCAAGCAATCCAACTGCTCAGTTATATAACTGCAACATTTTACATACATTTCCATATGCATGTACACATTATATATAGAGTCAGACCCATACATACAAAATTGCAGATGTATTTTAGATATGCAAGGCTATACACTGAATATTTCTCTACAACTGTGCCTAATTTATCTAATACACATTTTCATTTTTTACATTACTATATATACATCTACCATAGTCTTTTATATTGCTTTATAGTTCTCCATTGTACATCTATATTAAAACTACAGAATTTTCTTAATCCAACTTATATTGCTAGTCATTTTGTTTCTAGGGCTTTGCTGTTGGAGTAATTATAAATGCTATTTAAGTATATATGTAAGTGTATACCTGTGTCCTTGGTGCAGCAGATTGCTTTAGATTACTGTTAACAGTAGAACTGGAAATTCTGTCCCAAATATGTTACTGGTTACTTTTCAGTAAAATAAAGAAAGTGAGCAGGTTCATAAAGCTAGACAATTTTTGCTTTAGTCTATGTACAATGCTCAGGCATAGATACACAAAATACTGAGCATTTTGCATAATTTTGGCGTGGTAGATTCTTTATATTACAAAATTAAATATAAATACACTCCAGCCCCCTGTAACACTAATATTTTTCTTAACCTAAAGCCTACTTAGTCAAACAGTAGTACATATACAAAGCTTTATTTTGACTGTTATTTGCACAATATATGTTTTATATCTTCCTATTCTCACATTTTCTGTGTCCCAACTAAAAAATAAGTGTTTTTTATGCACAGTATTTTCTTTTTCATGTATTTGGATTTCAGTAGCTTTATTATGATGCATTAAGTATGATTTTCTTTTAATATGCTCACAGGGGTCTATTGTGCTTCAGCAATCTGTGGGTTAATGTCTATCATGAGTTTCAGAAAATGTTTAGCTAGTGATTCTTCAAGTATTTTCACTTAAATTATATGTATTTTAGACACTTTTTTTTTTCCTGCTTCCTCATGTTTCTTACAACCACCACCACCACACACACACACACACACCTTTATTTATTTATTTTTTTTCTGTACTATCCATTGTCATTTCCCTTTATTTCTGCACATTCAGTGCAATGACGTCTTCTGCTGGGTCTAACCTGCTTTTATTTTTTATTTTTTAATTTTTAATATTTATTTATTTTTGAGAGAGAGGTACCGAGTGTGAGCAGGGGAGGGACAGGGAGAGAGGGAGACAGAATCCGAAACAGGCTCCAGGCTCTGCGTTGTCAGCACAGAGCCCGAAGTGGGGCCCAAACTCACAGACTGTGAGATCATGACCTGAGTTGAAGTCGGACCCTCAACCGACTGAGCCACCCAGGCGCCCCTAGCCTGCTTTTAAAATGACATATCGAACTCTTCATTTCATTTAATAAATTCTACAATTCCCATTTGAATCTCTTTTAGAGAATAAAATACCCTGGTACAAATCTCTATTATGTTTTCAGCGCATAAGAACACTAAATTCTCCCTAGAAGATAAGGTAACAAGTCACTGGAGGGGCCAACGGCAGGCCACCCCAAAATGGGCCCCTGGCGTCAAGATTATTTTGAGTTAAAAAGCAATCAAACACCAACAGATTCAGGAAAAGCTCTCTACTTTCCTCACGACTGGCTACAAAGGATTTAAATAGAATATCTGCTCCAGGAAGACAGCTATCACCACGGAGAACTACATTATATCTGAGTTAGGTGTAGCAGACAGGGCAGATCGTAGTAAGGCCTATATGACAGAGTCCTCTCCACCCCATTGTTCCTGAGTGACCCAGAAAATATTTGTTTATCAGTTTTTTCATCTTCCTGTGAATTGCATTCCTTCCCTTTGAAGTCCCAGGCCTCCACCCCCTTCTTCTTAGTTCGAAATTATGTATGTACCTCATTTTGCCTGTCTGGGCAGTTCCCTGTTTATATGGATTCCATTTGGTAAGTAAGAAATTAAATGTGTATTTTCCCATTAACCTGTCCCATGTCAGTTTGATTCTTAGTCCAGCTGCTAGAAGGAGCTTGGAAGGGACAGGATATTCTTGCTCTCTAGCATCACCCACATCTCAATATCTTAATGCCTAAAAAACATTCAGTACTGAATAATAAGTGTGTCAAACAGGCCTACAGGTGCTTCTAACCTGCTTGCTGCTGGCATTGACGTCACCGAGCACTGGTGGTAACGCAGCACAGAAAACGCCACAGAGACATCACAATGACAGCATCTACCTATAGACCTTCTGTTTCTCACTGCTTTATAATCTCCGTTCCTATTAGGTTATATTTTACTACTAAATTTTATATATTTGAAAGAGTCTTTAGGATGCCCATTGGGACAGATATTTTTGTGCTGCCATTGTTTTTTCAGTGGTTATTGTCCACATGGTCATGATGCTCTTTGGTCTTGGAGGCATTTATGTTCCATGTAAACAACTGGAAAGTATATATTAAAAACAAGAAAAATTAAAATTCCCCGTAATTACACTACCCAGAAATAAATACTATTTTGTTTTATATTCCATGTCCAATTTTGAAAATAGTTTCTTTTTTGAGAGAGAGAGAGAGGGAAAGAGAGAGAGAGAGAGAGAGAGAGTGAGCGAGGGAGGAACAGAGAAAGAGGGAGACACAGGATCCAAAGCAGGCTCCAGACTCTGAGCTGGCAGCACAGAGTCCAATGCAGAACTCGAACCCATGAACCGCGAGATCATGACCTGAACCTAAGTCAGATGCTTAACCAACTAAATCCCCCAGGTGCCCTGAAAATCATTTCTTAATTTAATACATCTTGCTGTTTAAGTTAAAATTCTGCCGGTTTAATTTAACTGCTATCTGTAGCTTTGCAGATGAGTGATTGTTTGATTTAGTCATTTTCTAATAAAGTCTATTTTATCTTTAATCTTTTAACTACTCACCCACATTCAAATATCCTATTATTGATAACCCTACTTAAGTGTTTGCTATTACCCACACTATTTGTTCACCCACACTATTTTTATGCTCTGCACCGGACTAAACACATGGAAAGATTGTTAGGTATAAAACTAAATAAAGATATTGTGTTTTTATGTGTTCAGAAAAATAAATTATTAGAGTGTGTGGTTATCTCCGGCCTGTTTTTACTCTTGCTTATGATTGTGTATCATCTACAATATAAACATCTTCTTTAAGTAGTTATACCAAATAGAACATGTTAAACAATTTTTGAGTTGGGTGTATTATGTAGATTTTTGGACAGTCCCATCTCTACATGTCCTAACATATTTTGAATTGTTGATCATTTAATTTATTTTTATATAATGCCACAGTTTTACTTGTATTTTTGGGACTTTATGCTCTATCTGTGAAATATTGACATCATAGTGTTAGATCATATTGGGGATTTTAGAGGTTTGCTGAGCAGAAAATGAAACGTGTACTTTTCTTCAAATATTTAAATTACGGATACATTCAAAAGCAATTGAAATTGCCATGAGGTAAAAAGTATCCACCGTATTCAAATATGTGCACTACGATGTTTTAAAGTTAGAATCAAATACTGGCATTTATATTTAAAATGATTGCAAAGTAGGCATGTTTTCAAACCACTTTCCCCCCCTAGGTTTTAACTGTTAACTCACTAGTCACTGCTATTTTTAATTATATTAAACAACATATGGTATTTGAAAAATAGATGTCTTAGCAAGGAATATATTGAATATTGTTTTAAAATACACTGAAGAGAATAATAGCCTTAATTAGGAATTGTAACCTGAAGTATCTGTTACAAGCTGCTGGTTTTGCCCAATTTACTGTAAAAAACATAAAATTTTTATCATTAGATACATATATTAGAAGGAAGAAAAACTGATAACTAATGATCTATGCTCTATTTATTAAAAAGCTTGGGAGATAGAGACAATAAAATGCCTTAATATAATTGTATAGCTAGATGACTTGTTATATGAATAGACACCTATTTTACCATCACCCATCTCAAGATATCTCCGCATATTTGAATTTTTTTGTTACATTTATTCATTTTTGAGATACAGAGACAGAACACAAGCGGTAAAGGGGCAGAAAGAGAAGGAGACACAGAATCTGAAGCAGGCTCTAGGCTCTGAGCTGTCAGCGTAAAGCCCAACTAGGGGCTTGAATCCATGAACCTTGAGATCATGACCTGAGCTGAAGTCAGATGCTTAACCAACTGAGCCATCCAGACGCCCCAATATTTCCAGCATCTTTTAAGTTTTTCTCAGTCGATTGTCTCCCAACAAAGTAGGTTCTAACACTATGAATACATTTTGACTATTTTTTAATTTCTTATGAATGATATAGGGTATATATTATTTTGTGCTTACTTCTTTTTCAATGTTGTTTGTATAACAACAGTTCATTTTTTGTTTCTTTGTTTTAGTGTCTCTGTAAGGTGTTGCATTGTACGAATCTATCATAATTTAATGACACATTATATCAATAATGGACAATTGGGTTGTTTTTGCTTTTTGACTATTATGAATAAGATACTATGAAAATGTTCCACATTTGTTTTTGGTGAACACTGGCAATCATATTTTTTTGAGCACTTACCTACAAGTGTAAATGCTGGGTCATAAAATAGGCATATATTTAGTTTTAACAGAGTGTGTCAAAGAGTTTTCCAAAGCCATTGTATGAATTTCCACTTCCATCAAGAAATTTATAAGAGTTCCTGTGGCTTCATATTCTGTCCAATATGTGGTATTGCCACTGTTTAATTATAATTCCAGTGTGTATGTTTGTTCTTCTTTTTATCTGATATGTACTTACTGAATAAGTACTGCTCTGGAATCACTTTTTCTTATTTTTGCATGCCATTTGACAACCTCATTGACTCATTTTATTTATATTAGGTTATTTGTTCAGTGTCTTATTAAGTTAGGAGATAAAAAAACTCTAGATAAAAGATCTCACTCAGGTATTTGCATTGCAAACACTTTCTCTTTTTCTGCCTTGATCCTTGTCTTCATGCAATTTTTGTTCAACAAAAGTTACCCATTTTAGTGATGTGCTAATAATCCCATCTTTTCTTGTATGATTTTTGTTTTCTTTTCTTTTATAATTATTGCTTTCTATGTTCTGTTTAATAAATATTTTCTACCCTGATTTCATAGTATTCTCCATTTTAAGAAATGCATTTTTAAGCTTTAATAATTGTTTCTTGAATATCAATCACCTCTGCTTGAAACACTCATATTTTGAAATACAGAGCACTACTCTCTTCTTTATCTATTCTCTTCCATCTCAGTTCAATCACTGTCTCTTCTGCATCTGCCTACTCTTTAGTGGAGGAAGAGTCCAGGATTTTCTCCTTAGTATTTCTTGTGTATTCCCTGTGTTTATTCTCTCAATATTCTCCTCTGTTACAGTGATTTTCCCAGGGACTTATATATTGATGACTCCTAAGTATGTTTCTTGAACTCATACCTTCCTTCCTAGATGCAAATAATATTTTCCACCGTTTAAAAGAAATACTTGTCCCATAGTCATCGCTTGTAGCTTCACAGGGCATAGTGGCAAAAAGAAAAGTTGAAAAGTGAGGTAGTGATTGAGAAGAGATATTCAGAACTAGATAGCCTACTTTGGATTCTAGCTAGAAAACTTACTAGCTGGATACGTTGGACAAGTCATTTAAGCGTTCTGCCCCTCAGACTTCTCTTGTGTAAAAAGAATAATAATAGGAAGAGGAGATACTGAGTTAGAAGGATGAGGAATGTTGTTTAGTCACCAGAGTGGAATATCCATTATGTGAACATACAATATTAGCAGGTTGAGAGAGTCATTAAATTGAGATACACACCACTAAGAGGAGAAGGAGAATGGGAAAAAAGAGGCACTAAATTCATACTTGTTTATCTATTCTTATAAAGCATAGTCATAGAAGTCTAGTGGCAAGTCTCAGCTTTTCCATAAATAGCACTCACCTACTATGGTGCCTTTTATTGGTTTCTATTCCAATGCTGGGCTCCACTCTTTTAATTGATTTTATATGAATAGAAACTACTATGGAAATATAGGTGAATCCTACTATTTCATTAGTTTGCTCACTTATTCTCTGATCCATTCATTCTTACATTCACTCACATATAAAACCTTCATTAGTTGTCTTCAATTTGGCAATCTTTAAATTTATGAGTAGGGAATTTTAAAAAATAGATTTGCATGATTAAGAAACAGAAGAATGAGGGGCACCTGGGTAGCTCAGCTGGTTAAGTGTGACTCTTGATTTCAGTTCAGGTCAGATCTCATGGTTCATGAGTTCAAGCTCCATATTGGGCCCTGTGCTGACAAGCCTGCCGGGGATTCTCTCTTCCTCTCTCTCTGCCCTTACCTGCCTCTCTCAAAATAAATAAATAAACTTAAAAAAAGGAAAAGAATGAGAAATGTCATGGTAAACTGTCCACATATTCTGAATGAGCAGACGTAGTTAAGACATAGGCTAGGATCATTTGATATGAGAATAATAATAATATTTATGGTTTACTGACTTAAACAACATTTATATGTTCCTTCTAAGATCCATATACTTAGGGCACCAGTCCAATAACCATTAGTACTGGTTGCCTATAAATTCATTTTCAACAACAGTCACTGAATATTTTCTAGAGAGTCATGTTTTAATGTCTCATCTCATCCTTTGTAGCCACAGTGACTTTATGGCATAGTCCTGCAGAATAAAGCATAAGCCACATCTGCTAGAGATTTCTGAGAAATATGTTTGTTTTCTTGATACAGGTGTCATTGTGTGTTTCATCCCCCTCAGTTCTTCTCCCCAATTCTCCCTGCCTCAAAAATGGGTGCAGTGTTTAGAGCTGCAGTATCCAACTAAAATCATGAGAAAAAAGCCACATGTTGAAATTTGAGCCACTCTTAATCAGCTGTGCTGTTACATATTAACGAATACATTAAAAATTAAAACAATTGGGGTGCCTGGGTGGCTCAGTCGGATAAGCATCCGACTTCGGCTCAGGTCATGATCTTGCGGTCTGTGAGTTCGAGCCCCGTGTCGGGCTCTGTGCTGACAGCTCAGAGCCTGGAGCCTGTTTTGGATTCTGTGTCTCCCTCTCTCTCTGACCCTCCCCCATTCATGCTCTGTCTCTCTCTGTCTCAAAAATAAATAAACGTTTAAAAAAATTAATACAATTGATAGAGTAAAGAAATTATTAAGGGAATCCCAAATCTGAGCCTACGTTCACTATCTAGCCATTTAAACAGAAGACTTTCACACTGAGGATCTAATTGCATAAAAACAGTTATACGTAAAGAAAATGTGGGACAGCCATGACATCTTAGGTATGAAATAAAGTCTCAGTGGGATGGGGTTGGAAAGAAGGGAAAGAGTTAAAAAAGAAGAGAAGGAGGATGGAGCATAACAAATGTTGAACAAGGGGGTAAGAAATAGGATATGTCCCATTAATAGGAAAATATTGTATAACACCATTAGACAAAGGAATTCAACAATTTAAAGCACATATGACAGTAATTTAAGAAGGTAATAGTTTAAGTGAACCAGGAAAACTGAAGGGCACATGTACATAGAATGATATTTCCCCCAATATCTTGCTCATTGAGAGAGACCATGAGGAATAAAAGTGATCAGACTGATCTCAGGAGCACAGAGTGTGAGACTCTGGAGACCCAACTGAGAATCTTGGGTTTCATATTGTTTGATACAAACACCATGAGCATTTCTTGTATGCTTCCTTGAGCTCTTAAAGGACCTGTGACACGAAAGACATGCTTGAGTAAATTATTCACAGTGGTCATTTCAAGATGCAAATATTTTGTAAATAATGGAAAAGGAACACATAGATGCCCTGTTATCCAGGTTAACTGTTGTGCTGAAGCAATAAAAAGACTGAGTCCAATGTCATCCCGAGGTCAATTCTCATATGAACATTTTTATATTCTGAGTAAAGTGAAAGATCACAACATTGTCTAGTGAACATTCAAGGTGATGACTCATTGGAGAAGAATATATCTTTCCCAGAGTGCCATATGTTCCAACAAGGTGCTGTTCCCATTACTAACATGACAGGAAAGCACTGAAAATAGAGAAGCTTTTAGAGATAGACAATAAGAGACCTACGAACATTAATGAAAACTAAACAATACCCTACAAAACAAACCAGCGTATCTCAAATAATCAGTTTTATGGCTTCTTGTTTTCCTGTGCTTATCTGTGGAAATATGATAGCATGCAGAAATTGCTTAACTAAAGAAATGCAACGGAATCTTAAACTAATGGGTATGTTGTGCTATGCTTTAACTTAATGATGTGGCACTTTTTGGACTATCCCACTTTATATGTAAATTTCTCTAACCCTTGTAAATGGAAAATCTCACATAGACTATGAAACATCATTGTGCTGCATAAAAATGATATCAAAATAGTTTTTCTTGATGACATGCATCCATTAGAAGGAGCCCATAAAAATGTTATAAACATATTTGGATATGCGAGGTGATGATTTTTCCTGACAAGCTAATGTGCTGTGCTATAAGTAGAAATGGAGTAATATTGTTGAAAAGAACAAAATGACTTTACTATCTTTTATGCCAAGAAAATCTCAAGAAAAAAAAAAACAACAGTACACTTCCCACAATCCCTGCAGTTAAGATAGCCCTTGGAAAATCACGAATTTTCATGACTTTTTTACACGTGCTGTCTAGATTGATAGAAAGTATATTGATGGAGATAGAATTTTTTAATTTTCATTTAAGAAATACAAACTTGCCATGGTTGTCATGGCTTTTATGATAGACAATTTCCCTCTGAGTTTTCTGTAACTGGACTAATAGTTTTTCAGAACTAAAAAAAAATAAAATAAAATACATGTGTCAATTTTCTATGAATATCATCTTAACATTTCCTAAATTAACCTAATTTTTTAGGAGAAGACATATATGCAAGATTTAGTGTAGCATTTATAATTAAGGTAAGTTGTTTTAAGCATCCGACTTCAGCTCAGATCATGATCTCACAAGTCGTGAATTGGAGCCCCATATCGGCTTCTAATCTTCTGTGTCCCTCTCTGTTCCTCCATCGTGTGCACATGCTCTCTTGTCTCTCAAAAATAAATAAATATTTTCAAAAAAAGATAAATATTTGGAATCTTGACTAAATTCTTACACCCTGATAAAAAATTCAATAATCATTCATTTTTTGTCACTTAAACATAATATTCAAATTTTAAGTATAGACTCAGCTATAACTGAAAACTGATAAGCTTTTAAACCAGACTGTGTAGAAAGTATTAAATACTTTTTAACAAAGAAACTTCCAATTCAATTCAAAATTATGAACAGAAAAGTAAAAGACAAAATAATATCATATATAGCAAATTTAACCCACAGTATTGCAAAGTTTAATTTACTGTTATTTTAGATTTTTAAAAAATATTTACATTGTAAAAATATACAGCAGTGTTTCCAATTTTGGAACAGTGAGAGTCTGAGCAAAATGATGTTCATTACCAATATGTAAAAAATATAAATATACTAGCACATCAATTACTAACGCAATGATTAAATGCATTGCAAAATTGGTTTGGTGAAGAAGACAATATATCAAGAAACAGCAGGCCATGTTCCAATGTAATGTGATGGTTTAGATTCCATTGGAATTTGAGATAGATAGGAAGTTAGGAGAATTTTCTTTAGCCCTGGGCAAGCTGAACGGTCAGGATTAAGACTAGAGTATAAAGTCAAGGCTCTGGAAGCTTTGTAGTAGTTGACAAAGAAACTGAAGATTAGTAAATAAATAAATAGATTAATTAGCATAGGTCTTTAAAAGCTAAAATAGTTGGTCATAACATTCAATAGACGGTAAAAAATTATCTCTCTCTCTCTTTCACACACACACACACACACACACACACACGCACACACACACATATGTATTAAAAACTTGTTAAGAATTAACCAAAATATATATCACATATTGGCATGGAGTCCAAAAATATACTAAACCTAAAGATGAAGAATTCCCAGGCTGAGTAATTATTTCAGCAGCCAGTTCAAGGTTGTTAAAACCTCAACTACACATAGCAGTTGGAAGAAAGAAAGAATGAGAAAATAAGAGAAAGAAAGAGAAATAAATAAAATGAAAAGAAAATATCTTTATAAAAGTGTTTTAAATCTATTTTAATTCAGAATTGATTGTGTACCAATGTGTAGCAAAGTAAATTAAAAAGAGAAAGCAATCTGCTATAAAATTAATTTCACACACAAAATACAGACAAAAAGAAATCGTTCTAACCTGTACAGAGTCAAAGGTACAAAAGGTAAGATTTGAAATTTTATAATCATTTTGCATCAGTTCATTTAAAGCAGGTAACATATTTTGCTTCAATATGAAATAGTAAAACCTAAGATAGATATAGCCACATAACCAACTTAAAAATACTATTCAGCCAGTAGTCTAAGTGTTAATTAGCCATGTTGAAATGTCATTGGAAATATATTTGAGGAAATCATTCAGAATACACCATGGAGGTATAAATAGAATTTCTTTTCATGGTGAGATTATAGAGCATGATGATAAAATAAGAAAGTCCAATAAAGGTTGTTTAAGAGATTCAGGAAAAAAAATAAGAAAAATGGGAAGAAACAATATTTAAGTAGATAATGACTAAAATTTTCCTAAATAGATAAATATCCTTGTTGAAACTTAACAATGAGAACAACAAAAATCCATGAAAATAAAATCACACGTACAAATAAATAGTGAAAATAGAAATCATTACTGGCAAAGAGATAGCAAGATTTTAAAAGTAACCAAAGAGAGAGAAAAAGAAAAAACAAGATTACCTACAAAGGACAAAATATTAGAGTGAAAAAGCTTTTCATTAATAACAACAAAAAATCCAACACCAATAGAATTGTGTATTTTAAACATGAGATAAAATCAGTTTTGTATCTAGCTCAACTATCTCCAATAGTATGGGGGAAAAATTTAAGACAGGAACTAAGAATATTTGCTGACAGTTCCTCACCTGAAAAAAATATCAAGGATAGATTTAAGAGAAAGAAATTAAAATGGAAACAAGAAATTATTGAGAAAATAAATGGTAAATAAATGGATAATCATTAAAAAAATAACTGAATAATATATGTGGATGTTGGAAATGGCTGTTTTGGCAGCAACAATACGGCAAATGAAGATGAATGGAATTTAAGTTAAAATATTTATTTCTTAATATTCATTCTTGAGTAGATAGATATCGGCTTGAAAGTATGCTCAAGTTTTAAGGATACTGTTAAATAAACAAATTGAGACACAAATGTAGAAAATTAGATGAATAACTGTCAGGAATTGAGAAAAAACATAAAAAATAAATGGAAAAAGGCATGCTATAAATAACTGAAAATAGTATTAGAAATAAACGTATTTATGTTAATAATGACAATTATATCAATAAATTAAACCAGTTAAATGATCCAGTGCATTCTGCAAAGAGCATGTTTATATGTGTTCTCTCTCAGCTGACTCTTGCTGTTTTGTGATGACAAACAAGAATCAATGAACCTCCACCTTTTGTCTGAAAAGTCTATTTACGTTGCTCTAACAACTATTAGGTTTTCCCCCCTTGAATTGAAGTTCATATTTTAAAAAAATGCGTTGTGTGAAATTAGTCTGAAATTTGTAACTACAGGCTCTCTAAATTTTCTCTCTATACTTTGCCCCCCTTCTTGGAATTTGGCATTCCATCGTCATTGAATGCTGTTAGGAATTACAGATATCACTGTCATCCAAGTTGGGTTGCTTTCCATTCATATTTATTCTTTTTGCTTTGAATAGATGCTTGAGAAGAAAATAATGAAAGACAATTTACTTTTCATTCATAAAACTGGGTAGGTCTGAACAGTCTTAGGAACAGTGTATTCAATGCAATTAATATTTCAAATTTTTTTAAAAATTTCTTTTAGTTCTTTATTGCTTTTATTAGAGCAATAAAAATTCAAATGCCTGGGAAGTTTCCCAAAGAAATTAATGTGCCGGACAAAGGAAGGCCACTATGTATAAATACAACTTGTTAATTAATACCTGTTTGTAGTTGTGTATATATATATATATATATATATATATATATATACACACACACACACACACACACACACACACACACACACACACACAATGGAGTATTACTCAGCAATTAAAAAGAATAAAATCTTGCCAGTTGCAACTACATGGATGGAACTGGAGGGTATTATGCTGAATGAAATTAGTCAGAGAAAGACAAATATCGTATGACTTCACTCATATGAGGACTTTAAGAGACAAAACAGATGAACATAAGGGAAGGGCAACAAAAATAATATAAAAACAAGGAGGGGGACAAAACAGAAGAGACTCATAAATATGGAGAGCAAACAGAGGGTTACTGCAGGGGTTGTGGGAGAGGGGATGGGCTAAATGGGTAAGGGGCACTGAGGAATCTACTCTTGAAATCATTGTTGTACTATATGCTAACAATGTGGATGTAAATTAAAAAAAAAAAGAAAAAAGAAATATGTAAAATAAAACTTATTAAAAAAAATAAAATGTTTCAGGGGTGTCTGGGTGGCTCAGTTGGTATAGTGTCTCTTGATTTCAGCTCAGGTCATGATCTCATGGTTCATGAGATGGAGGCCACACTGGGCTCTGTGCTAACAGCATGGAGCCTCCTTGGGATTCTCGCTCTCCCTCTCTCTGTGTCTTCTCTGCTCATGCTCCGTCTCCCTCTAAATAAATAAATAAATAAATAAATAAATAAATAAATAAATATTTGAAAAGAATAAATAATAAAAATAAGATATATTTCCTATGGTCTACATGTTGGAAAATAAAATTTATTGAATATTACAGTTAATCAAAGCTTTAAAGTTTAAAAGATTATTTGGGAGCTGTATGGAAGAAAAAACTGTTTTCAACAAAAAGAGAAGCTGTTCATCAGCTTGAAGGGTCTTCTTTCAGGAAACGTAGCTGAGATCATACAGGAAAAGTTAAATTTATAGATGATATAGAATTTACACAGCCATATACCTGAAATTGTGTCAGGCTTTGAACATGCCACACGCCTGGTCGTTTTCACATGAATGTGGTTTCAGTGGATATAAATAAAGTATGAAATTATCTCCTTTTTTTGTCAGAGCAAATCATTAAATGGGAAGAAGCCTCTAGAGACAGTTATCTACACTGCTGCCTTTGGGGTAATGGTGACTGAGTACTCAGAACCGTTACTGCTGCCGCTCACCCAAAACATATTCCTGTTGCCATAATTCATGTAGGAATTAACACTCTACAATCCAATTCTGATCATGCCATTTTTCCACTGGGGTTCTTTCTGTGGGTTCTTCTTGCCTTTAAAATAGAGGTCTATGTCCCTATATTAGCTTAACATGAACTGGCCTCTTACTAACTTTCCACATTCATCCTAAGATTTTCTCCCCATTGCTTACCAATGTCCAAGTGAACTGATCAAATTTTAGATCGTGGAAGAAACTCAGCCCACATACCTGTCCAAAAATACACATATTGTTATCACTGCTATAGACGTTCTTGTTATGGTCTAACTCCAATTTGTCTCTCATACATCAAGTTGGAAATGAAAAG
This sequence comes from Neofelis nebulosa, assembly GCF_028018385.1. Classification (NCBI taxonomy): domain Eukaryota; kingdom Metazoa; phylum Chordata; class Mammalia; order Carnivora; family Felidae; genus Neofelis; species Neofelis nebulosa. The sequence continues at coordinate 19,405,812 of NC_080782.1, forward strand.
TCTTTTTGGACATACTAGGCTAGATTAGGTTCCTGTTAGATGCTTTCATGTCACTTTTACTTCTCCATCAGATAACTGACACGATCATAATGAAATAATTAACCTTGTAAATTTTTAAATGACTTTCCTCCTATAATAGGATATGAGCCATGATAAATATGATCATATTGCATTTGTTCAGTATTCAGCATAATCTCAGTCATAGGAAAAGTACAAATGCAATTTTATTTCTTTACTTTTCATAAAATAGCCTTAATGAGTTTTCACTCATGTAGAAATTATGAGATTAAATAACAAAGTATAAACAGAACCCCCTAATAATTTGAATGAAACTTCAGATATGATCATGACATCATATAATTCAAGTCTCACAATAATTTAATAGGTCAGGCATTTACTCATTTTCTGCAGATCAAGAAAAATGTATCTCAGATGGTTTCAGAATTTTTTTCAAGGTCATAAAACAAGCATATTTCTATTTTAATCCGAAGTGTGTACTCTTTCTATCATTTATAATACATAGCACTGTGTCCATCTTTCATTTTAGGAACATTTGTGATTTTTAAATATCATCCTCACTACTAGATTTTTTTTTCATCAGAGTGACTATCAGAATTTAATTTTTCTGAATGACTAGCATAGTTGCTAAATGCTGAATTAATACGTTCTGTATTGTTGGCAAAGTAATTCATACAACTTTGCATAAATATCTCAAACTTGGAAAAATATAGCAAAGTAATAAAACAGTTCTCTTCCATGCCCTCCTTGTAACAATGGCACTAGATGTTTCTCCTTTTTACACTGTCTGAGTATTATAACCTGAAACTTCATACTAATTGCATAAAGAAATTTTGAACATATTAGTGTATTATGTATTATAGATCACTAGAGGTTTCAGTAAAATATTCAGCTTGGACTAGGTATAAAATCAGATGTCAGATTCATTAATGAGTCACAGATACTTCTTTAGCTCAAGTCATGTATAACTAAAACAAAAATACTGCTTTCTTGGGGCGCCTGGGTGGCGCAGTCGGTTAAGCGTCTGACTTCAGCCAGGTCACGATCTCGCGGTCCGTGAGTTCGAGCCCCGCGTCGGGCTCTGGGCTGATGGCTCGGAGCCTGGAGCCTGTTTCCGATTCTGTGTCTCCCTCTCTCTCTGCCCCTCCCCCGTTCATGCTCTGTCTCTCTCTGTCCCAAAAATAAAAAAAAATAAAAAAAAAAAACGTTGAAAAAAAAAATACTGCTTTCTTGCATGTCTGTCTTTATCAATTTTACTTTTTATTTTGCATCTTTTTTGTAGCTTACAGAGGTAGATTGAAAATTGCTTGACTGTTTTTACAAAGTATTTATAAATACACAAATATATATTTATAATGGGAAAAATAACAAAGGCAAAGTTTTAGAAAAAAAAATACCTTTAGTATTTAAATATTTTGGGACATCTGGGTGACTCAAAGCCTCAAAACTGTGAGATCATGTCCTGAGCTGAAACCAAGAGTTGGGTAAAGCATCACAACTCTTGGTTTCAGCTCAGGGCATGATCTCACAGTTTATGAGTTCAAGCCCCGCATTGGGCTCTGCAATCACAGTGTGGAACCTGCTTGGGATTCTCTTTCCCTCTCTGTCTGCCCCTCCCTTGCTCTCTCTCTCTCTCTCTCTCTCTCTCTCTCTCTCAAGAATAAATCAGTTGAAAAAATTTTAAAAAATATTTAAAGATGATTAGCATGGCAAATAATTTTAGTCCATAATTTGAAAAAGAAACTCCAAAGATCAGAAACAACTCGGCTTTTAACTAGATACAAAAGAGAGTAAATATTCCTTAGGGATGAAAAGACTGAAAAATGGTTTCCATATTAAATGATATATTGTTATTCTACCGACATAGTTATCTATGTTTACTACTAACTCAATGTGCTTTTCCATCACTTTATTGAATGAATGCAAGCCTCAAAATAATAAACAGGATAGAGAAACACATTTTGAAAAAAAATGGATTTATTAATATAAGTGAGTGGATGATGTAGAGGAAAGAATCTTGCACTTGGGAGCAAGAAGCTGGAGTCGTAAATTAGATGTATGATGCTGAATAAAGCACTTACAACTTCTCTCTTAGTATGTACATTTATATTTATATGATGAGGTTCACGTGCCTAGGTTTTTTTTACAAAGTCTATTAAAACTGATGTTCTAGTATATAAATAAATCAAATTAACAAATATGTCTAAACACTCATTACAGAGTCTTCTTATATAATAGGGAGACTCAATAGTTTCAACTTAGTCTATTAAAATGTTGGAGTTAGAAGCATAACCTATTATGCTTGCAGTTCTACCTCAGACATGTAGAGAACCAGAAAGAGCATCTTTCCTGCCCTTACAACTAGGACCATAGCCTGGACAGCTGCAGATTTAAGGCTCTTGAACCCATCTAAGAGCTGATCTTATGTGATAAACAACTAAATCAAAATATAGAAGGAGATACACCTCTAGGCTTGTATGGCATATGCTCTAAAATAATAATAAGCTAGACACTTCAATGATTTGCTAAAGGCCAAGTATGAAATAGTGTGGGAGAAGGCAGCCACAGAGGGTTGCAGGCATATGCATGGCCCTCTTACAGGTTTTTCATCCAGGAAGTCATGCATTCTGATGAAGATTTTGGACAGGCTTTTTTGTGACTACAGGATCCTGAACTCCCTTTCCTTAGAACATTTACTTTAGAAAAATCAGGTATAATTTTTTTTCTGTCCTTCAAGATATAAATTTTCTACAACCCAGGAATGTGTTTCTCAAGTAACTGGGAGCCGTATCATTGAAATATAATCATTAAAATAATAACAATGACAATAATAATAGTGCCCTTTTCACTCCTTTTTTTTCCTAGTTTTTAAAAATTTATTTTGAGGGGGAGAGAGAGGGAAAGAAAGAGAGAGAGAGACAGCATGCCTACAAACACTCATGCATGTGCACTAGTGGGGGGGGGGTGCAGAGAGAGAGGAAGAGAGACAGAATCCCAAGCACAATGTGGAGCTCAATGCAGGAGGGGAAGGGGGCTCCATGCAGAGCTCAAACTCACAAACCATGAGATCATGACCTGAGCTGAAGTTGGATGCTGAACCCACTGAGCTACTCAGGAGCGCCACCCCCCCACCTTCTTCACTCTTTATGGTAGCCTAGTTACCTAACTCTGATAGCAATGATTAGCAAACACCAATAACCTAATCACCTTGACCATCCTTCCTCCTAATGTTCTTCAGTACTTTTTCTCTAGTTCAAATCAACATTTAAAATCTGCTTTTGTTTCAGTGAGGTTGAGTTTATCTTTTTCTCCTATTAAAATAGCATTGAATCAAGTTTACTTTGCTGTTTCTAACAAATATCCATTGAAATTTTTTCTTTAGCAACTCACAGGGAAGATCAGGGAGAATCCTTACAAAGCTTCCCCTAAGATACTGGCTGGAAAGGGAACAGCTGCCACCACCAAAATGTCACCCACAATCAGCTGAAATTTCAGGGAGAAGTTCATTAATATCTACAGCTTTTGAGCACTGGTAGAAGTTACTGCAGGTTAGAGAGGAGGAGAAGTCACTATCAAAGCTCACAAGTGCACATCTCCCTATCTCCCCTGAAGAACAAAAGCCTTGATCTGCAGATGAAAAGTGATCAAAATACCACCTGAAGTTATTGCAGCTGGAAACAGGGAAAATGTTCTACTCTCTTTTGTGGGGCAAGAATACAGGCTATACCCATATTACCTCAGGATGAGTACTCATGAAGGCCATCCCTGAAACTCAGGTTATGAACATCAGAGAACATCCTTCTGTCCCAACTCTGTAAAGTGAAAGAAAACAAGAAAGAAATGGGGAGAGGGAAGTAGGGAGGAAGGGAGGAAAGGAGGGAGGAAGGGGGTAAGGACGAAAGAAAGAAGGAAGGAAGGAGGAAAGAAGGAAGGAAGGCAGGCAGGAAGGGGGAAGGAAAAAAGAAAGAAGGAATATAAAGACTGTGACTTAGTTGATAATTGGTGTTTCTCATAGGAATCTGGATTAACAATCATGAAACTACTTTATATGTATACTAGGGTTGGACAAATAAATGAGTGAATTGTGGATAATGGCAGTCATATTTCCTACTTTCAAAAGAAGAGTTTATAAATAAGAGGGGCGGAGTATAATGAACTCCTATGTACTGGATTCAAGTGGGAAATATCATTAGGAATTATTGTTTATTTTATATCATACACATAAATAAATACCAAAATCAGTATAGAATATATACTCTTCTGAAAGTAATTTAACTTTGTTTATTTTATATTTTTTTATAAAAGAATTTTATGCCATTTTTTTTTTTGAAAACAAAAGAAATATTGGAGGAGGGAAGGTTGAAAGAGCATGTATAGAGCTACTTTAAGAAACAAATGGTGGCACACCTGTGGGGCTTGGGTAAGCATCTGACTCTGGATTTTGGCCCAGGTCGTGATCTCAAGGTTCCTGACATAGAGATGTCATGTCAGGCTCTGTGCTGACAATGGGGAGCCTGCTTGTGTTCTCTCTCTCCCTCTCTCTCTGCCCCTCCCTTGCATGTTCACTCTCTCAAAATAAATAAACATTAAAAAAAAAGAAACAAATCTTCTTCTAGAAGAATTTTATTTTAATGTTTGGGAAATAAAGAGAAGTCATTAAACAGAGTTTATCCACATCGAAGTTCTTTACAACTTGTAAGAAAGAAAACAAAATACAGAGCATAGGACTCTCTTTTTAAGAAACCTGGCATAAATTGTACACCTAAATGTTAGAGGTGTGTTTCAGCTCGTTTGGAGGGTTAAATAAACTTACTAATGTTAATGAGGTAAGTTTTAAAGGTTTGGAATGCACTGCAATATATACTTACTTTGAAAACTGCTTTCCTAGTCAGTGACTCTAGAGTAGTGACAGAGAATAGATAGTAATAATCACTGCTATACTTGTAGCCCCTGAAAATTAAACCTATTATGGTATCTTGTTTGTATAAAACTTATACTTCCAAAAATTTTCTGCAATCAAAACTCCCTCTTAGGTAATTTGTTTTAAAATCATGGGGAAGGAAAAATCCAACATCTCTAACTATTCTGAAACATAATCTGATATCTTCATGTATGCCACTTGTTTGTTCCTGAAAACCATAGTTGATTTTGAGATGTTCATCCTGAAGTTTTTCAGACATTTAATTTTTTAGAAAAAAAAGTAAACCCCATATTTCAAATATAATTGTGGCTTAGGGTGAAATTTACTGAACCTCATAATTATTTTTATAGTTTAAAACTGGAATTATATTAAATCACATTAATACATTTAAAGGTCTCTGTGATATTCTTCTAGCCCATGAACAGAATGATTTCATCTTAACTATGCACTGTTAATTTCATTGCGGTGATTAATAAACCCTGTCACTATGCATTTATAAACCTGCTATTTCAGGGTTGCACATTTATTGCTTGCTTTTTTTTTTTCAAAGCACCGTTTCATAGGAGCAGTTTAACAAATGTTAAATTTCAAAGACAGATAATAGATAATTACAGGCATTTAAATGATGGATGTTAATTTGATCCTAATAAAACGTCAGGTAAATTAAGGTCATGTCTATAGAAGACAGTCATTTTAAACTAAATTTTACTGTTAGATAATAAATATGTCTCCCCTCTTACATCCTACCCATACAGTTATCTCCTCAGAATTTACTATAGTTTTTAAATAAGTGTTAGATATGACTAAATAGTTCTCATTACTCATCAACACAGATTGGAAACAAACCATTGAATAAACTGTTCTAAAGTAATAGAATGATATTGAATAACCTTACCACAACACACATAAGTAAATAAATTCTATTTTCTCCACTTTAACAATAAGAAAAGTTTGGCATAAACAAATTCAGCAATCCGGGGCACCTGGGTGGCTCAGTCACTTGAGCATCTGACTCATGATTTAGACTCAGGTCATGATCTCATGCTCATAAGATTAAGCTCCCTGTCAGGCTCTGCACTGAGTGTGGAGCCTCCTTGAGATTCTCTCTTTCCCTTTGTTCTTCTCCCCTGCTCACACACTGTCTATCTCTCTAAAATAAAGAAAAAAGAAAAAAAGAAAGAAATTCAGCATCTTGGTGGAAATGATGAAATAAGTCTTCTAACCAACTCCAAATTCTTCACACATAAACTGGAAAATTACACTACCAAAACAAGTTTGCATTAATTATATATGGATATACTCTTACTGACATGCAAGTCAAAGAAGGTTTGTGGCTGTTTCTCAATAGAAGTTGTGTTTATAATTTCTCATCTGCCACCTCTGTGTAATGAATAATTTGTAACTACTCTCAGGTTTTCCATTCTCTTTTGGCTGAAATTAAAGCCAATAAAAATTGAAATATATGTTCCAGGACTAGGGACTAAAAATCTTACTAGCAAAATAAAATTTAAAAATATTTTGAAAATATTTAGGAAGAATAACTTCTAGTCATAGTCTGTAAGACATTTCATCTCAGTTCATATCAAAACAATTTTTTTTTACATTATCAACAAAACAATTTTAGGCTTGAAGAAAAAAAATAGACATTATTAAAGAAAATGAATCAAACAATCATGGTACTAGAGGAGAACACTCGTGTCTGGAGAAATTTCAAGAAAAAGGAGTGAACAGATCAAAGAAGAAATAAGTAACAGTAAAACCAAATTTCACTTAGTGATGATCTATGAATGTACTCCTAAGGAAAAATACAGTATTTTTCCTTAAATTATCCAAATAACAAATATTAAAAACATCTTGAGCTCTCTGCTCACTTTTATTACATGGTATTTAAAATATATACACTTTTGTAACTTAACAGGTCTTTGGATAACTTTTCTTCATATTAAAACCTAAAGGGGGGGGTAGGTGCCTGGGTGGCTCAGTCAGTTGAGCGTCTGACTTCGGCTCAGGTCATGATCTCGCATTGTGAGTTCGAGCCCCGCTTTGGGATCTGTGCTGACAGCTTGAAGTCTGACAGCTTCGGATCCTGTGTCTCCCTCTCTCTCTCTGCCCCTCCCCCACTCATGCTCTCTTTCTCTTTCTGTCAAAAATAAATAAACATTTAAAAAAAACACAAAAAACTAAGTGAATAATTTTATCATCACCTCCTAAATAGTACAAAAGCCAGAGCACTCACAGATGGATACTGTGGCTAATGCATGTGTTATGATCGCATGTTTGCACACATATTTTATCATAGGAAACTTGAATTTTTAAATCATTGTGAGAAATTAAATCCATAAGGAAAATATAATTTTATAAATATGTTTTATGTTGTGTACTACACTTTCTGGAACACACTGATCAGTAAAACTAGTTACTGTTTTTTCCTGGTTAAGAAGCTATATTGCAAGGCTGAAAATTTATATTATTCATTGGAAATTCTAGTGTTTCAATATGCACGTTAAGAAGACTTATAAAACCACTTAAGTGGAATTTTGTTAGAATATAATCAATATGCCAAAACCAAGATATAGTTTATAGTCAATAGAGTTAATTCATTAACTGTGTTTAAATTTAGAAAAAAAGTATCATAATCAAATATAGTTTGTTCAATTTATCTCTCATCCATTTAGACCATATGATAAGCCCATATTTTATTCTTAATTGTCAAATGGAATACCATAAGCATATTCTCAGTGTCAGGAAGCAGTATCCAAGGATATAACCATGCTCTTGGTTTAGGATGAGGCCTCATTCAGAGACAAAAATTGTTTCGCCTTATGCACTTGTCTCTCTGAATTTTTATATTTACTTTACAGATGAATGCAACACACACTTCAAGTACTTGTAAAAAAGCTTTTGTTGATATAAGTGATTTTTGTAATTTATTTTTAATGTTTCTTATGTATATATGGATATAATGTTCACATTAGTTCCTTTGTATAAATGGATCAATATCCTAATAGTCACAAGAGGTCTCATCTTCATTAAAATACTAGTATTGGAGCACCTGGGTGGCTCAGCTGGTTAAGGGTCCAACTCTTGATTTTGACTGAGGTCATGATCTTATGGATTCTTGAGATCAAGTCCCATGTTGGGCTTTATGCTGACAGGGTGGAGCCTGCTTAGGATTCTCTCTCTCCCTCTCACTCTGTCCCTTCTCTGCTTTCACACACACACACACACACACACACACACTCTCTTTCTCTCTCCCTTTCAAAATAAATAAACATTAAAAATATATTAATATCAAAATAGTCACCAAAAATCAAAAAGCATTCTTTTCAAAAACTTTTTAAAATTTCTCTATATAAGTTACTCTTAAAATTTCTAAAAATAAAAACATAAAACAATTAGATAAAAAATATATTTTGACAATGAGAAAGTCTGACATAATGAGAGCCCTCATGGGAGACAATGAATATTTCATAATAAGCAGTGATTTTTTTCAGTTTTTATTTTATTTAAATATTTCATAAAATTCTTCTCATCTGATACATGGCTTTAAAAATGTAGGACATATACACATTGTACATTAATTAAGTGTCTCCTTTTGTTTGATTTATTTGATAAACCTTAGTGATTTTACCAAAACAGAATGTTAGTCATTTTTTTTTAACAGAGCCATAGGAATAAAACACTAATGGTGAATATCGAAGCACAGAGAATACTGTCACATTGACTAGTCATGTCCTTAAACTTAATACCTATTTATTTTAGGGGAATTATCCTTAGGGGCCTTTTCTGTAACAGCAAAAATAAACAACTTCTCAAAAACTGAAGACCTGAGTCTTTTCATTATGAAATCTCTTAGATATTTGACTAACTTGTGTCACATTCATTAAAAAGGCCCCCTAATAATGGCTTATACATGATGCAGTATTTTTTTCCATCTTTAAAGATCAAAATAGTATATTTTGAAAACAGTGAGATGATTTTTTTTAGTCACAGTATAAACGAATATCAAGAGGGTAAAGGAGTTTCTTGCTGTGGTTCTTTTATCAAGTATTTTTGAGAACTAATGAATGGGGTTTTTAGGAGGGGAATACATGGACAACATACTGAGTCAGAATTTTTATATTCAAACATTAGAAGCCAATGCAATTCACTTAGGAAAATAAAGGGAGTTCTAAAGCAGGCTAACTGATAGTTTCTAGAATCTAAGGGATGAATGGAGAACTGAATTCAGGTAGGAAACAAAGATTGGGAGAGTTGAGATCTAGGGAAAGGAATGTTGTGCTTAGGATATTGCCACTGGCAAAGTCACTAGGAACACTCTGCCTTTGTCTCTGGGAATGTCACTGTGGAATGTGATCTACAGATCTGTCGCCCTGGGCCATGCCCACTCTCTCACTTCTGGGAATGGTCTTTAATCAATTTTGAACCTTTGTGTGAATTTCTCAAAATGTAAACTCTCTTGCGAGAGGACTTGATGGTCTGTGTATAGACCACATCCTTATATTTTGAAAGAGGAGAGAGGGCAAGTATAACACCTTTTAGGACTCTGTAGAAAAAAAAAAAAAAAAAAGTAGTTACTACCGGGCTACCACAATATCTTGGTGGTTATACTTTTTTAAATTGCTTTTATTGTCATGAGTCTTTTTCCTAAAAAAAAAAAAAAAAAAAAAAAAAAAAAAAAAAAGTTGTGTCTCTATTTTTGAGAGAAAATAAGTGGGGGAGAGGCAGAGAGAGAGGGAGACAGAGGATCTGAGGTATGCTCCAGGAGGTCAACACAGAGCCCCACATGGGGCTTGAACTCACAAACCGTGAGATCATGACCTGAGCTGAAATCAAGAGTCAGATGCTTAACAGACTGAGCCACCCAGACACCCCTGCCATGTTTGTTTGTTTGTTTTAATTTTTTAGGGTTTATTCATTTTTCAGAGACAGAGAGAGACAATGAGGTGGGCAGGGGCAGAGAGACAGGGAGACCCAGAATCTGAAGCAGGCTGCAGGCTCTGAGCTGTCAGTCCAGAGCCCAGCATGGGGCTCCAAGTCACAGACCCTGAGATCATGACCTGAGCTGAAGTCGACGCTTAACCAACTGAGCTACCCAGGCGCCCCTGCCATGTTTTTTATCAGCCACTTTCTAAATGATTGTGAAATAAGAGACTAAGCATAACCAAAAAATGTATAAGAATGTAATTTGGAAAATGTGAATTGCAGTGTTTAAAAGACTGGAAATAACATATGCTCTTTTATACTGGTTCTCTCACTTTTAAAAGTATATACAAACCTTTTTGCAAAAGAAGCTTTATTACAGAAAATAATATAGTAGATGGGTACATTCATAAATGTTCAGTTTAAAAATTGTCTAGGAATGAGAACCCTGGAATTGGTTAGTTGTCTGGAGTTGTACCCGAAGACACTTTGCCATATGGTTTCAAAAGTTACATATATATAGTTACAACCCATTTTAATTTCACCAATATATAAACTGTGGAAAGATTAATGGGTTACTCAAGGTAAAAGAATTAGAATGAGAACGATTAGCTTAATTAATATATTCTATCTACTTCATGTATTTGGACTGCATCTTAACATTTTTGGCTGTATTTCTAAGTATGAAAATCTTCATTCTTCAGGGAGACATATGATATTAAATTTTTGACAATTTCACCTTATAAAAATCTATGTTAAATTGAGTATATAGATATCAAATGAAAATAGTTATATACGTAGCTCACTAGCTTTTTTCCAGAATAAGTATTTTTTCAGCTTTATTAGGTATTCTCAATAAATAAAATTACAAGATATTTAAATTGTACAATTTGATATACCTATACATTGTAAAAGGATTCTCATCATTGAGTATGGACACATCAATCACCTTACATATTTACCTCTTTTGTGTGTCTGAAAACACTTTAAGGTCTTCTCTCTTAGCAAATTTCAATAATACAATACAGTGTCATCAAAGGTAGTCACATTGTTACAGATTAAATCCTCAGATTTTGCTCCTTTTATAATTGAAAGTTTATATCCTTTGATCAAATCTCTCCATTCCCTCTACTCCAGAGCAACCAGCAACCACAATTCTACTCTCTTTTCTATGAAGTTGACTTTTTTTTTTTTCCCAGATGCCACATGTAAGTGGTACCATGCTGTATTTTTCTTTATCTGGCTTATTTCATTTAGCATAAAGCCTTCCAGTTCATCCATGTTGTTGCAAACCACAGGATTTCTTTTAAAGGCTGAATATTATTGCATTTCCTATATACCACAATATTTTTACCTACCTCTCCATCGATGAACACTTAGGTTGTTTCTATACCTTGGATATTGTGAATAATACAGCCATGAACATAGCAGTACAGAGATCTTTTCTTTGATTTCCAGAGAATAATATAAATAACATTGGTGGGTTAATGTTAGGCTTTTTAGATAAAGAGAAAAATAAGAATGAGGAGGAAGTAGAATTATAACAGGGTATCCAGATTTTGAGATAAAATGTACTCTTGTAATTTACAGGGATAAATAATTGAATGTAACAACCAAGTGCATACTGCTTTAGAGGTGGAGAGAAGCCAGGACAAATAGTAATAATATGCTATTTGTGTAAAGTTAAATCTATGTAATCATTATAGATTCCATATTACCTATTGAATAGTTTTTTTTTCTTGAAATTTTTCTAATATATGTGCATTTTTTGGGGGGGGTCAATTTTAACTTTGAATTGTCACAAGCAGGACTGGACAACACTGATTATATGTGAAAACCACAATGCCCCTTTTAACTTTACCCACCTGTTCAAATAATTCATTTTTCTTCATGAATTCATGAAGCATAAATGTAGCATACATATACAGATGATATAGCCAGCTGTATGAACATTTATGTATTTCTCTATTCCAACTTCAAATGAACTATCTACCCTATGTGCCAAAATCTCAGAAAAAAACTAATTTTTTGAAAAATGATTATTCCCTGTAACATAATATAAGTGATCACATTACTGAAATGATCATTTTTACTAATGAACTCTGTGTACATTGAAAGACTTAAATATGTAAAAGTAGATTTAGTCAATTTAAAGTATATTTTTAAAACAACTACCCATTATTAAAAATAATAATATTTATGAAAACCTTTCAAGTTAATATGACCTTTAATATATATAAATCACTGAGAAGAAAATATGCATTAAATTATTAATGAATTATACCATCCAAATCCACACATAAAACATGCTCATCACCTCAAATACTTTTATAATTTATTTTTTTTAATATTATACATGTTTCAGTTACTCAAACTTGTTTTTATTTCTTGAGTCCCTTAGTAAAACTAATTTAAGTAGAGTAGCAGGGATTTATGTACATACTTTAAGTGCAAGAAATTTTTACCTCAAGGGCAAATGCCAGAAAATTGAGACTTTGAAACTTACACCTCTGTTTTTCTTTCCAATTTGTGGCTCTATGTCATTGAACAAGTCAGATTTTCAGAATGAAATTCATAGATTTTTTTCAATTCTAAAATTAGTTGTCAGCCATTTGGAATTGTTCTTTACTCGTATATTTTCTGTTTCTATAACTTTAGCCAACTTCTAAGTCTTTGCAGCAGAGCAACAGTCAACTAGATATCAAATAAAAATGTAAATAGGGGCGCCTGGGTGGCTCAGTCAGTTAAGCGTCCAACTTTGGCTCAGGTCATGATCTCACAATTTGTGGGTTCCAGCCCTGCATCAGGCTCTGTGTGGACAGCTCAGAGCCTGGAGACCGCTTAAGATTCTGTGTCTCCCTTTCTCTCTGTTCCTCCCCTGCTTGCACTTTCTCTCTCTCTGTCTCTCAAAAATGAATAAATGTTAAAATAAATAAATAATAAAAATAATATAAATAATATAAATAAATATGTAAATAGCATATAGTAAAAATGATTATAAATATCTATTGAATTCAATCTATGCAATCATTATGTAATTATAAAATACATTATAATATAAAATCTATAATAATAAAAATAAAAATGCTCAAGTGAATATTGCAAAAATATATATATTTCCCTGGATGCCAAATTAAACTATGTAGTTATAAATATGCATATTAAAGTTTATTTTGAGGTTATCTACCCTTTATAGTATAATTGGGATCACTAATTAGAGTTGTAAGGGCATTATTTAAACATATAATCAGAGTATTTATTAGTGTGATTATTATTTAGAACTTAATAATATTGGATTTGAGATTATTATTGAAATTTGATTATTATCTAAATAACGAATTATTAGATTATTTAGATTATTTACCAAGAAAGTTTTGTAATAAAATCTATTATGAATAAGATAAAATACAATGGTCAATAATTCCATTGTAGAATGTTACTAGTAAATTAACTAGTAAATAAACTAGTAAATACTCATTTAATTATTAAACTGATCCCCTAAAATAAAATAGTAATTCAAAAGAAAAAAAGAACGAAAGACAGAAATGTCTCTACTCTATCTTGAGCAGAAACAATTCTAAAAAAGAAAGTCTAGGGGTACCTGGCTGTCTCAGTCAATAGAGTATGTGACTCTTGATCTTGTGTCAGGAATTTGAGCCCCACATTGGGTACAGAGATTACGCAAATAAATAAATAAATAAATAAATAAATAAATAAATAAAATTTTATTAAAAAGAGAAAATCTATCAATCTCTGCTCTCTGCATCTCCTTCCAAACACCTTCATGGCACAACTTGCACGTACAACCCTCAAAGGAAACAATCTATTGAGAAGCTGGCTTTGAAAAACCATGGGTTCAAAATTTTCCAGAGTATACACACTGGGCAGAAATTGAATAGATTCTTCCTTATTAACTTATACAATGTTTATATATAAACATTCAACAGAAATGTATGCCAGTTTACCCATATAAACTACCACTATCCCAGTCAAAAAGGAACTTTTGACCACACTATTGATATAAAATAGTTTTCCTAAATCAAAGGCTATTTTCAAGATGTTGTAGTTAACTCCTACCTGACTGCAAAGAAGGATTTAACTTCTTAGATCTACTTAAAAATAATTAGGGCACTTGGGTAGCTCAGTCCCTTAAGTCTCTGACTCTTGATTTCGGCTCAGGTCATGACCTCACAGTTTGGGAGATTGAGCCCCACATTGGACTCTGTGCTGACAGTGCAGAGCCTGAGATTTTCTTTCTCTCCCTCTCTCTCTGCCCCTTCTCCACTTCTCTCTTTTTCTTTCTCTCTCTCAAAATAATTAAATAAACATTAAAAATGTATTATAAAAATAATTAGAACAGATAATTTCCAGCTCATTTTATGCATGTCTTATTTCACTTGTAAATTATGATGAAAAACAAATCTTGAGTAAAGTATTATATAATTGAAACACAATGTATTTTTTAATGGCCAAAATGACCTCTGCTTTATATTTCAAGAATGCAAAGGTGGCTTATCATCAAAATATCTGTAAATATAAATCAAAACACCAATAAATTAATGGGAGAAAACTTTGATTTTTTTCAATAGATAAAGGTGATTTGAATCTAAACCATTTAAAAAATTACTTGCCAGACTAGGATAGAAGTGAATTCTCTGCATTACATAAAAAATAATATACCAAAAAAGTCCATAAAGTATAAAGAAAAAATAAATATTACACACACACACATATATATATATACATACATACATATATATGTATACATATATATTATATAAAGAAGGTGTTTCAGTTACCTGTTCTATAGTATCATAAATCAAGAACTATTTTTTAATTTTTATAAGTCTATGGATCACTTGAGTAAGTACTACTAATCTGGGTCAGGCTTGGCTGATCTCAATTGCACTCCTTATATTCCAGTAGTTAGCTGTATGTGTGGCTGGAGAGTGTCTATGCCAGGAACACCTCTGACACACAACTGGCAGTCGGCTGTCTGTCTGATGGGTTAACAGGAGAAAACACACAATGTGTTTCTCAGGATCCAGCAGGTTTGCCAAAACCTTTTCACATGGCAGCAGCAGGTTTCCAAGAGAGTAAGAAAAGGCATGCCAAGTTTTTTGAAGTATGTATTTGGAAGTGGTACAACACTTCTACTACATGCTACAGGCACAAGTAAATCATAAGGCCAATGAAAAATTTAGGAATGAGGATATAAACTGCATCTCATCTTGTGAGCAGTGGCAAAGTAACATTGTTAAAAATGGAGATACAGAGTGGGCTCAGAAGTTAGAAACATTTTTGTAATCAATCTAATAAAGAGAGAAGAAATGGAATGGTCATAATCGGTAATTAATATAAGCACCTACAAAACTAAACTGTTAATATGTAATATAGAGAATTATTTTATGAAAGACACAGTATGAATGATGATAATGTGTTGTACATTCAACAAATGCACCTGAAGTCGGCAGTAAGTACATATATACATAACCACCACCTACATATATACAAGTACCTGTAAGTCTTTTTAGTTAAACTCATATTTTGAAATAACAAAAGTTACAAAGTTAATATAGAGATTCTTTTGAATACCTATCACCATGTCACTCACGTTGTTAACACCTTATGTTATCATAGTATATTTGTTAAAACTAAGAAACTGACCCTGGTGTGTGTAGTAGGAGTGCTGATAAAAAGGACTCCATCTCTGGCCCTTCATTTTGTTCACGAAGACCTCCTTTGGGCCCTTCTGTTCCAGGCCCCTTGGGAGTTAATATATGCCCTGGCCAGAATGTGGGAAGGCTTGTTCTGACCTCTCTTCTGGAGCACAGAAGGCACCAGTTTAGATAAATACCCTTTGACCTCATCACAATGATCCCTTCACTCTATAAATTGTGTGGATTAAGGTGCCGACTTTGAGGAGAATAGCTGTGTAGTGTCTGGATTGTCATTCTCTCAATTACCCCCATCAGTAAATTACCCTGAATAAAACTCTATGTAAATTGTTTTGAGTGGCTTGCTTCATTTATCAGTCTCTAAGTGCCTCCTCAGTCTGGAATATAATACCATCTTGCCCCCCATCTTCTAACAGTATATTAGTTTGAACTATTAGGCTCCAGATTTTATATGGATTTCACCTGTCTTCTGTTAGTGTCTTCTTTCTGTTTCAGGATCCCACCCAAGATATCACACTGCATTTCATTGTCATGTGACCCTAGCCTCCTCTGGCCAGTGATGGTTTCCCCTTCTTTTCTTGTTTTTCATAATCTTTGCAATCTTGATGTTTGTAGACCAGGTATAAACGTCATCATAACTAGGGCTATTTTTTCATGTTTTTATACTAGAATTTTAGATTTTTGGAAAAAGTAAAACAAAGATTAAATGCCCTGATTACATTTGTATGGGGGCTACATGATATATACATTACATATTAGTGAAGTTAACAAGTATTACCCGTAGAAATGTTTGCTGTGTTTCTCTACTATAGAAACTATTTTTAAATAATAAATTAACCCATATTAGAGGTAAAATAGGATGTGCAACTTTCTAATATATTATTGCCTAAAACTCTATTAATATAACCAAAATGTAAAATAAGTCGGTATACAAATATATTTAAATATACAAGATTTTAGATGTACAAAGACATATAAGTTCTTCAAATAAATCTAATCTGCCTTAACCCATATATTAGAAAACAATTACTTTCTAGGTGACTTTAAAATGGATTACTTGGGGCACCTGGGTGGCTCAGTTGGTTGGGCGTCCAACTTCAGCTCAGGTCATGATCTCACAGTCTGTGAGTTCAAGCCCCGTGTCGGGCTCTGTGCTGGCAGCTCGGAGCCTGAAGCCTGCTTCGGATTCTGTGTCTCCCTCTCTCTCTGCCCCTCTCCCGCTAATGGTTTGTCTCTCTCTGTCTCAAAATAAATAAAAACATTAAATTTTTTTAAAATGGATTACTTAATTTTATATTATGTTCAGTTGATATATCAGGAAGATAGTTTTAATTTATTGATACAGATTTAGAAGCAAATTCAAAAATCTATATCTACCTATGAACAAATGAAACAATTTATTTAATAGATAATGCAAATTCTTTGAGTTTTGCTTATATGTGTTTTAAGATAAAAACTGCTTTAGAAAACAGTGTAACTTAAGTGGTAAGATCATAAGCCAAATTAAACTGAATTGAAGATTTTGAAAATAGAACTAGTTCATGTACTTTTTCTAATGAAGGAAGAGTTTAGTATTAGATACAGAAAAAAAAAATTGGGACAAAGAAGTTGAATTTTATCTGATGTAAAGTTACTTAATCTTTGAAATTAACCAGAACACAACATATTGAAATGCAGATATGAAAGATCTGGTGGGGAGGGTCATTTAGAAATTATATATGGAAAAGGACAATAAGTAGTGAATGTTTCAGTGGTGCCTGGGTTGCTTAGTTGGTTAAGCATCTGACTGTTGACTTTGGCCCAGGTCATGATCTCACAGTTCATGAGATTGAGCCTTCTACTGGGCTCTATGCTGACAGTATGGAGCCTGCTTGGAATTCTCTCTCTCTCTCTCTCTCTCTCTCTCTCTCTCTCTCTCTGTCTCTCGCTCTCTCTCCTTCTCTCTGTCAATAAATAAATAAATGTTTAAAAAATAGTGAATATTTCCTTAGAATTTGGAAGTAATGAAATTCATTACACAGAAAAAAAAGTGACTCAGATAGAAATAAAACACTCATCCACTTAAAAAAACATTTGAGGATGTCTGTTACTTTGGTGGTGGACAGCTGAGGAAATTACTGTTTAAAAATTTCTCTTTTCTCTAAAAAATAGGAGGCATTAACTAAAAGATTGATACTCTGTTATTTAATGCATAAAAGTTTACAGTGCTTTGCAATTTATCACCATAAAGTACATACACTTAAAAATAAATTAAATAAAATATACTTCTTTGTCATAATTAATATTTTTGACATTTTATTCCATTTTATTAATAATATAAGCCACTATTTCCTGAATCATATATTTTCCTTATGTTAGTTTCTCTTTTCTGGAACTCATTATTGATTAATTTACTTAAAAAGTGTATATGAGTGTTGTTTGTTAGTGTGCATGCACAGGTACAAGGTCATGTATTGTTTTCATACTTGATAAATAATTTGTACTCAAAACTTGATGGCATCCCTCTATTGTCTTATAGCACCCAATATTATTTTGCTGAAAATACGATGATCATTATTTTATGTATGCTGCACATACATTGTATCTATTCAGATACAACAGGGACTGTTAAGGTTTAGAAATTTTACCAAATAACTAGATACTATATCTTTATATTTATTACAGGTCATTGTCTTAAATGTCCATGTGCTGGCAATTAAAGCAATTTAATATTTAAAAATTACTGGAGCTCCTGGGTTTCTCAGTCAGTTAAGTGTCCGACTTTGGTTGAGGTCACGATTTCATGGTTCATGGGTTCGATCCCTGCATTGGACTCTGTGCTGACAGCTCGAAGCCTGGAGCCTGCTTCAGATTCTGTCTCCCTGTCTCTCTGCCCCTCTCTGGATCATGCTCTGTCTTTCTCTCTTTCTCTCTCAAAAAATAAAACATTAAAAAAATTTTTTTAAGAATATTTAAAAATTACTCCTTTATGTATATGATAACCTAAACCACTGAGTACTTTGTTAAATTAATGTACATTTTTCTAATAATTTTTAAAATAAATATAAATATATTTACATTGTTTTAATTAATATAGGTATATATATATTCAATTTTCAACTTTTTATTTCTATTTTTAGTTTTAATTGGATAGACACTTTTATGCCTCTATTTTGTAAAACAGGCATATATGTTCTAGTGAGCAAATTGTGAAATTCTTTTGGTATCATCATCCAGCTAATTCACTGGCAATCTTAACTGAACACTGAATAAATAAGGCAGTTAAAGGAATATCTACAGGGGATGATGTTTAGGGTTCACATTTAATAAGTCTTACTACACAGAGTTGTAAAAAATGTAAGCGTAATGAACCTAGTAAATTAGTGATGAAAGAAAGTAAAAGAAACTAATGGATTCAAAAAATACTACAGATCATGACATGTTATTTCCAGACTATTAAACATGACTATGCTGAGGAATTGCAGGTGCTTAGAATCCCCATGACTTCATAAAGCATTAATTAAACACTGAATGTCAGAAGAAAATTACTAACATTGTTTTTCAAAGGAAGGTGCATGACTGCCTTTATCTCTATTCCCCCTGGGGGACTGCAAAAATTGTAAATTCATGTCCATTACCTGAGGTTTAATGAAGTAGAATACTAAAAAGAAGTGTCTAGAATTCTCTCTATGTAAGTGATATCCCGCATGATCCTATGTACATTACTGTATGAGTCACACTGCATTAGGGAAGAGAGACTGGCAAGAAAAATCTTCACATCTATTCTGAGGGTTAATTTTATGTATCAAATTTGGCTGGGCCATGGTGTCCACATATGTGGTCAGACATTAGTCTAGATGTTTCTTTTGGGATGTTTTGGGTGAGATTAATATTGAAATTATGAATTTTGAATAAAGCAGACTGCCCACGATGATTTCAGTGGGCCTCATCCAATCAATTGAATATCTGAATAGAATAAAAGATTGACCTCCCCCAAACAAGAAAGATAAATCTGCCAGCAGATGGTTTTCAGCCTTCAACTGTAACATCGACTCTTCCCTGGTTCTCCAGCCTGCTGGCCCACTCGGCTGATTTTGGACTTTGCCAGCCTCCATAATCACATGGGACCATTCTGTAAAATAAATCTATTTCTATCTATATACTTCTTCATGTTTTGTTTCTCTAGAGAACCTTGAGTAACACATCCAAGATGCACTGATTGGCCTTCAGAATTTATATTTACCTCACTTTAGCTTATATTCTGTACATAAAGATGCAAAAGATACTGAACATAGGCCAATCTTCAGCCCTAGGCAGAATTGCAAGGCAGAGCTGCCCTACCAACTATCAACAGGCTATCAGAAAATATTTCCTGTCCCAATCCCTGAACTTGGTTCTTCATACCCTTGCTTTATCCCCAATATAAGAGAAAAGTGCTTCTTTGCTTGATGTTTAATATGCTTGCAGATCTTTTGGTTCGAGCATTCTTCTTGTTAAAATAAAACCTCTTCTTATTAATTCCAGGTTTGGTTTGATTTGGCAGTTTTCTAGTCCTGTAACTGTGATCAAGATTGGACCTCACCTACAAACCTCTACCATCCGTAAGTCATTTGAACTTTTCTCCTGTTCAGTAAATCAGGGATCCTTTGGTGAGTTAAACTCACAAACCATTGCTATAGACGTCTTGTTGGTTGAAATGTGGAAGGAATTATTTTGATTCCTTCAGGCAAAGAGACTTTTCCTTGGCCTTTTTGTGCCTCTTCTGCTTTTCTTAATCTTTCCAGGCTAAGAATTGTCTGGGTGAATGTTCTTGGCTCCTTGGCTCCCTGGTGATGGGATTGTACTAGGGAATTAATTGAATGGGATTGGCTCATGTCTCCTTAAGGACTTGGACTTAATTATCTGTGGGAAATTCTCCGTGCACCTTCTCTCCCCTTCTGCCACGGACTGTATGTTCTACAATTATAGTACTAATGATGTTAATATCTGTAAAAATATCAACTTCACTAAAGATAATTTAGAAGTAAAATGGCTTCTTTAGCATTGTTAGGACCTCCCTTCTAATCAATGGTTTGCTTGTTTCTCATGGTATATGGAAGCTGAAAAGTAACCTTATCTGTCTAAATTTAATCAGCCAATGCAGTAATTTCAATATATTTATCTGAGCTTATTGAAAGTCTCAGGGCTAATTTGTCTTCTCAATTATTGCTTTCTTACATACTCCAACCTCAGATGCACTCCCAGCTTCCTTGTTCCCTTTTCTTATCTCTCAAATCCTTCAAATCCATTTCCAGACCTTCAACCTTCCCTTGACCTCCCTACATTTTCAGTCCCTACATGGACTGGTATAGCCCTAGATATTGCAAGGAAACAGTAAATTTAGCTAAAGTTTGTCCAGAAAGAAAATGAATCCAACAAACTTTAAAGTCTCGATGATCTCTCTGAAGGATCTGCTTCCATAGGCCTCCAAGACCTTTAAACACACTGGGTGAAGTAATAATCCTAGTTGATGAGCACTCTATGACCTTTCCGATGGACCCTTAAACAACTTGCACCACCCTTAACACCACACATTATCCCACCGTAATCCCTCAGAGTAGACAAACAATCTCTGATGGGATCAGAAAACTTACAATTTGATTTCACTCTTTCTAAACTATTTTCTGTATCTCTTCAACCTCACAAAGCCCAACATAGGTTTTTAAGGCCTGTTAATCTATGAGGAAGAGATTTACTTAATAATTGGAGTGTGATATTTAATGTTCACCCTAAAGGAATAATGCTAGAAATCCTGGACTCCCCCATCCCTGCCACTGTTCCCCAAAACAGTTCTAATAGATACCCCAGTTTTCTGGCCCTTTTCACAGCTCTCCAAGTCCTAGACAGTTTCCACATTCAGAATACACAAATTCGTGGTTCTGAGTCCATTTGGGTTTCATAAAATATATCGAGAAGAAGAGCACTTGAAAAAGAAATAGTCCCCACCGCACCCCTCCAGACCCTTAAACTTTGAGAGCAGAAGCACTTGAAGGCCTCAGACCTATTTTTTAAAGACTCTTGAAAAAAGAACTTTTGTGTACAATTCCAGCTCCGATTTTCCACCCCTATTTTCCCAGTTTAAATAAAAGCCTATTATCTCTCCTTATCAAGTGTAGATTTGTTGGTTTCTATTTCCAGCTTTATTGGATGTAATTTACATCTAACACCATGTAATTTAAAGTATACAACATGATTATATATATATATATATATATATATATATATATATAATAAAATGAAGGGTAGTTAATACAGCCATCACGTCACATATATTATAATATCGTTTATGTGTTGAGAACTTTTAAGACTTACTCTCTTAGTGACTTTCAAGTAAACAATATGATATGGTTGACTGTAGTTACAATGCTGTACATTAGATTCCCCAGAATTTATTCAGCATTATGTAAGTGAAATAAGTCAGACAGAGAATAACAAATACTGTATGATCTCATGTATAAGTGGAATAAAAAAAAGTTTTCAGAAACAGAGTAGATTGGCAGTTTCTAGGGGTAGGGGATGAAGGAAATGGGTGAAGATAGCATGAAGGGAATACGCAAACAAACCATATGAACTCTGTGCCTATTTTTCTAATCAGAGACACTTACAGACACCATCCAGAGGAGAAAATCTCAGTGAATTGAGGAGCTAGAGATTGGGAATACTGAGGCAGCTCAAATTGGAGGACAGAGAGGTTCCAGAAAGGAGAGATTAAACAACGAAGAGCCCCAGAAGCCTGCCCACAGAACCTCTTGAGTATTTGGCTAAATTCTAAGCTGTGCACATTTAGAGTAAAGCTCCAGACGCCAGCAAAAGAATGATTAACAGGGATCTTTAGGTGGAATAAAAACTGAACTTCTGAGATGTAGAAGTTTTGACTAATCAGGGAAGATAGACTGCATTAAACACCTGTGGTAGTAAGTACTGACCCTCCAGAAAGATTATGCTTTAGGGATAGTGCTAAAGGATAGCTACAATAAAGGATATTCTAAGAGTCATCTGTATAGTCATAATAGCAATATTCTAAAAATTCAACCATATCCAAAGTAACTGATGTATTTGCAAGAAAGAAACAAAAAATCAGCACTGTTTAAAGCAGGTAATAAAATCTAATCCTGAGTTTGGCCTTATAAAATGAGCTGGAGAAAGGATCAGTGATTTCTAGGGTTAGGGATTGGGAGATGAATAGGTAGAGCACAGAGGATTTTCAGGGCAGTGAAATCACTCTATGCATTATAATGGTGGCTACATTCAATTATACATTTGTCCAAACCCATAGAATGTACACCAGCAATAGTGAACCTTAATGTAAACTATGGGCTTTGGGTAATTATGATATTTCAGTGTAAATTCATCAGTTGTGACAAATGTACCACTTGTTGGGGGATGTGGATGATGGGGGGTGCTATGCATGTGTGGAGTCAAGGGTTTAAGGAAATCTTGGTATCTTCCCCTTAGTTTTGCTGTGAACTTAAAATTGTCCTTAACAAAATCTTAAAGGGGCGCCTGGGTGGTGCAGTCAGTTGGGCGTCCCACTTCGGCTCGGGTCATAATCTCACTGTTCGTGAGTTCGGGCCCCGCATTGGGCTCCGTGCTGACAGCTTAGAGCCTGGAGCCTGCTTTGAATTCTGTGTCTCCCTCTCTCTCTGCTCATCCCCCGCTCATGCTCTGTCTTTCTCTCTCCTTCAAAAATAAATAGGAACATTAAAAATTTTAAAAAAAAGTATGTAAAATACCACCCAATACGATATCAGTGAATTGTAGAGGGTGTTTGGAGTAACAGAAAGAAAAGGATGCTAATATTATTGTCTGGTGAGCGGTTAGTTCCACGTATTAGTGATTAATGCATTCATATTTCTGTTAGACATTTAGTGATAACTATTATAAGAGAGTTGTAAGTGCGGTTTCCAAAAAAGCAATAGTAATAAAATGTACAACTTTAGCCAATTGAATTATAAGAGTTGGTTAAGAAATCTTAACATTGCCTTGCAATTTGTTTCAAAAATAAGTAGAAAACTTTAATACGTTAAGACCAACACAGTATCAAGATATTCCTGACATATGCATGAAAGATCAAACAGGATTTTAATAAATTTGTATTTCTCATGCTTATAAGTAATTTAAGAGGAACAACAACAGCAACAACAAATACTAGATATTTCACAATTCAGTTTATAAACTAGCATCAACCAGGGAATGTGAATGCAAAAAAATAAAAAATGGACTGCTCTCACTTATCAACGTTTTAGGCTGAATCATATGAAATTGCAAATAAATGAATGCCAGCCATTTCAAATGTTTTTCCTTCTTTAGGTACAGATTTAATTAAATATAATGAGAAACACATTGGCATCATATTTTCAAGTTTATAGAAACAAATCAATGTGTGCCAACTTTAGAAAATATATGAGCACACTTTATTAATATATTAAAAGATACAAACAAAGGATAGAATAATCTTTATAGATGTTGGTAACAATAGCAAACAATCATACAATAACCAAGATAAATCATGACTCAGATAAGTAGAGACTTTATTTGGAAATGCTGTTACAATGGGGAGAACACTATGACTTCAGGATTGCAAGTGTCTTAAAATTAAACAGAGAAAAGGCTTTTCTTTTATAGGCAGAGGGAAGCAAAACCAGCAGGAACTTTGTAGGGAGTAGAGCAAGCAGTCTGGGTGAGCAGGAGGCAAAATCAGATGCTTCCGCAGGAGATGTTTCTTTCCTCTTTCCGTGGTCAGTAGATTCTGGGAATGAGCTGTTAAGGGGCATGGCTGAAACTTAGGATGAGCCAGTTTAGGGCCTGAGGAAGACAGAAGCCTGACTAAAGTTAGTCAAGCCAAGCGAGTGGTTAAGTAATGGGGAATTGTGAGCACTTGGTCAGGTACTTCCTATGTACCAGGTATTGTCCTGTATTCTTTTTTCTTTTCTTTCTTTTTTTTTTAGGTTTACGTATTTATTTTTGTTTATTTTTTAAGTTTATTTATTTATTTTGACAGAGAGAGAGAGAGAAAGAGAGTGGCAGAGAGAGAGGGAAAGAGAGAATTCCAAGCAGGCTATTCGCTGTCAGCATAGAGACCACATGGAGCTTGAAGTCACGAAACCGTGATATCATGACCTGAGCTGAAATCAAGAGTTGGGGGCATAACCAACTGAGCCACTGAGGGGCCCTATTTATTTATTATGAGAGAGAGAGAGAAAGAGAGCATAAGCAGGAGAGGGACTGAGAGAGGGAGAGAGGGGATCCCAAGCAGGCTCTAAGCTGTCAGTGTGGAGCCTGACACAGGGCTCAAATTCACAAACTGACATCATGATCAGAGCTGAAACCAAGAGTTCAACGTTTAACTGACTGAGCTACCCCAGGTGCCCCTGTCCTATATTCTTAATAAATATTCAACCAATAAAGTTCAAATCCTGCAGGGAAAAAAAAATTATGGTGACTCCTATACTGATTCATAAATCTTCACAAAGTAACGAGTCAAAACCAGGTCATGGGGCCACACTTCGGAAGAGAAGCAGGAAGTGTGATTCTACAGAAGAGTTGGTAGGCGTAACACTGGAACAAATTTCTGAGCATCACAATCAGTAACCTTGTGTATACTTGCAGTGTAAATCTTAGGTGATCTATAAAATGGCCCATTAGGGAAATGAGGAGGTTCACCTCATGAATGAATTATCCTAAAAAATGGGAATATATATAAAAAAAAGGAAGTTAAAAAAACACAAAGTTTTATTATAAAAACAATCATGATTACTCTACTGCACACAGCACAAAGAAGAAGTGTCATTATTTCAGGCCATGGAGGAGACAGGATATTTTTGTGGCACTGATCACACAATATAGAATATTTGGTTGTGCAAGAGGTTGTTCTATATTTCACACATTATTTTGATTTTACACTGGGGTCCTCTTAGACTCGTCACATGTATTCATGAAATATTCATAGCTGACACAAAGTCTATAATTACATACATGTACATATATGTGTATATATATATATATATATATATCATCCTTTATACAGATATATGTATCTAATAACATTGTATTATTGACACTAAAGAAATGACAGATATCTTATTTGACTTAATTCTAGCAATGCATTTATAAGCATTAATATAATGATAATATTTTCTCATAGACCGATATGGATTATATGAATACAGAATTTTAGAAGTGAATATGCTGCACTGAAAGAAAAAAAATGATGCATATACAGTATGCATATATTCTACATGAAGTATTAGGTACATACAGGCAAGAAAGCTTTGAAACGTGTGTGTATAGAACTTAATGAAAAAGAAAAAAAATGAAGTATTATATCCTTTTTGTCGTCTGTGTTTGAATAAGTTCTGGTAATTCTAGAGAAGTGTAGAGCTAATTGAGATAAACTTTATATAGACATTTACTCATATTAAAATAATTTATAATATTACACAATAATTCTATAATTCTCCTGGTCAGTTAAAGAGTGGTTATTGGGAAAATACATATAGATGTTTCCTCAATTTTGATTACTCCTGTCACACCATCTACTGGTAGCTTTTGAGAATGCTATTCATTTCTTGAAAAATCAATTCACTCTTTCTAAAATATATTAAACTGTTTTTATTGACGAAACACACTTCAAAATCTGCTCTTTACTTACTTAATCACTAACTCCCCCCAGAACATCTCTAAAATTATGTCGTTGTCTCTGATCTTTAAATACTAGTAGCTGTGGCGATTGCAGTGTGCATTGAAAAGGTAATAGTTGAAATCAACCTCTCTCCATTCAGGAATCATGCAGGTAAACTTAATGATGCTAAACTTAATGATAATTAATTGATTTGAAATATTTTTAATGAACACTCTGCTATGAGCACACACACATACATACACACACATATAGTGTGTGATATTATATGTTCTCACAGATATTATAGTTGTTTATTTTAACCTGTTTTTCATTCTCTCTCTGTGTTTCTCTCTCTTAATAACTGAATCAGGATCAGGTAGCTATGTGGGAGAATGAAATTCTTAATTTGTTAATGAGTGTATTTGTCTGCTCAACCTGCCATAGCAAAATATCATAGCCTGGGTGACTGAAACACACAACTGATTTTCTCACAGTTGTGGAGACTAGAAGTCCAAGATCAAGGTACCAGCAGGGTTGGTTTCTAGAGACCTTTCTTTCTGGTTTGCAGACCTCCTTCTCACTGTGTCCACACACGGCCTTTCCTCTTTGCATGTACACTCCTGTTGTCTCTTCCTCTTCCTATAAAGAAACCAGTTCCTTGGGAATAAGGCTCACCATTATGTCATCATATAACCTTAATTGCCTCCTTAAAGGCCCTGTCTCCAAATACAGTCATGTTGGGCTTTAGGGCTTCACAATAAGAATTTGGGGGGAATACACTTCAGTCCATAACAGTGGGGGCATGAATTGACACAACTTAAAAACAAAAACAAAAGTCTTGTAATTTGTGCCATTTACTAGAAAACTTTTATTATCTTTATCCACTTACTTTGCGAAGTTTGATTTAATAAGGAGTGTGAAACACTGAGTATCTTTTGCTCACAAATACGTTCATCTGTGAAAAATTGACATGACTGGAGCCATTTTAAAATAGAGCCAGAGCAGCCACTGCAGGAAAACTGCCTGATCCATCTTTGAACTGGGCCAAAAACTTTGGGTTGGGTAATACGGTAATTGTGTTAAGCAATTGCTTGAGAAGTCAGTGGGAGAATGGTCTTCCTGATATCAAGATTGATGGTTGTGGACTTTCTGAGGGTAGACTCAGTACTCAATCAATGTATAATCCAGAATATCTTATCCTGTTAACACCATAGAAAAATAAGTATTCCCTGGAATAAATAAGAGTACTATTTTCAGCAAGAGGTCCAATATGCCCAGAGCTTACCCAGAAGCTCAAGCACAGAGTGGATCTGTACTTTGGGTCACATGGGACCCATCTGTGGTAACTATTAGTGCTGGGTACACTGAGGGGCTCTGGCATAAAGAGAATATGGGAATAGTTACTGGGAAGAACCTGATATATTGCATTAATATATCCTTGACTTGTGGGAAAACAAGATATGGATTAGACTGATGAAAGATGAAAAATGTATGTATTGTCATTTAGGTCTGTTACCCCCCAAAAATATATTTTTTAATCATGCATTCATTGATTATATTTTAAAGCTTTTAAAATAATGTTTTGGTAAAGTTTTTTTATGGTAAAAATATTGCTGTAGTGTAGAATCAACATTTTCAGAACTCTGACCATAATGACACTTGCCATAACTGTGCATTTGCCCCTGTGAATAGGAATGTAGGTAATTTTGTTCTTATTACTTTGCCATTGCTTCCTGTCTCCACCAAAATAAACAAGATTTATCTAATAATAAATATACCTCAATTTTAACATGGGATTTTTGCATGTTACCTTTGCTATGAACTGAATTGTATCCCCCCAAAGTGTATATGTTGAAGCCCTAACAACCCAGGTGACTTTATTGGAGATAAGGTGTGTAAGGAGATGATCAAGGTTAAGTGAGATCATAAGGGGGAGCCCTGATCTGGTAAATTGGGAGCTCTTATAAGAAAAAGGAGAGATACCAGAGCACTTTCTGCCATGTGAAGACATAGCTAGATGGAGGCTGTCAAAGCCAGGAAGAGTACCTCACCAGAACCGCACCATGCTGGCACCCTGATCTCAGACTTCTCACCTCCAGAACTGTGAGAAAACAAATTTCTGTTGTTTAAGCCACTCAGTCTGTCGTATTTTGTTATGGCAGCCTGATTTGACTAATACAACCTTATCACTTCATAAATATCTCATAGCTCTTTATAATACACACACACACACACACACACACACACACACACACACACACAACATGCACACACACAGAGACACGTATATACACTTGTACATAATGGAAAATATTAGTATTCTAGGAGGTATTTTACTCAAAGAATATATGTGTTTCAAGCTCCAAGGACTCTCAAGAAACCTAAAAATATCACTAATTTTCTTGTACATTTTGAAATCTTTCAGTGGTAATTTATGGTAATTACTGCAGCTTTATCAGAAGTTGACACAAAAGGTTATGCCATTGTGACACTGTCACATTGTCAAAGCTCTGCATTTGCCTCCCATGGTTCTGGAATTGCTTTATCTCCTGAACCATGCGAGTCCCATGACTGAAGCCGACATTTTCAGGCCAAGATTGATCTTAATCAATGCACTTGGGATAACCCTGAGATGAACCTAATTCTCACCATGTGAAGAATGGACATGGATTTTGATGGGAGACACTCTGTCTATTGTTTCCACTTATACCTCTTCCTCAGCCTTCATGGCTGAACTCTTCTCTTGGTTGTTTGTTTTCTTACTTGGTAATGGGTTTTGTTTCTGGTCCTTTATCATCCCTTGTTTGTATTATTTTATGATTGACTAGTCCTTTTTCTGATTTAATTCCAAGTTTACTACACCTGAATTTTCAAAGGCTCTCATTGGCCCCTAGCACATTTAGTCACCTACATATTTAGATTAAAACATCTCTCTATTCCAGGATTTGATACCTAATTTCTAAAGTCTGAGTTTAAAACCTGTAAAATTGTGCTGTTTGGCTTAATACTCTTGACCGCAGTATTATAACAAAATTAAACCTAAACATACCCTTGGAGAATAACCTCCTCAATGGAGTCATTTTACATTTACACAAGAAGGGTATTAGTTTCCTATTGTTGCTGTAACAAATTACCTACCAAAAATTTAGTGGCTTATAATAATACAAATTTATTATGTTACTGTTCTGTAGACCAAGATAAATCTCACTGGGCTTTCGTCAAGTGTCAGCTGGTCTGCTACCTTCTGGAGCCTCTAGGAGAGAATCCACTTTTCACCTTGCCCAGCTTCTAGAGGTGGCTTGCATTTCCTGATTGTTTTGCTTTGTGTGATTGTGACGCATTACAAGGGCATCATATCAACCTCTGCCTCTGTACCCTGTCTTCTCTCTAACTTGAACTCCACTGTCTCCCTCCTACAAGGATCTTTGTGATTACATTGACCTGCCAAAATAGAAACAAGTCCAGGGGTAGGTAAGGAGAAACTTGCTTTGAAATATTATTGCAATAGGGAGAAAGCTCTGAACTCAAAATCTGTGTTATCAGAAAACAGGCAAAACAAGATTTTTCTTTTGTAGTGAGACGCAAACAAGCAGGATGAACCCAATGTAGGGAAGTGAGATAAAAGGGTAGCCTGACTGGATAGTAGATCAGAGGATGTTTTACCCTGAGGCCAGACTGTTTAGGCCCGGGCCCTCTAAGGAGGGATTGTGTGCTGGCTCAGGCTGAGGGTAGCCAAATTTCAGGACCTGGGGCAGGAGAGAATCTCCACTGAAGTTTGGTTAAAAGGCATTTGTTGTAATTGATGAGTAAGGACAAAACAGTTTAATTAATCATTTATGAGGTAAATAATGGAAATACAGAAGGTGTGTCTGGTCCTAGTGTAGGTAAACAAGGGCGATGTTGGGGTATGGGAGTGGGGGTGGAGAGGATTTGGGGGTGGGCATCTATGAGTCTTAGTTAAGTCACATAGGGAAAGGTGATTCTTTTGGAGTAGCCGTTTACCAGAACACAGAAGGGTGGAGGGTTTCTTTAACCACCACTCTTCCCAAGGATCACAGGTAAACTTCAAGATCATCAGAGTCCACCTGGATAAGCCAGGATAACCTTCTCACTTCAAGATGAATTAATCTCAAATTAAGAATACAAATACGGGATTTAACTTAATCATTCCTGCAAATACAGGGTTGAGGCCATTATTTATTCTACCACAAGTGGTTCGTGGAGAATCTTGGACAGATATTTGGGTTTCTTATTTCTAAACAGCCATTTCCTGTCATAAGCTTTAGAAGAACTGGTGCTGTCGCAGGTGCCTGCCTGTGCCCATGTTGCCCCAGATACCAGGGGTATCTCCCAAAGCAGTTTCTGATGAGGGAGCAAGGGGCAAGCTGAGGGCCAAATACAGGCTGGCACACACATCATCCCCACACACTCCAATGGAATATGTATGATATTCCTCAGACATTCCTGGCTACCCAAGAACAAAGGAAAGAGGTTTAAGTGCTTGCCATAGTAATGTGGGAAACTAAAGCAAATGAAAAATTAAATTCCCTTACTCCCTACAGCCCATTGACAAGTCCTTGTAACTGGTAGTGTGACTTCCCTCTAGGGGCTTGCACAGCTGTCTCGATGATGACACTTTGCTAGGGGCAAAAGAGATTCTTAGTTTAGCATTATCCCAACCTGGAGGATTCTATAGTCTACTTCCTTTATCTCAACTGCTCCAAGATATATGCGGGCAATCATGCTCCAAGCTTATGGCCCCCTGATATACATCTGAAGGGTCTCATGACTGAGGTTTTATTAAATGGTAACAAACGGTGTTTCCCTGGCAACAGATAGCCCCTCAAGGTCCTGGAAACCTTGGTTCCAAAGTTCCTTAGAAACTTACTCTATCCCTGACCCCCTCTCAACCTATATACCTATATATAGGGTATATAATGAGTTACCCATCACGACCCCAGTGCAGCTCTTTCTGCCCACGGGTTCTGTCTCCATGCTATAATAAAATAACCTTTTTTGCACCAAAGATGTCTTCAAGAATTCTTTATTGGTCGTTGGTTCCAGACCACCCCACCATCACCCCAAAACTTCATCCGTTTCTCCTCAAGCAAGAAAACTGGTAAAGTTTTAAGCTAATGGTTCACACATATTCATGAAGAGGCTTGTCCAATGGTGGATTCAGCTTAGAATTGGGGCAAAAGTCATCTTAAGGTTCAGGTCTCAGTTGATCAAGGCCATGAGGGCTGGCAAGAGGCAGCATCAACAATCACTGGCTCCACCTGGCCTGGAATTTGAAGGCTCAAAGGGGTTTAAATCCTGCAAGGATAACTCAAGGATGTGCATCAAGTCAATCTTTACTTTTGAATCAGTATTGGAAGTTTTAGCACTGATTTATTGTCCCTGATATGATTAGGCTACCTCCTGGCCTGATCATGGATGTTTATTCTTACATTCTTTTGTTCCCTTAAAATCATTAACGACTGAGGTCTATTCTTCTGCAGTTTCAACATAACCTAATAAATTCTACAAGAAGTGTGCTTTGGGCAAATAATGCTGGTAAGGCATAAACTACCAGATGGCCAGGGTCTAAAATGACTTTGCTTATTTCAAAAAACCTATGCCTTGTCCTTCTTTTTCTGTGATTTCCTAATTCTTTCTGATCACACCTATCCGGTCCAAGAAACAATCTCTTCAATTTCAACAAAATTCATGATTTTTTTCATCTGTTCTGAGTTTTTGCCTTCATTGCTGTCTCTGACATCAAACCCTAACCCACATTTTATGATCATCACATGTACTGCCACTATTGATAGCTTTAAAAATTCAGATTCTTGGTGTAGACATTAACTGTCTCTCAAGCCTTGATAAGACAAGCATGTTTTCCCAGCCTTCCTTGCTCCATTGCCATTCTTGCCCTACAATAATATAAACTTTTCCCATTGATGTGAGGGATGGCGTGTACTTTCTGCCATTTTGGTTTGTGTGCAGATGGGTATATGCTTCCTATCAAATTTGCTCTTCCCTATACAAAACACATGCATACTTTTTTAGACTAACTTCTCTAGTGGTAACTATCCTTACCATAATCATTTTTCCATTTTAACTCTAATCCCATTATCTAGGACATTATACTTCTTTGATGGCATTCTAAATATTCAATATTTACCAGTTTCTAACAATAATCACAAAATAATATTATAGTCAGTTTAATGTGTTTTCATATAGAGCGTGTCACCTATATCTCTTCTTAGATAGTACTTACAGTAGTGTATATTCTTCTTCATCTCTGACCATCCATTTTCACTTGGATTCCTACAGTGGACTAATGGATTCCTAATTGGCTATCCAGTTTCTGCTCATACATCCCACAAATCAATCATGTACAGAATGACTAGAGAAAAAAAAAAACAAACTTGTATCTAAATATCTCTATTTCTATCATATCCTTATCTTTTTCCACAATAAATACAATAATATGCAATAAATGCAATATATATGCATTTACATACACATACAAATCTCTTCAAACTTAAAGCATGGTAAAGATATAAAGGTGCTGTGTTATTCTTGGAATGAAGTCCAACATTATAAACCAAACTTGTCATTCTATGTGGGATTTTTTTTTTTAACATTTTTTAAAATGTTTATTTTTGAGGGAGATAGAGCAAGCAAGAGTGGGAGGGCAAAGAGAGAGGGGTACAGAGGATCCAAAACAGACTCTGTACTGATAGCAGTGAGCCCAATGCAAGGCTTGAACTCATGAGCCATGAGATCATGACCTGAGCTGAAGTAGGACACTTAACTGACTGAGCCACCCAGGCACCCTTGCTATATGCTTGTTAATATGAATTTTTACCAAACTCTCAGTCTAAAATCTGGTAATGACTTACTGTGTAGTACATAATTTGACCTTGCCAATAGAGGTCTGATACTTGCCCTCAGCTTTTGCAAGGTAGTTTGGATTACATCTGATAAGAGTGTTTTTGTTTAGGAGGGGGCTGATCACAAGGCTACATTCTTACAGTCAGGGCTGTTCATGCCAGAAGGACTCACAGTGGGACACAAGGTGGAAGCTTTGGGTCAGGCAGTATCAATCAACTTGAAGACTGAGATTAACCATATGAGGAAACAATAAATCAATCATGAATACCCAATAGAGCCCTAATGGAAAACTCTGACACTGGGCTCGGGCAAACCTCATTGTTTGGTAATACTCTGTTTGCATTTTTACATACTGATACTCCCAAAGTAAGGTGCCCTAACTCTATAGTGAGAGAAAAGACAAAAGACTGCCTGTGTGTCTCTTTGGCTGATTTTATTTTGAATCCTTTTCCTGTATGTTAAATGTTAACTATGAGAATAATAGCTTTCAGTAAATTCTGAGAGAATTATCAAGCCTGAGGGTTTTTTTGAAATTCCTCAAATTTGAGTTGGTGTTAGAAGTGAAGACAGTCTTGTGGAGGACTGTGTGCCCTCAAACTCTGCAGTTTGGGTAACTGGACATTTGGCCTGAGAAGTGGAATTTGCTAAAATGACCCTGATTCATGGAAGGATGTGGTTTATGAAAAAAGATGAAATGGTGGGGAATGACAAACCCGTGATTCTTGGATGGCCATGGGGGAGAAGGCTCACCATTTTATGGAATTGCAGCTGTATTGCAATCAGTTACTGAAGGTGAAAGGTACCAAGTAAATTTAGGAATCATATGTCTAACTTCTGAGGAGTTGATGCATAAGGAAATGCAAATGATGAGAAACAACTAATAAATGTAATCCCTAGTTATTATTATCTCTAATAGCTACAATGAAAATAAGACAGAGTGTTGGGACTGATCCTGATGGCGGGTCATTCTTGGATCTTAGGCATTCACAGTATCAGCCTCTGGCGTCAGGGCCACTACCAAAGGGAAAAACTGAACTAAAATAACATACAGTGAAGAAAACTAGAATAATTTTCAAAAGAATGGGGAAAAAAAGGTTCTAGAGTTTCATCACAACGAGATGAAGATTTTTAAACATTTATTAAGAAATAAGTTACAGTGGATGCTGATAGGATTTTAATATAGGACTCTGGGAAGCTGGATGGACTGATGGTGCCCCAACATTGATGGATACTAAATAAATCTGCTTAGTAATCTTAGTTTGAAGAAATTTAGAAAGCCATAGTCAAAGGGACAATGACAAACTCAATGCCCAAATGCTGGGACACTGGCCAGTGATCTAATCAACATAAGAGGTAGGCCTGGGTCCTTTGGCCTGAAGCCTAGCTGTGGACCCTAGGTCATACACATGAGTGAGCAAATAAATGGTCAGGGAGATAAAGAAGTTTGGGGATTCCTTGAAATGGGAGCCTCATGCATTACGGTTCCAAAATCTGTTGGTGGACTTCCAATGAGAGAGACAGTTAGGAGAATACAGGAATATAAGTGTTGATGGGATTAAGGTGAAAGTTTAGATGGAAATTTATGTATTTGAACAGATTCTAGGAAATGTGTGTGTGAGTGTGTGTGTGTGTGTGTGTGTGTGTGTGTGTTGTTTCTTTTTAACTCCTTTACCTGAATGTATTGTGGGGATAGACTTAGTATTCTAAACCCGAATCCATGAAAACCTACTCTCCCCCCAGTATTAATTGGACATACTAAATGGAAACCCATGAGTGCCTGAACTCTCACAGGTTGTTAACTTGCTAAACAATACCCTTGTGTGGTGTGCAGATTGGACCTTATGGCAAAAGCTTGTGAGTGCCATCCAACAACAGCACTGAGGTTTGAACTGGAATTTCCCATTTGGGCAACATTTACTAGCTTGCTGTTAGAAATAATTAAAACTGTCTCTGTGGCTGAGGGACATAAAATAATCTTTAAACCTATAAAACCTATACTTTCTTGGGTGATGTCAAAGAAATTCTAATGGAGAAGACAGTGCCTGTAAGTGTTCCATAATGAAATGGAAATGGTTTATGCCAGAACATGCTACCAGGGGAATACAAGAAGATCTGCACAAGCAGATAACCTCTTTTCCCCCATTGGTGACTTGGAAACTCCTGAGGAGGTGTTAGATGCTATGGTCATACCATGGTCGCTTGGGCCACTTGAACAGTGCTCTTTGTTCACCAATAAAAAGTTTCTTGGCCTATGGATGGCAGTTCCCAGGTGAATGGACAGCATCCTGTTCAGAAGCCTGTCATTTTGATTAGAGAAACTAAAAACAAATCAGTTCAATGGGTTAAATTAGATGCTGTTTGCCCTTATGTTTGGGTTTTACTAACTCAAGTGTGGTGGCCAGTGGATTAGTCAGATGGTCAGACAGAAGGGCAACAGAAAATTGCATAGCACAGGGATGTCCATATGGCATACTGCCCTGTGGGAACCATTATGGATATTTAAGCAATACATTAAAGTAGGACCTGCTAATGTTTGTCAGAATAATACCCTCCCACAGCCCTGATTCTGCAGGGAGGGGACAGTGAAATCTCTATTTTGGATTCCTTCTGAACTCTCTCCTGTGTGTCTTTTCCTTTGGATGATTTTTAATCTGTGTCCTTTACCTGTAATAAACTGTAACTATGAGAGAAAGAGTCTTCTGTGAATTCTGAGTCCTTCTGGCAAATGGTTGAATTTAACTGTGGTTTGAGGAACCTCCTGAATTTGCCGCTACTGTCAGAAGTAAGAGCAGTCTCATGGAGCGCTATGTGCCCTCCAACTTTGTAGTTGGGCTGAAACTCCTCATGCTTATTTCAGAGTTCTTAGCATTTTTTTTTCTTTTTAATTTTATTTTTTTCAATCCATCTGTATTACAGCTTAATTTCATACAGTAAAACTCTACTGAACCTTTGTGAATTTTCAACAATGTAAACATTGAAATCTCAAATTTATTAAAATGACAAACATCTTTCTGTGAATTTATGGCATCTAGACTTCAAAAAATGTAAATGTAATATGTGTCAGTTTGTAAGTTAATTTTGTTATCTATCATATCTATTCATTTGCATGTAGATAGCTAAGAAAAAAATTAGTCCTATAGCTAAAAATATACTTTTATTTTTTGATATGTGTAGATTTTCCTTCCTTCCTTCCTTCCTTCCTTCCTTCCTTCCTTCCTTCCTTCCTTCCTTCCTTCCTTCCTCCCTCCCTCCCTCCCTCCCTCCCTCCCACTGTTTCCTTTCCTTTCTTTCTTTTCTCTTTCTTTCTTTCTTTCTTTCTTTCTTTCTTTCTTTCTTTCTTTCTTTCCTTCCTTCCTTCCTTCCTTCCTTCCTTCCTTCCTTCCTTCCTTCCTTCCTTCCTTCCTTCCTTTCTTTCTTTCTTTCTTTCTTTCTTTCTTTCTTTCTTTCTTTCTTTCTTTCTTTTTCTTTCTTTCTCCCTTCCTCCCCTTCCTCCCCTCCCTCCCTTCCATCCATCCTTCCATCCATCCTTTCTTCCTTCCTTCCTTTCTTCCTTCATTCCTTTGCTCATAATATCCAAATGGCACAGATAATCTTCATATTCTGTGGGTTTTTATTTATTTGAGACATTTTGAGATTTTTAACCTTATTAGGATATTTACACTTGTTATTTCCATAACCACTAGGAAAACATTCATATTAAATATTTTTCATTGCTAAATAATTTGCAAAGCATCTTTTATTTGTTGAGTTTGTATTCTCTAACCAAACAGTCTCGAATTTGTGTTCTTGCTTAGTGTCTTACTAAACTTGAGTTCTTGGCCAGCCTTTAGTTTTTCTCATGTGGATTTTTAAGACAACTGAAGCAATATCTTCCCAAACAAATTGTGGTTTCTGTAATTATTACTGTTATACTTAGTGGAAACTCCATTACTCTGTTACAAGACAGTTTGCCAAATGCTTGCTTCTGTATATTATACAGCAATCTCACACCTTCATGCCCCCTCCACCATCTTGGGTCTTGATTCAGAGTTTTGCAGCATTACTTGTGCTCTGAATTGATGTGAGGGGGTTAAGCTCCAGTCTCTCTAACCTTCAGGGTTCTAAAACTTAGGTATGTCTTCAGTAAACAGAAATGTGGTCAGAAGCATAGTTCTGACAGATATACATTGTCCCCTGTTTGTTACAGCTCAGGTGGCTTACCATCCAATCCCATATACATTATACTAATGACATGGCTCTTTTTTTGATATTTACTGACTCTGGCCATAACCTCATTCCTCCTTATAATCTTATTCCTGCTTTTTGTTCCCCTCACCTGTTTTAACCCCCTTTCTCTCACAGCCTGCTGCTTACCTCCTGTTTTACCACTAGATGGTACTCATATTTTTGGTATCTTTAAAATACACAACTTTGTTGTTATGGTAAGGAGAATTTAAATAACTCAGAAATATGAAGAACTCTAAATATCAAGTCTAAATTATAATTTTAGAGGCTTTTATTATCTTTTGTTATAACTATATACATTTCATGTTAAATTCAAATGCTGTATACAGATTCTTTTTTTGCCTGAATTCCCTGTAATATATTTTTCAGCATATATTTAGGAATGTGAAAATAAATAGAAGAATGACAATGATTTATTTTACATTAAATATATATGCATAATTATGGTTCTTCCAAATTCTAATACTTTGGGGTTTTTGTAGCCCTTATTTCCCTGCATTTCTTCTCAGTTTGGTGTACACATTTTGTCTTTCTGTTTATCTGGTACTTAATCCTCCCATGGAACTATTTACTTTTAATTGGAGAATAAATTTGAATGTTGTCATATACATTACAACTTTTTTTTTATCTTAGCGTAACTGGATACTATTCTAAATATTGTACATTTCTTAAACAGTTTATCACTGCATCAATCAAATGACACAAGAACTATTTCAGTTCTCATTTTACATATGAAGAAACTCAGAATTAGAGAAGTTAAGTAACTTCCTCATAGCCACACAGCTAGCTATTACTAGAGCTTGGAAGATGTCATCTCTAAATCCTACAATCTTAATTGTTATGTAATATCTTCTAACCCAATAGCAATGTTTTTGTTATTACAAAGTATTCTGCTCTTTGGCACCAACAGAAAAAAAAGTAACTTACATATGTATTTAAATAAAGGGGCTTACATATGTATTTAAATAAAGAAAATAAAATTTCTAGCTTTGTGGTCTTTGTAGAAAGAATGAAAATTAATACATATACTCTTGATGGGATCACAAGTTGAATATTAAGCATCAGTGGCAAATTAAGAGGTTTTATTATCATAACCATAGCATCAGAATTTCGTTTTCACCTCATTATTTCTCTACTGCTCTTTAACATTAATCTAGTGTTTCCTTTTCAACTTTTTTCTATGTAGCTGAAAGAGAAATAAATTATATACAGGAACTTGTTTAAAGCAAGAACCAAAAAACTGACTGTATCCATAGCCTATTTGTTTTTCTAAATTTTTAAAAATGTTTATTTATTTTTGAGAGAGAGACACACATAGAATGCAAGCGGGGAAGGAACACAGAGAGAGAGGGAGACGTGGAATCTTAAGCAGGCTCTAGACTCTGAGCTGTCAGCATAGAGGATGATGTGGGGCTGCAACCCATGAAGGTCATGAAGGCTGGAACCCACCAGGTCAGATCATGACCTGAGATGGTCTGATGCTCAACCACTGAGCCACCCAGGCACCTCTCCATAGCCTATTTCTAAGCAGGAAGTTGGTTATAAAAGTTGTATTTTGAGAAATTACATAAACATTTTCATATTGTATGACTTCAATTTGCTTATGGACTCTAAAAGGGAGAAATTTTGCTTAACAATTTGATTTACTAAAACATGTTTCTTTATTTCAAGTTCAGTAGTGGTTAGTTTTTGCTGGTGGAGGGTGGAATTCAAAAGTCAATGGCATTTGCCTTAGAAGATTCCCTTGTAGTCTTTTTGTGTAAGCGATATAGTCCTAGGATGAAGAAGGAATGAGAAAGGGCCAACCTCATCAGTACATAGAAGAGAGATAGGTTTCATTTCAGGTCATCGTTGTACAGAGGAGTGAGGAAATGAGACACAGAGAATAATAAGGAGAATGAGAAGAAAAGAAAGGAATAAGACAAATAGGAAAAAAAAAGCATAGAAAGAATGATGTGTTCAGTGAAAAAGTGGGAAATTGAAAGCTTTGGGAAGAGATGATTGATGAAAACTATCAAGGTCCATAAAATAATAAAGACATATTAATATAATTTTAAAGTAACTTTCAGTGTGGTACTTTGGTGTAAAGCTTCTCAATTCACACGTTCTCACCCTAAAGACATTCATTAAAGTCTGCTTCACACAGGTTTGGTTGACATCTTACAGAATAGGAGTCAAGATTTGGACAACTAGGCACAACTTCAACTACAAATAGAACAGGAAGTGAGCTCCAGAACATAGGTAACAAACAGAGAGGAAGCAATATGTCAGAGTTAGAATTGTTTAGGGTTAAAAATGTAACTGTGTCCTAAAAATCTCTTAAGGTAAAGAAGGGGTTTCCAACTTAAATGGAATAGGACAAAAGGTATTTATTCCAGGAGTTGGCCACTTTCAAACACAGGTGATATTTTGGGGGCAGACATTCTAAATATCTATATATTTCAATTCTGATTCTGTAGTTGCACTATTATAATTTTTGTCAATTATGTTGCTATAACTGAGTATATCTCAGTTTCACCTATTAAAATGTCTGCCAAAATCTTATTAGAGGGCAGTTGAAGAAGTATATGTAAGATGGGCAATCACGCTATTGTGTGTAAGGGCAATACACACAAAGTAAATTTTACTAGTAGAAGATTGAAAAAAAAATATCACCAGTGCATCTAATTTGAAACTCTATGTAAGTGAAACACAATGACAGTGAATAATTGTAAGAAAAAAACATGTTGCAAAAAAAATCTATCATTATACCATTAAAAAAACATGGATAAATGGATAAACTTGGATTTAAAAAACATAGATAAACACAAATATCTTTGCTTCCCCCCCCCCCCCACATTCAGAGAGTTCTATCCATATACCCTTCTCCAGACTTCCTTGTCATTAACTCATGACCTCAATTCATGATTCATTATATATTGGCCGTTCTTCCTTCCAAGCAAAACAAGCATCCAGGTATGCTTCTCTAAGCTCTGCTCCCCAGGAAGATTCCCCTTCATTACTGCCTTCAGGGGTGTCCCAGAAAGGGCCTGTATTGATGCAGCTGCATCTCATACAGAACTACTGTAAACCAGACCAGAGCTTTCTCTGCCTCCGTCAATTTGTCAAAGGGAACTCCCCCTGCGGCCACAGTTGAAGGCTCCGAGAAAGAAGGTAGTGGAGCCAGAGTGGGAATTATGGGCATTTGGGTTACTTCTTCATGTAATTTACTTGTGCCTTCAGGTCCTGCTCAGGCTGATATTGTATATACCACTTCCGTTTGATGATGGAGTACTGCTGTGCATGCCCAACATAATGTCTGTGTGAGCCAGATAACACCTAGCTCATGACTGGCAGCTTAGGTTGCATGGTAACTTGTTGTCTCAGGATTAATCAATTATTCAGTCTCTGTTCAGGCCTGTTTCTCTAAAGTAGAGTAGTTATTCACAGAAGATAGCAGGGCTTTGCTTTTAAACCCGGAGGGATTGCACTGTAATTCGCCTACAGGGGGCTGCCGCAAGCTCCAAACGGCATTCCTATCAGCCCCTGACATCTCAAGCACCATTGGATCTGGCAGGATCGTGTGGTCAAAGCAGTAGAGCAGCTTACACAGCCATCTGGACTTGTTGTAGAGCCTTCTTTTGTTTTGGGTCTCAAGCCAGATCAGCAGCTCCTGGGTCACTCAATAAATGGACTAGAGTTAACATACCCAAATAAGGACTATGTCGTCTCTAAAATCCAAAGAAACCCATTAGGTATTGTGCCTCTTTTTTGGTTGTAGAAGGGCCCAGGTGCACCTACTTATTCTTAGCCTTGGAAGGGTCATCTCAACATGCCCCACACCTTGGGCATTTGGAAATGTCACTGACTAGAAGGCCCCGAATTTTTGATGGAGTCACTTTCCACCTTTTAACACACCTATCTTCAATCAATAAGTCTAGAGTCGTTACCACTTCTTGCTTACCAAGTCTCATAAGGATAATGTCATCAGTGTAATGGATTAATGTGATATCTTGCTGGAGGGAAAGGTGATCAAGATCCCTGCGAGTTAAATTATAACTTAGTGTTGGAGAGTTGATATATGCCTGAGGTGGGGTAATTAGGATATATTGCTGAAAGCAAACTAATTCAGATGGTCCTTATCAACAGGCATGTAGAAAAAAAAGCATTTGCCAGCTCAGTGGCTGCATACCTTCCATCAGGGAGTATGTTAATTTGCTCAAGCAAAGAAATCATATTTGGTAAGGTAGCTATAATTAGCGTCACCACTTCGTTATGCTTGTGATAATCTACTGTCAGTCTCCAAGATCCATCTGTTCTCTGTGCAAAAAAAAAAAAAAAAAAAAAAAGATAAGTTGAATGGAGATGTGGTGGGGATCACCTACAGAGAAGAGCAATCACAGAGCAATTAATTTCTCACAGTAATGTTGAGTGTTGCATCTTCTGCAACCTCCCAGGGTAGGTAAGTGGTTCTTAGATGATAAATTCTCTGTAACTTTCCAATCCCCGTAAGCCTTTGAGTCTCTTCCTGTACCATAATCCAAAGCAGGTCTGGAATTTGAAGTACACTTAATGTGGGTCACCTTTTCATCTACGTTTTAGCCAGCCAAGCAAACAATCTGTTAGAGCACTTTCTAACTCCCCAAGTTGCAATATTAAATGCAGAGACCCCTGCCTAGTGGGTCCATATCCATGATTTTGTCCTGACACAATTCTGTGGGTTTTTTCATCATTATCCCACACCCTTAAAATGTATTACCACACATTTTCCCCAGATTTCTGTCTGCATAAATTAAACAAATCAAGCAGCTCTTTTTGAGTGTAGCACACTTCCTCATGGGTCACATTTTGTACCTCACCTTTAGGACCCTCCTGAGACTTGAGTCTAGTCATAGGTCAAGAACCTAAAAGGGGTTGTGGAAGTGGGCAGCAGTGTGTTGCAGGACAACTTCCTCAGGGTAGGCTATTACACTGTCCTCAGAAAATGCAGGGTTAGTCTCCTCAGACATGGATGGAAAGGCTGCTGGTCCTGGCAAGGAAGACTCATCAGATTTTAGAAGCTCAGCGAGTCCAGCTTCATTAAGGTCTTTCCACACATCCATATTCCAACTTTCAATATCCAGTCCCTTCCCAATCAATGCTATCACTTTAACAGTAGACACCCTGTGATGCTAGGGTTTCAATTTGCATTGTTATTCAGCCACTGACAGAATAAGATTTGGGGTTTAGTTTTAATAATCTCTTTTTAATGTTTTTTATTTAAATTTTAGTTAGTTACATTTTGCACATATGGTGCAATATTGGTTTCAGGAGTGGAATTCAGTGATTCATCAGTTACGTAAGACACCCAATGCTCATCACAAGTGCCCTCCTTAGTAACCATCACCCACTTATCCTATCCCCCACCCACTTCCCTCCATCAACCCTCAGTTTGTTCTCTATCATTGAGTCTCTTGTGGTTTCCTTTTCTCCTCTTTATACCTCCCTTCTCATATGTTGATCTATTATCTTTCTTAAATTCCATATATGGGCGAAATCATATGTACTTGTCTTTCTCTGACTGAGTTATTTTGCTTAGCATATTACATTCTAGCTTCCTTCACATATTGAAAATGGCAAAATTTCATTCTTTATGATGGCTTAGTAATATTCCATTATATATATATATACATATATATATATATATATGTATATATATATAGTGTATATAAGTGGTGTATATATATATATATAGTGTATATAAGTGGTGTATATATATATATATAGTGTATATAAGTGGTGTATATATATATATATAGTGTATATAAGTGGTGTATATATATAGTGTATATAAGTGGTATATATATATATATATATAGTGTATATAAGTGGTATATATATATATATATATATATATATATATATATAATTTGTTCTTTAGCCATTCATCAGTCTATAGACAATGGGGCTCTCTCCATAGCTTGGCTATTTTTGATAATGCTGCTATAAACATTGGGGTGCATGTACCCCTTTGAATCTGTATTTTTGTATCCTTTGTATCTTTTGGCTAAATACCTAGCAGTGCAATTGCTGGATCATAGGGTAGTTCCATTTATAGTTTTTTGAGGAAACTTCATGCTGTTCTCCAGAGTGGCTTCATCAGTTTGCATTCCTACCAACAGTGTAAGAGGGTTCCCCTTTCTCCACATCCTTGCCAGCACCTGTTATTTCTTAGGTTGTTAATTTTTAGCCTTTCTGACAAGTGTCAGGTGGTATCTCATCATGGTTTTGTTTTATATTTCCCTTATGATGAGTAATGTTGAGC
The DNA here is from genome assembly GCF_028018385.1 of Neofelis nebulosa. NCBI lineage: Eukaryota > Metazoa > Chordata > Mammalia > Carnivora > Felidae > Neofelis > Neofelis nebulosa. Next base: position 19,449,380 of record NC_080782.1, read on the forward strand.
ATCTTTTTATTTTATTTTATTTATTTATTTTGAGAGGGAGGGAGAGAGAGAGAGAGAGAGAGAGAGAGAGAGAGAGAGAGCATGAACCAGGAAGGGGCAGAGAGAGAGAGGAGGAAAGAATCCCAAGCAGGCTCAACACTGTTAGCGCAGAGCCCCAAGCAGGACTCAAACTCATGACCTGAGCTGAATCAAGAGTTGGAGGCTCAACTGATTGAACCACCCAGGCACCCCAAGCATCTTTTAATATGTCTGTTGGCCATCTGGATGTCTTCTATGAAAAAGTGTTGATTTCTGTCTTCTGCCCATTTCCTAACTTGGTTATTTGTTTTTGGGGTGTTGTCAAATTTGGTAAGTTCTTTATAGATTTTAGATACTAACCCTTTATCATATGTCATTTTCAAATATCTTCTCCAATTCTGTAGGTTGCCTTTTAGTATTATTGATTGTTTCCTTTACGATGCAGAAGCTTTTTACCTCGATGAAGTCCCAATAGTTAATTTCTGCTTTTGCCATGTGACTATAAGAGATAAGTATCTTTTTCAGGGCAGACATAGAAACTCTCAGGCCATTTATATAGCCCTTCAGCTGGAAATTCAAATCCCTGAGCTCATTCTTTGCTTTCTCTTCTTTGTACAGAGACATTAGGAGCCACCAGTTTATCTTATTTTATTCATTGGTTTCATTAAAATATTCAAAGGTATCATATACCTGGTTTATAAAATCCTTGCTTTATAAGTGCCTTATTATGAGTATCCAGTGTTAATAATTTGTGTATCTCTATAGCCACATCACAAGATGGACTACAAGTGCTCTCTTTCTTCCTGAAAATAGAGTTGTTAAGATCTGAAATCTAATGAGAATAGAAAGCCAGTTTTAGAAATTGCAACACCAATTCAAAAACTTTTTCTTAAGATTCTATTCCTCACTACCAGAAACATATCTGTTTTAATCAGGGTTCTCCAAAGAAACAGAACCAACAGGGTGTGTGTGTCTGTGTGTTTGTGTGTGTGCGTGTGTGTAAACAGAAAGAGATAATTATTTTGGTAAATGGGCTCACATGATTATAGAGCCTTCCAAGTTCAAAATATGAAGAGTGGGGACGCAAGATTTGATGTTGCAGTTCAAGTTCAAAGGTAATCAGGCAAGGGCCAATGTTGCAGCTCATGTCTGACAGTTCAAGTTCGAAGATCATCTTCTGGAAGCATCTCTTTGCACCTGGGAAAGTCGGTCTTATTCTTTGTTCAGACCCTTAAGTGATTGGATGAAATATAACACTATGGAAGGCAATCTGCTTTACTCAAAGTCCATTGATTTAAATTTAATCTCATCCAAAACACCTTTGCAGAAACATCCAAAATAATGTTTGACCAAATATTTAGGTATCACCCAGAGAAGCTGACACAAAATTAACCATCCTCCTCTACACAGATGCAGTGTAATTGTGTATTTGCCGTTATATACCAAATGCCTTTTTATTTCAATAGGTTTTACTACTTCTAGCACTTTTTCAGGGAAAAACACATTTTAATTAGTATTTAAATTCATCTTTCATTCTTTTTTTCATTTCTCAATGAAGTAGTGAAATGAGCATATATGTCCTCTTTTCATATAAATGCCCTTATTGCACATATTAATCAGCTTCTCCTGTGGTGATGAATAATCTCTAATCTCAGTGGCTTACAAAAACAAATGTTTATTTCTTCCTCTGGTTCTGCCTCTGTTGGGCTCAGCTGGACTTCACAAGCTTTTCATTCTAGGATTCAGGGTGAAGAAATATCTCCTCTGTGGATATGATATTGCTATTGGAGAGAACTCGAGAGCTGCAAGCATAAGGTGATGAATCTTAAAGCCTCTACTTGGACTGAGCACACTGTTCTTCTTCACAGAGTCTATTGATCAAAGCCATTCATGTGGGCAAGACCAGAGCTGGTGCAGTGGGAATGCACATTGTCTCTAGTCTCCTAGAATGTACCAAAGAGTCACATAGCAAAAGGCAAGGAGGTATAATACCATTACTGATAAGTAATTAAGAATTGTGAATTGTCATCATCATCATCATCATCATCATCATCATCATCATCATCTAGGAGACTGTTTCTAAAGAAATGCAGTGTTCGCACATGCGTAACATTTTAATAAGTAGGGAGCAAAACTTTTCCAACCCAACCTGGTTCCTCTGCTAAAAAAAATATTTTTTACATTAATTCATATTGTAAACATAAACATGATTAACATGGCAAACTTTCAAAACACCCCAAAATAATTTTATGTGGAGGAGGATTATGGAAATCTGAAGAAAAGGCACGTAATGGTAAAAACTTAGTAGTAATAATTCTGTTTGTTATGTATTTGTTTTGTTTCAGGCTCTTCTACATGGTTGATTGGCATGATATTATTTAATTGTCATAAAATTCATAGGAAGCGATTACTTTCATCATCCCCATTTTAAGATGAGAAAAGTGAGGCAATAAAATTTAACCCAATTACCTATGAATGAGAAGGAAATAGCAGAATCAGAATTCAACTTTAAGCATGTAAGAGCCACAGTATCACACTGTTATAGCTATAATAAAGAACAGTTATAAATACCACCTTATTTTAGTATAATAAATGCACTGTATACTTTTTCATTAAAATGCCTAATAAAAGTTTATAACATATATATTTAATATTTACATTGTTTCTTCTTAAAAGTATATGAAAATATAGATGCATATGTTCTCAAAATAACTTTTTCTGAGGATCTTTGAAAGCATTTACACAATTTGGAAAGATGTGCTTCACATGAGGATACATGGTTGAAGTGATAGATTCCACATTCACAGATTTAAAGTGAGGCAATAGATAATTTGACTTAATCAGAATCCGCAGGAGTTATTTTTTAAGATATTCCTATCGTTCATGTCATCAGTTTCTGTCAGACATTCATGCTCTGAATTTCTCTGTCATGTGTATACATTAAGAGACAAAGCACCAGTTGTATACGTGTTTTCAAGCAGACTATCTTCAGAAAGTTAACTTTTAGCATGTGTGCTAATGATACAATGTTTTTTAAAGCACTAGTTTTCAAAAAAAAAAAGCTCACAGCTATATTTAATTATAGAAATCAAATTAAGAATCTTATGTGACAACATATGCTGCATGAATCTAAATCTGCTAAATTGTATAGAACATGCAACTTGAGTCATATATTGCTGGCAGTGGGAATATAATGGCCTAAGTATTTTTTAGTTAGAATAAGAAAATACTAAGAGACTTGGGATGTTTAAAAGTACACATAGATTTGCATTATGAATATATCTAAGCCCATAAACCCTTTATTATAACCTATTGGGATAATTACAAGAAACCTCTTATTTGACATGCTTAGCATATCTGTTGACACACCTGGATCCTCATAACAAAAAAAACAGGTGTATTTGCAATAGTTACTCAGTTCCCTACTAGGCAGTACACAAACAAAAAATTTTAAAGCCCATAAAGTAGACATAAACATGTATTTAGAGATTAGAAGTGACTTACATGATGTCCCAAAGTGATGGTAGTGATGGGTACAGAAAATGGGTATGTTGAATACGCAGATTATGTGTGATAGTACCTGTGTATAATACAAAGAAGAATGTTTATTTAATTTTGAACACTTCTAAAAATACTTTTGATGATAAGGTTAATTTTAGTGTATACGCATACATGTTACAATTACTATCGTACAATTTAAATGGGTTTAGGAAATTGCATGAACTCCATAAAACACTGATCACATATGCATCTGTTCAAAATTATGCATCATGGTACCACTCCTATAAAGGAAAAAAAATAGTGGGTTTATTTGAATGACTGCCAAACATTGTATACAAAGGCAGCATTTGAGGGAAAACTTGCTTTATTGTTATGGCAAGTGAAGTAAGTGTCTGGAGAAAGAGTGCAAGTGGAAATTATAAAAGAATGAAAGTTTCTTTTATATAATACAGAAGCCAATTTCCTGTTCATTTACTTGCCAGGATTCAGCATTACTTGTCCAGACTCAGTGATGACTCTTTTGAGTTTAAATCCTCACTGTCCTTGCTGGCAGAGAAGCAGGACACAAGAGGATTCTAGAATAACAGTTGGGAATTTGAAAAGGCAAAAACTATGCCTCTGACACTTGCATTTCTGCATATATCTTGGCCTTTAGTGCTGTTAATATGATGATATATATATACATATCATAATATCATATATATAGTAGAAAGAAAAGATATATAAGATCTACCCTCTACAATTTCTAAGTGTAGAGTAAAGTTTGCCAACTATAAACACAGTGTTTTACAGCAGATCTCCAGAACTTATCTAGTATAACTGAAACACTAGACCCTTTGAACAGCAACTCCCCATTTCCCTCTTGCCCCAGCTCCTGGCAACCATCATTCTACTTTCTGCTTCTGTGAAATGGACCATTTTAGGCATCTAATATAAGTGAGTATCCAGATATTGCTAATATTTACTCCATCTCTGAAAATTTATCTACTGGAAGCAAGACCTGAAATTTGTAACCTAATGCTTATGTAATATTTTTCAAAATGTTTTTCTCCCATTTTGTTTGTCCTAATAGAAGGCATGGGGACAGTTCTTCAGAAGCAAAATCACATTGAAACTACATTTCTTTATAATTAGGCATATTCATTAAAAATTAGTATTCTATTATACATTTTAAACAATTATTTTATTGTTTTATTGACTGTAGATTGCATTAGTTTTCTAGGATTACCTAATTAAGCAGCACAGACTGAGTAGAACAACAGAAATATATTTCCTCACATTTATGGAAGCTAGAGCTCCAAGATCAAGGTGTAAGCAGTGTCAATTTCTTGCAAGGGTCTCTCTTTCTGGTTTGTAGATGCATGGCTTCTTCCAAAATCTTTACATGCTCTTACCTCTGTGTGTATTTGTGTATATGATAACAATCTCCTCTTCTTAAAAGAACACTGGTTGTGTTCTTGGATTAAGATCCATTCCGTTTGAAGTCATTTAACCTTATTTACTTCTTTAAATACCTTAATTCCAGGGGCACCTGGGTGGCTCAATTGGTTAAACATCTGACTTTTGATTTCAGCTCAGGTCATGATCCCAGAGTCATGGAATCAAGCCCCACATCGGGCTCTGTGCTGATCATGGAACCTGCTTAAGATTCTCTCTTTGTCTCTTTCCCCTGCTCACATGCTCACTCTGTCTCTAAAATAAATTAAAACAAAATTAAAGACCATAATTATAAATACAGTCACATTCTGAGGTATTGGGGTCAGGACTTTAACAAATGAATTTGGAGGAGGGCCACAACTCAGCTCTTAACGTTAATATTATTAGAATATATTGATTTGTTTATGATGAATACAATACAAAAATTGAAGTTTATGAAATAATATTTAATATAATCCACTTTCTTAATAATTGTTTGATATAAAAGGTGGGTCACAGATGAATATTTTCTATCAAAAATAATACAAAAATTGTAAGAATTAAAAGAAGGGGGATATTATATTCTTTAGGTAGTGAAGGTGTCAAAATAATGTCTCTATTCCTGATTACAGTAAGCTCAACTCTTTGTTTCCTGTCCATTTCTCTCTTTGGGGATTTTTTCCCCCTTCCCCTTTTACCTTTCTGTATCAACTTCTATATTATGACTTCAATCCTAACAATGGTAATATACATTCCCTCAGTTTCAACTTTAACTATTATTATTTTAAGACTCTTTTCATATATCGTTTCTTCAGTTACCCTTCTAATATCTCAAAGATAATACTGAAAAAGTGAATACATCTTATTCTCCTTCCAAATCTTTCTCCTGACAAGTCAATTCCGTTTCCTTTTATTTCATTCTCCTTTAAAAAAAAATCCAAATCTGAAAGCAGATTTTCAAGTACAGTTTCATAATTTGTATCATATCCTTCTTTTTTCTATTTATACAATCTCTAAAATGTACTATAGCAACTTATTTCTTGTTTATTTTTATTGTTGCCTCTAGACTAACACAGGCTGTCATACTTTGTCTTTAAATCCCTTTAGAAGCTTCTTTAGCAATTTCTTTTTTTTTTTTTTTTAAGTTTATTTTTAAGAGAGAGGGAGAGAGCAGGGGGACGGGTGCTGAGAGAGAAAGGGAGAGAGAGAATCCCAAGCTCCATGCTGTCAGTGCAGAGCTCGATGGAGGGCTTGAGCTCATGAACTGTGAGATTGTGACCTGAGCTGAAACCAAGTCAGTCACTTAACCAACTGAGCCACCCAGGGGGCCCCTATTTAGCATTTTCTTAAATTCTGGTTTCTTCATCATATTCATGCTGAAACTGTTTCCAGTTATTTTATCTGACTCCCATTTTTAACATAATATTTAATGGCCATGCTACTCACCTCCTTGACTCACACTGCTTACAGGAAAATGTTAAAAAATACTGGTATTTACAGTCCCCCACATTTTAAGAGCATTCTATGTTGCAGTCAATCATTTTTTCTCATGTTTCTACCATAAGCTTTCCATTTAAAAGGTTCAAATCTTTAGTTACTGTATTTGTCATTGGTTGCTGTGTGAAAATACTGCCATAGACTTAGTAGCTTAAAATAACCAATACTTGTTTATCTCACAGTTTCAGTGAGTCCACAGTCAGCGCATAGCTTAATTTAGGTCCTCTGCTTCAAGGTCTAACAAGGCTGAACTCCAAATGTTGACTAGGGTAGCAGTCTTACATGAGACTTGACTAAGGAATATCTTCCAAGCTCATGTGGTTGTTGGCAACATTCAGTTCCTTTCAGGATACTGGGATGAAGACCTGTTTCTTTCTAGTTATTGGCTGGAAGCCACCCCCAGCTTCTTGCCTTGTGGTCCTTTCCATAGGCAGTGCAAACATAAAAGCTTGAGAGTTAAGAGCCAGCAAGGAAAGGGAAATAGTATCTTCTAACAATACGATTGACACTTGTATGCAAAATAATTATGTTAATCAATACGTGCATCCTATCACATTTGCTGTATGCTATTGAGTAGAAGCAAGTCTCAGGTTCCACACCCAAAGGGACAGGATATCACAAGGACATGAATACCAGGACTTGGGTCTCATGGGAACCATTTGGGGTTTGTCTACCACAGCCACCTTTATATAAACCGAGACCTTCCTTGGCTATAAGACCTAATGAATAATGTTTACTCTGATACTTTGTTTTTTTACTCTTCCATCTATGTTAACACATCCTCACCTTTCTTTTCAGAAAGCATCCTCAGATCAGTATAATCAGAGAACTATTAATAAAGTTGTTGTTGCAAGAAATCATTTGACAATTTGACATTTAAATAAAAATAAGAATTTTATTTATATTTGAACCTATCTACTATTTGTCTAGTCCCGCTAAGAGAAGAAAAGCTGCATACATTCTAGGAGAAAAATGTCTCCCTGCATCTACATTTTTAAGATACTATTTATAACCTTTCCTCAGTGCCTAATAGTGTAAGTTCATGTGTTTATAATTATAAGAAATTTGAGAGCAGAAACCATGTTTTATATATAAACTTCACAGAGGCACATAATCCAATATGTAGCAATAATTCAAAAATACTTTAATTAATTGATTGAGTCAAGACTAACAAGTGATTGGATACAGAAGGCAAAATTACTTTTAACCAAGCAATTTAATGTGATTTTGTAATATAATCTGCATAAACAACCATGTTGGGAAGATGAATATTTCAAGTGTAGCTTAATGGCTACTAATCCAACATGATAAAGATTACTTTTGACATAAAAAAAGGCACTTCTCGGTAAATATTTCTTGCTGATGAAATGGATTCTTTAAATTAAATTCAGCATCAAATGGCACTGTGGTTTTCCTTTTTTTCTTTAATACTAATTTGCTACTGAGTTTATTAGTTACTTTAAATTGCTGTTGAAACTTAATCTAAGATGAGAGAATCATGTTATCAGAATATAAAATAATGACACATAATATAAACTTGGTAATAAAAAAGCAAATCCTTTCAGCTCAAAAAACATCACATTTAATAGCATGCAATCTAAAGGAAGAGTATGGCTGCCAGACAAATTACTAGCACTTCTATATTGAGCAGTGATATGCATTTGTTAGTGGTTGCCAACAGATACTTATGTTAATGTACTGTCTTGCACCTCTTATTATCTAAAACTGTATATTTTTGATCACTCAGCATATATTTGCTAACAATTATTTGTCTGCTCTAGCACATGAGTCAAACATCAGACATTTAAAATTGTTAATAGATTAAAGATAATGTGGTTGCTAGGTATGTGAAAAGTAGACTCTATGATTAAAATGATTTTTTACACGGTTAGATACCAAAATGAAATTCTTACAATAGTAATACTTCATTTGAATTGGTTTATAAATGTCATGTTAGCTATAAGGCAATGAATTGTGTAATGGTTTTTAAAAATCTTTTTTTCCAAGTCATGTAAAGCACTTCAGAGGTGAAGTTTCAAAGTCATGTAAACTTTCCATCAGAATAATATTAACAAAGCTCATTATTTAAATAAGTTTTCAATATTCATTTTTTCAACATTAAGTAAAATTTATACAAAAATAGTGTAATTTTTTTGTAAGGAATATTTTTAAATCTATTCAAAGTACCTAAATTTGAAGAGTTGAAACAAATTAATAGTTTAAGAATGAAGATATTATTGACTTATTAACTGGTGTCACTTAATAACTAAATTCAGTATATTGAATAACCATAATGGAAAAGATTATATGCAATGCTCTTAGGTGATACAATGATGGTTATGATTGCTTTCTTAACAACTTGAAATAAGTGCTGAATTTGAAGACATTAATATGGATGATGATAGTACAAAGCCCTAAAGAATACATTCATATTATGAATGAAATTATATAGATACATTTTATCTTACTATATATATATATACAAAAATTACATTTTATCTTACTAATCTTTACAGAATTTATATAAATTATACATTTTATCTTACTAATCTTTACAGAATTTGCATAAATTTGTATAAATTCTGTAAAGATTAGTAAGGTAAAATATAATTTTTAAATGGGAAAGTCAGAAAATCCTCATTGAAAATAAAAGGATGTATATTGCATTTTATTTTTATTTTTTTTATTATTTTTTTTTTTTAGGTTTTAAAATATATTTAATCAGATAAACATTTAACAAAATTGGTGACTTTTTTTTTTTAATTTATTTATTTATTTATTTATTTTTTAATATATGAAATTTACTGTCAAATTGGTTTCCATACAACACCCAGTGCTCATCCCAAAAGGTGCCCTCCTCAATACCCATCACCCACCCTGCCCTCCCTCCCACCCCCCATCAACCCTCAGTTTGTTCTCAGTTTTTAACAGTCTCTTATGCTTTGGCTCTCTCCCACTCTAACCTCTTTTTTTTTTTTTTTCCCTTCCCCTCCCCCATGGGTTTCTGTTACGTTTCTCAGGATCCACATAAGAGTGAAACCATATGGTATCTGTCTTTCTCTGTATGGCTTATTTCACTTAGCATCACACTCTCCAGTTCCATCCACGTTGCTACAAAAGGCCATATTTCATTCTTTCTCATTGCCACGTAGTATTCCATTGTGTATATAAACCACAATTTCTTTATCCATTCATCAGTTGATGGACATTTAGGCTCTTTCCATAATTTGGCTATTGTTGAGAGTGCTGCTATAAACATTGGGGTACAAGTGCCCCTATGCATCAGTACTCCTGTATCCCTTGGATAAATTCCTAGCAGTGCTATTGCTGGGTCATAGGGTAGGTCTATTTTTAATTTTTTGAGGAACCTCCACACTGCTTTCCAGAGCGGCTGCACCAATTTGCATTCCCACCAACAGTGCAAGAGGGTTCCCGTCTCTCCACATCCTCTCCAGCATCTATAGTCTCCTGATGTCTTCATTTTGGCCACTCTGACTGGCGTGAGGTGGTATCTGAGTGTGGTTTTGATTTGTATTTCCCTGATGAGGAGCGACGTTGAACATCTTTTCATGTGCCTGTTGGCCATCCGGATGTCTTCTTTAGAGAAGTGTCTATTCATGTTTTCTGCCCATTTCTTCACTGGGTTATTTGTTTTTCGGGTGTGGAGTTTGATGAGCTCTTTATAGATTTTGGATACTAGCCCTTTGTCCGATGTGTCATTTGCAAATATCTTTTCCCATTCCGTTGGTTGCCTTTTAGTTTTGTTGGTTGTTTCCTTTGCTGTGCAGAAGCTTTTTATCTTCATAAGGTCCCAGTAATTCACTTTTGCTTTTAATTCCCTTGCCTTTGGGGATGTGCCGAGTAAGAGATTGCTACGGCTGAGGTCAGAGAGGTCTTTTCCTGCTTTCTCCTCTAAGGTTTTGATGGTTTCCTGTCTCACATTCAGGTCCTTTATCCATTTTGAGTTTATTTTTGTGAATGGTGTGAGAAAGTGGTCTAGTTTCAACCTTCTGCATGTTGCTGTCCAGTTCTCCCAGCACCATTTGTTAAAGAGACTGTCTTTTTTCCATTGGATGTTCTTTCCTGCTTTGTCAAAAATGAGTTGGCCATACGTTTGTGGGTCTAGTTCTGGGGTTTCTATTCGATTCCATTGGTCTATGTGTCTGTTTTTATGCCAATACCATGCTGTCTTGATGATGACAGCTTTGTAGTAGAGGCTAAAGTCTGGGATTGTGATGCCTCCTGCTTTGGTCTTCTTCTTCAAAATTACTTTGGCTATTCGGGGCCTTTTGTGGTTCCATATGAATTTTAGGATTGCTTGTTCTAGTTTCGAGAAGAATGCTGGTACAATTTTGATTGGGATTGCATTGAATGTGTAGATAGCTTTGGGTAGTATTGACATTTTGACAATATTTATTCTTCCAATCCATGAGCAGGGAATGTCTTTCCATTTCTTTATATCTTCTTCAATTACCTGCATAAGCTTTCTATAGTTTTCAGCATACAGATCTTTTACATCTTTGGTTAGATTTATTCCTAGGTATTTTATGCTTCTTGGTGCAATTGTGAATGGGATCAGTTTCTTTATTTGTCTTTCTGTTGCTTCATTGTTAGTGTATAAGAATGCAACTGATTTCTGTACATTGATTTTGTATCCTGCAACTTTGCTGAATTCATGTATCAGTTCTAGCAGACTTTTGGTGGAGTCTATCGGATTTTCCATGTATAATATCATGTCATCTGCAAAAAGCGAAAGCTTGACTTCATCTTTGCCAATTTGGATGCCTTTGATTTCCTTTTGTTGTCTGATTGCTGATGCTAGAACTTCCAGCACTATATTAAACAACAGCGGTGAGAGTGGGCATCCCTGTCGTGTTCCTGATCTCAGGGAAAAAGCTCTCAGTTTTTCCCCATTGAGGATGATGTTAGCTGTGGGCTTTTCATAAATGGCTTTTATGATCTTTAAGTATGTTCCTTCTATCCCGACTTTCTCAAGGGTTTTTACTAAGAAAGGGTGCTGGATTTTGTCAAAGGCCTTTTCTGCATCGATTGACAGGATCATATGGTTCTTCTCTTTTTTTTTGTTAATGTGATGTATCACGTTGATCGATTTGCGAATGTTGAACCAGCCCTGCATCCCAGGAATGAATCCCACTTGATCATGGTGAATAATTCTTTTTATATGCTGTTGAATTCGATTTGCTAGTATCTTATTGAGAATTTTTGCATCCATATTCATCAGGGATATTGGCCTGTAGTTCTCTTTTTTTACTGGGTCTCTGTCTGGTTTAGGAATCAAAGTAATACTGGCTTCATAGAATGAGTCTGGAAGTTTTCCTTCCCTTTCTATTTCTTGGAATAGCTTGAGAAGGATAGGTATTATCTCTGCTTTAAACGTCTGGTAGAACTCCCCTGGGAAGCCATCTGGTCCTGGACTCTTATTTGTTGGGAGATTTTTGATAACCGATTCAATTTCTTCGCTGGTTATGGGTCTGTTCAAGCTTTCAATTTCCTCCTGATTGAGTTTTGGAAGAGTGTGGGTGTTTAGGAATTTGTCCATTTCTTCCAGGTTGTCCAATTTGTTGGCATATAATTTTTCATAGTATTCCCTGATAATTGTTTGTATCTCTGAGGGATTGGTTGTAATAATTCCATTTTCATTCATGATTTTATCTATTTGGGTCATCTCCCTTTTCTTTTTGAGAAGCCTGGCTAGAGGTTTGTCAATTTTGTTTATTTTTTCAAAAAACCAACTCTTGGTTTCGTTGATCTGCTCTACAGTTTTTTTAGATTCTATATTGTTTATTTCTTCTCTGATCTTTATGATTTCTCTTCTTCTGCTGGGTTTAGGCTGCCTTTGCTGTTCTGCCTCTATTTCCTTTAGGTGTGCTGTTAGATTTTGTATTTGGGATTTTTCTTGTTTCTTGAGATAGGCCTGGATTGCAATGTATTTTCCTCTCAGAACTGCCTTCGCTGCGTCCCAAAGCGTTTGGATTGTTGTATTTTCATTTTCGTTTGTTTCCATATATTTTTTAATTTCTTCTCTAATTGCCTGGTTGACCCACTCATTCGTTAGTAGGGTGTTCTTTAACCTCCATGCTTTTGGAGGTTTTCCAGACTTTTTCCTGTGGTTGATTTCAAGCTTCATAGCATTGTGGTCTGAAAGTATGCATGGTATAATTTCAATTCTTGTAAACTTATGAAGGGCTGTTTTGTGACCCAGTATATGATCTATCTTGGAGAATGTTCCATGTGCACTCGAGAAGAAAGTATATTCTGTTGCTTTGGGATGCAGAGTTCTAAATATATCTGTCAAGTCCATCTGATCCAATGTATCATTCAGGGCCCTTGTTTCTTTATTGACTGTGTGTCTAGATGATCTATCCATTTCTGTAAGTGGTGTGTTAAAGTCCCCTGCAATGACCACATTCTTATCAATAAGGTTGCTTATGTTTATGAGTAACTGTTTTATATATCTGGGGGCTCCGGTATTTGGCGCATAGACATTTATAATTGTTAGCTCTTCCTGATGGATAGACACTGTAATTATTATATAATGCCCTTCTTCATCTCTTGTTACAGCCTTTAATTTAAAGTCTAGTTTGTCTGATATAAGTATGGCTACTCCAGCTTTCTTTTGGCTTCCAGTAGCATGATAAATAGTTCTCCATCCCCTCACTCTCAATCTAAAGGTGTCCTCAGATCTAAAATGAATCTCTTGTAGACAGCAAATAGATGGGTCTTGTTTTTTTATCCATTCTGATACCCTATGTCTTTTGGTTGGCGCATTTAATCCATTTACATTCAGTGTTATTATAGAAAGATACGGGTTTAGAGTCATTGTGATGTCTGTATGTTTTATGCTTGTAGTGATGTCTCTGGTACTTTGTCTCACAGGATCCCCCTTAGGATCTCTTGTAGGGCTGGTTTCGTGGTGACAAATTCCTTCAGTTTTTGTTTGTTTGGGAAGACCTTTATCTCTCCTTCTATTCTAAATGACAGACTTGCTGGATAAAGGATTCTCGGCTGCATATTTTTTCTGTTTAGCACACTGAAGATATCGTGCCAAGCCTTTCTGGCCTGCCAAGTTTCAAAGGAGAGATCAGTCACGAGTCTTATAGGTCTCCCTTTATATGTGAGGGCATGTTTATCCCTTGCTGCTTTCAGAATTTTCTCTTTATCCTTGTATTTTGCCAGTTTCACTATGATATGTCGTGCAGAAGATCGATTCAAGTTACGTCTGAAGGGAGTTCTCTGTGCCTCTTGGATTTCAATGCCTTTTTCCTTCCCCAGTTCAGGGAAGTTCTCAGCTATAATTTCTTCAAGTACCCCTTCAGCACCTTTCCCTCTCTCTTCCTCCTCTGGAATACCAATTATGCGTAGATTATTTCTTTTTAGTGTATCACTTAGTTCTCTAATTTTCCCCTCATACTCCTGGATTTTTTTATCTCTCTTTCTTTCAGCTTCCTCTTTCTCCATAACTTTATCTTCTAGTTCACCTATTCTCTCCTCTGCCTCTTCAATCCGAGCCGTCGTGGTTTCCATTTTGTTTTGCATTTCATTTAAAGCGTTTTTCAGCTCCTCGTGACTGTTCCTTAGTCCCTTGATCTCTGTGGCAAGAGATTCTCTGCTGTCCTGTATACTGTTTTCAAGCCCAGCGATTAATTTTATGACTATTATTCTAAATTCACTTTCTGTTATATTATTTAAATCCTTTTTGATCAGTTCATTAGCTGTTGTTATTTCCTGGAGATTCTTCTGAGGGGAATTCTTCCGTTTGGTCATTTTGGACAGTCCCTGGAGTGGTGAGGACCCGCAGGGCACTTCCCCCGTGCTGTGGTGTATAACTGGAGTTGGTGGGCGGGGCCGCAGTCCGACCTGATGTCTGCCCCCAGCCCACCGCTGGGGCCACAGTCAGACTGGTGTGTGCCTTCTCTTCCCCTCTCCTAGGGGCGGGATTCACTGTGGGGTGGTGTGGCCCGTCTGGTCTACTTGCACACTGCCAGGCTTGTGGTGCTGGGGAGCTGGCGTATTAGCTGGGGTGGGTAGGCAAGGTGCACGGGGGCGGGAGGGGCAGGCTTAGCTCGCTTCTCCTTAGGTGATCCACTTCAGGAGGGGCCCTGTGGCAGCGGGAGGGAGTCAGATCCGCTGCCGGAGGTTTGGCTCCGCAGAAGCACAGAGTTGGGTGTTTGCGCGGAGCGAGCAAGTTCCCTGGCGGGAACTGGTTCTCTTTGGGATTTTGGCTGGGGGATGGGCGGGGGAGATGGCGCTGGCGAGCGCCTTTGTTCCCCGCCAAGCTGAGCTCTGCCGTCCGGGGGCTCAGCAGCTCTCCCTCCCTTTGTCCTCCAGCCTTCCCGCTTTCTGAGCAGAGCTGTTAACTTCTGACCTCCCAGACGCTAAGTCGCGCTTGCTGTCGGAACACAGTCCGTCCGGCCCCTCCGCTTTTGCCAGCCCGACTCGGGGGCTCTGTTTGGCCGGCGAGCCGCCCCTCCGCCCCGGCTCCCTCCCGCCAGTCCGTGGAGCGCGCACCGCCTCGCCGCCCTTCCTACCCTCTTCCGTGGGCCTCTCGTCTGCGCTTGGCTCCGGAGACTCCGTTCTGCTAATCCTCTGGCAGTTTTCTGGGTTCTTTAGGCAGGTGTAGGTGGAATCTAAGTGATCAGCAGGACGCGCGGTGAGCCCAGCGTCCTCCTACGCCGCCATCTTCCGGAACCTGTATATTGCATTTTAAAAAAATTCTGATGTTAATGCTAAGTTACAATAGAATATAGAGAAACATAAAGTCCAAGCAGGGATACTTGTTTGAGCATTATTTTAGAGAAAAGAAAACTCAAGAGAGTTATGTAAATCTGTGTTCAGTAGATTGTGATTTTGTTTCATTGTTCAGCTGTCCTTGCATCTATACGTATGACTTTGAAGTTCTTTGCACTAAAGATGTTCAGTATTTTCTTTTTTTAAGCTTTATTTATTTTTGAGAGACAGAGAGAGACATAGCGTGAGCGAGGGAGGAACAGAGAGAGAGGGAGACACAGAATCTGAAGCAGGCTCCAGGCTCTGAGCTGTCAGCAACAGAGCCTGACGTGGGGCTTGAACCCAAGAACCGGGAGATCATGACCTGAGCCAAAGTCAAATGCTTAATGGATTGAGCCACCCAGGCACTCTAATGTTCAGTATTTTCTTGACTTTTGCTTCCAACACTTGAGTTGTTTTGACTTGACTTGTACTTATTTATATCATGCCATTGGGACTACCCACTTGGGCAATGCTGCTGATCTCAGGAGGAGAATAAGATACGTAGAACAAAGAAGCCTCAGTTAAGCCACCTCAGCCATGACAGAGAACAGCTTTCTCCAAGCTAAAGGACAGATATGTGTGTGAATATACCTCTGAATGGAGTTGTCCACCTGACCCCAGTCTCCGTCATTGACTTTGTGCTGAACTATGACTGCATAAGTACAAATACATGCTGTAATTTTCAGCCACTTAATTTAGAGGTTATTTGATACACAACAGTTGTTGACATTTAAGATATGATACTCAAAGCTGGGGTACAGCTATAACAAAAAGTCTGTAACATGTCATTGTCATTAGAAGCACATAGTGAATGGATGCTGGAGAAGTGGTGAAGAAAGTATTTAAGGAGACTAAAAAAAATGTTCTTTATTATTTACTTGTGAAACATTTGGTGATATTAAACCTACAATAACTTGAAAGACTGAACATGTATGTAATATCACGTCAACAGAGACATGGCTTTCAGGTAAGATATGTGAGAATGAATTGTTTCTCTTTAGCCTCATGTGATATGATACAAAAAGAACATTATTATTTTCAGAAAAGAAAATTAAACTACTTCTCATATCTAGACTATTTACTGAGTAAAGGGCCTTCAAATTCAATTACAGTGTGTGACCCTAGACCAAATCTAAGGTGCTACCCAGTATTATATGCTTTTCAGGTAAAAATATGTGACTCCTATAAAGGAGTCTCTATTGGTCTCTTTAACTGGACAAAAAGAAAATACTGTAAAAAGCATAGGGCATCATTCTAGAGTAGCATAACTTTTTAAGGTTATGTCTAGAAAGAGGCATATGTCTAAAAGAATATTAGATATGGTTTTTGTGTAATGCACTAACTAGCATCAAATACATAGAAAACTCATACTACTTTTAAAAAATACTGCTCTGAGAAACCTTTATTGGCTAAGTTATCTGCATTTGACCTAATAGATAATTGATTTTTTTTTTTAGATGTGACATGTTCTCTGGAATCTCAATGCTCAACAGGCAGAAAGCAGGCTTAAAATATTTATCTGCCATCAAACAGGCAATATCGTTCAATGTTCTCTTTGTAGGTGACCAAAGATAATAGCAGAAAAACCCTTAGAGAATGGACAGAAAGACAATGGAGCAGAACCAGAACCTAATTAAGAAACATCTCTTACACTCGTTGTAGGGGAACCTGTCAATCTTTACTCAGAATGATTTCAAAATTGCTAAGAATCAGTGAGTGTTATATATGTCTATCATTCTTCTTGTTGTTGAATAAGAGATTTTTGGCAGTTTTCCTGCCCATATTTTAACATTTTTTTGTGAGATGTGTGATAAAGGAAGGCAGATAACATGCTTATCCATGGGCACATCTGATTAAGAAGAGTCATATTTGTTCTGATATAGTTGGGAACATCTTGGACTCTGAGTCTCATGACGTGACTATTGAGTAGGCTGAGAGCCCTGAGGGTGAGCACATTCTGCATGTGAAAGGGCCCTAATTCCTAGTGACTAAAAGGGTACGCGGTGTGAGGCTACAATATTGCCTCTATTTTTTTTTTTTTTTACGTACCTTTATGGTGGAAAATGCAAGCCATATGTCCGACCCTGTCTCCACCACATAAAGATCATCTTTGCTCTGTCTCTTTCTTTTTTTTCTTATAAAGAGAAAATCAGAATGTTACACTGTTAAATATCTCTTCATTTATGATGCTGTCTTTCACCCCTAGTCCCAGGTCCATTGTGGCTGCCATTCACTGTAGTGCTGTCCTCTTCTTTATAGAGTATCTTGAAGATGGAGTGAAGTTTGCTGGCTTTCCATCTCTATAATATTTTCACTTTTGAATCTTTGAGATAGTTTCTAAAGGACATATAATTTAGAATTTGAATTTTGAAGGCTGTTACTAAAATAAGAATTACCCAGGGTTCTCATAACTTTGAAAGTCATTATAATGTCCTCTTGTAGATACTCCTCATTTTATTTCATTTTCTAAATAGTTCTTCTTCTTTCTCTTTAAGAAATTATCTTCAATTTCTTCACCCTTGGTCACAGGACAATATCCCGATTTCTGAATCCATCTCTATTTTTGTTTCATAGTTGTCTTCCTGATTGTGTTATTTCCTGTAATAGCCCTGGGAATCAGTAGTAGGATCGTATTAATTATCTAATTCCACCCCAGAAACCATGGTCAAGACTGAATACAGTCAGATTGTCTTCATAGTTCACACACAAAAGAATACCAAATGGAAGCATGGTAGTTTCTTTAATATTACATTTTATTTGTCAAACACTTATTTATCTTTTAAGCACAGACATTTATTTTGAGATCCAGTGTAGTGTCAAGAAGAAACTAGATAGCTCTATTTTCCTTACCAATCCAAGAATTGTATTATTGTGTAAAGTACTCATTGGTTTCTTTAATACTTCAACTTGGAGCCTACAACCATAATAAATAATATACATCACATTTTTATGATCACTTTCCAGAGGAGAGTAAGGGATCAAATTAGTTTTCCTTCATTTTCTCTTGGCAAAGAGAGGGAGATAGTAAATTGTTCCAGTTATATTGAGATCACCAACATCTGTTTACAAAGAAAAATATCTAGGTATGTAAGCTAAATAAACCACAACCCAAAAGTATTTAATCATGCCAAAGACTAGATAATTATATTTAGTCATGATTTATTTTCATTTGATCTGCCCAAATCAATGGCAGTCTTATTTAGAAAGTATGCTTGAATGTCCTGTAGCTACAACTAAGTTGTATTTCTGATAAATGTTCTTTTTATCTACTTCAAATAGAAAAGCACAATTTATCCCACATTTAGATAAGTTAAAATATGCTTTGCTGTTTTGTATTTCCAACATCTATTTTTTACAAAGAAAATGGTGATTTACAAAAGATGACAAGTTGCAAAGTGGTTTTCACTAGGATTTATGAATTGCAAAATGCTCTCTTGATAGTAATCAATGGTACAGTCACTGTTTAAATTTTCCCATTTATTTGCAATTCATACATTACGGAGCTGGAAATAGAAGCAGCCCCTTTCAAACTTTCCATATTATAAAAGATTGTATCTTTATTACAAAAGAATTGAGTTAAAGGCTTAAAGTTATAAAATTTTATATTTGGGCCCATCCATTATTTTCTGATGATGTTTGAAGATATTTTTCTGTCCTTATATTTTGAATCTCAAGAGCATGGTCACTGTAGGAACAGTCTGTGATTTCATCACACATAGTTGACAATGGATTTTGGTTTAACATCAATGGCTTTAGGGAGAAGCAAAGTTATACTTAATAATAATGAAAACGGTACAGTGCCAAATACTCATTTAATATGTTTTTCATAATATGTAACCATGTAATAGTAGGCATGCAGAATATAAATGGTTAAATCTCCAAATTAGGATTCAGGAGCCTAAAACATTGAGTATCTTAATAATATTTATAAACGAATTATATTTGTATATTCATATGCTATACCTTACCAAATATTTATTAGCCCTGTCACCTTTATGTATTCCCTTCATGACTCACCCAGTTCTTCTGAGCTCTGTCCTTTTTGTCTCTACTCGTCCCTCATAGTGGTATTCAAACTTCTCTTGACTTCACCTTGGATTCTTTGTTCAAGTTTGATTCCACCCTAAATAGATTCTTTAATTTTGTTTTTCATAAAGAGATCTTCCATTGACATTTCTAAGATCACTGATAACTGGTCCACTGCAGTAAGTTCTTGCATTTCTCCTGCCCTCTGCCATTTCTCAGCAAAAGGAATTTTAGACTCTCCTTAGTTTTGACTGTGCCATCAATATATTTGCTCATCGCTCCATGCTGGTTAGGTAACCATCCTTTTGGAGGAAGTGAATAGTAGCTGGTAATTTCTAGGTTTCAAGCTATTAGGACCATCAAAAAGTTCCCAGGTTTGTTTTCTTTGTTTTCTCACTCCTAGTTCATACTGCTTTAGTCCCACTGATACCAGTGATTTAACCCCATGAAATTATATTCTGTGATTCATGACAATACATCCAGTTGGTTTTGTGTCAAATTGAATATCCATCCTTCTGTTGCTAAATTGAATAGTCAAATTTTCAGTCTTTATCTGACATGCCTTATTAGCAGTGTTTGACACAGCTGGTCTCTGTTCTCAGGGAGTCTTTTTTTTTTTTTTTTTTTTTTTTTTTTCCTTTTCAACTGGACTTTAGATTGCACCTCTCACTGGGCATTTCTGTTTAGCTTCATTTGCTGGATTCTCCTCTTTCCCAAACCTTTAAATTTTGCTATATTATGAACCTCAGTCTTCTTTTCTCTTCCCTAAATGCATCCACTATTTGTGCTATTTTATTTGTCCAATGATTTTAAACACATCTATACACTAATCACTTCCAAATTATGCACTCAAAACTCCAGACTGAAGTGTTATATTTAGTCAGTGTGCTTCCATATTTAATAAAATTCTCAATTTATCATATGTAAACTAAAATAGTTGTCTTTTTTTGAGACTGCTTAATTTAATTTATTTTTTTTTAATTTACATCCAAATTAATTAGCATATAGTGCAACAATGATTTCAGGAGTAGATTCCTTAATGCCTTCTACCCATTTAGCCCATCTCCTCTCCCATAACCCCTCCAGTAACCCTCTGTTTTTCTCCATATTTGAGAGTCTCTTCTGTTTTGTCCCCCTCCCTGTTTTTATATTATTTTTGTTTCCCTTCCCTTATGTTCACCTGTTTTTGTCTCTTAAAGTCCTCATATGAGTGAAGTCATATGATATTTGTCTTTCTCTGACTAATTTAACTTAACATAATAACCTCTAGTTCCATCCACATAGTTGCAAATGGCAAGATTTCATTCTTTTTGATTGCCGAGTAATACTCTATTGTGTGTGTGTGTATATATATATATATATATATATATATATATATATATATATACCACATCTTCTTTATCCATTCATCCATCGATGGACATTTGGGCTCTTTCTATACTTTAGCTATTGTTGATAGTGCTGCTATAAACCTGGGGATGCATGTGTCCCTTCGAAACAGCACACCTGTATCCTTTGGATAAATACCTAATAGTGCAATTGCTGGGTCATAGGGTAGTTCTATTTTTAGTTTTTTGAGGAACATCCATACTGTTTTCCAGAGTGGAATGGTTGTCTTCTTCTTAATGTGCTCTGTTCACAGTCTTTCCCATCCACATTAATGGCAAGTCAATCTTTTGGTGCTGAGGCAAAACAATATTCTTTTATTCCACCTTTCCCCTTATACTCCATATCCAGTGCACCTACAGACCCTTTTGGTATTTCCAGAATTTGACTACTTCTGGCATTGCCATTCTGAAACAAACTGCCATTATCTTTGTTCTTTATTAATGAAGAAACTTTCTAACTGGCTTCACTGATTCTTCACTCATGTTGTCTAATCTACTGTTATAACAGCCAATAGACTGAACATTTTAGAATTTAGATTACTTAGAATTTAGAACTCATCTGCTATAGACAGGATGTTTGTATCCTTCCAAAATTCCTGTGTGGAAACCTAATTCACAGTGTGATGGTATTTGGAAGTGGGACCTTTGGGAGATGATCAGGTCATGAGGGTGGAGCTGTCATGAATGGGATTAGTGTACTTATAAAAGAGACCTCAGAGAAGTCCTTCATTCTTTCCACCATGGGAGCACACAGTGAGAAGATGGACATTAATGAAATAGGAACTTGTTTCTCACTAAATACCAAATCTTCCAGTGCCTTAATTTCAAACTTTTCAGTCTCCAGAAATGTGGGATATACATTTCTGTTGCTTATAAGCCACCCATTCTATGGGATTCTATTATTGTAGCAGCCCAAACAGACTAAGACATCATCTGATGAATCCATGCAATGCTTGTCTGCACCATATTATCCTTCTGTCCATATATGCTTTCCCTTCTACTGCAAAGACTGAAATCCCTGAACCTTTATTTTTTAGACTCCCTTAAAAATCAAGCTTGGGTTAATGTTGCTAACAAAAATAAATGTTGCTAATAAAAAGTGCTCATATAAAATCTTGGAAGTAACATGGAATTAAAAACTATTTGTCTTTTGGCTACTGTGGACAGGCAATAAAGCAAATGTTGGCTTTTAGGCATCTTTCTAATAATCATCTACTTTGGTGTTGAAAGTAACTGTCATCATTAACCATTGTTTCCCTGTGATGCCTAAAAGTGTCCAAATGCTGAAGTTAGAAATCGCCTCTCTGACCATTCTTCCCAGTAGTTGGAATCATATCAATTCTCTATTGAATATTTCTTATTTGAAATACATAGCATAAACTTATGTTTTCTTATTTGAGCCTTTCCTGATAGAGGCTTAAGTGTTTGAAATGTTTTCACAAAACAGAGCATCATAAATGGAAATTTAGAATTCCATATATAACTTGGTTTGATTTCAAGTTAGTAAGAGTCTTACTACATCTAGGGCTTGAATAGGCAAAAAGAAGGCAGTAGTGAAATATCTGTACCTTTCAGTTGGCTGCAATGACATTCTTATGAAAGGCAAGGAGTTAGGAAAGAAGAAACATTCCTTATTTCTATATTAAATCTCCTTATCCCATTGTGCCTACCTTCCCAACCAATACCATCCTCTTTTCTTTAGAGGAGACCAGATTCCCTTTACCTGTAGAAACTGTAAAATTCCAAAAAGGAACATTTGACTTGCACACAGATGCCAACTTTTGTTAAGACCCATCCCACTACCTCTCCTTGCACTTAGACTCACCTAGATCTGGATAACTAGAGTGAAATAACTAAATCATCCAATTAGAGAGCAAAACCTTTCTTGGAAGGAGATAGCATAGCTATTAAAGGAACTGCAAGGTTTTTGCTATTTATGTTGGCAGAACCTAAGTAATAATGTGAGAAAAAAAAACACTAAGAGGTTATCTCATGGAAGAAGGTATATAGTTTTGGCAAAGCTTGACTTCTCAGAGTGTTTAAAATCACTGAGTTTGTTCCTGCCACAGAAGTCTTTCTAATCATCAGGCTGATTGAATGGCATGAACCTAGATTGAAAATAGCTTGTAATAAATATAGCTTTAGAATTACTTCTTTATAGCAAGAAAGATTAACTCTTGGAGAGAGAAATGTTTGAATGGATTTATAATAGTCAAAAGTTTTAAACAATGCCTTCCACCTGCAATATCCCTCCAGTGCCCTTTCCTGAGAGGGCTTAACACTGTGCTCCCTGTAAAGGGGGGAGTGATCCCTAAAAAACTTCAATCCATTATTGCAGAGCATGTATCGACAGGCGAATTTGGATCTGAGAGAAAATGAATTAATAAATAGCACAGGTGATCGAATTACAAGTGAAGATGTTTACCTGAATCTACCTCAATGTGCCCACAAATATACATTATACTATTTCTCTGTTCTTCAATACATAGTTGGGAACAGTTTTTATACCAGTCCCCCTAACCAGAGATAGGGGTTTATTACAGCAAAAAGGGGAAAGTGTAAGATCTTGGAGCTTTTCTGTGCTGACAAAATCATAAACCAAAAGCAATATAACATAATTGATTACAAATATCATTACTACAGTCAAAGACATGAAAATGTAAAAATGTCCTTCCTTTCACTTTATCTTAATTTTTCTATTTGACTTTTAAAGAAAAAACAGATATTGATAAATGAGCATGTTTTGTTGGTATTCTTATCAGGTGTCAACTTCAACTCCACTTGCTGTGCTGGTTATTTGATCTTTAGTGGACTTGATCAACCAAACCTTTGTCTCCTGGTATACAAATGCCCTTTTCCCCCTTATCAAATAGAAAATCCCAGCAGAAGCTATGTATTCTTCCATTATAAAGACATCAGTACAACTTTATTGTTTATGCTCAGGGCTATTATAGTTCTACAACTCCCTGTCACAATTCGGCTCACCGTTCTTTTTATCTTTTGTTATTGCACAGTAGATGCTGCTGCATTCGGTCGGTGATGTCATGCTGGTTGGGGCTTGTAAGCAAGAAGTAGCAAACGCCTATGTAACTTGTTAAGACAATAAGTCTGCCAGAAGGTGGGGGAAAAATCCCAGAGAAAATTTAGAAAGCCAGTACCTCAGAGAGAAGCTCAATAATTGTCCAGCCTCTTAAGATTTATAGAGGCAACATTTATGACGTGGGTGTGTTGCTTTGAACCAATTCTCAGAAAGCCCGTAGGCTACCGCTTTTGAGTGGGAATCAGACCCATAAGTACTGGTGATGATACAGTCTGCCTCACTGGGCTCCACAATTCACCAATTGTGCCTTATTGGGCCTCTCTGATCCTATTGCGCTCGGTTTGGCCAGTGACAAATGTAGTATAGGAGCTCTGGTAAGCCAATAGGAAAATCATAACCTGGTCTCTAAGGATTGAAAGAAAAATGGTTTTACATTGTGTCCTTATACAGTGTAAATACCTGATGATGGGGAACCACGTAAGTAGGCGTTTCCTCTCAGTTCTCCTTAATGAACTGGGTATTATCTGATCCAGTAAATCATCAAATTAAGTTGTGCCACAGGACTCCATAATCAGCTGGAAATGGTATGTATGAAATCAGGCTCTAGCGGGTCCTAAGACTCCACCAAATTGCACAAACTCCCCTGGCACTTACTTGTAGTTCATTGTCACCTGGCCTTCAGCCCACATCTATGGCCTCATGGGGCACACCCTCTGTATGACCCCTGGGCCTAAAACAAACAAACAAAAAAGTTTGGGCTTGGTTTATGAATCATTATATATAAGATACAAATACCGAATGTAGTCTGAAGCATTATAGTCTTTCTAAAGGTGAGTCAATTATCCCAGTCAAGAATATTCACTAACTCATTTTGTAATTTTTTTTTAGATATTGGATTTGTTTAGTATTCCTTATTATCAGATACTAGGTATATCAGTATATCAGATGCTAGAAGCTAAAGTGATTTTCTTTGTATAATCTGTTAGTTATGGTTTGACATTTGTTTTAGAACTAAGAAGTAGATATTGTGTTTTTACAACAGTGTATTTCATCATCCTGTCATTATGTTTGTTTTTAATAAGCCTTATTTTGAAATGTAACTATGAACAGAAAACGATGTCCTTTTATCATTAAAATAATGCATGCTATTTTAAACTGATGTATACATTTCTCCCTCAATTTGGAATTGTAAGCACTTATGGAAAGTCTTAACTTTAATGGAGGTAAGCAAAAGGTGTGAATACTAAGATTTACACTCTACCTTTTGAGTGAACAGTTAACTTTATGTTATTTTCTTGTTTATAAAAAAAGCTGTTACTATGTTACCCTGTGGCATAAATAACATACAAAATATCTTTGTGGTAAAAAGGAAATTTACTTATTTATACTTGTATAACCTGAGGTAAAATGATGTTTTGGATTGTGTGTTTGTGTAAATGTATGATTACTCTGGTTTATAAGCACATATTGCTTATAGCTTATTTTCCAAATTATGGAATACTAGTGGTCACCCATTTTGTAATCATTTACAGTTTGTCCAAAATTAAAATGAAATAGCAAATATATATGTCAAATTTATTCCATTTAGAATTTAAAAGCACATTAATTTTTACTAGAGTATATTCTAAGGTTCTACTTTTTGAGGTTTGTTAAAGAAAACTGTAAGATCTACAGGAATGTCAAACAATAGTATTTGACCCTAGGTATTTGAAAATAAAGTTTTAAATCTACATATGACCTTTTTACCTGTTTTCTCAATAAGTTTTAGAGACATCTGAAATGTTATACTAGGTAATGTCTGAAATATATACATTTAATTCACATTTCCTAACTGAAAAGCAAAACAAAACAAAGCAAAACAAAAAAAGGTACTCTATTGATATACAGCCTTGAAAGCTATTTTTCACAGATCATAATGGCACTGATCCTAAAAATGTTACTATTAAATAAAACAGGGAAGCAATTGACAGGAAGTACATGAAGATGAAATAAAAAGTTGATATTTTTATATGAAATATGATATAAAATGAAAAGTTCTGTACTAGTATAAATTAAGCCAAGTACCTGGGAGAGAAAGATGAATATTCCTCCTCCTGACAAATAGTGTGGCTGAAGTGCACAGAAAAGTAAATGACTTCTCCAATTTCTTCTAGGAATTCAGAAATGCAGCCTAGGGAAAATTCTTAAATTTACTTTCTCAATAAATTAAGGACAATGAAATGCTGTTATATTTCTTGATGAAAATGGAGGTATGAACATAGTTCCAAGAAAAAGATACTGGTTTTTGTTTCATAGGGGTTATAACCTGAACAATGTTAGGACAGGAGTATCTACCACTAGCCCTAAACTTTTGCGGTAGAACTTTCAATATGATCAACAACACTGCTCTTGTTCTATTCTTGATGGATGGGAGCCGTTGGAAAAATGCCGTCATGGTGGATTCCAGACACTCATTTCTTCTTGGAAAAAAAAAAAAATCCCATTGACTTTTGCAAGCAGTCTTTACCTTGTTCATTCCTTAGATCACATTGCTTAACCATTGACAATAAGGCTCCAGAGTAAAATGAATAAATAAAATCATGAATTACCATTTAGTTTCATCCCTAAACCCTTCAATTTCATAGTCTTCACTTAACGCACACACATTCACACATGTGCACACACACCCCCTCATAGAGCTAATTCTCCACCCCCAACCGAGATATATATATTATATGTATGTATATACATATATACGTGTATACATACATGTATATATACATGTATATATACATATGTATATAATATATATACACAGTATATAATATATACTATATATAATATAAAATAAAATTATATAATATATAATATATTATATATATGTGTGTATGTATACATATATATATATAATATACATGGCTGAGAATAAACTTTATATGGACTACAGTTAATGTTCAGCGGCCAGATTTTCTACTGTCTGCTATTTATCTGTGAAGTTCTCCTCAAGACTGACACAAGACCACCACATATTTATACTAGTCTAATTCAAATGCTGTTAGTGCAATCTAAATTCATTATGTTATTTACAATTAAAATATCTTAAAAATACAGATGCAAGTCCATGGGAATTGTTCAATATCTTATCAATACTAATAACTAAACTGCCTTTTATTAAAATAGTTTTCCCCCCACCATATTCTGGAATCAATACTGTACATTTCATGACTTAAAAATAAACAAATCGGGGTGCCTGGGTGGCTCAGCACAATAAGTTTCTGACTCTTGATTTTGGTTCAGGTCATGATCTCACATTTTGTGAGACCAAGCCCCATGTGAGGCTCTGTGCTGACAGCGTGGAGCCTGCTTGGGATCCTCTCTCTCCCTCTATCTCTGCCCCTATCCTGCTCATACGCCCTCTCTCTCTATCTCAGAATACTAAATAAACATTAAAAAAGTAAAACAAATTAACTTTAATAATTTTTAAAGCTTTAGTTTGTGAAACAAGGCACACATTTTCCTACTTAATTAACATTTTATTTCTTGTAGTACATTAGGCACATGATACTTAAAAACAGATTAAAACTCTTGATGACTAAAACTTGGAGCTTTAAATTGTTAATACAAATGAATATATTAATTTTATTTTACTTCATTTTTGTCTCATGTGCAGTTTTTGTTTTGTGTTCCTAATCATTTTGCATGATCTTATGCCTCTTGCCTTAGTTAATAAGAAGCAAATTACTTTAAATACCTTATATGAATTCTGTGGAAGAAATGCCTTACTGTAAATAATACAAATCTAGAAAACAAGAAAAGACAAGTAAACAAAATAAACAAAACAAAAGAAAAATAACCTCCTAACATTAATTTGTAAATTTATTGCAATTATAAATAAATATTTATAAATTATAAACAATTATTGAAGCCTATCACTATCCCATGACAAAAGCAAAATTTCTATGTTTGGAGGGCTACTGTATGTATCACTAACGTATAACAGTGTCAGGTGCAAAGGGGCCCTCAATTTGTTGAATGTATATGTGAAATAAAGGCTGACTCAGAGATGAACATTACAAAACACATGTGATAACTCTTTGTTAGTCGAATATATGAATCTTTTTGGGTAGGACAGACTCAGTTCTGATTTGACCTGGGATAATTATGAATACCATCACCAATCTCTCTCAAGGAATCCTTGTCTAGATACAATTGGATAATCTCCCTTCTCTGTCTCTAAGACATTCTGTGTTCTTTGTGTTTCTATGTTTATCAACTGGATTTTTAACAGATCCTTTAGTGGTAGGGACTATTGGTATCCCTGGTTAAAAGATGAGCAAGTTGAATTAAGGAAGTAAGCTCATTTATGCTTTTGGAACATGGAGGATGTAGGATTCAAAGTCAGGCTGTGTGACACCAGAGCCCTTGCTCTTAAATCACTACCCAATGATGATCATAGCATTTAATAGATGTTCTCCAGGATGTCAATATAGAATGCTAATGCAATCAAAAGTAATCTTGAGTTATTTTATTTTATTTATTTATTTTAACTTTTTTTTAATATATGAAATTTATTGTCAAATTGGTTTCCATACAACACCCAGTGCTCATCCCAAAAGATGCCCTCTTCAATGCCCATCACCTACCCTCCCTTCCCTCCCACCCCCAACAACCCTCAGTTTGTTCTCAGTTTATAAGAGTCTCTTCTGCTTTGGCTCTCTCTCCCACGCTAACCTCTTTTTTTTTTTTTTTTTTCCTTCCCCTCCCCCATGCGTTTCTGTAAAGTTTCTCAGGATACACATGAGAGTGAAAACATATGGTATCTATCTTTCTCTGTATGGCTTATTTCACTTAGCATCACACTCTTCAGTTCCATCCACGTTGCTACAAAGGGCCATATTTCATTCTTTCTCATTGCCACATAGTACTCCATTGTGTATATAAGCCACAATTTCTTTATCCATTCATCACTTGATGGACATTTAGGCTTTTTCCACAATTTGGCTATTGTTGAGAATGCTGGTATAAACATTGGGGTACAGGTGCCCCTATGCATCAACGCTCCTGTATCCCTTGGGTAAATTCCTAGCAGTGCTACTGCTGGGTCATAGGGCAGGTTTATTTTTAATTTTTTGAGGAACCTCCACACTGTTTTCCAGAGTGGCTGCACCAATTTGCATTTCCACCAACAGTGCAAGAGGGTTCCCGTTTCTCCACATCCTCTCCAGCATCTAAGGTCTCCTGATTTGTTCATTTTGGCCACTCTGACTGGCGTGAGGTGATATCTGAGTGTGGTTTTGATTTGTATTTCCCTGATGAGGAGCGATGAGGAGCATCTTTTCATGTGCCTGTTGGCCATCTGGATGTCTTCTTTAGAGAAGTGTCTATTCATGTTTTCTGCCCATTTCTTCACTGGATTATTTGTTTTTTGGGTGTGGAGTTTGGTGAGCTCTTTATAGATTTTGGATACTAGCCCTTTGTCCGATATGTCATTTGCAAATATCTTTTCCCATTCCGTTGGTTGTCTTTTAGTTTTGTTGGTTGTTTCCTTTGCAGTGCAGAAGTTTTTTATCTTCATATCCCAATAGTTCATTTTTGCCTTTAATTTCCTTGCCTTTGGGGATGTGTCAAGTAAGAAATTGCTGCAGCTGAGGTCAGAGAGGTCTTTTCCTACTTTCTCCTCTAGGGTTTTGATGGTTTCCTCTCTCACATTCAGGTCCTTTATCCATTTTGAGTTTATTTTTGTGAATGGTGTAAGAAAGTGGTCTAGTTTCAACCTTCTGCATGTTGCTGTCCAGTTCTCCCAGCACCATTTGTTAAAGAGACTGTCTTTTTTCCATTGGATATCCTTTCCTGCTTTGTCAAAGAAGAGTTGGCCATACTTTTGTGGGTCTAATTCTGAGGTTTCTATTCTATTCCATTGGTCCCTGTGTCTGTTTTTGTGCCAATACCATGCTGTCTTGATGATGACAGCTTTGTAATAGAGGCTAAAGTCTGGGATTGTGATGCCTCCTGCTTTGGTCTTCTTCTTCAAAATTACTTTGGCTATTCAGGGCCTTTTGTGGTTCCATATGAATTTGAGGATTGCTTGTTCTAGCTTTGAGAAGAATGCTGGTGCAATTGTGATTGTGATTGCATTGAATGTGTAGATAGCTTTGGGTAGTATTGACATTGTGACAATATTTATTCTTCCAACCCATGAGCATGGAATGTTTTTCCATTTCTTTATATCTTCTTCAATTTCCTTCATACGCTTTCTATAGTTTTCAGCATACAGCTCTTGTACATCTTTGGTTAGATTTATTCCTAGGTATTTTATGCTTCTTGGTGCAATTCTGAATGGGATCAGTTTCTTTATTTGTCTTTCTGTTGCTTCATTATTAGTGTATAAGAATGCAACTGATTTCTGTATATTGATTTTGTATCCTGCAACTTTGCTAAATTCATGTATCAGTTTTAGCAGACTTCTGGTGGAGTCTATCGGATTTTCCATGTATAATATCATGTCATCTGCAAAAAGTGAAAGCTTGACTTCATCTTTGCCAATTTTGATGCCTTTGATTTCCTTTTGTTGTCTGATTGCTGATGCTAGAACTTCTAACACTATGTTAAACAACAGCAGTGAGAGTGGACATCCCTGTCGTGTTCCTAATCTCAGGAGGAAAGCTGTCAGTTTTTCCCCATTGAGGATGATATTAGCTGTGGACTTGTCATAAATGGCTTTTATTCTGTTTAAGTATGTTCCTTCTATCCCGACTTTCTTGAGGGTTTTTATTAAGAAAGGATGCTGAATTTTGTCAAATGCTTTTTCTGCATTGATTGACAGGATCATATGATTCTTGTCTTTTCTTTTATTAATGTCATGTATCACGTTGATTGATTTGCGAATGTTGAACCAGCCCTGCATCCCAAGAATGAATCCCACTTGATCATGGTGAATAATTATTTTTATATGCTGTTGAATTCGATTTGCTAGTATCTTATTGAGAATTTTTGCATCCATATTCATCAGGGATATTAGCCTGTAGTTCTCTTTTTTTACTGGGTCTCTGTCTGGTTTAGGAATCAAAGTAATACTGGCTTCATAGAATGAGTCTGGAAGTTTTCCTTCCCTTTCTATTTTTTGGAACAGCTTGAGAAGGATAGGTATTATCTCTGCTTTAAATGTCTGGTAGAATTCCCCAGGGAATCCATCTGGTCCTGGACTCTTATTTGTTGGGAGATATTTGATAACTGATTCAATTTCCTCATTGGTTATGGGTCTGTTCAAGCTTTCTATTTCCTCCTGATTGAGTTTTGGAAGTGTGTGGGTGTTTAGGAATTTATCCATTTCTTCCAGGTTATTCAGTTTATTGGCATATAATTTTTCATAGTATTCCCTGATAATTACTTGTATTTCTGAGGGATTGGTTGTAATAATTCCATTTTCATTCATGATTTTATCTATTTGGGTCATCTCCCTTTTCTTTTTGAGAAGACTGGCTAAAGGTTTATCAATTTTGTTTATTTTTTCAAAAAATAAACTCTTGGTTTCATTGGTCTACTCTACAGTTTTTTTAGATTCTATATTGTTTATTTCTGCTCTGATCTTTATTTTTTCTCTTCTGCTGGGTTTGGAGTGTCTTTGCTGTTCTGCTTCTTTTTCCTTTAGGTGTGCTGTTAGGTTTTGTATTTGGGATTTTGCTTGTTTCTTGAGATAGGCCTGGATTGCAATGTATTTTCCTCTGAGGACTGCCTTCGCTGCATCCCAAAGCATTTGGATTGTTGTATTTTCATTTTCATTGTTTCCATATATTTTTTAATTTCTTCTTTAATTGCCTGGTTGACCACTCATTCGTTAGTAGGGTGTTCTTTAACCTCCATGCTTTTGGACGTTTTCCAGACTTTTTCCTGTGGTTGATTTCAAGCTTCATAGCATTGTGGTCTGAAAGTATGCATGGCATGATCTCAATTCTTGTATACTTATGAAGGGCTGTTTTGTGACCCAGTATGTGATCTATCTTGGAGAATGTTCCATGTGCACTCGAGAAGAAAGTATATTCTGTTGCTTTGGGATGCAGAGTTCTAA
Source organism: Neofelis nebulosa (assembly GCF_028018385.1). NCBI lineage: Eukaryota > Metazoa > Chordata > Mammalia > Carnivora > Felidae > Neofelis > Neofelis nebulosa. Next base: position 19,481,100 of record NC_080782.1, read on the forward strand.
ATATATCTGTCAAGTCCATCTGATCCAATGTATCATTCAGGGCCCTTGGTTCTTTATTGACCATGTGTCTAGATGATCTATCCATTGTTGTAAGTTGGGTATTAAAGTCCCCTGCAATTACCACATTCTTGTCAATAAGGTTGCTTATGTTTGTGAGTAATTGTTTTATATATTTGGGGGCCTCCGTATTCGGTGCATAGACGTTTATAATTGTTAATTCTTGTTGATGGATAGACCCTGTAATTATTATATAATGCCCTTCTTCATCTCTTGTTACAGCCTTTAATTTAAAGTCTAGTTTGTCTGATATAAGTATGGCTACTCCAGCTTTCTTTTGACTTCCAGTAGCATGATAAATAGTTCTCCATCCCCTCACTCTCAATCTGAAGGTGTCCTCAGGTCTAAAATGAGTCTGTTGTAGACAGCAAATAGATGGGTCTTGTTTTTTTATCCATTTTATACCCTATGTCTTTTGGTTGGCACATTTAGCCCATTTACATTCAGTGTTATAGAAAGATATGGGTTTAGAGTCATTGTGATGTCTGTAGGTTTCATGCTTGTAGCGATGTCTCTGGTACTTTGTCTCACAGGATCCCCCTTAGGATCTCTTGTAGGGCTTGTTTAGTGGTGACAATTTCCTTCAGTTTTTGTTTGTTTGGGAAGACCTTTATCTCTCCTTCTATTCTAAATGACAGATTTGCTGGATAGAAGATTGTTGGCTCATATTTGTTCTGTTTATCACATTGAAGATTTCCTGCCATTCCTTTCTGGCCTGCCAAGTTTCAGTAGAGAGACCCATCACTAGTCTTATAGGTCTCCCTTTATATGTTAGAGCATGTTTATCCCTAGCTGCTTTCAGAATTTTCTCTTTATCCTTGTAGTTTGCCAGTTTCACTATGATATGTCATGCAGAAGATCAATTCAAGTTACATCTGAAGGGAGTTGTCTGTGCCTCTTGGATTTCAATGCCTTTTTCCTTCCCCAGATCAGGGAAGTTCTCAGCTATTATTTCTTCAATTACACCTTCAGTACCTTTCCCTCTCTCTTCCTCCTCTGGAATACCAATTATGCGTAGAATATTTCTCTTTAGTGCATCACTTAGTTCTCTAATTTTCCCCTCTAACTCCTGGATTTTTTTTATATCTCTCTTTTTCTCAGCTGCTTCTTTTTCCATAATTTTATCTTCTAGTTCACCTATTCTCTCCTCTGCCTCTTCAATCCGAGCCGTTGTTGTTTCCATTTTGTTTCGCATTTCGTTTAAAGCGTTTTTCAGCTCCTCCTGACTGTTCCTTAGTCCCTTGGTCTCTGTAGCAAGAGATTCTCTGCTGTCCTTTATACTGTTTTCAAGCCCAGTGACTAATTTTATGACCATTATTCTAAATTCACTCTCTGTTTTATTGTTTAAATCGTTTTTGATCTGTTCGTTAGCTGTTGTTATTTCCTGGAGGTTTTTTTGAGGGGAATTCTTACATTTCGTCATTTTGGATAGTCCCTGGAGTGGTGTGGGACTGCGGGGCACTTCCCCTGTGCTGTGGTGTATAACTGCAGTTGGTGGGTGGGGCCGCAGTCAGACCTGATGTCTGCCCCCAGCCCACTGCTGGGGCTGCAGTCAAACTGGTGTGTGCCTTCTCTTCCCCTCTCCTAGGGGCGGGATTCACTGTGGGGTGGCGTGGCCCATCTGGGCTACTTGCACACTGCCAGGCTTGTGGTGCTGGGGATCTGGCGTATTAGCTGGGGTGGGTAGGCAAGGTGCACGGGGGCGGGAGGGGCAGGCTTAGCTCGCTTCTCCTTAGGTGATCCGCTTCAGGAGGGGCCCTGTGGCAGCGGGAGGGAGTCAGACCCACCGCCAGAGGGATGGACCCGCAGAAACACAGCGTTGGGTGTTTGTGCGGTGCAAGCAAGTTCCCTGACAGGAACTGGTTCCCTTTGTGGTTTCTGCTGGGGGATGGGCGAGGGAGATGGTCCTGGCGAGCGCCTTTGTTCCCCGCCAAGCTGCACTCTATTGTCTGGGGCTCAACAACTCTCCCTCCCGTTGTCCTCCAGCCCTCCTGTTCTCTGAGCAGAGCTGTTAGCTTATAACCTTCCAGATGTCAAGTCCCGCTTGCTGTGGGAACACACTCCTTCCGGCCCCTCCGCTTTTGCAAGCCAAACTCGGGGGGGCTGTGCTTGGCCGGAGAGCCACCCCTCCGCCCCGGCTCCCTCCCGCCAGTCCGTGGAGCGTGCACCGCCTCGCCGTCCTTCCTACCCTCTTCCGTGGGCCTCTCGTCTGCGCTTGGCTCCGGAGACTCCGTTCTGCTAATCCTCTGGCGGTTTTATGGGTTATTTAGGCAGGTGGGATGGAATCTATGAGATCCGCAGGACGCGGTGAGCCCAGCGTCCTCCTATGCCGCCATCTTCCCAGAAGCCTCTACTTATTTATTTTTAAGTAATCTCTACACCCATTGTGGGACTCAAATGCACAACCCCAAGATCGAGTTGCATGTTCTACCGACTGACCCATCTGGGCGCTCCTTGAATTATTTTAGAAGAAGAAGACTAACCACATAAAGATGGAGAAGATACAGGTGTTTAATTTTACCTGCTGCCCTCTGTATTTTTTTCTGATTTCCAGTCTGATATCTGAGACAGGGTCAGCTGGTGAAATCTACTTGTATGCTTTATATTCTTGGCTTAAAAGGACAGAGGTAATTCCTCTTTAGTTCTTGACCATGTACTGTGTCATAAAGGAGTTTAACATTCCCCTTGGGAAGACTTTTTTTCACCAGTTTATACATGATCACGATAGTCCATTCAGGAGAATTTCAGGATTCCTCTTTCCTTCTTTGTCTATGATTTTAGTTCTCTACTTCAGTATAACCTATTGTCACAGTGTAGTGGCTTAAAGCAACATAGGTTTATTGCCCTGTGTTTTCCGTAAGTCAAGAGCCTGGGCAAAGCCTAGTTGGGTCCACTGCTCAGAGCCTCACAAGCTTCCATCAAGGTTTCAGCTGGAATTGATTCATATGTGGTGGCTCCACTTGGGAATTATCCTCTTCAAGCTCATCTAAGTTGCTGGCAGAATTCATTCTCTTGGGCCAATGAGGGAAAACCTCAGCTTCTGGCTAGCTTTTGGTTGGAAACCACCTTCAGGTGTCAGAGTGACATTCCTAGAGGCTTCTTGCAATCTTTGCCACATAGGCTTTGTCAACATGGCCACTTAGGGCTGCAAGGGAAGTCTCTAAAATGAGTTGCCAGCTACTCATGTGTGGTAACACAATCACAAGAATGATATCTCACCATCTTTGCCACATTCCACTGATTAGAAGAAAATCACAAATCATATCCGAATTCAGTGGGGGGGCATTATACAAGTTTGTGACTCTCAAGAAGTGGAGGGTGTTAGGTCACCTCAAAAACTGTCACATGCTCTGTCCTTATGTTTTTCCAGCGTCATCACACTAAGAAGCAAAATGAACTTACCATATTTGGCTTGAGGAAGACTTTTTCCCTTTTTGAAAACAAAATTATTTTTAAGCGTTTATTCATTTTTGAGAGACAGAGAGAGGCAGAGCATGAGCAGGGAAGGGGCCGACAGAGGGAGACACAGAATCTGAAGCAGGCTCCAGGCTCTGAGCTGTCAGCACAGAGCCTAACGCAAGGCTCGAACTCACAAACTGCAAGATCATGACCTGAGCTGAAGTCAGACACTCAACCGACTGAACCACCCAGGCGCCCCAAGACTTTTTTCCTTTTTATAAAACTGCTCCCTAATCATGACTTGTAATATATCTCACCAATCCAGTGAGCTAGGCTTTGAGTATTGATTGGAAATTGGACTCATTTTTCCTGTCTGAATCCTTAATATCAAGCCTATGATCTGCATATATATTCAGAAATTCTACTTTACCACATGGTAGACATTGATTCTATCATTTTCTTTGGTATCTCACAGTAATACAGCATGGTAAATGTTTATGTGATGTTTTTTCTTCTCTTTAATTCTAGTAAAACACAGTATTATAAGCAATCTTTGTAGAAGCACTTTTACATTGACTTGCTTTTGTTAAGCATGGTAACTATTTCAGTGATTTTGTTTATGTACACAAACCTCTAGTACATTTGAAATATTAAAAAAATAACAACTATAATCTTTTTATATACTTTTTGAAACATTAAACATTTGTGGATATATGACCTATATATGGCTCATACTATAGTTTGCATTAGGTGAGTATTTGATGCATATTTAATTAAATAAAATGATCAATTCCCTGTCCAACTCAAAAAGCAAAACCATTCTGTTATATTTAAACAATGAAATTAGGGCACTTGGGTGGCTGAGTTGGTGAAGCATCCGATTTTGGCTCAGGTCTTGATCTCACAGTTTGTGAGTTTGAGCCCTGCATCGGGCTTTGTGCTAACAGCTCAGATCCTGAAGCCTACCTCAGTTTCTGTGTCTCCCTCTCTCTCTGCCCTCCCCTGTGCTCTCTCTCTCAAAAATAAATAAACATTTTTTTCTTACATAAAACAAACAATGAAATTAGTGCAATCAAGAAAAAAATGATGAGAATATTGTCAAAAATTTACTGATAATCTCAGTTGATTTGTCTTTTCTATATATCACTGCCAATTTAATAATCTCAAATATATTGAAAGACCAGAAAAAGAAAAATTTCTAGATAGGATACTGTTCTGATTTCTGAAAATGGGTCTTTTCTATTCGTGCACAACCATTGGATATTCACTCACCATAACATTAACACATATGCATATCTACTGAGAGAGAGGGAGAGAGAGAGAGACAGAGAGAGAGTCTTAGACTTTGCCTTAATCTGATATTAGTGTGCCCTTTGTTTCACTTGTTGACAAACCTTCCATCATGAAGGGCAGCAAAACCACTGAAGAGACATCTGAATGGTGTTAGAAGCCAAGCTTTACTCAGGATGGCTGCTTGGGCATCAATCTCGCCTAAGCAAATACAATAACCTTGCGGAATAACAATGAGTTCTCTTCTCAAACCAGTTGTCACAAAGCTACTAAACACTTTTTACCACCAGCATCTGAACTAGGACTTCCATATGTTCAACTTTTATTATCATCATTCATATCATTTTTCATTAACTTTGATATACCTTCATTAAAGAGAAAAAGAAAAAGAAAAGGAAAAACAAGAATATCCCTGCTTGCTCAACACAGTCCTCTTTTCCAAATAGAGAAAGTAAGCATCAACACATTTTGATTAGAGTTGATTCCTAATTTGATTCCTTAATTTTACTGACAATATTTTCATCAGAGACTTTTTCTATTTTGTATTTGACTGATATGGGAGTATTATTGTTGTTTCTAAACTGTTCAATGGTTGACAAAATAATTTTCTGAGGAAGTGACGTGTAATCTAAATCTTAAAATTGAGTGAAGTTTTCTGGGCATAGATCGATGGTACAGAAGTTCATTTCAGGTAGAGAGAAGAGTACATGCGAATGTCCTGAGGTAGAAATGGAATTGCCCCATTTGAGCAAATGAATTAAGGCCATGAAGCTGGAGTGATAAATAAAGAGATTGAAGTCAGAAAGTTAAAGCCAGAGAGTAAGGTCTTGACTTTTTTTGGTAAGGATTTGGGATCTATTCTAAGAAATGAGGAGGCCATTGCAGAGTTAAAACAACTTAGAAACAAGAAAAAAATTACATTGACAATATTATGTGTGGAGTAGTGATCACTTAGGGAGACTTTAACTGGTAATTCAGATAAGAAATTGTAGATGTTCAGGAATGTGAATACGAATAGCTGGAGAGAAATGGATCAATATATTTATATCAAGACAGTAGAAAAGAAAGTATTTGGTGGATTTCTTTTGGATAAGGAAAGATGACCAAAGGAGAGTTCTGTAGGATAATTCCTGTATATAATACAAGTTCTAGGTTTCAGGTTCTAGGTTAAGCAATAGTGCAGATAAGGATTGAGTGCCATGATTTCACTTTTAAGTAGGGGAATTTAGATATAAAAATTCTATGATACACATGTCAAATTTATTAGAGAAACCCTGAAAATTACAACCTGACATAATTATAGCTATGGGTTCTAAGCCAACAATTTTATTATTATAAGTTTTCTGATATCTGTTCCTTGCTGCCCATTCTTGTCATTTTAGCTTTTCTCCAAGCTACTGTATACTCTCTCTTATAGACTGTAAAGAAACATGTGTACCTGTGCACAACCACAATAAGGGAAGGTTTAGATTTCTTATATCTAATACTAAAAAACATCAAGTTAAAAAAATAAACAAATTAGAATCACCTTACCTCCTATAGAGAATGTTTGCCATAAGAGAGTAGTGTGGGACCATCAGACTTTCTAATGTCTTACGTTGTCTTCTATATGATAGTCCTTAAAACACACTACTCTGATTTCATCTTAGATAGTTCATCTGAGACAAACTTTCCAGAATATTTGTATCCTATTACAACTTTTTGCTAAAATTATTATATTTGACTTTTCAGAAATTAGCTTTGATAAAAAAAACATTTTATTGTTGAATTATCTCAAATATTAAGTTAGTAAAAAGGCTTTTCAAGAAACTTGGATTTTTATTCACTGATCAAGAACAGCTGGAATTTTCTTTGCTTTCCTTTTTATTTTTTTTTAAGCTGGAATTTTCTAATGCCATCATTCATTAAATTGAAAGTTACCTTAAAACTAAATTATTTTAAAGGTGATATGATAATATCATACTAATGGTTTGGTAATTATGTCTAATTATTCATTCTAGATTGTTGATAAATAAAATTCTATTAATCCATCCTTAAAGCTATCATTTTATTTTTCCTTTTTCTAATAATATTGAAAATGGTTATAGCTTTCTCATTGTTCTTTTATGACTCTGTATATACTCACTCCAATACATTTCTTATGTTTATATAGTTATGATTCTGAAATGCCAATCTGATTTTATATTTTCATGCTTGAATTGTACATAGCCTGAGGATAAAGTTAAAAATGCTTAGCTCGCCAGAAAATCTTTCTATATCCTCCATTAAATTTCAGTAGCTTTTTCTCTGTGTATTCTTTTAGCCTTAGGTGTATCCTTGAGGATGACCACATTCTGGATTGCCCAGGGTGCTCCTCCTGTTTTCCAAGCTTCTTGTCTGGCTTTGCATTTCCCCAAATTTGTTCTTGTTTTTAATAAGTATTATTATTTTTTAAATTTTTTTAATGTTTATTTATTTTTGACAGAGAGAAAGAGAGAGAGAGAGAGAGAGAGAGAGGGAGAGAATGAGTTGGGGAGGGGCAGAGAGAGAGGGAGACACAGAATCTGAAAGAGGCTCCAGGCTCTGAGCTGTCAGCACAGAGCCCGACGTGGGGCTTAAACTCACGGACAGTGAGGTCATGACCTGAGCTGAACTTGTACGCTCAACCGACTGAGCCACCCAGGTGCCCCAATAAGTATTATTTTGATATTTGTATTAAAATAGTGTGGATGGGTCTAAAAAAAACATTTAACTTTTATTTTCAGTTTCTTCCATGTATTCGTTTAGTAGTGACTGAAATGCATGTTCAATAAATAATTACTAGAAAATGACTGGTGACAGCACTTTTGCTTTCTGGATCCCTTCTAAAAGCAACATAACCAGCATTGCTCTTTCAAGGTCAGTATGTAGAGCATGACACTAAAGCAAAATGCTCAGTTATGAACGGTTTAAGACATCTTATGCCTTGCAGTAAGAGACAATGTGTCTTGTTTTGGGCCACTTGGCATACCACTAGCCTGCATTTCTGTGGCCCTTGACACGTCAGACAAGATCCAAGGAACCACTAAGCCAGTAGATGGCAAGGGCAGCAAGAAACATGAGAAATTAGAAGTTAAGTGTAAAACTAGAAATATGTGGAAAACTGTGCCATATTTTCTTACCAAAAGTAACCTCATTTAGATAATGCATTATATGATTAATAGAGCAGATTTCACTTTAAAGGTAGACATTTCTTTATCCTCTTGAATCTGGGCAGTTCATGTCACCACTTTGACCTGAAGTTTTTGCTTCCTGATTCTTGGAAAGCTCACTCTCAGAATGCAGCATCCCTGCTGTCACAAGGCCAAGTGACACAGAGAGGCTGCACATTTGTGTGCTTGTCAACAGCTCCAAGAAATTCACCCAACTGCCATTCAGCCATTTTGGTCCTACAGGCCAGGTGGGCCTTCAGATGACTCAACCCCAGCAACAGCTGATGGGAACTGCATGAGAGAACCAGTCACTTGAGCCAAGTCCAACAAACAAGCAAATAATAAAACAACAACAATAGTTCTTTAACCACTAAACTTGAGAGAAGTTTGTTATGCAGCAACAAATAACCAGATCAGCCACTATCTACACAATAGTGCTTCCATATTTTACACACATTTTTAAATAAGCTCTTCCATCATTGGACTACAGCTTTTATGAGAATAATCCATGGTCACTGCATTCATTACTTGACCCCTCCCCCAAACCTGTTCTAATTCCTGGCTCAGAGTTGGTACTCAATGAATAGTTGTTGAACAAGTGAGTAAAGGAATGATATGAAAACTACATGCAATTCCAAGTTTGTTTTTTTCAAACATTTCTAACCGTTAGCTCAATGCATCATCAGTAGTATACTTTTAATGCTCTCTAAACACACAGTACAGTTTAAAGCATGTGTCTCTGCCACACTAACTGCCATTACCCAGGATGTCCTTTCTTTTCTCACTGACTGGTGAATTCACCCATGGAAACAATAGTGCAAAACTCTCTGAACCCCAGTCAGAGTAACCTCCTTCTTCATAAGTATACAACTGAATGGTATACATACCTCCATTGTTTTACTCATCACATTTTATTTTAAGTGTGTAAAAAACATTAGTTTTCAAGTTTTCCGTCAAGAATATGTTTTCTCTTAAATTTCACATATAACTGAAGTCACATGGTATTTTTATTTCTCTGACTGATTTCATTTAGCGTAATACTTTCTAGCTCCAGTCACATCATCTGCAAATGGCAAGATTTTTTTTTCTTTTTTATGGCGGAGTAATATTCCATTGCATATATAAACCACATCTTTATTCATTCACCAGTCAATGGGCATTTGGACTCTTTCCAATATTTAGGTATTGTATACAATGCTGCTATAAACATTGGGGTGCATGTATCCCATCAGCTCAGTATTTTTTTATTGTTTGGGTAAATACCTAGTAGTACATTTGCTGAACTGTAGGGTAGTTTTATTTTTAACTTTTTGAGAAACCTCCATACTGTTTTCCAAAGTGGTGATACCAGGTTGCATTCCCACCAACAGTGTAAGAAATTTTAGAAACAAAGCAAATAAGCAAGGGAGAGAGAGAGAGAGAGGAACCAAGAAACAGACTCTTAACTATAGAGAACAAAGTAATGGTTGTCAGAGGGGAGGTGGATAGGGGGTGGGTGAAATAAGTCATGGGGATAAAGGAATGCCCTTGCTGTGAGGAGCAAGGTGATATATGGAGGTGTTGAATTACAAATTGTACACCTGAAACTGGTATTACACTGTATGTTAACTAACTGGAATCTAACAAAAACTTAAAAAGAGAATATGCTTTGAAGGAAAGAAAGAAAAAAAAGGAAGAAAGGAGGAAAGAAAGAAAGAAAGAAAGAAAGAAAGAAAGAAAGAAAGAAAAGAAAAGAAAGAGAGAGAGAAAAGAAGGAAGGAAGGAAGGATGGAAGAAAGAAAGAAAGAAAGAAAGAAAGAAAGAAAGAAAGAAAGAAAGAAGGAAAGAAAGAAAGAAAGAAAGAAAGAAAGAAAGAAAGAAAGAAAAAAGGAAGGAAGGAAGGAAGGAAGGAAGGAAGGAAGGAAGGAAGGAAGGAAGAAAAAACAGAAGGGGGAGGGAGGGAAAGGAAGGAGGGAAAAAAAGAAAGAAAAACAAATAAGCAACATGTCAAAAATTATATTTTATTAAATGATAGGTTATGTTAGGAGGGACAACTAAAAGCCACTGATACAAGCATCGAAGAACTGGCTAAAAACATTATATTCCCTCATAGAAAGGGAATTATTCTTTCTATGAGGAATAGTTATTGAAATGTAATATCTTAAACATTTTATCTATTTCTTATGTACATAATTTCTGAATACCAAGTATTTTATTGCTTATAAAATAACCCCTGTTAAAAAAGTTGCAGCTCAATTTTGAGTCATATGTATAGGTGGAGTTTGAGTAGAATCTTCAGGGACATCTGCCTCTATTTTGCTTACATCTTAGTAGCTGAGACTGAGAGTAATAGTTTATTGTAAATGGGGGTGCTGCACTATAGGACATTATACCAGGAATTCTGGCCAGAAATTCCCAGAATATTAAAGAAAAAATGGGACACCTTTATCAACAAATATGAATGATAAAGACAACCAAATTATGAACAAAAATTTAGGGAAAGTATGTTCTAAATAAAAACACACGTATGCTAAAATAAAATATACGATAATAATCCTTGAAGTGTGTCATTTGGATATTCTCTTGTGTTTTAGGATAACATTCTGGAAGTTCATAGAAAGGAGATCATGTATAGATTACTCTCTCCACTGAAGATATTTAGATGAAAATAAACAAAAGGAAATTAAGAAAAAAAATCCCTAAAAACTCATAGTAGTTTCTTTCATCTAACATTTCTCTTAATCTTAGGGGAACTGTGTCATTCTTTAGGTAAACTCCAGAATTTTTAAATCAGTTGAGGATATCCAATGATGTAAATGGAATTTTCTTTTATCAAAACAAGAACAGAAATAATCAACTTTATTACCTTACAGTTTTTGAGTTCAGAAGTACAAAATCAACACCCATCGGCTAAAATCAAGGTGTTGGCAGAGCTCAGATCTTTTTGGAAGCTCTGGGGGAGAATTTGTTTTCGGGTCATTCCTTAGCTTCTACAAGCCACCTGCATTCTCGGGCCTTTGGCCCTACATCCCTCCCATGTCTGCTATGTATGTCACATCTCCTTTTCTCTCTCAGCTTCTGTTGTCACATCTTCTGCTCTTCCAAGCTCCCATTGTATGACTGAATACGCTGACATTCTGATATTTATGGGACACTAGCAAAAGGCTGGCTTTCTCTCAAGAGCACATTTTACTGACCATACATCTTTTCATTTTAGTATCCTTTGCAATCTGGATAAGCTTAAAATTTCCAAAATCAGAAAGCTGTGGGTGTTTTGTTTGTTTGTTTTTCGCTTACCAGTTCTTCTCTCAACTTATCTCTTTCCTCTGGAGCTTTACTGTAAGCAGTAAGGAGAAATCAGACCCTATCTTTAACATTGGAAATCTCCTCATTTAAACACTAAGTTCATTGCTTAAATGATCCCACATCTTTTTACGATGCAATTTAACTAAGTGTTCTGCCAGCGTGTAACAAGGATCACCTTCTCTCCGGTTTATAATGATGTGTTCCTCATTTCCTTTGTTCTCTCACTTCCTAAAGTATTTTTACGATGATTTAGATAGTCTCTAAGATAAAATCGGTTTTCTCTACCATGCTTCTCACATATTTCTGAGCCCTTAGCCACCCCTAATGTCTGTGTTTCTACTAACAGTCCCATCAAGTAAATTTAGGGTTTTTTTCTCCCCAAATACCATGGTCATCAAAATTCTTCTATCCTCTATCAACTTCTAAATTTTTTTTTAAATTTTTTTAACGTTTATTTATTTTTGAGACAGAGAGAGACAGAGCATGAAAGGGGGAGGGGCAGAGAGAGAGGGAGACACAGAATCGGAGCCAGGCTCCAGGCTCCGAGCCATCAGCCCAGAGCCCGAAGCGGGGCTCGAACTCATGGACCGCGAGATCGTGACCTGAGCTGAAGTCACACGCTTAACCGACTGAGCCACCCAGGCGCCCCTCAACTTCTAAATTTTGAAGCCACATCCATATTTTCAAGTATTTATTATAGTAGTACTCTACTTTAGTTATCACAATCTATATCAGACAGTGCGCAGCCAGGAAAAAAAGAACCACTGGGAGGCATATCTTCAGAGATGTATTTCAGAAAACTGGCTACTTTCTCTATAGGCCAAATGGTTAAGTTAAATGGGGATGTGGTGGTATTGCCACCACCGAATCTTTCAAGTTCTTGATGGTGGTACTAACCTCTTCAGTCCTGGCTGGAGTTCAGTAATGCTTTTGATTTACTGCTTTGTAGGGAGAGGCTGTTTCAAGTGGTTTGCACTTGGCCTTTGCCACCATAAAAGCCCTCGTGTCAGAGGTCAGGACATTCTGTCAGTTGCTATGTATGTTATCTCAATTATACATTTTACAATGTAGGGAATAGCACAGGATAGGTTCAGGGACCCCCTGAACTCACACTGAGATGGACTTGACCTAAAATTCTCTTCATCATTGGACTCTATAAGACACTTCTCTGACTGGGGGACCACAGTGAGTTCTGAGGTGTCCTGGAATTAGTGCCAGTGTTCAAGAATTTCCCAACGGTCTGATTTGCTAATGTAAAATTACCCTGGTAAATTGTCATGTCTCTTTAGAAAATGGTGGGAGAAATATTAGCAGTATCAATATTTATCAGTGCTGGAAATTTTTTGGTTTTTGGCTTTCTTAAGTAGACCTAGTTTCCCCTTCACTTAAGGGGTTCTCAGTATGTAAACTGGCCCAAGTCTGAGAACTGAATGAGGGGCTATGACTCTCTGTTTTGGTGAATCAAGTTAGGTTTCTATTCATGAAAACTAAAACTCTTCCACTTAATTGTGTGGATCAAATAAGAAATTAGCAGACTACCAAGTCTATTTATTTTTAGGGATAGCATGATCAATTAGCTGTCTCTTTAAATATATTCCTATCCCCACACTGGCTACTCCATATGTTAAGCATCTTATATCTATCTATCTATCTGTCTGTCTATCTATCATCTATCTATCTATCTATCTATCTATCTGTCATCTACCAACTATAAGAGAGCCCTCATCAAAGCCCAGGGTTTCGCCTATATAGAAAAGCATTTGGCTTGCAAAATAGAAAGCCTGGTCCCTATACAGAAAACTGCCCAATTTTAGAGAATGACTGGATTATCATAAACTCAACCAGGTGGTGACTTCAATTGCAGCTGTTGTTTCAGATTTGTGTCAGTTCTTGAGCAAATTTACGCATACTCTGCCTTTGGTATGTAACTAGTGATCTAGCAAGGTTTCTTTTCTTGATTATGCCTTATAAATACCATTTGTAGCAGTTTGCTTTCACCTGGCAAGGCCAATAATAATCCTTCACTCTCCTACCTTGAGAATCATCAACTTTCAAGCCCTATTCATAATTTAGTCCACAAGGAACTTGACCACCAGACCTTTCCTCAAGACATCACACCTGTCTGTTCCAATGATATGGTGAGTGGATATAGTGAGCTAGAAGTAGCAACTACTATAGACATATTTGTGACATCTGTGTGTAGGAGGATGTAAAATAAATTTGACCAAAATTCAGGGACCTTCCACTTGAATGAAATTTTTAGAGATCCAGTAATATGGAATATTTCAAACTATTCCTTGTAGGTTCAAGGATAAGCTGTCACGTGTGACCCCTACTACAACTGAGGCAGAGGCACAAATAGTCTAGTGGGATGCTTTGGGTTTGGAAGCAAGTTATTCCTCATTTAGGTGTGCTATGATGACCCATCCATCCAGTGAGCTGAAAGACTGATAGTTTTGGGTGGGAACCAAACATAAGAAAGCTGTGTGACAGGTCCATGCTGCCACGCATGTTGCTCTTCTACATGGGCCACATAGTCTGGCAGATCTGATGGTGCTTAACGGTCAGTGGTAGAGATGCTGTTTCAGGTCCTTGGCAGGTTTTTATTGGAGTGTCACAGAGAACACCCTTAGGATTTTGGAGCAAAGTCCTGCCATCCTTGCAGATAGTACTGCCCTTTAAGAAACAGGTTTTGGCTTGCTACCAGGCCTTAGTAAAGATTGACCACTTAACTATTGGCCACCCAGCTACCATATATCCTGAGTTGTCTAAATGTTACAGATATCACAATCCTCAGGTTTATTTGTGCAAAATAATGAGATATAACCAGTTCACGCAAGTATCTAACAGGAAAATGAGAGACTTTGTAAAATGTCTCTTTTGAAAAAGCTTGAGAGGGGCGCCTGGGTGGCGCAGTCGGTTAAGCGTCCGACTTCAGCCAGGTCACGATCTCGCGGTCCGTGAGTTCGAGCCCCGCGTCAGGCTCTGGGCTGATGGCTCGGAGCCTGGAGCCTGTTTCCGATTCTGTGTCTCCCTCTTTCTCTGCCCCTCCCCCGGTCATGCTCTGTCTCTCTCTGTCCCAAAAATAAATAAAAAGCGTTGGAAAAAAAAATTAAAAAAAAAAAAAAAAGAAAAAGGTTGAGAACAATATCAGTAATTTGTGTTCTTTCGCACAAACAGAAAATTTAAGAATCACACATGGGTTTAGCCAATTATGTAATCTAAATATAAGTTTAGGGGTGCCTGGGTGGCTCAGTTGGTTAAGCGGCCGACTTCGGCTCAGGTCATGATCTCACGGTTCGTGAGTTCGAGCCCCGCTTCAGGCTCTGTGCTGACAGCTCAGAGCCTGGAGCCTGTTTCAGATTCCGTGTCTCCCTCTCTCTCTCTGACCCTCCCCTGTTCATGCTCTGTCTCTCTCTGTCTCAAAAATAAATAAACGTTAAAAAAAATAAATAAAATAAATAAATATAAGTTTAAATTAACAATGCAAGACATCCTTGTTTGTTTTGAGTTGTACATTTTTTGCATGTCCACATGTAGGAGTCGAGTCAACAATCTCTCCAAGGTTATTACCTGAAGAGAATATTGAGCCCTTGAGCTGCATCTCATAGCCTCTCATTGAGCTGGCACCTTGAAGATGTCTTGGAAGATTAATCATATATATATATATATATATATATATATATATATATATAATTATATATCATATACATATGATTATATGTATTATATATACTATATTATATATAGTATATATCATATATATGATATGTATTGTATATATTATATTATATATAGTATATATCATATATATGATTATATGTATATATATATATATTTTTTTTCTTTATAAGGCCATTTAGGACAAAAATTGTACTTTAGCCTGTTTTGTCTCCTGCTTCAATTTCATTATGTTAGTTTGTCCCTCAAAATCCACTAAAACCAAACAGGGTAGTTTTCTTTTAGTTAGACACAGTGTGAGTAATATCAAGCATACACATCAAACAATCAGACAATCACAGAAAGTATTTTTCAATTCTATAATTGGAGAAATGAATAATCATGTAGTAAATGGAAATATACTGTTGAACATTTTATTTCTGATATAGATTTGGTATCAACTTCAATGAAAGGTTTATGGAAGATTTACAAGATGAATTAACTTCTGTTAAGCTCTGTGCGCCCAAATAGCAAATAAAACAGTTTAAAATTTTCATCAAAGATTATATTGCACAGTGATTAGCAATTATTAATATGAAATTCATGGCGAAGTGCCATGGCCAAAATATTTAACCTAAGGTACAGTACAATTTGATGGTTTTGTTTTTGCTTTAAATTGTATATTGACTTACTTATGGTACATAAAATATTTGTGTAATCAGACGTTATTGGATTTTTTACTGCTTTATTACCACAGTTTATTGTTCAATCAAAAAAACATATATTTTAGGGCCCCAGTTGACAGGAAGTAATTCCAAATCCTTCATGGTGAAATTCCTCTTCATATTTTTTCCTACTGCCCATAGTGAAAGAGAGAGGAGCTAGTCAGCAGTTTTTATATTTTCTCAATTCATTTTCTCTTTTCACTTTATCTAAGCTGGTTCACTGCTCTGCACTTGCATAAAGTTTTTGCCTATTCTTACTATTATGACACAATTATTCAGTAAATGTAAATGTTGCAGAGTTTTCTGTGAAATACATATTTTGAAATATGCTGAATACATTTATTCATTAAGGGTGAGAAAATATAAAGAAATTAGAATGGAGAGACATATGAATCTATGAAGACTTTGTATCATTGAGTTATTTTTTTAATAACATAAAGAGAAGCAAGGTTAACTCGGCTTTAAAATATTTCAGTTAATCAAGGAGATTGATGCCAGAAATTTATATTTGTTTGCTAAAAAAGTATACACTATGATTTGCTTGTCAAATTTACTTAAACATTAAAATCTATAATGTAGTTGTTGGAGAAAATACTTTTGAAGGACAAAGTGAGTTATTATTTTTTAATTTTTGTTAACGTTTATTCATTTTTGAGAGACAGAGAGAGACAGAGCATGAGCGGGGAAGGGGCAGAGAGAGAGAGAGGGAGACACAGAATCTGAAGCAGGCTCCAGGCTCTGAGCTGTCAGCACAGAGCCTGATGCGGGTCTCGAACCCACAAACTGTGAGATGATGATCCAAGTCTGAATCAAAAGTAGGACATTCAACCGACTGAGCCACTTAGGCGCCCCCAAAGTGACTTATTCTTTAAGAAATAAGGTATTATTGGGGCGCCTGCGTGGCTCAGCTGGTTGAGTGTCCGACTTTTGATTCAGACTTGGATCATGATCTCACAGTCGTGAGATTGAGCCCACATGGGGCTCCACTCTGCGATGAGTCTGCTTAAAATTCTTTCTCTCTCTCTCTCTCTCTCTCTCTCTCTCTCTCTCTCTCTCTCCCTCTGCCCCTGCCCCACTCGCGTGTGTGCTCTCTCGAAAGAAAGAAAGGAAAAAAGAAAGAAAGAAAAAAAGACTTGTTTATCCATTTCCTCATTTTATGAACTAAGAAGTTTTTGTGTGTTTTTTTTAAGGTTATCATATTATCTGGTAAATTCTGCTACATATTCATTAAATAAGCAATAGTCACTTATTAAGCACTGGGGATTTGGAGGCATATAATGTCTTGGTGGGTATGGTCAGTTCACTGTTGCAACTGCAATAATTAAATCTTGGTTCTATACCACACATGCACGCAGAAAACTTTATTTTTTTCATGTACTAATGCAATACAGAGCAGCTGTGAGATG
Source organism: Neofelis nebulosa (assembly GCF_028018385.1). Taxonomy (NCBI): domain Eukaryota; kingdom Metazoa; phylum Chordata; class Mammalia; order Carnivora; family Felidae; genus Neofelis; species Neofelis nebulosa. The sequence continues at coordinate 19,498,092 of NC_080782.1, forward strand.
TTATCATGTACCCAGTTGTTCAGGGACCTAAGCTACTCTTCTCTTCTGACTGGCAGGCTGAGGAAAGAGAAGAAACATGGAGGGTCACTCAAGATGTATGCCTGAATGCGTGTGGAAATGCCTTGATCACTACCATTCCCACTTCTTTAATTGACATTCATTCTCATGACCTTGCTCCTCCAAGGGAAGCTGGGAAATGTATCTGGGAGAGAAAAAAAGAGGGGAAAATGGGATTGGAGAGTACATAGTGAGTCTTTTAAAAAGGGTACAAAACTTTCATCTCCTTCATTTTATTAGAGCAGGTAGAACAGGTGGTCAAGAAGGGATCCTTTGTTCTAGAGCATTGGGACATCAGGCCAGAAATGACAGAGCAAGATCACTTAAATAGCAAGCTCCAGATATAATATCTCTCAGTGTCACTGTAGATTTATTGAAAATTCTGGAAGAAAGGAAAGAGGAAATGAAAGAGCAGTGTTAAGAAGATAAAGTGAAAGAAAAACATTGACTAATAATATGGCTCACATGTATTGTGTCCTCACTATATCTCAGACTGTCTTCTAAACATTTTCAGTCATTAACTCCTGTAAGGCTCAAAATAATTGTCTGAATTAAGTACTATTTTTAATCCCATTTTATTGATGAAAAATAAAGAACAATATTTTTAAAGAGAGGTTAAATAATTTGTTCAAGATCACACAAAATAGTAGACCATAGAAATTAAATATTAGGCAATTAAACAATTCTCTTAGAAGCTAATCTAATTTTCATATAAAATAGGAAGCTTGGGAGAAGACACTAGAATAAAATTATGCTCATGTATTTAACACAGGTATATCCATTAATGCATATGAAATTACTCACAGTGCAGTAAGTATTGGGTAAACTGTACAATTAAATCAAATAAAAAATAACCTAATTAGATTTTTACATCTGTAATTATGTGTCATCACAGGTAAGAATATACCAAAGGGTAAACCTGAAGAGTAATCATTCAGTTCCTTATCCATACCCTTAACTATATTTATTTAGATAATATCTCTTCTCTAAACACTAAAATTAATTGAATATTATGACACATTACCAGACTCACAAGAACATTTTTTTAAATTTATGTTTTATTAACAGGAATTCAGATACCTCTGTGGGGAAAACGATATGATTTGCAAGTTTTTCAGTTCAAAACAACATTTACAATCTTTTAAAATGTCACTGTTAACCTCAAACTAGTATGCTCTTTCATTCTTAATGAATATGATTTTGAGAATCAGTGTCCTTCCCTGAAGGATGAATAAGAAGTTGGTGATAATTCCTTTTGTAATTGTGCTGTGTGGTCAGTGGTTTAGTGAAGAGGTGGATGAAACACAACGATATGGTTATAAAGAAGACAACTGGACAGTGGCAGATAATTTGCAATTTGCCAATAAGTGGGGCAGTGCTAGAAGATATAAATAAAATTTTAATTATTTCCAAATTAAAACACACATACATCTTTCAACATACAGATTGGCTTTAAAACTCAAATCAATTTTTAACGGTTCCTGAAGCCACTGGAAAGCAGTATATAAATGTCTACCTTCTTTGAAATCCTATACTCATTGACAACTGGTCCCAGAGACTACAAATTATTATTTCTTCTATGTGTAATTCAACTTGGTCTCCTGAAATAGCCTCAAAAATAAAAGACAGAAAAGATAACTTTGCTCTCTGTCTTGGTGTCCTGCCAATGGTGAGAATTGCACAAAACATATTGTAAGGTATCCTGAAGTACATATTTGATGAATCATTAAAATTAACCATAAAATGTTACAAGTCATTATATTATATTCAGGTATAAGTCAATAACACATGATTTAATTACAAGTCTTAATTTTATTTATTGCTGTTTTAATAGATTGTTATTATATTAAAAATGGTGTAACACAACTCTTAAAAATGAGTTTTGATTTTGAAAATTTGTGTGAAATTTTCATATTATTCTTTATTAGTTTTTGTCTTCCCATATTTTGAACTCATTTTGTAATTTGTTTACAAGGACAAATTAAACATTAAACAATTAAACATTAAAGTATTAAGCAATCAGATAAATGGAAAGTTAGTTAATTATAGTACAATTATGAACAAAGTTACAAATAAGCATGGGGTACTATGATTAAAGGGGTCCTAGCAAAGTCTAGGGCATCTGTAAGATCTGCAATGAGGAAATTCATTTGAAATAGGTCTGAAATGTGAATAGGAGTTAATTAGGTGATGGGGTCAGAGGTGGTAGAAAGACCTTCAGGGAGAGCTAGGATGTAATTTGGGAGGAATTTGTTGGAGAGTACTATAACGTAAAACATACATGAATAGAAGACAAGATGGAACTATAAAACAATGAAAAACATGTATAAAAATGATATAAAAATAGAATTAATCAGAATACAGACTCAAATAACCCATGGGTTTAACTTCATTGGTCCAATTACATGTGTTTTTTTTTATATAAATACAGTACAACACTGTAAATATATTTTCTCTTCCTTATGATGTTTGCAATAACATTTTCTTTTTTCTATCTTACTTTATTGTAAGAATACTGTATATATTACATATAACACACAGAATTTGTGTTTGTTGACTGTTCATGTTATTGGAAAGCTCCTTATCAACAGTAAGCGAATTAATAATTACATTTTGGAAGAGTCAAAAATTATACGCAGATTTTTGACTAAGTGGAGAGTTGGCATCCCAACCCCCATGTTGTTAAAGGGTCAACTGTATGCATTTAATATAAGACTGCAGTGTGAAAGATTGAATGGAGAGAAGGCTAACACATGTGTGTCTGAGTCAAGATTTGGCTGTTATGATAGTCTTGATGAAAGGTAAATGGAACTAGGGGAAAATGAGATATAAATGTAGAGAGATAAATGCATGAATTTCAGATATAATTGTAAGTAAAAGCAGTAAATTGTGCTGATTTATTGGACATTTGGGTTGACTGTGGTAAATTAAGTTTCTTCTAACTTCTCTTACTGGGTGAATTGTGAATGTACTTGGTAAAACAATAGGTTGAAGGATTTGGTTCTTAGAGGTACTGTCATGAGTTCAATTTGGGCATGTCCAGTTTGGTCTGAGTGACATCCATTAAGTGCCATCTATTAAGCTATGGAATTTAGCCTAAAGATCAGAGGAGGGAGATGAGCTGAAAGTTTGTATTTTAGAATTATAAACCGATAGATGTTATTTAATCCCAGGAGTGTGGGTAAGATCATACAACAAGGGACTATAGAGTGGCAATAGAAGAAAGCCTACAAGTGAATTTGGAATAATGCCAATTCTTACTGGCCAGTGTATGATAATCCAGCAAAGAAAATTATAAGAGTAATAGCAATATATTTGGAAGAAAATGAAGTAGTTTCATGAAATCGACTGAAAAGAGTGTTCCAGAAGGTGTGCATTTGCAACAGTGTCAACATGCTGACAAGATGCCAATGAAAACTAAGACAAAAATATCAATTTGAATTATTTATAAAGACTTTACTGGTAACTGTCTTATGGATGGAGGTACAATGGAAGGAGAACATCAGGAGAGTTAATATATGTGGGTTCAGCTCTCAGCTTTGTCTAGCAAAGCCGAAGACAGCAGAATTACTCAAGACTCTGCAAGTCAAGAGGGGTGAGAGGGAGGCTAAGGGAAGTCTCCCCGAGCTGCTCTCAAGCTCCCGTATTTATTAAAGATACATTTAGGGAAACATCGTGCATTACATCAGTGGGCTACAATCCAGTAAGAACGTATAGAAAGTGTGCAGAAAAACAAGCTCAAGCATTCCCAAGACTACAAAAGAGCAGATGTAGAAGGCAGGGTGGAAAACAAGATAAAATATTCCATAGATAACATGGCCTAAGGAATTCATGAGCACTGGCTGGACCCAACCCCTAGATATATGTTAACTGGATAAATGAAGTGTGGCCCACTGTTTTCAGCAAGGCAGGAAAACAGTATTCTGCTTTGTAATGCATCCCTTGTAATCTCCTAACCTAGGACATAGCTATTTGATTTCCCACAATCGTAGACTATGATTTTGAAGACTGGAAAAAAGCAGAGCTGTCCAGGTTTCAGTACTTACAAGGTGTGTTTCTCTGGATGTGTTGTTTCAGTCATCTGAGCCTGTTTCATGATCCTTAAGGCAGTGAAAAAAAAGTCTAATCACTATAAATGTTATATCTAGTAAATTAACATATGTAAACTGTCCATTCCTATCATTTCCTTTCTTCATTTATTTGCCGAGGGAAGAAACGCAACAATGTCAGCTCTTCCTTTATTTTCACTGTGTTTCTTCTTCTGGACTTTCTTGCTGATTGTGCAAATCTGTCCCATTTTGGGGAAAGAAGCTCAAGCAATTACTAGAATTGCTTCTGCCAGTGCCTAGCAATGTATCATAATTGATCAACACTGTGCTTTGGAGTTTGGATTAAATCTACTTGATCTCAAGCACAATCACACAGTGCCTGTTATTGCTACTCACCTTCTTTGGGTTGTACTTGACATTGATGAAACCCAGGATTTACTGTAACAAAGAAGGCCCAGTGTGCTCGTGTAGCCCTGTAAGTTCATGTCATAGATGACATAGCAGATTCCTTAGAAATTGTCCTTACAGTAGTCATTTTCCCAAATTGTACCTTAGGTCCCAACAACCACCCAGCCAATTTCATTTTTGCCTGAGGTCCTAGCTTACAGTATGTTTTCCTGGATTATGGTTTGGCTCATATAAATAGCCTCCTAAGACTAACTTGAAACCTCTTATTTAATACAAACTTTCTGTGTCTTACTGAGTTTTCTGAGAAAGAGTTTTCTGAGCTGGCCAGCACTAATACCTGCGCCGATGTCACAGAACCTCAACATCTATGACCATGGTGGAGAAAAGCAGAAACAGATCACTTTGTAATCAGGTTAAGAAGATACACAAACAAAAGCACTGCCAAAACACAAAAGTATCCAGACTATCTCCTTTTCGGGTTATCTCTGATTAATTGATGCCTCTTTGCCAGTTGCAAACTAGCTTCACTTTGTTCCTCCCATCATATAGATTAAAATAAATATATTAAATTATATTAAATGTTTTAATATATTTAAACATATATCACAAAATCATTCCTGCTTCTGATAGTTTCCTATCCCAAACAAACTTTTGATTTCTTGAACCCTCTTTAAGATCACCTAATATTGTGTAAGCACAATCATAAGCCACTCCTAACACACTCTCTTCAACACTCCATGATTCCACATGCTTTGTGGTTTCTGTTTTTCTTTTGCAACAAGAATTGATAAACTCAACTTTCTCCAACTACAAGTGTTTCCTTGGTGGTTTTTCCTAATGGGTATTTACAATCCTTGCTCAGTCTCTTTTTTTTTTTAACATTTATTGAGGCATAATTGGCAAATAAAATTGTATGTATTTAAAGTGTACAATGTGGGAACGTCTGGGTGGCTCAGTTGGCTAAGTGTCCAACTCTTGGTATTGTCTTGGGTCATGAGAGTGAGCTCCCATTTTGGGCTCTGTGCTGAATGTGAAGGCTGCTTGAGATTCTCCCACTCCCTCTCTCTCTGCCACTCCCCCACTTTCTCTCTCTGTGTCTTTCAAAATAAATAAACATAAAAGAAAGATTCTCTCTCTCAAAAAAATAAAATAAAGTGTAGAGTGTGACAATCTGACATACATATACTTTGTGAAATGATTTCCACTATCCCAATAATGAACACACGTATCACCTTACACAGTTATCTTTTTGTGGGTGGTGACAATGCTTAAGGTCTACTCTTCTAGCAAATTTAAAGTACACAGCACAGTATTATTAACTGTAGTCACTGTGCTGTACATCAGATCCCCAGAACTTACCAATCTTATAACTGAAGACCTTTAACCAACATCTGTCTGCTCCCACTCTGCTCAGCCCCAAATAACCAATACTCTACTCGCTGTTGCTAGGAGTTTAACTTTAGCAATTATAATTAAGAACATAAAATAAGAGAGAATCATGTTCCCAATTTAGTAGAGGTCTGACAGTTTGATAAAAAGATTTATCCCAGAGAAAGAAATTCAAAGGAAAGAGGGAATGTTGAAATATCTTTCTCAGTAGCTCCTTGTAATGAAGTATTTATGAAGACTAATTTTTTCATGCTTTAAATATTACCTAAATCACCTTATCTTTGCAGGAAGATTGGAACAGAGTTACCAGATATAGAATATATTGTAAATACTTTCTATAATGATATGTAATAGATTAGAACAGAAAATTTTAAATGTTTTAGATGAACAAACATAATCTGTTATTCAAAATTTCAGAAGTCATTGTTTGCTAAATTCTGGTGCTGGCACACACACACACACAAAAAAAAAAATTGTAAAGACTAGATATCTAAGAAGATATAATGATGGAGATCATAAAGCATTCTAATATTTAAAGAAAGAATGGTCCAAGGAGATTGATTCATTGATTCAAGGGTACCAACTGATCTGTTGAAGCCAAGGGAGTCAAGGAATTGACCCCTAAACATTTCATTGTGAGAGAAATCTTACATAGGATAACCTTAATTGTGGTTCTTAACCAGATGTGCACATCTGATTTGCCTGCTGAGCTTTTCATAAAAGAAACATACCCAGGCTCCCCTCCCAAAGATTCAAATTCATATAGAATCAGGGCTGTGTTGAAAGGTATGGTTGGGAGTTGTGGAGTCTTGGAACACATCGTGATTCTTTATACACTTGGCAAACTTTTAAAAAGATATTCTCGGGGCGCCTGGGTGGCGCAGTCGGTTAAGCGTCCGACTTCAGCCAGGTCACGATCTCGCGGTCCGTGAGTTCGAGCCCCGCGTCGGGCTCTGGGCTGATGGCTCGGAGCCTGGAGCCTGTTTCAGATTCTGTGTCTCCCTCTCTCTCTGCCCCTCCCCCGTTCATGCTCTGTCTCTCTCTGTCCCAAAAATAAATAAAAAACGTTGAAAAAAAAAATTTAAAAAGATATTCTCTGGTTACTGTTCTATTGTATTCATATACAAAATAAACAAAAAATTGTAGAAAAATAACAAGAGGATGACAAACAGATTAAAATAGACTGTAAACTTTTTTTCTATAAAATGGAAAAATGCAATATGACAAATCTCTGTAGGATGACTTGGAAAGCACTAGTTTCTCTGTGCCAGACACACTTACGTAATGACATTTTATGTTCCTGCTAACAATCCTATGAAACAGTTTTTTTTTTAAGTTATTATTATTTTCTCCCCCACTTTCCAGATAAGAGAACTGGTGTACAAATAGATTGCTTAGGTAATTTATCCAAATGTATATTTCCAGTAATTGGAGGAGTAGAGATTTGAACTAATGACATCTGGCTTTAGACCAGTATGCACACTACTCCATAGAGCAGCTTAAATTTCCACCCAGTATTTTATAATCTGATATATGAAATAAAGAAACAGAAGTATATAATTGGTTGGTAACCCCAATTTTGGACCTAAACATATTTTAAATGTAGGATATGGAATCTTTAATAATGGTAAATGTCACATATTAGATATGCTTTTTTATCCTCTTTATTTTTATTAACTCCACACATGTAGCTGGTTAATATAACACAAGACTATGCTTTGCCATGAGCAAACTAGTCAAATGAATTAGAATCAGATTGTAAGAATATAAAAATCTGCTAAAACTGCCACTGCCAGTAAAGCTAAATTTAAGATAGTAAAAATCAACAATGTGATAAAACACATCACAGTTGAAATTAAATATAGCATATAGTTAAAATCACTTTATGATCAGAATTAATTCACCATTTTACAGCCATAATTATTTCTCCTCATTAAATCTTTGCAAACAGATTAGATAATAAAACATAAAACATTAATCAGAGGAAAAAATCAGAACACCTTTTAAATTTTCATTATTCTGACCAGCAGTTATTAGTCAATATTGGAAAGTGAAATAACCCTTTAGACATACCATTTATTCCTTATGATGCAAACACTCCACTAACCCTTTCAACCATTTTTTAACAACTCTATAAATTCCCTATTTTTCAAGTCAAAATCAAATATCTTCAGACATGTTACACATTCTCTGTAATGTTTGTTAGAATCTCCCATTTTATTCCATTTGAATTAGAAATTGTTTAGTGTAAAAATATGTCTGTCATGCATCACTGTGTCGTTGATGACCTTGATTTGACTACCCTCATTTCCTTAACTCTGGTGGTTATTGCCTACCCATGCTCTCTTTGGTGTCACTCAGGCCTTTCCCACTGTCCTGCAATATTTGATTTACTGCTTTTTACCATTCCACTAACTTAATCAAATTTTAAGAGTTGCATTAATTCTTCCCTTTCTTTCAGATGAATGATACAGTGTATATGCACAAGCTCAGAGAACTTATTTTAAAAAAAACACAAAGCTTGCTGTCTACAATTTGAAGTTATGAATGATTAAAACAAGTGAAATCAGTGAAATGCTACAACATATACTTTATGATAAGGACTTTTGTTAAGTGATTGGGGTGGAGATTCACAAGACAGTTCTATGTAACAAGATCTGTATCTGATATAAACTGTAAACTGATACAAAAATTTAGATATGACAAATATCACCATATCTAAGCCCTAGTTCCTATGATTACATTATTCCAAATGGGAATATGGATCGCTATATTTATTTAAGGCTCATAAAGAAATAATACACATTTTTCCTTGATAGTTTTTAATAGTAATGCATCTGTCTTCCTATCTCAATAGAACGGTCGATTTAACATAAAGACTATAGGAAAGTTTTAATAACACATAAATTAGGTATTAAGTTATCAGCCAACTGCATGTCATATTTAGAATACATATTGCATAGTATGCAACATCAGGAACAAGCAAACATTCATGTTCCTGAATTCGAGTACTGGCAGCTTCAGCCCTAACTTCCCTCTATTTGACAGGATGCTTTTTCCCTAACTTACCTCTTTGACAGGGATATCCGTCAAGATAGTCTAAGAATGTGTGTTTTAATAAACTTGACAAGAAATTCACAGGTTCAAAACATTTTTATATCAAACTTTTAAAAACATAATTTACATGAATTAAAACATAACATTTTAGGTCTACAATTCACCAGTGATCGACAGATGGGTCATTACCATCAGCTTTGATGAACATCAGTTTATATGTTTTTGTGTAGACATATCTTTTCATATATTTTGGTTCAATACCTATCCCTTTTAATATCATTACAATGGAGGTTAGCATTTAAACATACAAAATTTGGGAGGACACAAATATTCATCTCATAACATATTCATACCTTTTTGTAACTTTAATTTGAATTCAACTGACAACTAATGATGTTGAACTTCTGTTCATGCATTTTATTATCTTCTTTTGGAAAGGTTCTCTTTTCTTTTATTTTCTGGAAGAGTCTGTGTAGAATTAGTATTATTTCTTCTTTACATATTTCATGGAATTCACCACTGAAGCCATTTTGGCCTGATTTTTTTGGGGGGAAAGGGGTGCTTTTAATTATAAATTCAACTTACTTGATGAATTGAGAATGTCTATTTTTCTTGGATTAATTTTATTTTTTTAAGGAGCTGTCATCTCCTCAGAGTACTCAAGTTAATCGGCATGAAGCCTCATAATACTCCACAATATTTCCATTTGAACATCACTAGTATTTTTATTGATATACCTTTTTCATTAATGATCTTGATAATTAATCTTTCTTCTTTTTTCCCATCTCTCTAGGTAGAGATTGGTAACTTTTATTAACATTTTCAAATAATTGACTTTTGTTTCAGTGCTTTTCTCTATGCTTATTTTCCCCCCTCACATGTTCCGTTTCACTGTCTTCCCCCCTTGCATTTAATACGTCCTTTATCAGGGTGCCTGGGTGGCTCAGTCAGTTGAGTGCCACCTTCAGCTCAGGTCATGATCTTGCAGTTCATGGGTTCAAGCCCTGCATCAGGCTCTGTGCTGACAGCGTGGAGCCTGTAGCCTGCTTCAGCTTCTGTGTCTCCCTCTCTCTGCCCCTCCCCACTCTCTCTCTCAAAAATAAATAAATATTAAATTCTTTTTAAAATGTCCTTTCTCTCTGCACCCTCATACTTCTGAAAATTTCAGTACACTGATGTTTATACTGCTTGAAATTTCGCACATCTCTGAGTTTCTGTTGATGGGTGTTCTACTTTTCTTCTCTATGTGATTCTGGTGGAATGGTTTTTCTTCCCTTAAATTCAAGTTTACTGATCTTTTATTCTGCAATGTCTTATCTGCTAGTAACACCATCTTTAGAAATTTTGTGTCACATTTAAATATCTACCTGTCAGGGGGGCCTGGGTGGCTCAGTTGTTTGAGCATTTGACTTGATTTTGGCTCAGGTCATAATTCCATAGTTGTGGGTTTGAGCCTCACCTCAAGCTCTGTGCTAACAGTGTGAAGTTTGTCTAGGATTCTTTCTCTCCCTCTCCCTCTCTCCGCCCCCTGCTTGTGCTCGCTCGCTCACTCTCTCTCAAATAAATAAATAAACTTTAAAATAAAAAAATACACTGATTAATTAATTAAATATCTACCTGTCAGAGACCAGTTTTCTAAAATTTTGTGGTTTCCATTTTCTCACTATTATGTTCATATTTTTTTCAATTTGGAAACACATTTATAATAGCTGTTTTAGCAGTTTTGTCTACTAATTCCATCATCTCTGTCATTTATGTTCCTATTGATTGATTTCCCCCCTGGCAATGTGCCACCTTTTTTATTGTGTGTTAGCAATTGTGTATGTTAACATTGGTTGTTGGATTTGTTGTCTTCCTTTAAACAATTTTGATGTTCTTATGGCAGGCATTTGCATTACTTAGAGATAAAGTACATTTTTATGTGACTAGAGTAGGCATTACTTTAGGGCTCATTTACCTGTTGACCTAAGAAATGGTCTTTCTAAAATATCTACTGAAATCCCCAGGAGCTCAGTAAAGTCAATCCACTCAACGTGTTTGGATATTGGACATTCCTCTGTATTTTGAAAGCTGTTGCCATTGCTTAGTTTCAGAGCTGCCTGAAGGTCTTTATTCCTTGCTAGTTGTTCACTCAGCTTTGTGAAGTCTCAGCCTGCATATGAAAGCTGAGTATTCAGCCAAGGATTCAGGTGGTTCCTTATGGAGACTTCTGGAACTCTTTTTCTACGTGGTGTTAAAATGTAAAGTTATGACACATTAAAAAATATTTTAAAGATTTTTGTTTGAGCAAATAAGTATTTGAATCAGGAAACACAAAGCCAAAGGTGGTTGCCAGCCTTTTGTGAGTGAGGGCTAGAGCAGAGACGTGTCTAGAGAAGACAGGGAAGCAAAGCAATTATTCAGTTGGCTGTAACTTAAATGTTTGCTTTCTTTGGGAAAATTTAGTTACTTGGTTGCCATGATGACCGTTCTTGAGTTTCATTTTCTTAGAATCAAGAGAATCTGGTTAACTACCCACGATTAATGATTCTTGAGCTTCATTGTCTCAGATTGAAGCAAAACCTAGCTAACTGGTTTCAGTCTGTTTACCTTAAGCTACCAAAGGCTCTAGCATTGCCCTAGTCTAATGCTTCCCTTGCTGAATGACTTTAACCACAGGCAGCTCCTCTCAAGTATTGTCCCCCAAATTTCATCTGTCTCAGTTCCCCAAGTACTGACCTATGTCTTAGCTCAATATGACCATCATGCTCTACTTGAATTTTGCCTCTCTAAAGACAGAAAGTGCCTTTAGTCAGGCTCACTGTGCTGTGTGTCATGTCATCTAATATCTGAAAATAGCCATTTCTAATATCTTGCACTGTTGTCTGGGTGTTAACAGGGGGAGGGCTATGGTGGTTCCATCACTTCCTTTATCACTGAGAACAGAAGGTCCTGTTCACTGAACTTTGATAACCACTCCTATTCATAACCTCTCCCCACCCACCCACCCCCAAAAAATCACCAGTAACAAATTTGGTATTTTTATCACAATTTTTTCAATAACTCTGTCTTTGCAATTTCATTTAATATTCTTAACTGCACTTTCCCTTTCTTTCACTTTCTCTGTTATTTGCCATAATTTAACAAAAGGGCATGCATGCTACAAATCTAGGTTAAATAATATCTTGAATCTCGGTCCCCTGGATGGCTCAGTTGGTAGAGTGTCCAACTCTTGATCTTGGCTCAGGTTGTGATCTCATGGCTTGTGAGTTCGAGCCCAGCATCTGTCTCTGTAATGATGGTGAGGAGCCTGTTTGGGATTCTCTCTCTCTCTGCCCCTCCCCAACTCACTCACATACACACGCACTCTCTCTCTCTCTCTCTCTCTCTCTCTCTCAAAATAAATAAACTTAAAAACAATATCGTGGGGTGCTTGGGTGGCTCAAACAGTGAAGCATCCGACTTCAGCCCAGGTCATGATCTCCCAGTTTGTGAGTTCTAGCCCTGCATTGAGCTCCGTGAGAATAGCTTCCAGACGGGAGCCTGCTTCTGATTCTATGTCTCCCATTCTCTCTCTGCCCCTCCCAGCTCATGCTTTCTCTCTCTCTCTTGAAAGTAAATAAATAAACTATAAAAAATTCATTTTCTAGATTGATTATTCTTAAATGTATTTTGATCCTCTGATCAGAGTTTCAAATGGTTTTATATTTCTAATTTTAACAAATTATATTTCTCTAACATTTAATGCTCTTCAGATCTGTACTTCTGTGAGTCTAAGATGACATTTCTCTGTTTATAACATATACCTTTTCCCAATATTTAGGTGGTATGTTTATTACATCTTACCTTTCCCTGTGGCTTCCGTTGTTGGCTGCTATCTTCTTTTAAATCTGGGGTTGCCAAATATAAGCTATTCAGTTCTATTTGACTTTTAGATAAAAAGTGGATACATTTTATTATAAGTATACACCAAATATTGTGTGGAACATATTTGCACCGATAAATTATCCATTGTTAATCTGAAATTCAAATTTAACTTTTTTCCCCCTAAATCTAGCAATGCTTTTTAAATTGCTACCTATTTTTGAGTCCAGGCTTATGTTATAGATCATATGAAAACTTCTACCCCTTCCCTAATAATCACTTATTTATCTTCTCTGAATGTCTACCTACATTGTGTCTCATCTGATTTTATAATTGTGTACAAAAGAGATGCACAAACAACTTTAACCAAACATTTGTCATTTGCATTAATTTCATTTCTACCTACAGGCAGAATTTTCAACTTATATTTATTATGTATTCTTTCAGCAGCTGTAATATTATTACAGTGTGTTAATACATTATCTTACATATTGTTTTTAATTCTACTTCAAATAAGTACTTTCTAGAAGGAACGTTGTCTGTGATCTAATGCTTCAATTTTGAAGAAGTGGTAAATGTTCCACTTAAAGCAAAACATGGAAACAGAATATATGCCCTTTGTATAGAACATATTTCCAAATCTCCTTTCTGCATACTTTATGTCCTACTTTACTCCCTTCTAAATGACCTTTTAACTGTAGTTTTTCATAACTTAAATCTATTTTTATAGAGAAACCAATAGCATCTGTCTAAAAGTATACCTTATCATTTCAATACGTTGGTTAAAATTTCAGTGGTTTGGCACAGCTTCCATGACGGTTGAAATCTGCACAGTATCATATGTGATAGGATGGGATAGGATAGGATATTACCACCACCTGCTGCTCCAGCCACATCATTCATTATTCCTTGCATTATAATTTACCTTTTGTAACTGATCTGAATCAGACACTGCACTGAAACCATCTTCTGTCTGTAAAAAAAATCCATTTCAAGTAATAAGAAGAAATGAAATAAAGAGAAAGAGTGGAGTTTGATATCCATGTAGATATCACACTTTCTCTGGGTGTCACTTTCACTAAAAACAGTATCTCAAGAGAATATTATGGGTAGAAAGGTTGTAGACATTATAAATAGAAAACAGTCTTAATTTTAATGGGTAATATATAAAAAACATTGTAATAAATAATTTAATTCTTAGTTACTTAATGCGAGGTGCTTCTTGAGAATAAGTAAAACCTTGAATTGTAAGTAACTTGTTTTTTGAGTGTTTCGCAAGATGAGCAAACATTACTGTTAAATTTTAACTTGATAAATGAGTGACGTCTTGGAATATGAGTAGTACCTGACGCCCAATGTCACATGATCGCAACTGAGTAATGGTTCTTGAAACTTGCTTTGATATACAAGTGCTTTGGATTACAAGTATGTTTCTGGAGTGAATTATGCTTGGAAACCAAGGTTTTACTGTATATTCATGTTTATTAGAATTTGAATCTCCTGCAAATAAGTGATAAAAATGTATACTGTTTCCTATTTTTCAACAATCTAAATGAAATAGTTATATTTTGAAATATAAAATTGTTGTTTCAAAAGAAAGTAACATATTTGATGAATAAAACTTTTCCTGATGATGAATCATTTTAAATGATCCAGTCCGTAAATTCAAATAAAGATAAAGTCAATAAACTAAATAATTGTTTAATGATCTTACAAGGTTTTCAGTTTCGTTACCTCAACTTGATGAATGTTAAATATATTTTTTCTTAGATATGAAGAGATTCTAGATATATATGTGAATATTGCTCTCATGTTTACTAAATTATACATGTTTGAAAAATACGTGGAATTTTACAAATTCGTCTTAGAATGTAAAAAAATAAATAACTAAATTGTGGTTTCTATCTTGTCAAAAATACTCTAGGAGCCCATATACAGGGTACATTTTCTGCGCCAGATATCTTCAAACACTATTTTATTCCATCTGTACTAATCATTTTTGTCTTACTGAACTAGTGATTGACAGCTGTATTTGCAGAGATAAGCTTATGCCCTTGACATGTAACCCATCCGAAACTCACAGATTGTATTCAAAAAAAAGAAACACCTGGAGTTTCTTGTTAGGCATCTAGATAAATACCAGACTTTTAAATTCAACATGATGTAAACTAATTTTTTTTCTGCTACCTGTTAGTATCAACTAAAAAACTCTTCTGAATCTTCTCTTATGCTTTTTCAGCGTTTTTCTGATGTAAAGAAATCTCTTTTCACCCAAACTTTATTCCATTTTAGAATGATCAAGTCTAGGAAATAAATGTTGTTTATATAACTCAGGCCTCCATTATGATGAATTCCCATCAGCAATTTTCAAAAGCTATCTTCATTTACTCTTCCAAGTGCTTCTAAAACCTCTAAAATGGTCATTTATTTCCCTAGTCACTAACTGTAATCTAGGCAATGTATCTTTTCCAACTGCCAATAATACTGATTTATATGTTCTGTTTGGAGTTTTCCTTGTTACAATCAAATGGCAATTTTATTTCACTGAACGGTAACTTGCTGAAAATTAATAGAATTTGTTTACACTTAGCCATGTAGCATATTACATACTTGAGGCAACAATGTGTTTGGAAGGAGAAAAACATATTCTACTTACAAACATGCATTGAGACAGAGTCAGTTTGTGAGACTAATACTATCCCCCCGATTAAGTTGAAAATCAATTGGCCTCATACTATGGAAGTAAGACTGATTAGTGTGACAAACAGATCATCCATGTGGGTGTCCAAGCATTTTTAAAAACGTGAAATACTGTGTCTATATCAAGCCACACATCCTAATTATCTTGCAATAATATGTGTGAATTAATACAACTAGACCTGAAAGACGTGCAAGGTTCCATATTTATAACTACGAATAATTTTGTATATCTGTTTTCAGTACTTGTAAGTAGGTACTTCCCACAAGGAATTGAACAAATTCAGAAACATTTTGATGAGAAAGAAGTTCCTCCAAATAATTTCTAAATGCAGTAAAGTTTAATGTGACAGAACATGTATACATTTTGGCCTCAAGGCCTGATGAAATGTTAATGGCAGTTGAGAAGGATCTTTATTGAAATTTAGTTAAGTTTTAGTACTTAAAGTAATTCTCCCTCACAATGAAATATGTGTGGGGTAGAAAAGAAGTATAGTGCTTAAAAAAACACATAGTGGACACAGTATACATGTACCACATCTTGTTTGTCTATTCATCAGCTGATGCACATTTGCAACAATGTGAATGGAACCAGAAGGTGATATGCTAAGCAAAATAAGTCAGTCAGAGAAAGACAGATATCATATGATTTCACTCATCCATGAAATTTGGGAAACTCAACAGATGAACATAGGGGAAGAGAAGTAAAAATAAGATAAAAACAGAGAGGGAGGCAAACCATAAGAGTCTTTATTTTCAATTTTTTAATGTTTATTTACTTTTGAGAGAGAGACCTTGCAAGTGGGGGAGGGCAGAAAGAGAGGAAGACAGAATCCGAAGAAAACCATGAGACTCTTTTCTTTTTTTTTTTTTTTAATTAACAAATTTTTTTTTTTTTTTTACATTTATGTATTTATTTTTGAGAGACAGAGACAGAGCACAAGCAGGGGAGGGGCAGAGAGACAAGGAGACACAGAATCCGAAGCAGGATCCAGGCTCCAAGCTGTCAGCACAGAGCCTGATGTGGGGCTCAAACCAACAAACTGCGAGATCATGACCTGAGCGGAAGTCGGATGCCCAACCATCTGAGCCACCCAGGCGCCCTTTTATAAAATTTTTTTAGTGTTTATTAATTTTTGAGACAGAGAGAGACAGCATGAGCAGGGGAGGGGTGGAGAAAGAGGGAGATACAGACTCTAAAGCAGGTTCCAGGCTCCGAGCTGTCAGCACAGAGCTGGACGTGGTGCTTGAACTCATGAACCACGAGATCATGACCTGAGTTGAAGTTGGACGCTCAACCAACTGAGCTACCCAGGCACCCCAACCTTGAGACTCTTAAATATGGAGAATAAACTGAGGGTTGCTGGAGGCAGGGTGGGTGGGGGATGGGCTAAATGGGTGATGGACACTAAGGACGACACTTGTTGGGATGAGCACTGGATGTCACATGCAGAGGTGGATCACTGGGTTCTACTCCTGGAGCCAAGACTACACTGTATGTTAACTAAGTTGAATATAAATAAACAGGAAAAAATAAAAAGAAAGAATAAAGAAAAAAAATTCAGAGAGTGAAAGTGTCCATAAAGTAAAAGAAATATTTATCTTTTTAGTGAGGGATTATTTTACAATTGTGGAAAATGAGTTAGGTTTTCAGTCGTTAATTGCTTTTTATAGAATACCAGTTAAGTCAAGTATACAGAAGTCCAGTGGCCATTTATAACTAACAAGCCAATTTTTGTGTTGACTGATTTGTATCATCAATTTTCTTAAGGGCTCGATTCATGTTTTTATTTAGCTCCATTAAAAGTTTTTTTTTTTTTTTTCCCCTAGTAAGACATAATTTCATAAGATTCCAATATGATTTTGTTGTTGTTGTATTTGCCTTATCAGGGCTCACCTTGTGTGAATTTGCAATCAGAGAATAAATAATGGGAAAGAGGTCACCAAAAGCAAATCACTTGTCATCCTCTGCAACTTTGTCATCTTATCAGGCAAAGGACTTCTTGCCCCTTGCATCTGAATTCCGTGAGGCATGAGCTGTATTGGATTTCACGTCAGGTCATGCAGGGCTGGGAATGAACCCTGAGCAGTACACTCCTTCCATGACAAAGAACGTAGCTTTGAATCATTAAATTAGTTTTCTGCCATCTAAACCCACACCAAATGACACTTGTTTTTTCAAAGTCTTTAAATGATTGATAGCCTGGTGTTTTAAAATACCCCAAAGGATCTTAACTAAAACTCCTCTAGCTGACTACATGCACTAAAATAACACATTTTCAGGGCACCTGGATGGCTCAGTTGGTTGCGCCAGTCGTGATCTCAGTTGGCTCAGGTCGTGATCTCACAGATTGTGAGTTCGAGCCCCACGTCGGGCTCTGTGCTGACAGCTCAGAGCCTGGAGCCTGCTTCGGATTCTGAGTCTCCCTCTCTCTCTGACCCTCCCCCGTTCATGCTCTGTCTCTCTCTGTCTCAAAAATAAATAAACGTAAAAAAAAAAAAAAAAGAATAAATAAAACATAAAAAATATTTAAAATAACACGTTTTCTCTCTCTTAATAACCACTGAATATAGAACACTGGAAAATTACATGTCACATATATTTCAGAACTCTGGATTGAAGACGCTCACTACTATGAAAACAGCTATATATTCTATGTATTAAATATGGATATTTTTACTATACATGTTCTATTTTGTAGGCATATCATGAAACAGTCTGAGAAGCTTTAATTTTTTATAATAAAAATAATTTTAAAAATAAAAACATAAAGAATAATACAGCAAACATTCAGGTATGCCAATGCCTAGATTCTGTAATTTTGCTATATTTGCTTCATCAGCATATCTGCAAAAACAAATATTGAAGAACTAATACCTAAAGTTATTTACTGATATTGTACACTTTATCCTTAAAATCTTGAACATATATGCTCAGTATATACATTCAACAAATAAAAATTTTATTTAACCACAATTCAATTATCATGCTAATGAAATTAATACTACCTCATATACATTTCATTTGTACTTTCCCTAATGTTTCCTCAACATGCCTTTAGTAACTGTTTTTCCCCAAACAAAAAAATATAACTAGTGCCCCTACATTTCATTTTCTTTCTATGTCTCTTCAATCTGTTTAATTTAGTGTATAGTTCCTGCTTCATCCTTTTCTTCACTCCCCCCCCTCCCCGCCATATTCGCAGTGAGAAAGATGAGAACACATGCTGTGGAGAATGTTCTTTATTCTAGATTTCCTTCATTGTTTCCAAATTGTCATTTAATATATTCCTTTATCTTTCTTGTTCCTGAAACTGGGAATTATCTCCTGAGGAGAGAAGTTAGATTCAAATGGAATATTTTAACTTCAAGAGACACATAGTGTTGTTTTGTTTCCCTGTTGCATCGTTACCTATTTTGTTGGCAAATAATATGTAATCTATGCCATGATACTTTGCAACTGTGAATGTTCAATTAACCAACAACATTTCACTTACTGAGTTTAGCGCTGATCTAGGCCTCTTTTCTGAATCAGTGATTTCATTAGATGTCATTGGCCATTTTAAATGCTATGATTCCTTTTACTTTTATCAAACTAACGTTACTGTCATGAGGCTGTGATTTCCTAACCATCTGGAGTTAGCTGTTGAATGAAATACACTTTTTAATGAAATAGCATGAGTTTGTCTATTTCTTTTTTTTTTTTATGTTTTAATGTTTAGTATTTATTTTTGAGAGAGAGAGAGAGAGAGAGAGAGAGAGAGAGGGCACGAGCTGGGGAGGGACAGAGAGAGAGGGAGAAACAGCCTGAAGCAGGCTCCAGGCTCTGAGCTGTCAGCACATAGCCGGACACAGGGCTTCAACCCACGAATTGTGAGATCATGACCTGAGCAGAAGTCGGACACTTAATCGACTGAGCCACCCAGGAGTCCCTGCCTATTTATTTAATATCAATTTTCAGAGTAAGAAGCTGATATATCAGAAATATTTAATTGTGATAATTTTTTTTAAATTTAGATTTTGGTCTTTTGTTTGAGACTGTCTATGGAGTTATATATTTTTATTTGTTCAATCTGTTCCAATCAATTAAAATCATGAATATTTTGATGCACCAGTTTTCACAAATTTGACTAAGTACTAGAATCTCTAAGCTGACTTCTGTAACCATATGAGTGAATCTATTAGTCTTAGAATTCTTTGCTTCCGGTGCATCATAAAATTATGCTCACCTTGTACAGTGCTTCAGCCAGGTCTAGCATCATTTATTATCCAGACATTTTTGTAGGAAACCCAATGCTTGCGGTTACATCATTGTTACTGGGATGTCAACGCTTTAACTATTTTTGGGAGAGAGATATAAAATAAGTATTAATAAAACTGTGACCATTCTAATATTTCACATTTTCAATGTATATTTAGTATTGCAGATATTTTATGTAACTAATAACTATATTTATTTTTTTAATTACCTATGTCACTAAACATATTGGTTTCTAAAACTTGAAAAATAATATTTACCTGAACAAATAGCAGAAAATTATTTCTAAAACATTAGAATCACTGAACAGTAGAATCACATAAAACATTAGAATCACTGTTTTTCCCCAAACAAAAAAATATAACTAGTGCCCCTACATTTCATTTTCTTTCTATGTCTCTTCAATCTGTTTAATTTAGTATATAGTTCCTGCTTCATCCTTTTCTTCCCCCCACCCCCCCGGCCCCTCATATTGACAGTGAGAAAGATGAGAACACATGCTCTGGAGAATGTTCTTTATTCTAGATTTAAGATAAGTTTAAGATATTATTTGACATTCTTGTCCAGTGACAAATAGTAGCATAATAGTTCTTTTGAAAGATAGATAGATAGACACATACACAAATATAAACACACAGCACTGTGTACACACACACACACACACACACACACATATAATATTTAAAAATACATTTGTAGAAATATTCATTGCTCTAAATACATGGGAAGTAATTATAAACTGGATTCTACTAAATGTTAAGGATACTGTTTTGAGGGACGCCTGGGTGGCTCAGTCAGTTAAGCGTGCCAACTCTTGATCTTGGCTCAGGTCATGATTTCACAGTTCTTGAGTTCAAGCCCTGCATTGGGCTCCCTGGTGACAGTGTGAAGCCTGCTTTAGATTCTGTCTCTCCTTCTGTCTGCCCCTCCCCTCCCCTCCCCTTCTCTCTCTCTCTCTCTGTCTCCCAAAACAAATAAATAAAATTTAAAAAAAAATTTAAAGAGAATGCTGTTTTGAGCATTGTCTTTGTTGGTAGGGCTGCCATAAGAAAGTGTTGCAGGTTGGGTGGCTGAAACAACAGAAATTTATTTTTTTCACAGTTCTGGAAACTGGAAATCCAAGATTCAGGGGTTGGCAAGTTTGGTTTCAGGCTACTCTGTCTCTTTGGCTTGCGAATCGCAGTCTCTGGCTGTGTCCTTACATGGACTTTCCTCTGAAAGTATGTATCCCTCCCTTTCTTGTCTTATGAGGACACCAATCATATTAGAGAGGGCTCTAACACATATGATCTCATTTAACATCAATTACTTCTATAAAGGCTTTCTCTTCAAATACAGTTATATTCTGAGGTAATGGGTTTTGGGACCTCAATATATGAATTTGGGAAGAGCGCAATTCACCCCATAATAAGAATACTGGATTATGTAGTGAAAATTTCACTGTGTATGTTTCAAAAGTCTGCAGTTCATATCCTGGGTCTGGATTTGTTGATACATGGTAAGTAATTTAATTTTTCAATCCAGATTTTTCTCATGTCTAATGGGAAGGGGTAGGATTGAGTTAAATGTATTGTTCTGAGTTATTATTTTTGATGTGCCAGACACATAATAGGTCAATAAATATGTCCTCATGTTGCAAAAAATTAATGTTCTTCTTGTTTCATGGAAAAAGCAAGTTCAACAATATGTATTATTTTTTGCATCTTTTTGAGGAAACGTATCTAATTTTATTAAAAACTTTTAAAAAATTTTATTAACATTTTAATGTTTGTGTGTTTATGTCTAACACTGAATCTCCACTGGTATGTTATGAGGGACTTCCAGTTTTCTGACATGTCGATCCCCTCAATTCTAGGCTTTCAATGGCCACTTCCTTCTCCCCAAGTTTGTCAGGCTAATATTACATTCTCTGTGTTTGCTTTATTATAAAACACTTGAAAAGCTCCATGTTGATAAGAACATACACATATTTAGGCATGCCTGGGTGGCTCAGTCGGTTCAATGTCCAACTTCGGCTCAGGTCATGATCTCACAGTTTGTGGGTTTGAGCCCCATGTCAGGCTCTGTGCTGACAGCTTCGTATTCTGTCTCCCTCTGTCTCTGTCCCTCCCCTGCTTTTGCTCTGTCTCTCTCTCAAAAATAAACATTAAGAAAAAAACATTTAAAAGGACACATCATATTAAATCAGTGGTTTATTTCACCAGCATATACAAACGACAAGCAGTAAGATATTTTTTAAAAGTGTAATTTTTTTTACAATAATTTTAAAAAGCTCTTATGCTTGGTTTAAACTTTTTAAAATAATAATGAACCTAAGATAATCTTTAATTTTGATGGTTGGAATTATTTTCTCATTGAAATAAACTTGTGACAGCATTTTATACAAGTAGAATTAAATATGTTTTCTGAGTTATTAATATAAAACTATTTGCATGGGGGCAAGTATCATAAATAAAAAGCAAAAACAATAGCTTTTAGTAGCTAACATCTACACTTCAAATTTAGTGAAGGCAGAACATCCGTTTTTAATTTTATAACAGTCAACAAGCTATAAATAGCATGATGCAAAATTGGTTTATTCACATAATCTTCTGAATAAAAGCCTAAATTTAACTTTCTCTAGCTGTAATCCGTTCATTTTTAAATTTATGACAGGTCTCAGGGAAATAGACCAGCAACTGTATTAGCCTTGTGGGCTTCTGATTACACAGGAATGCCATCTAGTGTCAAAACAGTAACTGCATTCACCCTCCCGGTACTTTGGAATACTCTTAATTGCTTACAGTGGGGGGATAATAAATTTCACACCACTTTTCTATAAAATGTACTTTAAAGAAATAGATCATAATGAATATATGGGGAGTGTCTGTTTATAAGTCAATAATATGAAGAATGTAGCCCAAGTTGGCTTTAGGTAGTTTTGGTTTTACTTTTTATAGAGTGAAAAATAAATTTAATTTAATATAATAAAAAATTTCCTTAAGCCATTTTAATAAGAAATTGTATTAAGGAGAAAATTCAAAAAGTTAATTACTACCCAGTTAGCTCAATGTTAACATCAATTTATGATTTAATTTTGTTAAACAACAATTCAAAAATGCCTAGAAAATGCATTTTTGTTATTGTTCATAATTCATCTGCTATGATTAATATCTGTTGAAAATGAGAAAAAGACTAAGTGCAAATATACTTGAAATATTATCTGAAATTATGGTAATTTTATCAATTACCATTTATTAAATTTATTACTAAAATGATCATTTATGTGTTTTTAATATAAACTCAGGTTTTGCTACTTTGCTATTGGAAATTTTTCTGAATTTCACTTAAATTGAGTACTGAGATAATCCAAATGAAAATTGAAAATAAGTTTGTTAAACTGGTTTATTAGCTTTTGCTTTTGTAGCTGACTTTTATTAGAAGTAAAAGAATTTGCAGACACTTCATTTTCCTCTCCGGGAAACCAGTTTCCTTTTACAAGTGCAATGAAGTATTGCTTCATTAATTAATTTTCTATCATGTAGAACCGTGTTTTACAAATGGTAGAAGGTACTGGAGTGAATTTGGTAATAAATAGCAGGAGATAAAGGTATAGATGCGGGGGGACTTGGATGAACAGGGGAAATTGTGTAAGAAAAGGAAAAGCGGCAGTAGAGAGTGGGGTGATTCAATTCCAGCAAAGTGGCTTATTCTTCAGGATCTGAAAGGCACACTTTCATGTACCATTAGCACAGGCCTGAACAAAGACTTCCTACCCCAGCTTTAACATTGGGCTCCTGCAAAAAGTAACAGCCCCCAGTTCAGGCACTTATGAGACCCTGGCACATAGCTAAGGCCAGTTCGAGCCTGTGTAGCACCATGCATCCTGAGACTGACATTCAGGCACAGCCCCAATTCTGACTTAACTCTGAGATAGTGGAAGGCAAAATGAAACCTAGTTGTGAGGTCAAGCATACCTGTTTGTCATTTGTGGCTTTCCTATATACCATGTATAATATGATGTAATCATCAGATATGTTGCAAAAAACAAAGTGCCATTACGGGTCTGACTGGTGTTAAAAGCTACATTTTTGTTGCAATCATACAAAGCATCTCTAAGCCAACTAATGTGGTTAACTACATACATTTGAAAAAAACACTCTAATTGTTGTCCTTGTTAATAACATAAGACAGTGATATTATCTGTATGGGTTTTTTTTTAACTTATTAAAGATTATGGTCGACACAAAACAGAAATATTCAATGTGATTTATTTCTTCAAATTGCTAAGAGTTAAGCATGGAGGTGAATGATTAAAAAAAAGATGTTACTGGGGCGCCTGGGTGGCTCAGCCGGTTGAGCATCCGACTTTGGCTCAGGTCATGATCTCACAGTCCGTGGGTTCAAGCTCCGCATCAGGCTCTGTGCTGACGGCTCAGACCCTGGAGCCTGCTTGGGATTCTGTGTCTCCCTCTCTCTCTGCCCCTCCCCCGCTCACACTTTGTCTCACTCTGTTTCTCAAAAATAAATAAATGTAAAAAAAATTTTTTAAAAAGATGTTACTGAAATATAGAGTATTTATGATAGAAATATATGAGATTAATGGTGGAGAGTAAGTTAACACTAACACCTGAAGTGTCAGTAGAAAGAATGTATTAACAGGGAAGATAATAAATGAATGAAGTCGTGGAAGACCAGTAGGTGTTCATATGGGAGATAAGAGGAAGGAAAGGTCATTGCATGTGGAGGAAGCAATATGAAATTGAGGCATACATTAGCTTGATATATTCAGGGTATTGCAAATAGTTTATTAAGCTTGTAAAGTTGTAAGGATTACATGAAATAATCTATGTAAAGCAGTTTGAACAGTTTTTGTCCTGGTAAATAGCAAATATGCTACAAATGTTGATTATGCTCTATAATAATAGCCTCTTGTGGAAAAATAATATAGTAGGAGACAAGCCAGCAACTTAAGCAAGAGAATGATCACCCAGTACCTATTACAAAGCATGCCGATGCTTTTAGTTTTCCTGTACATAATGGAAAGTCACAAAAGCATTATAAGTTTGGGAGTGTCGAGATGAATTTTGAATATTAGAATGACCAATTACAGTGTTTTCAAAAGTGCCACCTTTTGCAGGTTAACTTCTCATGAAAGTAGACTCCATGACAGAGACCAACGTGGTGGAATTTCATTAGGGAGCATGCTTGGGATTTGTGAAAGAACAGGAAAGGAGGAGCATTTGGACAGAGACCAGAGTCTATGCTGCAGTCTTCAACCATTGCCCTATGTGGATCTCTGAAGCCAAGATAACTCTTCAGGTTTTAACTCATTCTGGCAATTCTATGATCCTTTCATCATTATATTTATTGAGCAATAGATTTGGACTGTACCAGAAAGGTCCATGTGCACACACAAGGTAGTTTCTTTAGCCCTGGCACCTCCCTGAGAGAATTTACAGGGGAAGGATGTTGGCTGCCAGCATTCCCAGAACGTGGGGGAAAAATTCCTTCATTCCTGAAGGCGGATCTGTGTATGCAATGACAACATCTCTTAGAACACTGTTATTCAATCTTGCATGTTTAAAATTGCAAAAATCATTCTGACTCATCATTTTCCTTTGTTACTTATAATCACTTACTATTTAATTTCAGTCAGTTTTTCTCTTACTTGCCACATTTCTTTCCCCCCACCCTTCCAGCCCTATCCTATTAATTAGGAACTCTCCCTATCTGCTCCACTTAAAGTACATTCCCTCTTCGACTTTTAAACACCACCTTAAAACGTGTCTTTACTTCAAGAAGAAAGCTTACTTCCTGTAAATGGTGTTACTTCCTCTTAATATTTGTCTTATATCCTTGTGGTTCTTCATTGCTTTTGAATGTGATTCTTGAACAAAAATGTATCTCAACTTAAAACCGTGCAGTTCTTTCAGTCTGTTCATTTTGCTTTAAATATAACTATGTTTGGGGCGCCTGGGTGGCGCAGTCGGTTAAGCGTCCGACTTCAGCCAGGTCACGATCTCGCGGTCCGTGAGTTCGAGCCCCGCGTCAGGCTCTGGGCTGATGGCTCGGAGCCTGGAGCCTGTTTCCGATTCTGTGTCTCCCTCTCTCTCTGCCCCTCCCCCGTTCATGCTCTGTCTCTCTCTGTCCAAAAATAAATAAAAAAAATAAATAAATAAATAAATAAATAAATATAACTATGTTTAAGAAGCTCACAACAATTTTTAAGGTTTGTCTAACCTACGTTCGTTTTAAATTCTGTGAGACTTACACTAGGTTCCATCGAGAGGCTAACTATGATAGAGGCAGATAAGCATCCTTGTACCAATGCCTACTTTTAAGGATTCGCTGTTTTGTTACTAGTTATCTCAAATTGATTTTCTACTCGCTATGCTTTAGTTTGCCTATTTTCAAAATAAGGATAAAATTAGTACCTACTTCATAGGCTTGCTGTACGAATTTAGAACAGTGTTGCCTCTTAGCAAGTACTCAGTAAATTTTAATTATTTTTATATTACTCTTACCAAATAGATGGATCAGGTTTACCTTTTTCACACTTATAGCCCCCAAAAGTAGCATGTTTTTTTACTTTATTACCATGACCGGGAAATTGACACTGAGGCAGTCCACTGACCTTATTAAGATTTCACCAGGGCGCCTGGGTGGCTCAGTCGGTTAAGCGTCCGACTTCAGCTCAGGTCACGATCTCGCGGTCCCTGAGTTCCAGCCCCGCGTCAGGCTCTGGGCTGATGGCTCAGAGCCTGGAGCCTGCTTCCAATTCTGTGTCTCCCTCTCTCTCTGCCCCTCCCCCGTTCATGCTCTGTCTCTCTCTGTCCCAAAAATAAATAAACGTTAAAAAAAAAAATTAAAAAAAAAAAAAAAAGATTTCACCAGTGTTACATGCACTCATGTGTGTGAACACATGAATTTATTTCTGTGTCATTTTATCACATGTGTAGATTCATGTGACCACAAAGACAGGCCAGACACAGAGTAGGTTCATCATGAGGGTCCATCATACTACCGTTGATAGACACAGCCATCTGCCTTTCTCCCTCACAACAACTAATATGTTCTCTATTTCTATAATTTTCCCATTCCACAAGACTGTTATATAAATTGATTCATATAGTATATAAACTTTTGAAATTATTTTTCCCATTCAAAATAATTTCCTTAAGAACCATTCAGTCATTTAATGTATCAGCAGTCTGTTTCTTATTATGGCTGATTGGTATGTATGGGCCAGTTTCTTAATCCATCATTTATTAGCTATTAAAGACAAAGCTGTTATGAACATTCATGTACAGTTTTTTTTACATTTACAAGGTTTTGTGTGAACATATATTTTCATTTTTTTCTTACATAAATTTCTAAATTCAATTGCTGAATCATATAAATGTATGTGTAGTTTTCTTCCAAAGTGTACCATTTTACATCTTCACTACCAATATATGAGTGATTTAGTATCTCTGTATGTTTTCCAGTATATGGTATTTTTATTCTTACTTTTCATTTTAGCCATTCCAATAGGTGTGTAGAGAGAGCTTATGATTTGCACTTGCATTCTTCTGATAGCTAATGATGTTGTAATAAATAGTTCTTAACTATTTCATTTGAAAAAAATTTTTTAATGTTTATTTATTTCTGAAACAGAGAGAGAGCATGAGTGGGGGAGGGGCAGAGAGAGCGGGAGACACAGAATCTGAAACAGGCTCCAGGCTCCGAGCTGTCAGCACAGAGCCCGACGCGGGCCTCGAACTCACAAACCGTGGGATCATGATCCGAGCCAAAATTGGTCGCTCAACCGACTGAGCCACCCAGACGCCCCTTAACTATTTCATTTTAAACTGGTTTTGCAAATCTTATTAGTTGAAAGCATTGTAGATAATTGTGTCACTATGCTTATATCTATATCTATGTACCTAACGAATAAACAGGTTTTTGAGGGAAACTATTGCATGGCAGCAGTGTCTACAATAACCAAAAGAGTTTTCAAAGTCAACTAGCAGTAACCATATATCACAAGTAAAACACAATCATTTAAGAAAAAAAAATCTAAATAACGCAATAAGTTTAGAAGGTTTATATGACCTGATTTCAAAATTTGTTATGAAGCCACAGTAAATAAGATAATGTGGTAAAAACACAATAACATGTAGATCTATGGGATAGAATATAGAAATAGATATACACATATAGTTGATTGATTTTAAATAGAATAACAAAGTAAGTCAATGGTGAATGGATGGTCTTTTCAACAAATAGTGCTTGCACAATTGGATACTTGTATGTAAAATAAAACAAAACCAGAATCTCATTATCTAGCTAATATCATTGTAAAAATTAGCTCAAAATGGATATACACTTGTAAATGTTAAGTCTATAAAACCTCTAAAAGAAAACCTTAGTGAAAAATCATTGTAATCTTGGGGTCTTTGAAATGAAAATAAAATAAATCTACTCTTCATAAAAATGTCAAACTTTTGCTCTTCAAAATATATCATTAAAGAAATGAAAAAGCAAGTTACAGACAAGAGGAAAACACTTTCTGAAAATGTATTGATAAAAGAGTTCTATACAGAATATATAAACATTTCTAAATTCAATTAGAAAGACAAACACCCCAATAAAAATAAAATTGCACAAAAATTTGAATAGATGCTTTTCCAAAGAATATCAACTAAACACATGAATCTAATGTACAAAATGGTGATTATAACTACCGATACCGTATTATGTACTTATAAATTGCTAAGAGATTAGATCATAATGTTCTATCTACAAAATAAAAAATGGTAATTATGTAAGGTGATGGAGATTTTGGCTAACACTTTGGTAGTAATCATTTTCTAATATATCAGTGCATCAAATCAACACTTAAACTCACACAATGTAATGTTTTAGTCATCTCTCAATAAAGCTTAAAAACAACACGGATGCTCACTATTCTTAATTACTAGAAAAATTCAAACAAAATCACTATATACGCACTACAATGGCTAAAATTTTCAAAATATTAACAATACTGAATGTTAGCATAGATGTGGGAAACAAATTCTCTTATCATACATTGCTGGTGGGAATGTAAATGTTATAGTAATATTGGAAAACTTTTGGACAGTTTCTTAATAAGTTAAATATACATTTATATTGAAACACTGATTCTACTCCTAGATATCTATTCAAGGAAATTAAAACATGTCTAAACAGACACAAATAAGCATAGCTGTAGTATTCATAATAGGAAGCAACTGGAAACAAATCAAATATCCATCAACTGGGTAAAGGTTATACAAAGTGTAGTATATCCATGCAATGGAATAGCACTCAGAGACAGAAAAGAATGACCAACCAATACATGAAACATCATGCGTGCATCTCAAAAATATCATTCTAAGTGAAAGGAGTCAAGCAAAAAAAAAACAAAAACAAAAACAAAAAACAAAAACAAAAAAAAAACCCACATGATTCCACATATATGGAATTCTTAAAAACTCAACACATATGGAATTCTTAAAAAGGCAAAGATAATGTAAAAAAGACTCAGATCAATTGTCTGTGGTCAAGAAAAGGACAGAGATCAAATGCAAGTGGGCATGAATAACCTTTCGGGGGATGGAAATGTTCTAGAACCGGACTGTGTTGGTAGTTGCTCAATAGTGTCAGTTTGCCAAATCTAATCAGTTTCTACTCTTAAATGAGTGTGCTTTGTAATATTAGAAGTAGTTAAAAAAAAAAAGAATGAATGAATGTGTAGTTGGTAATTAAGACAAGAAAGGAGAATTGCAGCAAGAATCATGATTATAGAAAGATGGGTTGAAGCCAGTGAGAGAAACAGAAAATTTTGAGAAAAGCGTTTGTTCTTTGCTTATTTTTTTGAGGGGAAGCGTAGAGTATTCTTATAGTTGTGTGGAGACAGCCCTATGCTTATCTCTAGGAGTGCTTCAAACCTGGTCCTGAACCGTAGTTAATGTAAGGACAAGATGGATAGCTAAGGATTTACAATATGCTCTTTAAATATTGAAACGTTTCTGGAACAAGCTGGCATATACAAGTATAGATTGATGCCTTAAACCTACTCTGACTAGTTGCACAGACTGCTGTGGTTACATGACCCTTGGGCATAAAAGACCCTCTTAGAAACTTCTGCCTGAGGGTTCCTGGAACCAAGATTTCTCTCTCAGACTAGGAATTCATAATCCAGGGACAAACCACATTCACTTAGATACCTGGGATGCTGCACATGGAAGTCCCTTTGTCCCCTGAGGTTTGCCTGGCTGTCTTTCTCCTATTGCATCATATACTATATCTTAAAGACTTTGTGGAGGCACTCTGAAGAGTCTTGCGAGCCTTTCAAGTATTTGATCCTATGCAATCAATGCATTGAAAAAATAATCGAGTTTGAGAAACTTTGCACTTATTATATATAAATTTAAATCATGTAATTTCAATGTTTTCTTTTAATCTTTTGTATGGACTAAATCACTTTATAGCAGTGGTTCTTAACAGGCCTAAGTCTGTCCCCAGAAGACATTTGGCTACATCTGGGGGTATTTTTCATTATCGCAAGTGAGAATGGGTGCTACTGGCATCTAATGAAAATAAGCCAGAGGTGCTTCTGAATATCCCACATTGCACAGGACAGCTACTAGCAAAAATGAATTATCTGGCCCAAAATGTCAATAATGCCAAGGTTGATAAAACCTGCTTTAAAGAAAGTAAGTGTCCAATAACCAAATGTTTAATACAATTGAAGCAGAAAGCTTAGTAATCTGTATTTTAGCAGTGTATGAATAAGAAGTAGAGTGTTGCTAATGTAATTCAAAATGGCCAAAGCTTTATTTCAAAACAACTCAAGTACTTTCCTTGTGTTTCTCTAGCACTGACTCACAGAAACACTACGTCAAATTGCCTTTCTTTTCACAGCTACTTACATCACAACTCACAGCTACTGCTGTGCTTCTCTCCAGAAGTATTTTTTCAATTTACATGAGAAGTAAAGAAGAAACTGATTAAAATATATATATATATATTTTCAGGGGCCCCTGGGTGGCTCAATGGGTTGAGCGTCAGACTTCGGCTCAGGTCATGATCTCGTGGTTTGTGAGTTCGAATCCCACGTGGGGCTCTGTGCTGACAGCTCCCAGCCTGGGGCCTGCTTTGGATTCTGTGTCTCCCTCTCTCTCTCTGTCCTCACTGCTTGTGCTTTGTTTCTCTCTGTCTCTCAAGAATAAACATTAAAAATATTAAAAAAATATATTTTCAGAAAATCCACAAATTTTCTTATTAAACAACATAATTCTAAGTAGCCTGTGTGTCAAAAAGGAAGACTTAAAGGGAAGTAAAAATATGTTAACTGAATAAAAAGAAAATACAAGATATCAAAATTAATGGATTCTTTCAAAGGACAGGAGTTAAGATGGTGCAGCAGTAGGAAAACCCTAGGCTTGCCTCGTCCCTCCAACAGCTAGATAAATATCAAGTCAGTCTGAAAACCCAAGAAATATGAGAACTAACAGAACAAAATGCACAACTAGAGGGACAGAAGAGGCCACATCGTGCAAGGTAGGAGGAGTGGGTACCTGATACAGGGGAGAAAAAGGTTGTGAGTGCTGCAGAGGGGAGGGAGCTTAATCACAGAGAGAGAGAGAGAGGTGATAGGTGACAGAGAGAGAGGGAGAGGGATAGGGAAAGGCAGAGAGACAGAGAGAGAGAGAGAGAGAGAGAGAGAGAGAGAGAGAGACAGGAGCACACAGGGGATCGCACAAGGATAACACTTCCCCAAAGATGTTGGGAAATGAGAAAGGCTGATTTTCATCAGTTTTTACAAGGGGAGCTTAAAGATAGGAGGTATAGATGTCGGAGCTTGGCTCATATGGAGCCTGGCAGACATTGCAGGGCTTCTGTGGGAAAGGAGGGCACGTAACCCTGGGGCAGACAGTGTGATCTGAGGATCCCCTGGAAGGCACTGGGAGAGATGGCTCCCCCTTCTTGGAATGCATCTCCAAGGGATAGGTGACATTGCCTTTCCAGGGACTAAAATGCCAAGAAATTGGGCAATCTGGAAGACATGAATAAATTCCTAGAAACATACCAACTATCAGAAGTGAAATAGGAAGAAGTAGAAAACTTGAACAGACCAGTAACCAACAAAGAAATGGAATCAGTAATGAAAGATCTTCTAACAAACAAAAGTCCAGGGCCAGATGGCTTCCCAGGGAAATTCTGCCCAACATTTAAAGAGGAATTAATACCAGGGCGACTGGATGGCTAAGTCGGTTAAGCGTCTGACTTTGCCTCAGGTCATGATGTCATGGTTCAGGAGATCAAACCCCATGTTGGGCTCTGTGCTGACAGCTCAGAGCCTAGAGCCTGCTTCAGATTTGATGTCTCCCTCTCTCTCTGCCCCTACCCCGCTCATGCTCTGTCTCTGTCTCTCAAAAATGAATAAGCATTTAAAAAATTAAAAAAGAATAAAGAGGAGTTAACACCTATTCTCAAACTGTTCCAAAAAATAGAAATGGAAGGAAAACTTCCAAACTCATTCTATGAAGCTGGTGTTACCTTGATTCCAAAACAAGACAAAGACCGTGCTAAAAATGAGAATTCCAAGAAAATATCCCTAATGAACATGGATGCAAAAATTCTCGACAAAATACTAGAATATTGAATCCAATAGTACATTAAAAGAATCATTTGCCATGATCAAGTGGGCTGTGTGATTCAATATTCTTAAATCAATCAACATGGTACAATACTTTAATAAAACAAAGGATAAGAACCGTAAGATCCTCTCAATAGATGCAGAAAAAGCAATTAATGAAGTACTACATCCATTCTTTTTTTATGTTTGTTTTTGAGCGAGAGAGTGAGAGAGAGAGAAAGAGAAAGAGTGAGCGGGGAGGGGCAGAGAGAGAGGGAGACACAGAATCCGAAGCAGGCTCCAAGCGCTCAGCTATCACCACAGAGCCCGAAATGGGGCTCAAACCCACGAACCAAGATCATGACCTGAGCTGAAGTTGGACACTTAACTGACTGAGCCACCCAGGCACCCCATACAACATCTATTCTTGATAAAAAAAAAAAAAACCCTCAACAAATTAGGGATAGAGGGAGCATACCTCAACATAAAGGCCATATACGAAAGACCCAAACAAAGCTAATGTCATCCTCAATGGGAAAGAACTGAGAGATTTTTCTCTGTAGTCAGGAATAAGACAGAGCTGTCCACTCTCACTCTTGTTTTTTAACATAGTACTCGAAGTCCTAGCCTCGTCAATAAGACGAGAAAAAGAAATAAAAGGCATGCAGATCCACAAGGAAGAAGTCAAACTTTCACTATACTCTATTTAGAAAACCCAAAACACTCCAGCAAAAAATTGCTAGAACTGATAACACAAATTCAGGAAAGTCGCAGGATACAAAATCAATGTACAGAAATCTGTTGCATCTCTATACAACAATAATGAAGCAGCAGAAACAGAAATCAGGGAATCTATCCCATTCACAAATGCACCGAAAACTGTAAGATACTGAGGAATATATCTAACAAAGAGGAGAAAGACCTGTACTCTGAAAACTATAGAACACTGATGAAAAAAATTGAAGAGGACACAAAGAAATGGAAAAACATTCCATGCTCATGGATTGGAAGAAAAAATATTGGTAAAATGTCTATACCATCCAAAGCAATCTAAATATTTAACACTATCCTTTCAAAATAACACCAGTATTTTTCACAGTGCTAGAACAAACAATCCAAAAATTAGTATGGAACAACAAAAGACCTTGAATAGCCAAAGCAATCTTGAAAAAGAAAAGCAAAACTGGAAGCCTCACAATTCCAGACCTCAATCTATATTACAAAATTTTAGTCATCAATACAGTATGTTACTGGCACAAAAACAGACACATAGATCAATGGAACAGAATAAAAAACCCAGAAATGGGCCAGAACTCTATGGTCAACTAATCTTCAATGAAGCAAGAAAGAATAGCCAATGGAAACAAGACAATCTCTTCAACAAATGGTTTTGGGAAAACTAAACAGCAGCATGCAGAAGAATGAAACTGGACCACTTTCTTATACTATACACAAAAATAAATTCAAGATGGATGAAAGACCTAATGTGGGACAAGAAACCATTAAAATGTTAGAGGAGAACATAGCCAGCAACGTCTTTGGCTTCAACCATAGCGACTTCTTACTAGACACATTTCTAGAGGCAAGGGAAACAAAAACAAAAATGAACTATTGGGACATCATCAAGATAAAAAGCTTTACAGTGAAGGAAACAATCAATTGAACAAAAAGGCAGCTTACAGAAAGGAGAATATATTTACAAATGACATTGGGGCGCCTGGGTGGCTCAGTCGGTTGAGCATCCGACTTCAGCTCAGGTCATGATCTCACGGTCCGTGAGTTCTAGCCCCGTGTCAGGCTCCATGCTGTCAGTTCAGAGCCTGGAGCCTGCTTCAGACTCTGCATCTCCCTCTCTCTCTGGCCCTCCCTTGCTCACGCTCTGTCTCTCTATATCAAAAAATGAATAAACATTAAAAAAGACTAAAAAAAAAAACAAATGACATATTTAGGTTTAAAGGGTTAGTATCCAAAATCTATAAAAAAACTTATCCAACTCAACACCCCAAAACCAAATAATTCAGTTAAGAAATGGGCAGAAGACATGAATAGACATTTTTCCAAAGAAGACATCCAGGTGGCCAACAGACATATTAAAAGCTTCTCAACATCACTCATTTTCAGGGAAGTAGAAATCAAAACCACAATGAGATACCTCTTCACATCTGTCAGAATGGCTAAAAATAACAACATAGGAAACAACAGATGTTGACCAGGATGCGGAGTAAGGGAAACCCTCTTACACTGTTGGTGGGAATGAAAACTGGTGCAGCCACCCTGGAAAGCAGTATGGAGGGTCCTGAAAAAGTTACAAATAGAACTACCCTATGGTCCAGCAATTGCATGACTAGGTATTTACCCAAAAGATACAAAATAATGATTGGATGTTTATACTGTAAATACTGATGTTTATATAAGCATGATCAACAATATCAAAATTGTGAAAAAAGCCCATATGTCCTTTGACTGATTAATGGATAAAGATTTATTACTCAGTCATCAAAAAGAGCGAAATCTTGTCATTTGCAATGACTTGGATGGACCTAGAGTGTATTATGCTGAGCCAAATCAGTTAGTTAGAGAAAGACAAATACCATATGATTTCACTCATATGTACAATTTAAAAAACAGAACAGATGAATATAGGGGAAGAGGGAAAAAAAAGAGAGGGAAGCAAACCGTAAGAGACTCTTAACTGGAGAACAAACTGAGGGTTGATGGAAGGAAGGTGCGGGGGCAGTAAATGGGTGATGGGTATTAAGGAGGGCCCCTGTTGTGTTGAGCACTGGGCATTATATTTAAGTGATGAATCACTAAATTCTACTCCTGACACTGATATTACACTTTATGTTAACTAACTGGAATTTAAATAAAAATTGAAAAAAAAAGAAAACATGCAGTCTTGAATAATTATATGTTAATGTTTAAATACTCGTAATTCAAAATGCTCGTCTAAATTTGTTGCCTGAATTTGCCCCAAAACATTAATTAAATGCTTTAATGAAAATTTAAATAATATGAGTGGGCCACCCCAACAGATTTCGTTACTACTTAAAAAAATAGGATAATAAAATAGATAAATATACATTTAACAAGAATTATTATTGAGCTTATCTTTTTCATGTGTTCTTAGTTTCCTTTAAATGTCCTTCTAAGAGTTTTCTCAGTTCTGCTTCCTTCTGATTTCCCTTGTGATTCAATTTTATTTGATTAAGCAATAGTACTCATTTACCAAAAGATGCTAAAGAAGCATAATTTTCTTTTTCGTCCTCTCTTCCTTAGGCAATGTTTTAAGTTCTCCAATCTCATTAACTGGAGTACCAAAACACATGAAACTTTTCAAGTAACTCCTTTAATAGTTATTAGAGGACATCATTTACCAAACAAATATGTGGACTGTTATTTTCAACAGCATATCAGATCTATTTATTTTGTTGTTGCAATTTAGTTTTGCAATTTGGTCTCTGGTTTATTGTCCCTGCCAAGCCCTATCCCTCTATTCTGTTCTGTTTCGTTAAGGCCCTCTTCTGTTAATGTTTCTTACAAGCCCAATTTATGAAACATACTTTAACTTTCAAGCAATGGATGACTCAATTCAATACCTTTCAAAATGTGAGTCAAACACAGGCCATAGAATTTGAATTATTTAATAAAAAATGATTAGATTGCTCTGTATCCCAGGGCATGATTGAGCATGTCTGTGATGAGTTTCATTGCATGTAAAAACACCGTCAGTGCTTGTCACTTCTCTGATCTCTTGCAAAATGAACAATCCGCATCTGTGCCGATGGCTCTTTTCATTAGCCTCTCAGTGATCTGACTCTAATCACTCTTTTCGGCTGTGTAAATTATATTTACTATAGATAAAAGCTGACATTTTATAATGTCTGCCAATTATACTTCTGTAATTGCACTAAAGCAGCTTATGAAATCATTTCCCATATTTTTTCTGTATCTTCAATTCGCTTTTAAATCCCATTCTTTGGGCTTAAGCAGGAAAAAGTGGAAAAAATATGAAAGTGTATGATTATTTTCATGGAAAAATAAAGCCCTATAATTTTGTTAAAGCTATGTAATATTCAATATACATATTCACTGGGTCATGAAATTTGTTATGTCATGATAATATGAAAATTGCATCTGACGATATATGAGGACTCAATGGCTTTGATATTTGCATCTACTTGTACCTTTTCCTAGGCAACACATGTTTTAAGATCCAAGGTATCTGATTATTTGTAATAATGTTGTACATATGTGAAACTCAAGAACATTTTGGAAAAGTAAGGGGCAATGTGGAAATTTTATTTTAAGTGTGTTAAAACTCAAACTCCCAAAGCAGTTTCACTGGTAAAGTTTTCAGTCATATTGTCATGGTCAAATATTATAATAACCCTCAATTGTATTCTCTCTTTCTCATCCAACATAATAGTTTTACTTTGGTATCAATAATGTTAATCCTAAATGTTCTATCATCAACCATAAGGTTCTCAGTCTGATCTCTTACACACAACATCACTAACAGTAGTATTTTCAATCTATAACAGAAATAGTTCTTTAAAAATACTGTTAAGAGATTCAAATACTCTTTGTTAATGAAAGCATAGCATTCAGTATTTCCTTTTGACCTAGATTTATATCAGTTTATCACTTTTCAAAACAATACTCAAATGCAGTGCATCTCTATTCTCTAAATTAATTATGACACTTCTCTTGACCAATAGATTTCAAGAATCCTCCACCAATAAATTGCCTTTGGTCCAAGCACTGAGATGTACAATATGCCAGGTTTTTCAAAGGATAACATTAAAAGTAATATTCTGTGATATTCTGCTAAAAAATGGAGAGAAAATGGTTTTGGGTAGCCAAGGAGTGACAAAAATGGGTCAGAAAATGAAACTATTGATGAAAATGTGCAGATTAACAAAATCATTCATTTCAGTTAAGTATGTCTCTTTGTATGCGAATGAGGACAGATTAACACCATGAAGTCAATAGACTTACCTTGCTGTCTATAGAATTTGTAGCTATTGCTTCAGATTTTGTGTATATACTCTGAGGCTTAGTGGCACCAGAGGATATATAAAAGCTATTATTTCAGGGGCTCCTGGGTGGCTCAGTCGGTTGAGCGTCCGACTTCAGCTCAGGTCACGATCTCGCGGTCCGTGAGTTCGAGCCCCGCGTCGGGCTCTGGGCTGATGGCTCGGAGCCTGGAGCCTGTTTCCGATTCTGTGTCTCCCTCTCTCTCTGCCCCTCCCCCATTCATACTCTGTCTCTCTGTGTCTCAAAAATAAATAAACGTAAAAAAAAAAGCTATTATTTCAGAAAGATACAAAGCAGAAACATATTTAACAAGCTTCAAAAAAAGAAGAAAGCAGAAAAAAAGTAAATACGGAAAAAATTACATTAGTATGGCAAAGATGACTAGATAACACATACGTTGATCATAAGGAAACATTTATGCCATAAATTTGGAATGTATTTTGGGAAATCTTAAAGAAAAAATAATACTGCCAAATAACCTTAATATAAAATAAAACTTTAATAAACCAATAATTATAAATTGTATATGGTAGACAATAAAGGAAAAGCATTCAGTCTTTCACTGTAAAATGTGATATTAACTGTGAGTTTTTCATAGATATCCTTTATTGGGGAATTTATTTTCCATACCTAGTTTGTTGAGTATTTTTATGATGAGGATGTGCTACATTTTGTAATTCTTTTTTCTACATTTATTGAGATATCATGTAGCTTTGTCCTTTATTCTATTGATTATGGTGCATTGCATTCACTGATTTTCAATCCTTAAACTAACCTCAATTCTAGACATAATTCCCTCTTAGTCACCATTCATAATCTCTTTTATATATTGCTGGATTGCTGGATTCAGCTAGTATTCTTGTGTGTATTTTGTCCCTATTTATAAGACATATTGGTTCCTAGTTTAATTTTTTGGGCATGGCTTTCTCTGTGTATAGAATGTGTTGGGAAGTTTTTTTTTTGCTTTTTTGTTTTGTTTTGTTTTGTTTTGTTTTCCACTATATTCGTTGGAAGCATTTATGAAGAATTGGTATTATTTCTTCCTTAAATGTTTGGTAGAAATCACCAGGGAAATCATATAGGACTGAATATTTTTTGTGTTTTGTTTCTCTGTCGTTAATCTAATACCAATTAAATCCAGGCTATTTTGCAGGAGTTGTTCTTAAGGCAAGTCTCTGAGGTTTTGTTTGTTTGTTTGCTGAGCCCCAGAAGGGTTTCGCTATCTCCCCAGGGTTCTTTTTGGCGAACTATCTCACCGACACGTGGCTACTTTTCCTTGTTACATCCCACCAAATTCTCCATTATTTTTGAGAGCATCCTTACGTTTGAGCTTCCCACACTCTGTGTAAAATAAAGACAATTTCTTTGGAAAACTTTCAAAGCATTTTATGACCCGAGATATTCCCTGAGAAAAATCTCTGAGCCGTAGTTCTGGGGCCGAAGGCAGGGACAACGGCGTGCTTCTCTCTGAGTGGTCCTTCTGCTTTAAGAGAAGAACACTGTGCTTTGTTCAACTTCTGTTTCCCAGCATAGATATTCCACCTTACAGACAAGAAGTCCCCAGGATTCCTGGGGCACCTGGGTGGCTCAGTCGGTTAAGCATCTGACTTCAGCTCAGGTCACGGTCTCACGGTCCGTGAGTTCGAGCCCCGCGTCGGGCTCTGGGCTGATGGCTCAGAGCCTGGAGCCTGCTTCCCATTCTGTGTCTCCCTCTCTCTCTGCCCCTCCCCCACTCATGCTCTGTCTCTCTCTGTCTCAAAAATAAATAAACGTTAAAAAAAAAAAGAATTAAAAAAAAAAAAAGAAGTCCCCAGGATTCTTTACTCTCAACAGCTGTGTCAGAAGAATGCGCACATGTATGTTTGTATATATTTTATCAAGACAGATAATAGATTAGATAGATAGATAGATAGATAGATAGATAGATGATAGATAGATGACAGACAGATGTTTTTACAGCTAAAAAAACTGTTTTTTTTTTTTAACAGCTAAACATTTTATATAGGAATCCCACTTCCAAAATAGTGATGCGAGGTGCTTTGTGGAATGAAAAAGCATAAATGGTCAAATTTCAATAAACAACCATTTAAAGTCTGAACATTGTCCTAAGGTCATATAGCAAATGAAGAATCATACGTTTTAGAAAATCCACTAAAACTTGGTAGGAATAGCAAGAGTTGGTGTCATTTGAACCATGCCTCCCTCGCTCCCTGATCCACCCTCCCAAATTTAGCCTGACATTGAACCTCCACTCAGGCAGCTCAAGCCAGGAACACAGTGCTCTCTCTCCTCCTAATTGGATTTCTTATTAGATCTTTCTCCAAAATTCTTTTTGCTTCTATTTTTTTAATTTGAAAATAATTCTATATTTATTTATTTTGGGGGGAGAGCACAAGTGGGGGGGGCAGGGAGAGGGAGACAGAGGATCTGAAGGAGGCTCTGTGCTGACAGGTTGATGGCAGTGAGCCCCCATGTGGGGCTTGAACTCATGAACCATGAGATCATGATCTGAGCCAAAATTGGACGCTCAACCGACTGAGCCACCCAGATGCCCACTTTTTGCTTCTATTTTGATTAAAAATTAAATGTATTTTTTATGTTTTCTATATTTTAACAACTATTTTATTTTTTTATATTTCACTTTGTGTGTTTTAAATTACATATATATACATATAAGTATATATGTATATATATACTTATAATACTGCATGTGTATGTACAATATTACCCTTTATATATTAAACTGCCTTTTCCAAGATCCCAGTTTTAAGAAGCATTTTTATATTAGTAATTAATACATACAAAACTCTTTTCCATTAAGTCTGGCAAAAGATGGTCAATATTCAGAAGTGAGTTTTGGCTATAATGATATATTATACCATGTTTAATACAATCCAATTAGATGTTATTTCACAACTTTTTCTGAAACTGACTTTCTATCACCTCCTATTCACTAAAATCACAGGTGATGAGTATGAAGTTCAACCTTTAGCAATGACTCTATGTTTGAATTGAACTAAGGTAATAGTGATATTTGCAAGTGCTATTCACTGAAAGTGCTATTAAATCTCCAAAATGTTCTTATTGATTTACCCATTACTGGCATTGTTGTTTCGAAAAGTCAATTCTTTGCTTGAAAAAGAGAAGAAAATTTTAGTCAGATGTTTGATATATTTCTCTCCCTCTTTTTTCCTAAAGGGTTGAGTGTTTTCAAATGCTATTCATTTGCATTCATTTGCATAAATAATTATTTTGAAAATATAGACATCAATTGTAAATAAAATTCTATTTCAAGCACTATATATTATACCATACAAAAAGGTTTTCAGACAAGACTTCTTTTCTGATGGATTTAAGGCTTTCACTACATTCATGTTATCAGACTATTTATAGATAAATGTCCCATAGTTGACAATTTTGAAAGGAAGAGAGGGCCAGCACATAGAATATTGTTGCTAATAATTATCTACTGTCTGCATCCTACTTTCAACAATATCCTCCCTCATCTCCTGTTGTCAAACTTCTATATTTGTTTGAAGGACAGTGCTATTGGCTGAATGTTTATGTCCCCATAAAATTCCTATGTTGCATTTATAATATCCAGTATGAGGATATTCGGAGGTGGGGCTTTGTTTTAAACTTTTTCTTTTAATATTTATTTATTTTTGAGACAGAGAGAGAAAGAGAGAGAGAGAGAGAGAGAGAGAGAGAGAGAGCAGAGGAGGAGCAGAGAGAGAGGAAGACACAGAATCCCAAGCAGGCTCCAGATTCCAAGCTGTCAGCACAGAGCCAGATGCGGGGCTCGAACCCATGAGCTCTGAGATCATGACCTGAGAGGAAGTCAGAAGTCCAACCAACAGAGCCACCCAGGCATCCCTTGGAGGTGGGGCTTTTAGGAATTAGTTAGATCATGAGGATGGCACCCTACCGATGGAATTAAGGCCTTTATAATAATACACAGGAGAAAGACGATCTCACTCCCTGTCAGGATATGGCAACAAGATGCCCTCTGCAAGCCAGGAAAAGAGCTCTTATCGGATATGGAAGAGGTCAGCACTTCATTTGTGGACTCCTCCAGCTTTAAGAACTATGAAAAAAAATATCTATTTTTTTTTTTGGCCATCCAGGTTATGGGCATTATATTCTAGCAGTAAGAGCAGATTAAGAAAATTTAAATATAATATCACAAGAAGTCTTAACTTTCTCTTTCTCAAATCAATGATTATAATCTTTCTTCTTCGATATTTATTTGTAAACACGTCTCATTTCTCTTACTAGGTGGCAAATTATTTTATGTCAGGCAACTTTTTACTAATTTTCATTTCACTAGAGTCCTAAAATAATGTTGTTCACATATTATAGGCAATCAGTATTTGTTTAATTTAATTAGAATTAATTAATTCAATATGAACTGTTAACAGACAATATAACAAGCTTAGATTCCAGTTAGCCTTATTCTCTTTTTTATTCATTTTATTCTTTTAATTTTCCTTTCCAGTTAATTTTTTTTATATTTATGGAAAGTGGCATGGAAGAGATTAATAAAGAAATTATGCACATGGATTTGCTGCTATAAGCCTTCAAACATTTAAAGAGATACATGTTGAGGAAAATGTATGTCATACATATAAAAAATAAAGGTTATGGATTATATATCAGTATTAAATACATATGCATATGTGGAAGTAAAAATGCAAAATTTTAGATTCCTGGTCAGTGAATCGTCTCAAACTAGGAATAAGTGTATGGGCAAGCAAAATGAAATGATGGAGTTATTTGGAAAGGATTTAATTGGAACAATGAATATTAGTATGGTGATCTTATTGGTCAATGTCAAAAATCACAGTACATGCATGAATTTTTCTTTTTCTTCCAGAAATCTACTCTACAGAAATATTCAAATTTATGCTTATATAACACCTCCTTCTAGACATGTCCTTGTATAATCCTCTTCCAACTTGACTTTGGGCTTGGCCGTATGACCTTGCTTATTTAACAGGTAAGGAAGGCAGAGAGATGTAAAATAATTATATATTGGGACATTTTCTGTCTTTCTGATGGAATGTCTCACCATATGAACTAGTCAAAGGCAGAATGGCTGAACAATGCAAGACCTGGAAAGTGGTTTCAGACATTCTAGTTAGCCCATCTTTTTTCAGCTGAGAACCCACATAGATGAGTCAGCCTGTACTAGGTCAACCAGTCCCAGCCTGGCCAACTCAGACTGGAAGAATGCCCAGCTAACACATAGAATTATGAGAACAAATGATTATTTTTGCTGGGGTGGAGGAGGCACTAAATTTTGCAGTGGTTTGTTAAAACTGATATTTATATCCCTCATCATTCTTCATTTTACTTTTCCCAACTTTATTCCATCCTGGTTGTTATTTTAGATGATGTGACACAGGCAGAATGAAGATTAAACCTGAATTCCGAGATCAGGCATTCCTGATATATGTTGGCTGGTGCCTAAATTAGTCACTTGGACTTGCTGACATAATTTAACTTAAACTGTTAGACCACTATTTCTTTATCTGTGAAAATACACTTAGCTATGAAACCCTTCACACCATGCCAAATTAAAAACATATATATATATATATATATATATATATATATATATATAATCAGATATATATATCTGATTATTTAAAATGTACTACATGTTGAAAGTAGTACTAGGAGTGAATATAAAAGACAGGAAGTATTTCAGCAGCAACAATCCTTAGGTGATAACAGGTATTGGTATTATTAATTCATACAGGATCGCTTCCATATTGAGAGCACGTTTCCTAATCTGTCAACCAATAGTTTGATATGTGTGCCATTATTCTAATGTATGGAGTTATAGTATCATATTTAAGGAGATAGCCATAACAGTGTATTAAAAAACTCGTTAAAATATATGATTTAGACATCTTTAAATTTTATGTTGAGACATCAATCAAATGACGGTTCCTTTGTAGAGTCTCCATTCCCAGGAAGATATTTTTATCAATGGCAACATTAGTTAGTACATGAGTATTACTAACAAAAACACTATTGCTAAAATTTTCTGGAGGAATAAATCCTTGATGTATCAGAAAAAGTTAAGCTACAAAAAACAAATGCCACTTTAGTTATTTTGAACAGAAAGAGATTTGATACAGGGAATTGAGTATTTATAAAAGTTGTTTTCATTTCTAGATATGTTATTTAGCTCTTTACTAAA
This sequence comes from Neofelis nebulosa, assembly GCF_028018385.1. Classification (NCBI taxonomy): domain Eukaryota; kingdom Metazoa; phylum Chordata; class Mammalia; order Carnivora; family Felidae; genus Neofelis; species Neofelis nebulosa. Next base: position 19,541,729 of record NC_080782.1, read on the forward strand.
TGATTTGTGCTTTTAAAGCTGCTATCATATTTTATCTTTAGGAGAAAATACTATTTTACAATTTTTAACTATATGTATTTATGCTATAAGGTGTTCTTTTGTCTTTTTACTTGGGGGGTGAAGTTTTTCTGTTATGTCTGTAACTTTTCATCACAATGGTGCTTTTTTTTTTCCTCTTGATATGTGTTGTTTTTTATTGTAAGCTTGGTTTACATGGAGTATTTTTTTGTTGCTTGTTGTTTGTTTTGATGGGGTCATTAGACAGTAATTTTTTCTATACAGTATATTTAAATTTTATTTTTGCCCTTATAGAAGCATTTAACAACTCTGGACCATTTTATGTTAATTTCTCATCTTTTGCCTTTTGTACATGTGGGTGGAATAAATTTTGATTCACTACCTTTTGCACTGATATTCACTATATACAGATGGACAATACTCATTGTAAGCCGCTCTCTGGATAAATAAGGAATGAGTCTTTCCTTTCCCGTGTAAAAATTGTTTAATATTTGGAGAAAACTCACCTCATTCCAAATACTTACTTTCCTAACCCTCTAATCATTTCTGGGGCAACATTGCTTCCAAATAGTCACTGTGAAAGAGCAGGTTTCAGAGAACAGAATGGGGAGCTGCTCTGTGCACCATCTGCAGAATGCCTTTTGATTGGGATGTTTACAGTTCTTTTAAAAAGTAATTATCCTTCTCAACAAATTAGTTTATAGCAAGGACCTTAGTCACTTCTAGGAGGATATTGATAATGGACCGGCATTTCAGTTGTATTAATTATAATCATTAAAACCTATGTGTACCTGGCCTAAAATGCATTTTTCTGATCAAACATAATTTCATGTTTAATCAACATAGGTTATTAATGAGTTCATTGATTCATTTCATTGGGGACAGAGTTAAATTTAACTTTAGAATATCTCCTGAGAGAAAAGCATATGACTGTCTCTGACTACAAGCAAAACTTGGAAACTATAAGCCAATTTGGTCATAAGTTATTTTCTCTGGCAAACTTGAAGGCCTAAGACGTTTTAGGAAGACTTTCTGCCTCTTCAAGACTAGATATACGTGACATTATTTTTATATTACATATTTTATAAATTCTAATAATGATTTCAAAACATTAAATAATAAATTTTCATAAACACAAACAATTATATTATAAATTACTACCTATAAAAATAAATTGGCTATCAACATAAAAATTAGCAAGCATACTTGGCATATAGTCACTGGATGTTTGGGTATTTATTATCTACATAAGAGGTCAAGACCATATACACTAAAAGGTAGGAAAATACACTGTATCACCCCCTGGTGGCTCTGAATGATTTCAGTCAAGGGCGCCATCCCACCTGAGTGAATCATAGGTGGGGGTGTTATGATGAGAGATTAGTCAGTATGTCCAAAAAAGTCAAGGGGTCCTATATTCACATTCTTTCTGGGATTATGGAAGTTTGCAGTGGTGGTACCAATTCTGTCCTTCCATGAGCTCAATTACTATTTAATAAATACTTTCTATGTGGTAAGAATCATACATGGAATAAGAGACATAGTAATGAATAGGACAGCTTCAGCATGAAGCTTATATTCTTGTGAAAGATATTTTGATTCTTTAACTGGGAGCACACTTCAGTGAGGATCAGGAAGGAGGTTGTGGATGCTGCTACAATTATAGCCAAATTTTTCAAGATGTGATGGTGGGACACTTGAAAGGATTCATAGGAAATCTACCTTTGCCCCTCAGGGCAGTTCTTTCCTCTCCATGGGACTGGTCACTAAGGAAAACAATCCCCTCCTTGAATTAAGCCACTCAGGACCTGTGTATCTACGTTCATCTTATCTGTCCTCAGAGCCCCCAACAGATTTTCATCTTCACCTGTGAGATTGTAGAATGCTGTAGCCACAGCTATAGCTGTCTCTTGTTTCCAAGTATTTGTCTAGCGAAGGCTAGATGGTGTTGCATATTTGAGTTAATTAGTCATAGGCAATGTTTCAGTCTCCATTCAGTTTGAGCTATGCCACTTAATGCCTAAAGTGACACTGGGAAAGTCATTTGAAAAGCATTTAGACAATAATGCCCATTGCAGGTTGGTGACGGTGTTTAAATAATTGCATGCATATAGAGTGCAATGTGCCTTGAAGTCAATGAGGACTTAAAAGTGACGTATGGATTAGTACCCATGGAGATAGAGACACAGATGAAAACTATCTGAATATAAATATCTGAATAAAGGTATTTTTTAGGATTATCTATATTTATGCTTGTTATTACCTCTCCATCAGAAATATTTCCCCAAATTTTATCTAGATATAATGTTCAAGTAATTGGCAGATGTATATGGGAGTTATTCTGTGAGAAATCCACCCAGATGGACCTTGGGCTCAAAAAAATCAGTTGACCACTGCTGTTACCTGATTCTTGGTGGCAAACTAAATAGATGGACCAGTTGGTGATTAGATGCATAGTTATAATTCTGTACATGAGAACCATACCTTTCAAGATTCAATTTTCTTACAGTTAAAAGCAATAAGACAAACATAGATGTATACAATTTTTTCCTAAAATATTTAACTTTAAATATTTTTAAATATAAAATTAATAGTGTTAGGAATTGAGAGGCTTTCTTAATTGGATTGCCTAAGGTCAGAGGCTAAAAAATAAGAACCAGAATATAATATAGTTGTTGTAAAGGTACTTTCTCCTTGAGATAGGGAAGGAGAAAATAAAGGAACTAAATAAAATACATGAAAATTAGTATCTGAATTTTCATCAGAGCTTAAGTGAGTTGAGCAACCATTGTACAAAACTACTTCACTTGTCCTACATTCATACAGAAAAAAAATTCTATATGAGCAAAGCATTAAGATTACTAATTTAAATATTTTTTATAAAAACTTGGTAAAGGTTATGTTGTTAAACAGTTATCTTGTTACAAAGAATGTACTGAAGGGAAATTTTATTTGTTCTTAAAGATTGATGGTCACATTATGAACATTATTTTACTCTAAAGTAGTAATTCCCCCAAAGGCTATTGAGGTTAATAGGCCTACTTATCCCCATTTGGATTCCTTAGTATTTGGACTTGTTTTCTATTGTCCTTAGGTCTCCTCCCTGGCTATTAGTTGACCAGCTGTCCCTTCTTGGTATCATCCATAACTTTGAGTCTCATGCCTCGTTCCCTGAAACTTCCAATTTGTTGTATCTGACTTACTGTGGGCGGAAAAACCAAACAGAGAGCTTGGTATAACCACAACTAAAGTAAAGTGACTTTTGAGGAGACATTTGAGAAACAGCACGGAGATTGTGTGAGCTTAAGAATGTGACTGTTTCAGGACTGATATTGGCTGCTCAGGGGCTTAATTCTGGAGAAGGATGTGAGAAGGAGCTTGCTTTAAGGCTCTTGACCACATTCCGGATGGTAAACATCACGACATTATTTATTTCTATTTATCAGTTAACCTATTTGAAAGTATCAGTGTCTTTGCTATGGCAAATACAAAAGGAAGCTGTACAGCATGTTCTAGAACTTGCTCTTGTGAAGCTGCCCTTCCTAACTGACATCTTATTATGTATTTTATATTACTTGTGAATAAATAGTACCATTAATTACAAAAAAGTAATAGTGCTACACAGTTCTAAGAAATTCACATAAAGAGAAAATAGCTTACTTTATAAGATCAACTTTCAGCCAGTTAAAAAAAAATCAGGTGTTTTTGTGAATAACAATTTTTTGTTCACGTTTATTTCTTTCTTCTGATACATTTTTAAACCTCAGATTCAATATAAATCCTTAGGAAAGATGTATGCTTGAACATAAGGAACCAGATCATCTTGTGTTACTTATAATGTATTTCACTCCTTTTACTTTTGATTAAGTAACAGAATATATATACCAGAAAATATCTGTAATTTTACCATGTTGGGAAAAGTTAAGCTATACAGTAAGTCTTTACATTTTCCCACATTTAACAAATGCCAAATAAAATATTGTTGAAATTTTTCTCAGTAATAGATTATAAGTGGCATGTTTGTGGACTGTCTACTTCTTGGTATTTGGGTTTTGTTCACTTTTTGTTGCCTCACACTCTTTTCAGGATTCAGTTCTATAAATGTCTGATAATTCCATATATGAAAAAGACTTAAAATATGTATGCTCTGTTTATGAACACTGAAATTATCCTGTAATTTTCCTGCTTGAAAGTGCTAACGTAAATATGAAAGTTGCAACTACGTAGAAACAATTTTATTCAAGTAGATTATACTTCTATACAAATATTTCCTCACGTATGTTTTTTTCTACATCTTTTGACTCTAAGAAATTAACCTATGACTGAGATATTATTGCATTTCTTCATGTGATTTTGACAAAGGCTGTATTTTGGGGTCATACTCTTCCCACAAGCTAGAATTTGGTTTTGCTACACTTGTCTCCTTTCTTCCCATTGTATTCAGCACAATCCTAACACAACCAGCTGAAAGGAGCTGGATGACTAATGCTATTTTTGGTGCACATTTTGGTGCACATTGAATAGGTAAAGTGGTTCTAAGATTGCAGATAAATTTTGCTAACTAAGAACCAAGAGAGAAGTACTGAAAAGCATGCTGCATAGTGACATTGTGCAGTGCGGGTCACTGTTGAGATTTCCCTTATTCTAATCCTTCTACCATTACACCCAGATGTTATGTTTTCTTCTAATCATTTTACTGTTTTAATCAGTCTCCTTATTGCATGCACTTTATTCTGCACTTGGTCCATTCTGCCTTTCCATCTAACGTTATCCTAAGGTAATGTAATTCATGTTCCACCCACAGACTGATGAATCTTCATAGATGTTTAGATCCTTGAAAACAGGGATGATTTCCTACCAGTCTTTCCATCTATCTGTCTTACTTTGACAGAATATACTACTTGCTCAGTAATAGTCATTAAACAAAAGGAATTGAAATCTAACTCACAAACTCTTTTCTTTCCCTCCACTTCAGACTTATACATTGAACTGTCTGTTGTGCACAAACTGTAAATGTTCACCTGACATTTCAGTCTCCATTTACTCAAATCACTTTGTCCTGTCCCACCTTTCAAATCACACTCTGTTTATTAGGCTTGCATTTCTTCTGTCAGTTAAATTTAACATCATCTACCCAATCCTCTTTCATCCTTTACCTACTTTCTGCACCTGATAAAACATTGACTCCTAGAAATTTTAATCTCCATATCTCAATTCTATCCCCTTTTCTACTCACTGCTGTATCATAAATCAGACCCTGACGTATTTCATATGGAATTATTTCTAAACAATGTTCCAGTCTTTAGTCCTATGCCATCTCAGAATTTCCCAGCACAAAACCATAACATATTGAGTATCAATCTCGCAGTGTTGTACCTACTTTTAAAAATGTTTAAATAACTGACGGAAATAATTTGAATATTGTAGGGTGAATTGACTTTGTTCTCCAGGACCTGGTTAGTAGAAAAATGTTAAGTGTTGGCTCCGGGGTCAGGCTGCCTGGGTTTTCAGTCCATCTCTTCTGCCATTAGTTTTCTGATGTTGTACAATTTATGTGACTATTCTAAAACTTGTTTTCCCCATCTGTAAAACTGTTGTAATAGGATTCTCTCATATAGTTGTTTTGAGGATTTAATGAATGATCTATGTCAAGTGCTTAGAAGAGCTTCAACCACAGGAAAGCACTAAATGAATGTTAGCTCTTGTCATTTTCACTCTTTGATTAGGTGGCTTTCTTGGCCTTTGTAACTTTTATTCATCTTTAACAGCTCAGATATGTATGAGTTTCACAAAGACTAGAAACATTTGTATTCTATTATAATACACGTAACATCATATTTTAAAAATCTCTTTAAGCCTCTGTCAATCCCATTGGAGGCACAGGGAATAAATCTACTTAATCTCCATGTCTCTTACACCCAGAAGAATGTTAGTAAATTGCGCTTTTTTTTTTTTTTTCCTTTTGCTTGGTACTTCCTAAACAGACTATTTCCTAGTCTTCAACAGTTTCAAGATAAAAATAGAGCCTGGAAAGAATCAGAAACATTTTGAAATTCTTTTCTCACTCTTAGAAAGTTCCATCCTCTTTCAAGTCATTTTGAAACAGGGGATATTACCTTTTCCTCTGAAAAATAGTTCTTTTAGATATTTTCTGGTGTCAGCCACTTTATCCATCTGTATCGTTATCTGGTGGCATTTTCAGTCACCACACTTACCTGAAACAGCAACTATTTTGCTGAAAACAATATTGCTGCAAATAAATTATGGAATCCACACTGCAGTTTTTAATATTTGGTGCAGATAGTACTGATATTTCTCCCTAGAATAGTAACACTTAATCTCCTTGCCTTTTCAAGTAAATGACAGTGATATGAGCTGACTGATGATATTCTTGCTGTTTTTGATATGTTACTATAATTAACTATTAACTAATTAGCAACAGATTTGATACATATATCAAAGTTTTTGTATCTGTTTCTATTGAAACCATTGCCGATACTACTGCAGATGCTTTGAACTAATGAAGTTATAGAAATTCTAGAAAAATTCTTTTCACTTCTGTCTCCATGTGTGTGTATGTGTGTGTAACTGTGAACCACATGCCATCTTGCACATTATGAATCACTGAGGGCTGGGGAGAAAATAAAATGAGAGACATGAAGCGATGATGTAAAATGTTTATAATTTGGGGAGCCTGAGTGGCTCAATCAGTTAAGAATCTGACTCTGGATTTCAGCTCAGGTCATTTTCTCATAGTTCCTGAGTTCGAGCCCTGCATTGGGCTCTGGGTTGACAGCCTGGATCCTGCTTGAGATTGTCTGTCTCCCTCTTTCTCTCTCTGCCCCTCCCTGGCTCGCTCTCTCTCTCTCTCTCTCTCTCTCAAAACAAATAAATAAACATTTTTAAAATGGTATTTAAAAATAAAATAAAATACAATATTTATATTTACAGCATTGTCTATGTTCCTTAAGCCAAATTGAAATTCTTTACAAGTCTCCACAGTTCTTTATGCAAACACAGCATCCTTGGCTCAGCCACCTTTTTCACTCAGGTTGATAATGTATCTCAGGATAAAGAAATCCTTTGCTCAGATAAGAAGCACTAATAACTAATAAATCACAGGTAATTAAAACTACCATACTTGGATCCCAAGCTCAATATTTAGCTATAAATAGAATACGAGAAATTAATGACTTAGTGTACTAATTTTAGTCACAAACTATGGTCTTTATCATTTATGGAATACAAAGAAGTAAAGAACAGGGGCACTTGGGTGGCTCAGTCAGTTTAGTGTCCAACTTCGGCTCAGGTCATGATCTCAGGGTTCGTGGGTTCGAGCCCCAAATCGTGTTTTGTACTGACAGCTCAGAGCCTGGAGTCTGCTTCGGATTGTGTCTCTCCTTCTCTCTCTGCCCCTCCCCCGCTTGCGCTCTGTCTCTGTCTCTCAAAAATAAATAAACATAAAAAAATTTCAAAAAAGAAGTAAAGAACAAATCTGTACTGAATTCACTTATATTTTGGAAGAAAGCAAAGGGGTAAAATGTGGAAATAACAACTTAACATTGCCTATGATAAGAATAGAAACAATGAAAGCAGTAAATAATATAGAAATTGAGAGGAGGAACATTTCTGAGTGGTATTAGGTAGTGTGATACATTGCGTTCATAAATTTAGGAAAATAAAGCAAAATACAGTTGTGTTGAGCCTATAAACTAATGCTATTTTATTCTGAGCAGTCCAATGCATTGTGAAAAATGATTCCAATTATTATAAATCAGAAACATCCATATTTGGACTGAGGAAGAAAATACTTGTACTTTCAAAGAAATATACATATTTTTAGTTAACAATCATATTATTCTAAATATTTTGGGGAAAAGTTCAGAATAAGTTAAAATTCACAAATTGTTTTCTGGTATAACAATTTTCAGATATATTCAAATGCATTTTAATAGGAAGTGTTTCCAACTCATTCTAACTCAATAAGCTTTTCATTTGCAAAGAAATTTGAGTCCTTTCAGCCTTGACTTAAACTGTAGATAAAATAGTTTTGTGCAACATAGAATAAAGGGCTTTTAAGAGATTTAGAAAATTTACAGATAGAAAATAGCTCATGCAAAGCAGTGTGATGAGATAAGTTGTAAAGAATTCAGAACCATACAGATTAATTTTCCTTTAAAATACAAATTGAATATGGAACTATGAGAAAAACAACTTGGGAGAATAAAAGTAGATCACAAAATATTTTAAAAAGTATTTTCAAATATTTCCCATGTATTGTTTTCAGTAAGATAAGTTAAAAGAATCTGCCTAAACATGCACTTTGTTTTAATATTTGTTAGTCACAATCAAATGATCAGCTTTTATGGTATAAATGTTTCTTAAGTAATTACAGTTGATTCTGAAAATTGTGCTATTGACTACAACTTACATAGGTATTCCCCACAAGACTTGACTATTTTCAAAGTACATACATGCAAAAACTAAGTGAAGATAGGTTAAATACATTAGAAAGCAATATGCTAAAATGGTTTATTATGGGTTAGTAATATGGCATAGTGGCAACTCATTCTACTTGGTTCTGTTGACTATTTCTTCTTTTCTAAAGCCCCATCACCTCCTTAAAACATGCCCCTCCAATATATATAATATACCCAAATACTTTAATATCAGGGGAAACATACACTCCACCAGATGTACCATTTAGCTATGTTCAAACAACTGTACTTTACCTACTGCCATTGTCCACAAATATCTTCAAAGAGTAAGCCACACATTTTTTTCCGTATTCCAGTTCAAATATGCTTCTTCCATATACTCTCCTCCTAAATTTAAGTGTAAAAATAATTTCAAAAATAAGTCACTTATACAAAATGGTTGATAAATTCATGTACTACTATTGGCCACAATTTTATTCAAAGATGCTCTCATCTGCACTTATCCTTAAGTGATGGTATTCCTTGTTTTACTTGAACTCTCTTCCATTTTCTACTGTACTCTCTCACAGAAATCTCATCCACTTTTACATCTTCAAAGGTCATCTTTGTAATATGATTTGTAAATCGGTATTTCTTGACACTGTAAATATGACTTGTAAATCAGATTTTTCACATATAACCAATTTATAATGGGCACATGCATTTTAGATATCTCCACAGGCATCTTGAAATAAAAACTAGTAAACCTGAATTCTCATCTCTTCATCTGGAAAAGTATTTGAGGCATCATTCGTATTTCAACACCTAGCATAGAATCTGACACATTTTTACTTAACAATTATTAGCTGTAACACTTTATTCTAATTAATAATTGGGCATTTTACTATTAATCAATTAAATGTCTCTGTAGACAAATATTGTATTATAAACTTACTTATGTGTGTACATCTTATGTTAACTGCTCTTGCCACAAAAGGAAAAAACAAACAATATACAAAGGAGGAAACTTTCACAGGTGATGAGTGAGTTTATAGCATTGATGGTAATGATGGTTTCACAGATGTATATTTAGCTCAGACACATCAACTAGTATATGTTAAATATCTACAGGTTTTATATGTCCGTCGTGCCTCAATAAATCACCCTTTTAAAAAGTTGTCTTCAGCTTCAGCTTACTTTACCCAATTATGGGAAGTATACTTTCAATACTTTTTTTAAAAATTAAATTTGATGGCATCTGGTCAGTGAGGGTTAGTTGCCCTTCCAGGAAAGCCTATGAAATATAACCAAATCTGCAGTTGTGAACATTAATGGGAATACACTCCAGAGTAAACTTTTGATTCCCTATATACATTACTTCATTGATTTGGGGGAAAAGTTTTAATTTAAATGTTTTATGTATCACCAACCATACTTTGTTCTGCTGTTGCTCAACATAAGTTCTTTAATATTGGATTATTAAAGTTTTATGGACTATTTATAACATAGTATTTCTCTGGTAGACATTGTTGGCCAAAGCATGCTACAATATTAGATTTTTCTATGACATGTAAACATGGTGGCATAATGTGTCTCCTGTTTACATTTTGGAAAGTCATTTAAAAAGAGAAAAATTATGGTAATGTAATTAGGATAAATAATAAGCCAATGCTACTAGCTTCATGGCTATATAAAGAGAAGTGAATGAAGCATTTTCAATTAAGCTCATCATATTGGTACTACTTAGACCTGTTTTTCCTCTGGCTATAGACATCAGCTTTATTTGTCTATTTAACTGATTTTATACAGATTTTTAAAAAATACTCATATCACCTTCCTAACATACCAATTAATGAATTAAGTATCAAATCATATGGATGAAAATAGGTTTTTCTATGCAAATTTTGTGACACACTTCTCTATAATTTTATTATATATGGCCATACACCATATGTTAGAAAATAGATCCAAAATAACATGAAAGGAAGAAGTAGAGAGCAGAAAATAAAATGCACATATCTCTAATTTATTCATAAAGTTTAGGAAAGCATTTTTAAAAATCCTGGAAAAATATGTGCTACTCTTTAGTCGGAAATTTGTCAGTGTGACATGTCAGTCTTGTCAGAAAATGCAAGTGAAATTTTCACTATCAACTGTAATACAGCTTTAATTTAGAAGACTTGAGTGGTGAGGTAGAGAAGGTTAACATGGGCCCAGTCCTCTCTCCAGCACTGAGGAAGGCATAAAGGAGTGTGCCTGTGTTAAGAGGAAATCTAACATTTTCACTAAGCTTGAATTCAAGTACAAGTAAAGAAAGAATAAAACAATCATGATCTACAAAATATCAGTGTAAAATTTCACTTGTGAACTGTTTAAGGATTTAACAGTTTAGTTTTATTTTGATTTTTGTTTTCAATTTTGCAATCAGAAAAATGGTTTGACTGAATTAAATAGCAGGTCCCACTTACAAATTTCAAGATAATTAAGACACCTCTTTGAAAACTGATTTATACCATCCTACAGGTTTGTTATTCATGGTTACTATTGCATGTTTACATAAGGCTTACTTATGTAATTTCTGCTAGGACTCATGTGAATAGTATCCATTCTAAACTTTCTTAATGATCTGTACATAGAAGTTTCTTAGCAGGCACTAACAACATTCCTTTTTGCCTTGAATTCTGAAAATATTCAGTATTGAACTATTTTTCTGGAAATGTAGTAGTTAATGAACTCAGATAATTATTTTAGAAGCCTTTCTTTAAAAAAAAAGTCTGTAGTTGACTTAGTTTTTTTACTATGAACTATTTGTTATGCTATACTGTTTGCATTTGATCATTAACATGTTGAGTACACTTTGAGATAGATATTTTGTTTATCTAAAGACAAGGTATATGTAAATATGAAAGAATTGGAAAAGTGGATTTGAGATAGCCATGGATTTTTTTATGCAATAAATATTGGTGAACATACGAAGTAAATCAAGTGATTGATTGGTACTATACATTTCATCTATTGGAAATTGACTCTAAATTTTGTTCCAACGTTAAATAACTCAGTCACTCAGCTCCTTCTAAAAGAAAATCAAACAAGCACATAAACACAAAGAAAATAAAAATATACAAATATTAATGACTAAAACATCTGAACCAGAAAACTGTTTCAGCATTTCCACAAACATTATTACCTCCTTTATGCCTCGGACACATAAAAATACTAGATTACAAAATAATGGTTAAAAGAGAAGCAAAACAAAAGGAATAAAATCTTGCTTTACAAATTAAAACATAAATTATAGATATAGAAGTGAGGTTGATTAGTTATTGATTAGAAACTGATTGGAAATCGCTGAGCCTATAGACTTATTTGTGAACTTAGAACAGCTGTTCAAAAGCTAAGTTACATTCTCATCATTTTATTGACTTTGATTTTTGAGAAATTCTTACTTTTTTTTTCCCAAAGTGAACCCGACCCTTATATTTTATTAAGATAACAAACATCATGAATTAACTTAGCTGCTTACTTGAATTACAAAAGAAACATGACTCAATATGAAAGTAAGAAACTATCTACAAATCACTGTCAGTAACAAATTGCAATATACCATGCATACAGGAGTCATACAGAGCAACAAACTCTCAAACAAAACAAAAATATCTTATACCTTGCAAATCCAATTTTTTCTTTAAAATCATTCATGAAAAGGATTCTCTCAAGTAAGAATTGACACCTCAATTAATCAAGCATCAGAAAGCTACATTATAGCTATTTACTATACGAAAACATCTTTTCTCCTCTTTTCCTTCTAAATGTCTGTCCCAGAATCACATAGACTCTTTTGCTTCTCTGACACTCCCCATTCCACCATTTCTTCAGGTCGTGAAAACTGAATTTGCTGAAGACCATAAATCTGTTGATATGATGTTGTAAAAATCACATTTTGGGAGCACCTGGGTGACTCAGTCGTTAAGCATCTGACTTCGGTTCAGGTCATGATCTCACGGTTGGTGAGTTTGAGCCTGTGTCAGGTGAGCATGACTCCCACTTTGGGTGAGCTTGACTTGTGCTTCAGGTGAGCTGATGCCCCAATTCTGGTGAGCTCCAGCCCCACTTAAGGTAAAAACATGAGCCCTGGGTGAGCCCCACTTTGTTCTCTCTCTCTCCCTCTCCCTCTCTCTGCCCCTCGCTCACTTTTGCCCCTCCCCTAAAAAAACAAAAACAAAAACAACAAACAAAAAAAACCACAATATATTTAGTTGCTGACCATCTGCGGTTATTAGACCAGCTGGTAACTGGTTGGTAAATGCCTCCTCTATAAGTTCTTCACTTAGTCCTTCTATAGCTGTGACTGTTCCCCCAATTCTTTTCTTTCCTTTCATAGCCTCTCTGAACTTCTGAATGTATAATTTTAGCGGTTCTACATAACTGTTGAAGCCTAAGGTAGACATGGAAAAGACAATATCTTCTCCACTGTCTTCCATTTTTCTTGATGATATCTTTCACTTGCTTCACCTATAATAAAGCTAATGAATTCATACATTCTTGAACACATTCTTGGGCATCTTTTCCAATCTTTCCCATTTGAGGTATGGCACTTTTCATCATCCTAGGTACATTTCCAATAGGAAAATATATGTGTTTCTCTTTGAAACTTTACTTTGAACCATTTATGTCTTCTTGATCATTCATGCTGTCTTCAGTATCATCATGAGGTAGTATAACATGACTTCCTCCAAAGCAGTGTATAGAATGGATAGTGGAGAAGCATCTATCACTCTATCATATTTATCACAGTAACACTGTCACCATCCATCCCCAGTGCAGCTCTGGTTGGTTCCAATTACCAATCGGCTATTTGGTTGGACAGAGAATGGCTGCTAAGGAACCAGTCCCAGTGTAGAGATGCCAAGTCTTTTTTTTTTTTAATACACTATTTTTTTGAGGAGTAGTGAGAAGAGTAGTCTAAAAATATGAAGAACGATTCCAGATCGATGAACTATTTGATATATCATTGAAGATAAATTATTTAAAACAAAATAAATGAATAAGTAAGTTTATAATAAATAAACAAAAATAAATAAAAAGCAGTATTACTTCACTTCTGGAGTGCCAAGTGGCTGTACCACGTTAACTCCCACCAGCAATGCGTGAGAGTTCTTCTTGTTCGAATCATTGCCAGCATTAGGTGTTGTCAGTGTTCTTGATTTTGGCCATTCTAAGAGTTGTGGAGTGGTATCTTATTGTTTAATTTTCATTTTTCTGATAATGTATGGGACAGGACATTTTTTATATGCTTATTTTCCATCTGTATACCTTCTTTGATGAGGTGTCACTTAAGATCTTTGCCCTATTTTTTAATCATATTGTTTATTTGCTGAAGTTTGAATGTTAAGGATTCTATATGTTTTGGATAATAGTCTTTCTTAAGATGTGCATCTTGCAAATATTTTCTCCCATTCTGTGGCTTGCCTTATTAATCTTAGGACATTGTCTTTCACAAAGTAGACCTTCCCTCCCACCTTGGAAATTTATTTATTTATTTATTTATTTATTTATTTATTTATTTATATATTTATTTATTTAGAGGAAAGCAGAGGTGAGGGAGAGAGAATCTTAGGCTCCACACTTAGCATGAAGCCCAACACGGGGCTCAATCTCATGGCCATGAGATCATGACCTGAGCCGATATCAAGAGTTGGACACTTAACTGACTGAGTCACCCAGACACCCCAGAGTAAACATTTTTATGAATTTTAACAAAGCCCAGTGTATACATTATTTCTTTGATGGAGCATGCCATGAGTGTTATATCTAAAAAAATCATCATTTTACCCTAAGCCATCTAGATTTTGTTCTATATTATCTTCTAGGAGTTTTATAGTTTCATATTTTATAATTAGTCTGTGATTTATTAGTAATTTTTGAAGCGTTTAAAGCCTGTGTGTAGATTCAGTTTTTGCATGTGAATGCTCAGTTGTTCCAACATCATTTGTTGAAAAGACTATCTTTTCTCCATCGTATTGTCCTCCTTTCTTTATCAAAGATCACTTGACTGTATGTATGTGTATGTGTATTGACTGTATATATATTTATGTGCATTGCCCGTATGACTATGTATGTATGTATCTATTTCCTGGCACTCTATTCTGTTCTAATGATCTGTCTATTCTTTCACCAATATCACTCTTGTCTTGATTACTTAGCTTTATAGTAAGTCTTGATGGATAGTATCAATTTTCCAACTTTGTTTTTCTCCTTCAACTAAGCAAATTCTTGATGAAATATAACTTTATAAATTTATCTTATAAGAAAACTTCAAGAAAAATTAAGAATCATAATATATGATCATTTTTGTGGAAGAAGCCAGCAAATACTCATCACGATAGCGATAAAGGACAGAAAACGACATTTTAGGACTTTTTTTTCTCAAGAATTTGAGAGGAAAACAATTGTAACAACAAAAACAACAAATTAAAGTCTCTCAGGGTAGGGGCACCTGGGTTTCTCAGTCAGTTAAGCGTCTGACCTGCTCAGGTCATGATCTCCCCGTACGTGAGTTCAAGCCATGGGTCAGGCGCTGTACTGACAGCTCAGAACCTGGAACCTGCTTCTAATTCCGTGTCTCCCTCTCTCTCTGCCTCTCCCCAATCACACCGTCTCTCTCTCTCTCTCTCTCTCTCTCTCTCTCTCTCTCTCTCTCTCAAAAGTAAAGAAACATAAAAAAAATTAAAATCTCTTAGGGTAGTGTTAGGGAATTCTGCTATAAATATAATGAATGACTTAATAAAATAAAGGCAAAAATGCTCATAAGGATAGATAAAGTGTAGAATAAAGTTACCACAATAATGACGTACTTAGAAACAGGTGAAATGCATGGAAAATAATAGGAGTGACATGTAGAGGTCGCTTTTAGGCAACAGACTTGAGCCATGGAATGTAAAAAGGGCCCACAGTACCACCTGGCTGTGTACTAACAGCCCATCAGGCGACCCACCTCAAAATATCCATAAGCCCTGACTAACCAATGGGCTATTTACAATCATGCACACAAACCAAAGAAGGGAAAATCCATTATGTCCCCAGCTGCCTCACCTTCTTCCTTTAAATAAAGCCCCCACCCACTGCCTTGTTGCAGACAATGACTCTGCTGTCTTGTCCACTGCTCCCTTCCAGTGTATCCACTAAACTTCTATCTCCTTTGTTTTGCCTCAGGTGAGTTCTTTCACCACCAGCGTGTGTCACTGGCTTCCACCCAATCAATGGTCACCCCACTTTTGGGGGCTCCCATCCAATCCAGGAGACACCACATGACACATTTTAAAAACGGGAAAATGCAATGTAATGGCTTTAGGCCTTGTACAAATCAATATTTATCAGGTTTGTTGATTAGTAAAGATGAGGATTTGCAAGGACTCAGGATTAGGATCGGATCTTTTATGAGAAGAAATATATACATTTATTCTAATCTCAACTATCTGGACATTTAGTCAGTCCCATTTTACTCCCATGCTGGACACAATTTTAGAGAAATTAAACTTTCTTTTAACACAATTATTGGAGGAAGGTATGGTTGTTCTTTGGGTGTCAGCTAAGGCAACAAGTGCCAAGATTCCTTTTAAGGACGATAATACAGTTTAGTCTGGGGTTGGTTGGTGTGTTTGCACTTTTTTGGCCCAGTTATGATATCCTGAAAAAGGCCAGGTAGCTTCTTGAACAGTTCATTAGGTCCACACCTCGATCACGTCCTTTATTGGGCTTTCATAGATAGGAACCCTAAGTATCAGCCCAGGGAACAAGCAGCACACAACCAGGGCAATCCCTATGCCCCAGGGTCCACCAAAATTATTCAAATAAGCCAACCCTCAGGGAACCTGGGAAAGCTGAGTAACAGGACTCTGCTTGATGCATACCAACTTTCAGTTACCCTCTCCAAAGGCACCTCCCTGTATGGTCCTGCCTGACAGCCTTTTTGTTTGGGGCTGCAATATAGAGTTCTGCCTTCTAGCTTTTCAAGTGCCATTGTGTTCTGTCCTGACAGCGAAAGAATCCTTAAATCTTATGAAACAAGGAAGAACACTTTGGACACATACCGAGTGCAGTGAGTGTCATGCTCTAAACTGAAAAACAAACAAAAAAGATCTAGTCCTAGTCCCATAGGTTAATAGGATACTTGGGTTGACTAGAAATTCAGAGTGACATAATATACACTCTTTAGAAAACAGTTATAGAGACAAAAGAGGACACATTATAATTAAATATCCATATGGTATTCATTATTTCAAAGGAAAAGGGAATTGGGGTTAAGATATGGGGTCGCAGGGGCGCCTGGGTGGCTTAGTTGGTTAAGTGTCTGACTTTGGCTCAGGTCATGATCATGCAGTTTGTGAGTTAGAGCCCTGCATCGGGCTCTGTGCTGACAGCTTGGAGCCTGGAGCCTGCTTCGGATTCTGTGTCTCCCTTTCTCTCTGCCCCTCCCCTGCTCATGCTCTGCCTCTGTCTTTCAAAAATAAATAAATGTTTAAAAAAAATTGTAAAAAAAAAAAAAGAAATGGGGTCTCTCCTGGGCACCTGGGTGGCTCAGTCAGTTGGGCATCCAACTTCAGCTCAGGTCATGATCTCATGCTTCATGAGTTCAAGCCCTAAGATGCGCTCTGTGCTGACAGCTTGGAGTCTGGAACCTGCTTCAGATTCCGTGTCTCCCTCTCTCTCTGCCCCTCCCCGACTTGTGCTCTGTTTCTCAAAAATGAATAAACATTAAAAAAGAAGAAGAAGAAATGGGGTCTCTCCTGACTATGTTAATGAGGGTATAGCATTGGAGAGACCTAAAGACCTGACTGCTCTAATGACAATGATTGATTAGAGACCTTGTTATATATTCTGAAGGTAATCTAAAATAAATCAGATTATTGGACTTCTAATTGGTCATAGAGCAATTTAGACTTTAGCATGGAAATGGCTTCAAATATTCTGAAATTCTATTTGAAAATTTATTTTTTTCAATAATGTTCTGACCCACAGAAATGACAACCTTCTGCACAAGAATTATTAATATTCTTTCACATTGAACTTAAGACTTTGCCACCTCGTCTAATCCAAAAGTCTTCTTATATGTGTTCTACCATTTCAAAGATTTGGTTATTACTATCAAAGCATTCAAATAGTTTATTAGTTTATCTTTCTTGGTCATATATGCAATAATCTGCTACATAAATTAGTTTGACTTTTTTCTTTTTACTAGATTAATGAGTTTATCATATTTTACTTGAATCCACTCAGTAAAATAGAAACAAATACATCCGCTTTATCATTAATGCCTATTTTTCAACAATGGTTTTCTTTGTTTTGCATTTCTTAGGTGTTTTCCATACATTTTTACATGTATTAATATTAATATAAATACTCCTTCTAGATCTTCTCATAAAATAGCAACAAGTGTTTTTGGGCTTATAAAATTGATTCTTGTACAAGATTATGAATCAGCTATTGAATTCCCTTTTGAGTTCTTCCCTGACTTCAGAGTACATTTTTAAGATCGCAAATCAGTTGAAATTAGCTATGTAATATAAAAATAACAAGTTGGTGTTTCTTTAGATATATTCCCCACTTTTAGTTTGATATAAGAGGTGGCTACCAAACAGAAATATATTACTTATATACGCTCCTCCTGCATTAGAAATACAGTCCCTTGCCCCCAAAAATAGACAAACATAAGACAGAATAGACATCCCATTCTGAAGATAAAATAATTCATTCACAGAATAAACAATGGTTATTCTTGAGCCAGTCGTCTCTAATGATTTGAGAGTGCAGGCTTCTATAAGAATATCATCTTCACATAATGTAGAACATACACTAAAAATTCTAGAGAATTCTGAAATCTGTTAACCTAACATTGAGTATTAGCTACCTGGGTGGTCTCTTTGCTCCGTGCAGTACACGTCATAATGTCTCAAGTGCTTTGAGTAATTTCTCTCACCCTGCATTCTCTATCAATGGTCAAATTAGTTATTTTTTAAACTGAATCCAGTACTCTGTTAGATGCCATCTTTTTTTTTTCATCCATGTTGTTCATCTTTCTCTTTATTGTGGCTATTTTTACAGTCCATTTATTTCAACTACAATTTCTGGAATCTTCTCTTACTGTCTTTTGGTCACTGTCCACATCTTGCATTTACATGTATCCTGCTATTCTATTTTGTATCAGAGAACCATTGAGAATGCTGGTGGTATTGATGTCACACGGAGAAGTTTTTCTGTGTTATAATTTGAAGAGTTGAACTTTTCAGTGCAGTCAGTAAGTGAATTGGGTTTATACTGGATTGAGAAGGGAGATGTAAAATTTCAATAGAAAAAAAAAACAGGATAATAAAAGCGTAAGTTAATTGTTTGTAAAAGTCCAAGGAAGTAAATTTCAATATACAGATGAAGTAGGTAATTGCCTAGGAAAATATGCTTTAGCAAAAACTGACCCCATCCAACGTAGAAAACTTAAAACAATTTCAACAGAAAACCTACAAAGAATTATCAATCAATTATTTCTCTTAAAGCACTTTTATATTACATGGGTGTAGGTATATGCCTTCTAACTATGTATCAAAATTCAGATGTAATAACAAAAAAAATATTTAAGTTAGACAACCAAAAACTTCATATGGAAAACAAAAGTCATTACCAAACCAAAAGATATAAAACAAACTAGGGAGAAAATGTTTGTGACATCTATTGCATATAAACGAATAATCCCCCTATATTTTTTAAAGCTACCTCCTATTTATTTATACTTAATATCATTCATATATATAATATTTATTATTATATATAATCTCGTATTGGTCCTTTTTCTCTAGAGAACCCTCACTAATATAATCCTTCCTAGATTTCTACAGGTGAAAAATATATTGAAATTTTGCTCAAAGGGCATATTTCCCAGTATGTTCCCAGTTTTCACAACTTACCAAGGAGAGTCAAGGGATGTATGAAAAAAAATAGATATAGAACACAGCCCAAAGTCATGGTGTATGATGAGGTGGTGAATTACTCCCAGGGAGCAGAAGCGGGGCTTAATCAAGGGATACATCCTATTGGTGCAGGATACTTGGCAACGATTACCTAGTGGCATCAAAAAATCATTGTGGAACAGTACTGCCATGTACCTACCATTCTCTTATGTTTCAAAGAGCAGTGTTTATTACAGCCGTTAACTACTGTTTGTTGGGGGTTGAGCATAATATCTTGCCCTTTTTAGTTTGAAATCTCCAAATCAGGAGAAGCTGTGCCTGGCGCTGATGTCGATGACACACAGAGCAATACTGATGAGCGGTGGATGAGATAATTGAGGTTTCTGGAAGAGGACCGAGACTATTTTGTGATGTGGGAGAGTCATGAATAATTTCAGCTGAGGTTTGACTATATGGCATATTAATGTCCCCAGTTTTTAACCCCTGCTTGTGATCACACCATTTGCCTTACAAACTTTCAGTGCCCTTCACTTTGACTCTAGCCTGGTCTTATGACTTGTTCTGGGGATGGACTATTGGCCACATGTATAAAGGGCTTACACATTTCTGCTTTTGCCATTACTGTCTGCCATTGCTGTCAGATGGACTTTCTCAAGATATCCAAGTCATTCCAGGAAGGAGGAAGAGTAACACATGGAACAGAATCAAATTACCCCAATCGTCTGAGCCACCATCATCCGATTATTTGTCAGATAGCCAATTCTCAGATGTGATCAAATCAACCCAAGTTCAACAGAGGCATCTGGTTGACCTCCCTAGATGTGTTCCTAACATATGCTTATTTTCTTACCTGAGGTTTTGACACCACTAGTTTTTAATGAGCCATCATCATATATTTATGTACAGAACCACCTTATTCTTTTATCAAAACAGAGTACATTATTTGAAAAGCTATTACCTAGTAATATTGTCATTATTCTAAGCTGGATATAAGTAGTTTGATTTTGAACTACTCTAGGTGTTCTATTTCATTTTAATTACCTTGTATCATATATTGACTTTAGAAAATAACCAATTTTAAGTGACTACTCATTTTTAGGTAGTATATCTTTTGAAATACAAGGGTACAAAATAATGAATTTTAAATAGAAAAGCTACCTAAGCGTAAAACCATTTTGCAAAATATTTATGTAGCCATGCATACTTTTGTTTCCTAGAAAAGGTCATTTGACTACAAATATGATATTTTTGAAAGTGTGACTGTGCTAAAACAAAATTTTAAACCGTTTATCACATAGTAATAAAAGTCCATATTTATCCTCATTCTCATTATCAGTTAATTCGGTCATGTCTGTGTAATTATTAAATCTGAATATGACCTTCTTGTCTTTCTGGCAATTAGCTTTTTTCTGCATATGTATGCATAAGATATGGCATTTTTTTAAATTTTACATTGAAAGGTGCATTACTTAAATGGAAATTCTATAATTTATATTTAGGGATATAAAGCTCATTTCCTCCGCATTTAATTAATGCATGTTGTTTTACATTAAGAGCACAGATTCATGACACAATTATTGCATGCTTTCTTTAGACTAAGCCCTATGCTAAGGATATAAGGATATATCTGATGAAGAATACAGTTTCTACCCATTTCTACTCAGATACACTACCCAACTGATGCAGGCCAAATGACAATTCTCCTGCCATCAGAAGTACCCACGAAGAAACACAAAAAGTGCTCTCACTTAAAGGGAGCCATGTCAAAATCTTTTTTTTTTTTTAACTTTTTTAGCACTTACTTATTTTTGAGAGACAAAGAGAGAGTGTGAGCGGGGGGTGGGGGGGGAACAGAGAGAGAAGACACAGAATCTGAAGCAGGCTCCAGGCCCTTAGCTAGCTGTCAGCACAGAGCCCGGCCCGGGGCTCAAACCCACGAATCATGAGATCATGACCTGAGCTGAGGTCCGACGCTTAAGTTACTGAACCACCCAGCCTTCCTGAACCATGTCAAACTGTAAGGAACTTCCTTTCAAAGTGCTGTCCCCAGATAAGAATGAGAATGGTTAGTTTCTACAGTTCACTAGCCACCAAGTAGTAGGGAGAGGCAATAGTGTCCTTTCTTCTGACACCACAAATTTTTATCTGTGACTTTCTTTAGTATTAAATTGGGAAGCATATCCTCTATCCTCAGCTGTGTATTCTAGTTGCCAATTTTGGAATAATCACCATTCACGATTATGTAAAACACTGAAATTTCAGGCTTTGTAAAATAAGTGGATGCTGGCCTTAGGTGTCTTTTTTTTTAATTTTGTTTGTTTTGTTTCGTTTGGTGTGGTTGGTTTTTAATACAAAGAGATCCAACTAAAAAAATAAGAAACAATCAGGTGTTAAAATGAAGTTATATATAAGTTATATAGACAGCATATTAGTTTTCTATTGTTGCTGTTACAAATTACCACAAGTTTAGTGGCTTAAAACAATACAGACTTAATGTCTTCAATTCTACAAGTTAGAAGTCTAACACAGGTCTCATTGGGCTAAAATCAATGAGTAGGTGAGGCTGCATTCCTTTTTGGAGGCTTTAAGAGAGAATCTATTTGTTTGCGTTTCCAGTTTCTTGAGGTCACGACATTCCTTGGCCCTTTCCTTCCATAGCTCCCTATGACCATAGCTATGACGATTGCCACCTCTGGGTAGCTGGGATTGATTGATTCTTTGCTTTTAAGAATTCATGAGATTATTTTAGGACCACCAGGATAATCTAAAATAATTTTCTTATCTTGGTTTTAATCTTAATCATATATACTAAATCCCTTTTGACATGTCAAGGTAATATATTCACAGTTTCCTGGAATTAAGACATTGGGATTTTGAGGAACCAATATTTTGCCTACCACAGACCTGTTAAAGAAAGTAGTGAATGGGGTGCCTGGGTGGTTCAGTCAGTTGAGCCTCCGACTTAGGCTCAAGTCACGATCTCGCGGTTCATGAGTTTGAACTCAGCGTCAGGCTCTGTGCTGACAGCTCAGAACCTGAAGTCTGCTTCAGATTGTGTATCTCCCTCTCTCTCTGCTCCCCTGCCCACGCTCTGTCTCTTTCTCTCTAAAATAAAAATAAACGTAAAAAAAAAATTAAGAAAGCATTGGTGTATTCACCTAAAGCATCAAAATACACTACAGAACTGAGAGACAGAGAGAGAGAGAGAGAGAGAGAGAGAGAGAGAGAGAGAGAGAAAGGATCTCTCCCAGACATACTG
This sequence comes from Neofelis nebulosa, assembly GCF_028018385.1. NCBI lineage: Eukaryota > Metazoa > Chordata > Mammalia > Carnivora > Felidae > Neofelis > Neofelis nebulosa. The sequence goes on from NC_080782.1 coordinate 19,564,381, forward strand.
CCTTAGGATCTTCAGTGCTGGGTCCTCCCATGTTCATTTTAAATATTTCTGCTAATTGACAGGCATGGGTACAAAAATATGATAATGTTGAAATAAAGACAGTATTTTAGGGGAAAATGCACAATAAATATATCTATCATATTATGCCACTTAAAATACTTTTCCACTCGAATTCAAAGTGCTATGAAAAATTGTATGATGTGGTCACACAAACATGCATATATATAACCCTAGACTTAACATGTGTGCATTATCTTAAAAAGAAAGTCAATACCACTGCAAAAATGCAAATTTGTCATATGTTTGGAGATTTGCATATGTAGCATGAGCTGTTCTGGCAGTGTAAGAAAAACTTGGACTTACCCGTGGGTGTAGAAGAAATGTTAATGGCATTTACTTCCAGATAACCATATCAGTGAGAATATGAACAAAAGAACTTCAGTTTGTCACTGAAATATAGAAGAGGGATTAGCTCTGAAGAAACGCATAATAATGATTGATGAGGGGGCGCCTGGGTGGCTCAGTCGGTTGAATGTCCGACTTCCGCTCAGGTCATGATCTCGCGGTCTGTGAGTTCGAGCCCCGTGTCGGGCTCTGTGCTGACAGCTCAGAGCCTGGAGCCTGTTTCGGATTCTGTGTCTCCCTCTCTCTCTGACCTTCCCCCGTTCATGCTCTGTCTCTCTCTGTCTCAAAAATGAATAAATGTTAAAAAAAATTAAAAAAAAATAATGATTGATGAGGATGATGGGGGCATAGGATAAAGTCTATCCCACTTCTATGCCATATAGATTGGTATTTAAGCCCCACAGAGAGAAGTGCTATGGGCAGAAGATAACAGATGTGAGGGACAGTATAGAAGCGGATGCTATCTTTTGGAAAATGGCTGAATTTAAACCTTAGCCTCAAAACCTTAACACAAGATATGTCACATAACCTTTAGTTTGTACTTCATTCCTCTCACCTGTAAATGACACAATACTTTTACCTGTTGGAATGAGAACTGCCAGCTAATGTGAAGCCTCAACAGGTAGATAAATTGGCTCTTCTTTCACCTTGAAGGGAAAAATAAGCTGAAAAAAAAAAAAGTGTGTACAAGCAGCCAATTAAGAATCATCCCTGTGACACAAATATGACTGAGAGTATTTCTTTCCCATGTAAGTCAGATTGCCTCAGTGTAGCTGTCATTTTTTTTTCGGAAAGAAGAGAATAGAATGCAAAGTAAGGCAAGGAAAGGAATTACATTTTGGAGTTTTGTCTAGTACAGAATTCCAGTATGGTTACTGGCACATGGTACTTACTAGGAACAAGTAAATTAGAAACCTACTATTCTTCTAAGGGAATGTCAATGAAACTAGCTACTGGAACTAAAATATATCTTGACTATACAGGTTTTAACTGAACTCAAGTTCTCAAACTTGCATGCCTGGGAGGCTGTCTATGGAAGCCTCACATACCAGAGGCAGCCTTCTGCCTCAATATTCACTTTGTGTGGACTGAGAGGAAAGGACAAGGGATGTCCAAGAAAGGTGAGCAAGGGGCTCCAAAAGGAAACAAATGAGAGAATTTTCTCAGAGAGCAAAGTTAGGTTGCAATCAAGGATCTTTTCAATGCCAGTTGGCAGGACTTTACCATTGCATTGGAGTTTCTCTCTACTTCATTTTCAAAGTGAAGTTAGTTGCAATGATCTTGCTCCTACTCTACCATTGAGTATTGTATAAGTTGAGAACAAATTACTAGTCTTCTTCATTCCTATATTCTACATCATATCTCCATTTAATTGAATACAGAAACTTGTTAGATATACCCTGAATCTTTATCAGAGAATGAACATATTCTGTGTGCAGAAAAATGATGAAATTGGGATTTGATGAATAGAAGGGCAAACTGTAATAAGAGACTGGTGGCACAGAAAATAGACCATTTTCCCTGTGCTCATAAGGCTCCCTGTTTTCTGAGTCATTACCATGTGACAGAGTTAGAACTGGTGAAATTAAAGCAAAGTCTGGCTTATCATAACTTCCTGAATATGATTCTTTCACTTCCCAATCTGCTGATTGGATATTGATGTCCCCAGCAATATTGTCTTGAAATGGGAAGAACTTTTATCAGCCTGGTGTCCTGAATAGATTGGATGGAACTGAGTCCAAATCAGGAAGCCCTCATTTAGAATTCACATGAATAAGATTAATTCTATTGTGTTAAGTGAGCCACTAAGATTTGGGGCCTTATCTATTATAGAAACTCATTATTATTTTACCTAATTATTCTATTGTATGGAGCTGTTGAGAGAATCACGTGAGCTAATGTATTTAAATCCTCAGTTAATAGTGCTTACACTTTTACTAAAATGTGTGTGACATTTTACAACTTGGGACACCTGCAGTGCTACCTTGGTTTGTCAATGAAATGTGAATATTTCATTAAGAATCATATGCAATCTGCAATTAATAAAATAAGGGAAAAGTTCTATTTAGTGAAATATATGAAGTCATGAATCTGGCAAGAATTGTTAAACATTAAATTGTGATGATGGCTAATGTTTAAACAATTTTAGAATTAACCCATTTATGTGACTTCTGGTTTCTGAGCATCTCTAAAACACCAGAACATAAAACTGAAAGGATTAATTCACAACTCTTAAAGTTTTCAATATTTTTAGTACAGAACCTCGTTTTATCCTATTCATGTAACGTTAGTATATCAGTGATTATCCACTGAACAGGAACATCTGATTTTCCAAATATATGAAAATAAGATTGTATTTTTCATGAGAAATTTTACATTATACATTAAAATGAGTATTTTAAATAAGAATATGTCTTCCCAAGTATTATGTAAACAGGTCAGCATAACTGTAGAAAAATAAATTTTATCAAGTATTGAGCAGTTCTTCTTCATTTAATACTTGGTTGTCTTTTCTAACACTTCACAGGATATGCCATTGGTAGTTGGTACGTTAGCATGTTTAATCAAAAATCAGTGTAGTTTAGGTATACTAATATTAAGCTTGAGCAGAACACCTTGGAGTGAGCTTTACTGCTTAAACTGTGGACAGGTCACACATTCTTAGCATATTATAATGTTTCAAAAATAATTACATTTTCCTTGTCAGTTGGGTAAATAGAAAGATAAGATCTGTAACACACACAATTAAATTTAACCTTCTTAATGGAATATTAGTGATCTGGGATTTATTTTCAACATTTATTAAAAAGGTATTCCTTATAGGGGTGCCTGGGTGGCTCAGTCGGTTAAGCGTCCAACTTCAGCTCAGGTCACGATCTCGCGGTCCGTGAGTTCGGGCCCCGCGTCAGGCTCTGGGCTGATGGCTCGGAGCCTGGAGCCTGCTTCCGATTCTGTGTCTCCCTCTCTCTCTGCCCCTCCCCCGTTCATGCTCTGTCTCTGTCTCAAAAATAAATAAACATTAAAAAAAATTTTTTTTTAAAAAGGTATTCCTTATATACATATTTGTATAAATTATTCAGTGTAAAAAACTGTGACCCAGTTCTGGAATTCTAGACATATATAACTTCATGCTTTTCAGATGGCCTCATGTAAATTTTCAAATGTTGACTCATACATGCCACATAAAAATGGGTATTCATTTTTCTTTAGTTTTCTCTATTGATTATTTATTTCATTCATCTTCCCATTCAATAACTATTTACAAAGTATCTCTTTCCTGCAAAATATCTTTATCTTGAACAATACATATAGACTGGACAGAAAAACACAGTTGGAACAGTCCACAACAGCTGATCTAATGTAAGTACACTTGACCTTGTCAAACCTTATTTCCATTTACCAAATGTATTTTTTTAAAAAAGATAAAATACTCAAACTTGAAATGTTTAGGCATCTATATATCTCTACATTTTCAGAGAAAGTCCATCATAAATGATCCTTGGGAAACATACAATGGTGATAATTGATGTGCAGAATGAGAAGCTCTTCTGAATTTGTTAAAGATTCACTCAGCCATAAGAGATACTTCCAATTTGGTTATCACCATTAACTCCAATAGTTTCATTTAAAACCACATAAAATAAATTTTTAAAAAATGATTAAAAGGTAATTTTATTCTGTACTTCTATTTCCATTGTGCATTGAAACAGATATCTTAATAATATTAACTGTACTAGAAACTGTAGTTAAGCTGATTGACAAAGATAAATGACTAAATTTTATGAAAAGGATGACATTGCCATGTGGTCTTAGAATGTCCTAACATGACAGTTTCGATACTGACCTGTATATCCTGGGAAGCCAAAGTATTACATGCAATGTATTGAAATATGATACCTACCTTAAACTTCCAGAATTGTACTTAAAACACTACTTCACAAAACTGGACTTTGATATGGTAAAAGTCAGTCAAAGAGAAAATGAAATATGTTGCAGAGCTTAGAAGAAACTGAACTGAAAGCCTGCATAAAAAATTCAATTCTGTCGTTGTGAGTATGCTATAATAAGCTATAAACTGGCTGTGGAGGATGTACTTTACACAGTGTAATTTTCCATGAGTGCATTCTCAGGAGAACAGTGTCACCTAATACTAATATTATTTGGTAGAAAGTGACCGTGCAGGAGTGGGGGTGGTAATATCTGACTCCTTACAAAAGACCAGAGCTTTGAGTTTCGTGTTTGGCATTAAACATCCATGGTGTAGGAATATCTTGTTCATGCCTTTTCCATTCCTGGGAAAGCAAAGAACTATGGCAGGGACTTCTAGCTATGTGGTTATATCCACTTCCTTCTTTATTTGTGGAACTCTCAAGTTTCATCTTGACTAATGCAGCATGTTGTGGCTATGTATCCAAATTCTTGTACCAGTATACCACTTATGGGTCACTTCTAAATAAGAATGAACATCTTTACCCTATTTTTCTATCTCTTAGCAAGTTCTGGGGTGTCATAGACTCTAAATATGAACTTCTCTTTTGGCCAGCAAAAGAGCAGGATGCAGGATGAAAGGCGAGAGATGGCTAATGTCCCGGAAAAGACAAAAGCCCCAAATAAGTGTCCTTGCCCCATATTTATTAGGATCAGAAGGCTCACAAATGTGAGATCATGCACCAGGAAACAATGAATTGGTGAACATTAACTCATGGGCATGAGGGAAAGGGGGGTTTTGAAGATATATGGTGTTTGGGGTTTGGGTCAATATGAAACAAAATCCTGGTGCCCTGCAGATGGGCAGATGGTTGTTAACGGAGACAGGAGGCACTGTATCTCTTTATCTTAGTTAGCCTAGGGTATAAGGCAGATAGGGGAAAGAACCTCGGGGTTAACAAGGCACCTTTTCTTTTGTTAACCAGCTCTGGGATTGTTCACCTGCAGCACAGCAGTCTATACCTCAATTTACCTGTTTACCTAACTTGGTCCTTCCCTCCTTTGAAAGTAGCTTTCTGCTATACTACTAAATTGTGGGGTGCTTCCTCCCTGAAGGCCTAATCTTGCTTACCTCATATAACTTTGTATTGGGTGCCTTTGTGCCCCTCTCTATTCTGGGGCCTTTGTCCCTCCCTCTCTATTCTGGGGGCTCTGCACCCCCTCCCTATTCTATTCTGGGGCCTTTGCCCTCCCTATTCTGGGGACTTTGCCCCTCCCTCTCTATTCTGGGGTCCTAATCTTGTTTACCCAAACTCAGGTGTGATCCTATGGCTTTGTAATCCTTTGAGCCTTGTTAACCCATTGGTGTAAGCCCAGGGAATTCCTAAGCTTATTCCCCACACTGCAGGAAGATGAAAACCATGGCATCCACTGCGAACATAGAGATTGAAACAGCAGTATATTTACAATGGAAGAGCTGCTATACTAACCAGGAACATTTTCATTTGAACCATTCCATTAGAGAGAAATAAACTTCTATTCTTCTATAAGCCACAGCTTTGTGTGTGTGTCTCCTCTTCCCACAACTAACACAGAGGAATAGCTATGAGTTGAATCAAGAATTCCGAAGAACTATTAGAAGTTTGATTGTGATAAGCTGTGTCCACCTTAAAGGGCAGATTGCCTCCGGGCATGACATGAAATGAATGAGAATCAAGTAACTGATCCCTGTTCCGGTATTGCCTACTTACCCCCAACCACCCTAAATAAAACACAATGGATTTTAGCAATATCAGAGTTAAAGCCACTTACAGAGATCAATTATAAACATTGTATAAAATGCACAAATAAATTATTTGAAGGCCTCAGAGTACAGCCAAGATAACTAAACTCAAGTGACCAATACCTCATAGAAAAGGATGGTGTTATAAGTCACACATTTCCCACTGCTATTTCATCCAGGGCATGTGTGGATTAACAGTGCAGGGAATGGAAAATGAGGAGGAAAGAGTATTCTTAGATTTTTGGCCTTTTCATTGCAATGATAGATAAAAACTGAACTTCCAGATTGTCAAAGTGACCTAATTTGAAAGGGTTAAATAACATAAACAGAAGGAAGAGATTAGCCTGATATTCTGCATATCATTTGCCATGGATGCATATGTGAATATTTAAGTTGATGACACTGTATGACTATGAGTCAAAATAGATTTAAAGGGAGAAATATTATATGATATAAAAAGGAACATTTAGCTATGATTAAAGGTTCAATTTTAAAAGCTATAAAAATCCTAAATTTTAATGCAGCTAATAACTTTAAAATATATAATAAAGCAACAACTGACTAAAGTAAAGTTGAAATTGAAAGATATTGAATCATAATTGGAGATATTGATGCAACTTACACCACAGTACAAAGTCAGACAAAAACTCAAGACAGATAATGTTTGAATATCAAGATTAAGAAACTTGATGAAGAGGGCACCTTTTGGGATGAGCACTGGGTGTTGTATGGAAATCAATTTGACAATAAATTTCATATATTGAAAAAAAAAAGAAACTTGATAAAAGTCATACCAACAGAAGGTGGGAACTTTTAATGTGGATTAAATTCTGGGAAAATATAAATTTATTTAAAAGAACAAAACCATCCTGGGACTAATTATTAACCACAGTGAAAGCAATCTAAAAATTACTACTGAAGATGTGACACAATAGTGTAAGCAACATAATGCTAAATATGTTACATGCTATGTTTCATTGAAGAATTCACAAAACATTTTGAATCTAATAATATTTTGGATCAAATAATGCAAGTAAAATGTGTATATTTTATATACATAAAATATTTTGAATCAAATAATGCAAATAAAATGCATCATACCTTGTGGGAACCTGCAGAGTCTGTCTTCAGTGGGAGAGACTTAAGCGCCTGTCAGGAACTCTTTGATTTAAACCTGTAACTACCAAAGTGCAGTAAGTTGAATGGTAGCCCTCAAAGGATATGTCTACAACCTAATTCCCAGAACCTGAGATTCTTACCTTATTTAGAATAAGGGTCTTTATAGGTGTGATTAAGTTAAGAATCTTGAAATAAAGAGAACATCCTGTGTACCCCCTTGGTCCCTTAGTCCAATATCAAGTTCCCTTGTAGGAGATCCACAAGGGAGCTGTGACAGACAGAAGAGGAAGGAGCAATGTGACTACAGAGGAAGAGATTGGAGGGATGAATCCCCAGGTTGGAAAGCCAGAAACCACCAGAAACTGGAAAAGGCAAAGATTCAAGCCTCCCGAAGAGACTTTTGAGGTTGAACAGCCTTTTCAACACCTTGAGTTTGGTTTTCTGGCATCCAGAACCATGAGAGAATAAATTTCTGTTGTTTGAAGCCACCAAATTAATTATAGCAGCCACAGGAAACGAATATAGTAGTAAATAGTATACAAAGCTAGAAAAAGCAAAGCAAAATGGTTCTAAGAGAAGTAGAAGGGAATTATGATAAATATGAGATCAGAAATCAATTTTTAAAGGGGCACCTGGGTGGCTCAATCGGTTAAGTGTCTGACTCTTGATGTCAGATCAGGTCATGATCTCATGGTTTGGGGGTTCAAACCCGGTGCTGGGCTCTGTGCTGACAACATGGTGCCTGCTTGGCATTCCGTCTCCCCCTCTCTCTCTCTGCCCTTCCCCCCTCTCTGTCTCTCTAAATAAATAAATAAACTTAAAAAAAAGAAAACAAATTTTAAAAACAAAAATTTATTAAAAAAATCAAATGTATTCTATTAATAAAGCTAAAAATAAAATATTTTCTCTACAGGAATAAAAAGAAATATTTCTAAATATATCTTACAAATATAAAAAAATAAAAATTACGAAAATTTAAAAAATGTGTATGGAAAAATTTTCTCAAAAATTCAATATAATTGACATAAGAATAAGAAATCTGATGGGGTTCCTGACTTTGGTTCAGGTCATGATCTTATGGTTCGTGAGTTCAAGCCCTGCATCAGGCTCTGTGCTGACAGCTTGGGGCCTGGAGCCTGTTTCAGATTCTGTGTCTCCCTCTCTCTGCCCCTCTCCTGCTTGCACTCTCTCTCCCTTTCTCTCAAAAATAAACATTAAAAATTACAAAAAAAAAGAAATATGAATAATCCTCTACCTATTAATAAACTATAATTCATCATTTTATACCTTCTCAAAAAGAAAACTCTAGTCTTGGATAAACTTCATTGTAGATTCCTTCAAACATTTAAGGGGAAAACACCTGCTTTACACAAATTCATCTAGATAATGAAAAAAAAATACTTCTCCCATTTTATTTTGCAAGGTAGCAGAACATGTATTTAAAATAAGATTAGGGACACCTGAGTGGCTTAGTCGATTAGCGTCTGACTCTTGATTTTGGCTCAGGTCATGATCTCATGTTTCATGAGTTGGAAACCCGTGTCAGGCTGTACGTTGAGGCTGCCGAGCCTGCTTAGAATTCTGTCTCTTGACCTCTCTCTCTCTCTCTACTCTCCCCACACTCATTCTCTCTCTCTCAAAAATACATAAATTTTAACAAATAATATAAAGTAATAATAAACTATTGACTGCATCTACAAATAAGATACTCATGCAAAAAAAAAAATCCCATAAAATTTAAAACATATAGTGTGTCCTTGATTCTGTCACCTCTCTCATTGTCTTACATACATATGGCTGTTAACTTTTTTCATGTTTCTTTGAACAGACCTCATTGCTTAATATTAAGTTTCACTTGACTAAATAGCTTCATGACTCCATCTTCTTTACACCAGCACAGGGTACACATAATTATCAAAAGTGACATAATTGTGTCCCTACTTAATAATATTTTTGGTTATTAGAATCTTAATTCTGAGCTTTATCATTTAGAACTTTTACAATTTGATCTTTATCTTTTTATTCTTCATTATTTAGCTAATCTTTCAGACCCCACTACCTGCCAAGTCACCCACATTAAACATCTCAGCATCCCACAATAGTGACTAATTCACACATCAGCACATCAACTAAGGTAATTCCCTCCACACGTTCTGTTCTTTTTCAATATAGATCATGTGTGTTAGAAGTAGATATTTTAGGGGCGCCTGGGTGGCTCAGTCGGTTAAGCGTCCGACTTTGGCTCAGGTCATGAAGTCGCGGTCTGTGAGTTCGAGCCCCGCATCGGGCTCTGTGCTGACAGCTCAGAGCCTGGAGCCTGTTTCAGATTCTGTGTCTCCCTCTCTCTGACCGTTCCCCGTTCATGCTCTGTCTCTATCTGTCTCAAAAATAAATAAACGTTAAAAAAAATTTAAAAAAAAGTAGGTATTTTATCAATTACTGGAACATGAGGAGCACTGACAAGATACAATTGAAATGAGAGCTGATCTAGCTAAGATTCTAGAACCAAAGCTTACCACAGCAACTAGAATAAACATTGATTTGTGTCCCTTTGAAAATGTTTGAATATAATGAATTTAAACACGTTCATTTTAGAAACTTTCTGCATGAGAAAGAGGATATATATGAATATTAAGTGGACAAATGATAGATTCTGAAGATGGCTATCACCTTTTTAATAATCCTTCAAAACTACCCCATTTGCTTGAATATGATTAACCCAGTCATAACTGCAAGAACAGACCTTGATTAGTTTAAAAAAACCAATACTATCTTATGTGTAATGTTTGTGGCTCAAGGTTATTCAAGTTACCCAGTATCTTCAAACCAGAAGAAAATAAAGCTTTTATGTTAGAGTTGTCAGAAGAGTGATTTTCCTTCTGCCCTTGTTCTGAATAATGAAACATACACTGCTGTGTATGATGGTTAGTGTTTTGCAACCTTAAATTGAAGCTTGGATACAGATAAGGGTATAGAAAAGAGATTCACCAAGAAACATAGCTAGTGATGTAAAAGAACTATGTCTGTATTCCATCCAACCTCCAAACTATTAAGTTAAAGCTGTCAATATATTGACTTTTTGTTTAAACCAGCAAGATTTTTCTATTATTTGAAACTAAAGCCCTTGGATATAGATCAAGATGGAAAGATGTTATCAGAATGACCTTTTGGTGTTTCGTTTTTTTCAAGTGATTAAAAAGATGATGTTTTCTAAGAAAGGATTGACTTTTGAAAGAGAACATAAATTTAGTGTGCACTTGCTGATTTAAAGTAACTTTGAAACACACAAGTAAATTTGTCAATCATGTCATTGATCACAAACTCAGATGAGTAAACTAGAATACATAAAGTCCATAAATAACAAGTAAAGCATTTTATTTTTCAAGGGGGAAATCTTAGAATAAACACAAAGAAGGGTTGCAACTGAACAATGTAGAAATACAGTTAATTTGCAGAGTGGAGGAAGATAATGAGCCTGAAAAGAAATCTACTGGGCAGTAGCCAAAGATAATCACAGTAAAGCAAGGCAGTATGATCTCTCTCTCTCTCTCTCTCTCTCTCTCTCACACACACACACACACACACACACAGAATTTACAGAAGGAAAAATACTACAATATTGTCAAATTCTGTTGCTTGATCAAGTAAAATGAAAACCAAACTTTTCAATACTTTTAGAGAAATGCATGTCATTGATTACCTTAGGGATGGTTGTTTCCATGAATAGCATATGGTATTAGAAGTCAGACAAAGGCAGTTAAAAAGTTAGTAGAAAATTCAGATTTACAGAAAAAATAGGTTTGGCTAGTAAGAAAAAGAAGATGCAGAGGTCATAGATATGGGCAATTTTAAGAATTTGCGTGTGTTTGCATATCTTTTGTATTGTTTTCTGTATAATAATTGTTAATTGTAATAATAAATATAATTATTACTTTTGTTTGATAATTAATGGCTTATTTCTTAGAGCCGTTTCAGGTTTACATAAAAATTGATTAAAAAATACAGAATTCCCCTTTCTTCCCATGAATGCTGCCGAGGAAGCATCGTTAAAGTCTGCCCTCCCACTGCTGTCATGTCTAAACCAGAATCTCCCAAAGAGCCTGAAGAACTGTGGAGGATCTTCATCCGAGGTTTGAGCTTTAAAAATAATTGATGAGAAACCATTTTGAGCAACGGGGAACACTTACAGAGTGTGTAGGAACGAGAGATCCAAACACCAAACTTTCCAGAGGGTTAGGGTCTATCATGTATGCCCCTGTGGAGGGGGTGGATGCAGCCATGAATCAGGGCCACACAAAGTGGATGGAAGAGGTGTGGAACCAAAGAGAAAAGAATAATCTCAAGAGAAGATTCTCAAAGACCTGGTACCACTTAACTGCGAAAAATGTTTTTGTTGGTGGCATTAAAGAAGACACTGAAGGACATCATCTCAGAGATTATTTTAAACAGTATGGGAAAATTGCGGTGATTGAAATCGTGACTGACTGAGGCACTGGCAAGAAGAGAGGTGTTGCTTTTGTAAGTCTTCTTTTGTAACATTTGAAGACCATGGCTCCATGGACAAGATCATCATTCAAAAATGCCATACTGTGGGGGTGCCTGGTGGCTCAGTAGGTTAAGCACCAAACTCTTGATCTCGACTCAGGTCATAATCTCATGGTTAGTGGGATCAAGCCCCATGATGGGCTCTGTGCTGATGGTGCAGAGCCTGCTTAGGAATCTCTCTCTCTCCCTCTCTCTGCCCATATGTGAAACTCATGACCATGACCACACATGCCACTCATGACCACACATGCCCATATGTGAAACTGATTAGAATTTATGATTGTGTAAGTAAAATTACCTTTGCTTAGAAAAACAATCCAGATATTTCCAGATAAACAATTAAACTGTAAACATTAGTGTTTCTTTGAAAAAAATCTATAGTAATAAATATATCAACATAAATTATGATAATACTCATAAAACCAGTAAGAACTTAGTGGGTTTTTAGAAATTTTATTTATAAAAGTCTTTCTAATTTTCTCAATATGGGTATACTTGAAATATAATATCATCTTTTTAAAGAAATAATCTAAGTGAGATTTGAATGATGACATGGCAATAATCCAGAAATAATCATATAAACCCGAATCACTGATATTATTTTAATTTACTAAATTTATATGAATCTTTTGAAAAACCATAAAATTACAGTGTCTACAATATATATGAAATTAATACTATCACCTAAAGTCAAGTACAGATCTTCCTCAAACTGATAATAAGGTTATATCCTGATAAACCCATCTTAAATTGAAAATGTCATGAGCTAAAATGCATTAATACGCCTAACCTACTGAACATCATAGCTTAGCCTAGCCTACCTTAAACATTCTCAGAACACCTACAGTAGCCTAGGGTTGGGCATAATCATCTAACACAAAGCCTGTTTTACAATGAAATGTTGAATATCTCATGTAATTGGTTTAACATTGTTCTGAAGCTCAAAAACACAATGGTTTTGTAGGTACACAATGGCTGTAAATGTATCCGTTGCTTACTTTCATGATGGCCGACTGCTTGCAAGCTGCAGCTCGCTGCCACTGCCTAGCGTCAAAAGAGAGTAAGTATGTCCTGCATAGGGCTAGCCTCGGAGATGATCAGGATTCAAAATTTGAAATACAGTTTCTGGTGAATACGAATGACTTTCACACATTGTAAGTCAAAAAATGATAAGTCAAATCCTCTGTACGTCGGGGGCCATTGTACTTCATAATGCTTTATTGGAGATTTGCAGATAATACGCCAAAAAATGATTTCAAAGTGAACATTACTAAGAGGGCCTTCAGATATAAAAGGTCTGATAGCTGTCTGACCTAAGTATTCTGTATCTAGATAAGCTGGAATAAATTGATGTTGAACAGAACATTTTTTACTTGCTATCTTGAACTTAGATTGTGTGATCATTCTAGTAACTACTTAAATGATATGAAGTTGCAACAAAAGAATAGAAACCGCAGTATTCTTGGTAATATTTTTCCATTAAATTTGATTAAATGAATATGTGAAGCCTTGGCTCAAAATGTATTTATCATTTTTGGCTTTATTTTCTTTTTTTGCATTACTGGAAAACTGCTAAAATATTTAAATTTATATGTAAAATCAACTTGGTTCCAGGTTTTCACTTGTAAGCATATCTGGAAGAATTTAAAAAGAGTAAGGACTTAGAATCTCTTCATTGAGGTGACCATCTATATGGTACAGGATTCCTAGTCTCTAAAGATTTGCCTTTAAATATTAGTACTGCTCTGCCCCCATACAATGATAATGAAATTCCTCTCTCCTCAGATTTCTAAAACTTCTACTTGGAGATATGCACACGTGCACCCAAGTGTGTATGTGTGTGCATGTATGTGTGTGAAATATATATTTATATACATGTATATATATCATATATTTTATATATAGCTATATATAAAATACTAAATTAATAAATATGCTGTTTACTAAATATATTACTTATGGATACACACACATGCATACACAAACACAGAAATGTATATGTGTCTGCCTATTGCTATATATGAATATATTTATACATACTTGTATATTTTTAGTATTATATTTACTTAGTAATTTGTCATTGAATTTTTAGTATATTAAATATACTAAATGTAAAAATCATATATAAAATACTAAATAATATTCACACACATTACAGTTTTATTAAGCTTTAAAACAGAATTGTTTCTTCTGCTTTTTTATGGGAAATAATTAAGTGAGTAAACTTCAGGTGGTTTTGGTATATCATGGGAAATTTGGAAAAAAGAACATCAATGGATATTTGCATTTCTGTTTTTAACTCAAATAATTACCAAATGTATTTTCTTTTCTCTTTTTCAAAATGCATAAAATTCAAAGCTGTCAAAAATATTTGTTTCCTCTAATGCATGCACATGTGTGCAAGTTCAGCATGCTATAAAATTTAAGTGTTTATTTTTTTAAGCAATTCAACAAAATCAAATATCCTTAGCAAGTTTGTGGATATCACACAGATATACAAAATATAATTGGTTGGATTTTTATGTATATGTAAAGAATCCAAGGTAATCATCAGGTGCTTTAATTTAATCAAGGGGATATATGTGGTCATGATACCTAGGGAGCATTCAAGTTCCTTTTGAATTCATTATCACTGATAAGGGAACTGTAGTCACATTACATTAGTATAAGTTGAAAGAAATATGTGGTCTTGTATACTTGTGAATAATCTATCTATTGTATGTGTCTAATTTATATTTGCAAACCCGTGGCTTATATTTTTGATTATGTGCATGTCCACTTTGGTTCTCAAAGTTATTCAAAACAGGAAAAAATGGTAATATGTGCTATTTTTCATAGAGTGTGGCTTATATTCATTTTGAGACACCATGCTAATTTACATCTATTTTTCCTAGGTAATTTCAGTGTTGGAAATGGAAACAATCAATTATATTAATATTGTACTACTGATATCTATATGATAATGACTCTCAAATACTTATTTATCAAAAATCAGTGTATTGTTATTTTTGCAAAGAATACCATTATTTATTCACATAAATGAATCTAAACTTTGTAGGTTTAATGGAATGGACCCTAAACATTGAGTTTCATAAATAAGAAATTATAGTTTGACCACAAAATGATGATTAGTCATTTTTATCCAAGTAGGGATGTCATTACTGTCTCATAGGTCCCTAAGACCACTCTTAGGTTTCATGATTTGCTAGAAAGACCTACAGAATTTTGGAAAGCTGCTATACTCACAGTTACAGTGTATTATAGTGGAAGGATACAGATTTAAGTCAGTAAAGGGCAAAGGTGTATATGGCATAGTGTAGGAGGAACGAGGCACCACCTTTCAACTGTCCCTCTGACCTCTACTGTCTTTGACCCAGTAGAGTAAAAGAGATAGCAACAATGTATGATGACATTTGCCAAGTGTTGTCAAAAAATGAAGCTCAGGCCTTCTTGACCCTTGACCAGGGTTTTTATTAATGGTTGTCATGAGGCATGGAATACTGATGTTAATGACCTAAGCTACTTGGACTCCAATCCCCCAGAGGTCAGACTGACAGAGTGGCCTCAGATCCCAGGTAAACAAAAATAGATGGTCACCATAAATTACAGTGTTACCATAAACCACCTGCGTGGCTTAATGTCTCAGGTATAGAAAGACATTCTTATCAGGAAGGATATTTTAAAGGGCTCAGAGGCAATCTTCCTTTTAAGTGGGTGAAGGGCCAGTCCTTTATGTGGAACATGTAGCTTTGAGCACCCTAAACCTGCTAGGTTAAGCACCCTTAACCCTTTACTATCCAGTCGAATTTTAGAACCAAAAAGTCATCAAGTCATTCAATTGTTTGAGAAATAATTTTGACTTCTGTCATGTGGGTATTGATGAGGCAGCACTGAACGAAAGAGCTTCAGTTTTGACTTCATAAAGCTTATGTTTTCCAGGAAAAGATAACAAATATACAAAATTAATTTCTAAGAAGATATTATTATGTATGAAAATGCTATGTGAAAAAATAAATCATAAACAGCAGGAAAGGTGTGGAATGGGTTCAGTTTTAATTGGGCTTTTCAGAAACGGCCTGTGATGGCAATGTCAGCAAGTAAATTCAGGTGATGAGGAAGCAAGATGTGGGTAACTAACTGGGTGAATAACATCCCAAGTGGACAGAACACCACATACAAAGGCCCAGTTGGAGGCACATGTTATGTGGGGAAAACCGCAAGGGGAAAGTTGGCTGAAGCCCAGTAAGAATGAGAGACAGACGGAAGTGGCAGGGCCAGCGGTGTAAACGGTTGCATAATTCTCTCTAATCATTATTTTCCACAATAATTTTTCCTATTGACACTTATTATGAAACTATTTTGGTTCTATTTTATATTCTGTAAAAATGGTTTGGAATGGCATAGATTTCTATAAGGAGATAAAGGTATTTTCGATCCTGGACAATTAGAACAAAAGGCTAAGAAAATGCTTTGCCCCCATGTAGCTTTTTTGAAGTTTGTCACTTTAAATGTTAAACCCAAATTGTCTGGTGAATAGGACTCTTTTATGAACAGCACCAATAATTGAGGATGTCCCAGGTGGCCCTTTTTGTAGGAGAACAAACAGAGCTTGGCACCACAGAGCTACTCAAAGAGATCGCCATGGGTCACTGTCATTGGAACAATGCTTACTTTGCACTGTTCTTGCCTGGCCATCGCCTGTTCACATGCTTTTCTTCACACAGCTGGACTTCTTTGTTGTATGTAACATATCATGTGGTGCGCATTTTCTCTTCTGTCGCCCATGATTGAGAACAGATGTTATATGCCTTTATAATTGTCTTCAGGAAATCTCGGTGCCTTTTAATGGCACTCTGTACCTTTTGTAATCAGGAGGGTTAGCTGCATGCTTAGAGGCCCATGAAGTATAGAACTTCCTTTTATTGTAGATAGTCACAGACAACCCCTAGGCCTGCTGTTTCCCATTCACTGCTGCTGGAACAATTAGCAGTAATAAAGGTTTTTCACAACAGGTATTAATGCCTTTCTGAAAAAGGTAAGGACATTTGGCTGTTTTTGGAATAGGCAAGCATTGAGCTATGGAAGATAAATGGTTTCTTAATGGAAGAAAATTTTTATTTTTCTCACTTAATTTTTTCCACTCAAAATAAGTTAATTCTTAGTCTTCAATTATACATTGAAAAAAAAGCTAAATAAAACAAGAGTTATTCTCAAATTTGAAGCCTCAAATTCAAAATATATTCTCATAATTTATAATTATTTTGATTGGATTAAACAGAGTAATATGAATAAAATCATGCAGAAAGCCTTCTGTGAAAATGCTGGGTTATTTTCCTTGGTGAATTGTCAATAAACTTATTTGGATAAATTATGGGAAATTTTATAATGGCTAATAAAAACATTTTCAATAAAAATATTTTATTCAGACAGAGTATTAATTTGGATTAATGCAAATGGCCTTGTTCCATTTCTTTCTTCTTCTTTCCCAACCTAATGGAGTCTGGCAAAAGTGAATCTCAGATTTCATAAGACTCTTATGCTTTCATTCTTGTTTCCAACATTAATATTAGTAATGATAACTCTGCATAAGGTGTTTTAGTATGTGCTGGACAGAGACTGAGTGCTTTAAAGCTATCTCCCTTATCTCTTGCAGAACTAGGCAGCAGTGAAGTTGAAAGTCTACACCCACTGCCCTTAACCCCTATTTATTGGATTTCTCCAAAGTCTTTCTTTGACCATTTCCTCATTAATACTAAATTTTCATGCCTCTTTTTCTTTAAAGAAACCTTGTGTTCTGCAGAGTCTCTATTGTATTCTGGGACAACACAAATATACGTGTATATAAACTAATTGCTTTCTCTAACTTCCTAACCAGAATTGAAATTATACTTTAATGTAAATTCTTTCCCATTAATATAAATCTTTAGCACAAAAAAGCCTGGTGAATTTGTTGTTGTTGTTGTTTTTTTTTTAATATTTAGGTCGATTTGAGAAGAATAAACATCTTTTTTTTGTTTAAGTTTATTTATTTATTTTGAGAGAGAGTGAGCCATGAGTAGGGAAGGGGCAGGGAGAGAGGGAGAGAGAGAATCCCAATCAGGCTTTGTACTGCCAGTTTAGAGCCGGGCGTGGGATTATCCCACAAACTGTGAGATTGTGATCTGAGCCAAAATCAAGAGTCTCACACTTAACCACTGAGCCACCCCAAGAATAATCATATTAAAAATATTCAATTTTTCATGCCATGAGCTTCCATGAGCATCATTTATCTGTCCAATTTTTATCTTCTTAGTGTAAGCAAAGAATGTCAATATTTTGCTGGATCCATTTAATAGATGGAGAGTATTGAGAGTATTACTTCTTTCTATATTATTATCATTACCTTTTTAATGTTTACAGGATCTGTAGTGATGTCCCCTTTTTCACTCATTATATTAGTAATTCTACCAACAACAGTGAAATTGGAAGAGTATATTGAACCGTGAGTTTGCAATCCTTTATGACACTTTGATTTCACTCTTTACTTGATAAGCCTTTCTAGGGTTTTATCAGTTGTAGTAATCTACTGATTAGAAGATTAAAGTAGAAGTAATCTACTTTCAAATAACCTACTTTTAATTTTCTTGATTTTTTATTTGTCCTTTTCTTATTAATTTCAGCTATTCTGTTTTTCATTCCATGTTTTAACTTGCTTTAGGTTTAATTTGCTTTCCTTTTCCTAGCTTTCAATGATGGAAGCGTTGTCCATTGACTTAAAATTTTCTTCTTATCTAATATAAACATTCAAAGCTATAGAAGTGTAGGGGCACTTGGCTAGCTCAGTTGGTAGAGCATGTGATTCTTGATCTCAGGGGTCATGGGTTTGAGTTTCACATTGGGCGTGGAGTCACAATGAAATGAAATGAAATGAAATGAATAAAATATAGAAAAATTCCAAAGCTATAAAAGTCCCTTTAAGCATTGATTTAAATACATCACTAAAATTTTGATTATGTTCTCATTATTATGTAGTTCAAAATGTTTTTATATTTTCTTATTATTTATTTATTCTTTTATTCAGGACTGTATAGAACTCTATTGATCAGTTTTCAACTACTTGAGGATTTTCCAGCTACTTCTGTTATTAATTTTAATTTAATTTAATTTTGATCAAGATATATATTATGTATGATTAAAACTCTTTAAAATTTGTCAAGACCTGTTTCATGTTCCAAACAATGGTTCATCTTTTTGAATGATCCATGTGTGCTTAAAAACATTATGTGTTTTATAGCAGGGCCACTTCGTACTACATGATCTGATAGTTAATGACTCCATTTAATTGTACAAATTTTATAATCTGTATTTTACTCACACACCTCCAATAGTGTTTTCTGCCAGACCTTGCAGAACATTGCCCATGGTATACTTAACTTAATATTATGATACAGGCTGAAGGAAGCAGTTTTAGGGATCTCGTTTGTACATTAACTCCTTTAGTTTAATTGTCTCTCAAATCCTAGATGTCTCAGGAATGCCAGTTTGATTTCTACTTGTTTTACTCATTCAAAAAACTGGTTCATGACTGTGTTCCATTTCCTGTGATACAGTGAAAACCTCCCCCAGGCACAATGTTGTTTTGAATGTTGGAGCTTCCCTCTTATGATTCCTTTCCCTCCAGGATCACAACTTTTTACCTCTTCTTGCTCTATGCCTGAAGCTAGTCCATGTATAAATTTTATACATATTATAGCTGATACTTTTGTAAGAAGGTAGATCACTTGCCATTTACTTTTTCATGGTCAAAACTGAAATTTGCTTAAACCTTGCTTTCCTTCCATTGCATAGTGAGGGAATTTTGTGTATTAGGATTCTATAGAGAAACAGAAAAAATAGAAGGTGTGCATATGTGCATGTATTTGTGTGTATGTGTGTGTGTGTGTGTGTGCGTGCGTGTGAAAGAGAGAGACATAGAGAAAGATTTTTTTAAATATAATTTATTGTCAAGTTGGCTCCCATACAACACTCAGTGCTCATCCCAACAAGTGTCCTCCTCAATGCCCATCACCCACTTTCTCCTCTCCCCACACCCTATCAACCCTCAGTTTTTTCTCTGTATTTAAGATTCTCTTAAAAAAAAAAAAAAAAGATTCTCTTATGGCTTGCCTCTCTCCCGAAAGAGATTTATTATAAAGAATGGGGTTCGATTACTATGGTGACTGGCAGTGTGGCCCCACAGGCTCAAGACCCAAGAGAGTCAATGGTGCAGTATTAGTTTGAAAGTTAGCCAGCAGAGATCGAGAAGAGTCAATGATGTAGATGAAAATGAGAAGCAGTCTACTGGAGAATTTCCTGTTACTTAAGAGAGGAGTAGGGTTTGCTTTGTTCTTTTCAGGCTGTCAGATGATTGGATGAGGCCCACCCACATTATGAAAAATAATTTGCTTTACTCTGATTAAATTGTTAGTCTCATCCAAAAACTCCCTTGCAGAAACACCCAGAATAATGTTTGACTAAATATATGGGCACCTCATGCCAATTAATTTGAACATAAAATTAACTATCATATTTCATAAGTCTATATTTCGTATTGTTGTAAATTTCTGTTCATGTTTATCCAAATTTTGCTGTTTTCAGTGTGACTTTCACTTCATGAAGTTTTAAATTTCTTTTAATTTTTCCTGAAAACTGCTGTTTTCCTTTTCATCTCTCTCCCTCCCTCTCTCTGCTTCCTCCTTTCCTTCTCATCTTCTTCCTCCTCTTCTGTCTTTCTTCCTCCTCCCTCCTTCCTTCTCCTTCTTCTATTTCTTTCTATTGCAAAATCTTCTTCAGATAACTTATATCTCCTAATTGATCTCTTACATGGGTTTAATAAAATGGTCTGTACTGAATAGATTTTGTAGAAAAGTATTTTTCTGGTTTATGCTTTTTGATGTATATCTTCTGTATTCTAAGTGTCTTGATTTTTTTCTTTTCTTTTTGTACCACCTCTCTTTTTAATAAACACATTTTTGTTGTAAACCTTTTTTATAAAAGGTTTTTTTATAAAGTTATAAAAGTTATTTATGTCTTTTTCTTCCCTTATCACACTTCAATTCCATCTACTTTCCTTTTATATCAACCAGATTGTAAGCAATAAAAATTAAATGTCAGCCATATTTCGCCTTTATCCTCTTTTCTACTCTTTAGAACCTAATTGAATGCTAATAGGAATACTTGATTGTAGACCCCCAGACCACATGTCTCAAATAAAAGAACTGTGACTTTTACTTTTACATATTTCTCCTGGCCCCAGGACCAGGTTCTAAACCACTAGCAAGTCCTTTTTATACTAGTCCACTTTGTAATTCCTGGTTGTTACGCTTTATATTTTATGGCTAACATTTATGGTTGGTTTGCCCACTTTAAATTGTAAATACCTTTCTTACTTTTCTGGGATACTTATGAAATATCACAGAACAACTATTCCAAACGTTCTTTTCAGGCTGTCATTTCAGGCTGTCATTTGCTACATTTAGTGATTTTATTTGGTCATCTACCATTTTGTAAGTATTATCCTACTTTCCATTTTACCTTCAGAATCATTGCATCTTTTCAAGAGTCTCCCAATTCCTTCAATATCGACATCCCTCAGAATGCTGTTCTCCACCTTCAAATGTCTTTTGTCTTCATCTATAATATCAACACTTTTTTTGTTCTTTTTTTTTAAATAACTGAATTTTTTAAGAACAGTTTTAGATTTATAGGACAAGTGAGCAGATGGTGCAGAAATGTCCAGGTTACCACTTGCTGTGCCCCATATACTTTTCCTTTATAATTAATATCTTGCATTAGTGTGAGACATTTGTTATAATTAATGAAATAATATTAATATACTCTTATTAACGAAAGTCCATAGTTGACATTAAGGTTCACTATTAGTGTTGTACAGGTCCATGGGTTTTGACAAATACATGTCATGTGTCTATCATTACAGTATCATACAGAACAGTTTCCCTGCCTAAAAGAATTTCCTGTGCTTCACCTACTAACCCCTACACAAGCCCTCTAAACACCTTCAACACTTTTCTTAACATGAGAAAGAGCTTCCATTCCACATTCCAAAATTAACGGTCCCATTGAAAGGCAAATAGAGAATTGTGTAAGTACAAAGACTCTGGAACTATAACCCCTGTTGTCAAATTCTCCATTTACTACCTGCTTGTGTAACTCTGGATAAATTACTTTATATCTCTGTGCCCCAAATCCCAATTTTCCCAACAAGAAAATTTAACCATGATGATCGTCATTCAGTAGTTTTCCACTAATAATTAAATGAATTAATACGTGTAAAGTTCTTACCATCAAAGTTAGCATATATAAAATAGTCTATGTGAGCCATTCTGCAATACCTATTTCCTAATTTCACTCCATTGATTATTTGCTGCAGCTTTTTAGTTTGAAACTTTTGAACATTATTTGAAGCTTTTTAATTTGATGTGGTCTCACTTGTCTATTTTGGCCTTTGTTACTTGTGCTTTTGATGTCACATGCAGGAGATACTGCTAAGGCCAATGTCAGAAACTTTTTCCTTATATTTTCTTTTAGGAGTTTTATGGTTTCACTTCTTATAGTTAAGTCTTTAATCCATTTTGAGTTGATTTCTGTGTATGATGTAAGGTAAGCATCCAGTTTAATTCGTTTGCATATGAATATCCAACTTTCCCAACATCATTTATTCTACACACTATCTATTCTTTATTGTGTGTTTTTTTATTTTCCTTGTGGAAGATCAATTGACAGTATATGTGTGTCTATTTTATGAGCTCTTTATTCTCTTCCCTTGGTTTATATGTCTGCCTTTATGCCAATATCATACTATTCTAATTACTATAACTTTGTAATATATTTTGAAATCAGAAATGTCATGTTTTTAGTTGTTCTTGTTCAAAATACTTTGACTATTTGGGGTTTTGTTTATTTGTTTGTTTGTTTTTGTGGTTCCATATGAACTTCAGGATTTTCTCGAAGTCTGTGAAAAATGCCATCAGGATTTTGATAGAGATCGCATTGAACCTATTAATATCTTTGGGTAGTATAGACATTTTAACAATATTAAATCTTCCAATCCATGAACATGGATGTCTTTGCACTGATTCTTTTCTTTAATTTCTTTCATCAGTATTTTGTTATTTTCAGCATACAATTCTTTCACCTCCTTGAGTATGTTTGTCCTTAAACATTTCATTCTTCTTGATACTATTTTAAATGGTATCATTTTCTTAATCTCCTTTTTGGATAGTCTGTTTCAGCTCTACAGAAATGCAACTGATTTTTGTGTTTTGATTTTGTTTTATGCACCTTTGATGAATTTGCTTATTAGTTCTAGCAGTTTTGTTTTGGTAGGGTCTTTAGAGTTTTCTATATGTAAGATCATGTCATCTGTGAACAAGGATAATTTTACTTCTTCCTTTCTGATTTGGATGCCTTTTATTTCTTTTTATTGCCTAATTACTTTGGCTAAAACTTTACTATATTGAATGGAAATGGTGAGAGTGGACATCTTTGTCTTGTTTCTAATCTTAGAGGAAAACTCAGTTTTCTGCTGGTGAGTATGATATTAGCTGTATGATTTTCATATTATGTTGAGGTCAATTCCTTCTATATAGAGTTTATTTTTATTTTTATTTTTTGAAAACAATTTTAATGTTTATTTATTTTTGAGAGAGAGAGAGGACAAGTGACGGAAGGACAGAGAGAGGGAGACACAGAATCTGAAGCAAGCTCCAGGCCCTGAGCTATCAGCACAGAGCCTGGCAGGGTTGGAACCCATGAACCATGAGATCATGACCTCAGCAGAAGTTGGACATTTAACCAACTGAGCCACTCAGGTGCTCCCAGTTTATTTTTAATTGTGAAGAGTTTTTACTATGAAATGGTGTTTTCAAATGTATCTTTTGAGTTAATCATGTGATTTTTCTTTTTTGTTCTTTTAATATGGTGTATCACATTGATTTTCATATATTGAACCATTCTTGCACACCAGTGACAAATCACACTTGCTTATGGTATGACCCTCTCTTAAAAGCTCACCTGACAGCCATACAGAGAAAGACAGATACCATATGTTTTCACTCTTATGTGGATCCTGAGAAACTTAACAGAAACCCATGGGGGGAGGGAAAGGAAAAAAAAAAAAAAAAAAGAGGTTAGAGTGGTAGAGAGCCAAAGCATAAGAGACTCTGAAAAACTGAGAACAAACTGAGGGTTGATGGGAGTGGGAGAGAGGGGAAGGTGGGTGATGGATATCAAGGAGGGCACCTTTTGGGATGAGCACTGGGTGTTGTATGGAAACCAATTTGACAATAAATTTCATATATTGAAAAAAAAAAAAAAAAGCTCACCTGACAGGCCTGTTCAGGATTATCTCCTTTTTAATTAACTTATTATCAAATGCATAGTGATGTTTACTATATCAGCAAAATCCATTTATCTTTAACATAAAAAGTAACCTAACCATGAACATAATCCCATCACATTCATTGATCCTATTCTCACTAAAGGAGGGAGGATTATAGCGGATATGTACATCACCTGAGCTTTCTGCCTCACTCAGATAACAACACTTTTTGGTAAAAAGGGCAAACATTGTTAAATGCATTTCACTTCACAAATTTTTCCAAAGTGATTGATTCCACCGTTATAGTCATTTTGTTAGTATCAAAATTAGAATGTTAAGTTTTTTCTTGTAGTAAATTAAAGCACCAAGTTCCAGTAATGGTGGAAAGATGTAATAAGCTTGTTTCCTTTAGAATCTAATCTGCCATTCTAATCACATGAAATCGTGGGTTCATCCAGACTTGTGCTGTCCAAAACAGTATCCATCGGCCACATGAGGCTTTTTAACCTTAAATAAATTAAAAGTAAATAATATTAAATATCAGTCCCTTGGTTATTAGCCATTTCTCAGGTACTTAGTAGGCATGTGTGACTATTGGCTACTGTATTGGAAAAAATAGATATAGGACATTTTAATCATCAAAGAAAGTTCTGTTGTATGGCTTGACTTAGTTCCATGGTTCTCAAACTTTAGCTTGCCCCTGAATCACTTGAAAGGCTTGTTAAACAGTATGCTACTCTCCTTCCACAGTAGGACTAAGGTGACATCTAAGAATTGCATTTCTATGAAGTTTCAAGGTTAGATTGAAGTTATTTCTCTATAAACCACAAATAAGAGCCATTAATTTAGTTGTTAATCCATTTGCATAAACTTATAGAAAAAAAAAAAAAACCTAAGTAACTGTATCTCAAGGAATATAGGCATCCTGAGTGTAAACATGTGTTTTACAATAAAAATCCTGATAGCAGAGAGGATAATTGTTCTCAGTTAATAGTATTTTGCTGCTACCTGCAGGTAAAACTGATATAAGCTATTTTAATGATTTCAGTCTTTTAGACAAACTGATTGTTATGGTCAGAAAAATATGTCCAATAAATGAAAATCAGTATGAAAACAGTACTCATAATTCTTGTCAATAATTTCCTGTAATATACAAGAATGGTAGAGTAATAATAAACAAAGGTATTATTTAATCATAATCTATTTTCTATATAATAAAGGAGGTAATTATCTAATACAATATTTATTGAAATACAGTAATTGTTTTAGGAACAGAAACTATAGTGGAAATTTTTTATTATATCCCATTTATCATTAAAACTAATTTGCCTTTATATCAGACAGCGATTAGAAGAAAAAGAATGTCAAAAACATTCTTTAAAAGAATTTTATCAAAACGGGCTCAAGAGTGCCTTGATAGAGGGAAAGTCTGGAAATACCATTCTGAATTTAAAAATTCTAGGGGCGCCTGGGTGGCGCAGTCGGTTAAGCGTCCGACTTCAGCCAGGTCACGATCTCGCGGTCCGTGAGTTCGAGCCCCGCGTCAGGCTCTGGGCTGATGGCTCGGAGCCTGGAGCCTGTTTCCGATTCTGTGTCTCCCTCTCTCTCTGCCCCTCCCCCGTTCATGCTCTGTCTCTCTCTGTCCCAAAAATAAATAAAAAAATGTTGAAAAAAAAAAAATTTTTAAAAAATAAAAATTCTAGGGGCGCCTGGGTGGCGCAGTCGGTTAAGCGTCCGACTTCAGCCAGGTCACGATCTCACGGTCCGTGAGTTCGAGCCCCGCGTCAGGCTCTGGGCTGATGGCTCAGAGCCTGGAGCCTGTTTCCGATTCTGTGTCTCCCTCTCTCTCTGTCCCTCCCCCGTTCATGCTCTGTCTCTCTCTGTCCCAAAAAATAAAATAAACGTTGAAAAAAAAAAAATTAAAAAAAAAAAAAATAAATAAAAAAATAAAAATTCTAAATTCAAACATATATGTATAAATTGTTTATATGATTTCATTGATTTTGGTGATAACCCTAGAAACTATGTGTATGTATCAACTTTGGACGTTTTTAGTCTTCTTTTTTTTCAGACAGTATAAATCATATGAAAAAAAACAATGCAGGAGTAAAATTCCATATGACATAATTTCAACATATTCCCTAATGCCTAGTTTTTAAATTTTTTTGCAGTGTTTCCTAATATACACCTTACAGCAATTTGTTTTTCATGGAAGTGGTAGAAATTAAAAATTAGTATTAATAATACATATATCACTCAATTGTCCAGACATCACTCTACTACGGTATATTTATAAATAAAACATAATGTAAATTTATATTTTTATATATTATAAATATATAGGTATATATATATATATATATATAAAGTATCCCTATGCTCCAACTGAAAAACTCATATATTTTAAATACAGTTATTCGAATTTCAATAGTATAAATTTTATTTTCCTTAGTAGACATTATTTTGTTTTTCAGCAAATACACCCATTATTTGAAAAATTGAGTGTATTTATCTGAAAACAAATTGTTTCTTCCCAAAATGTCAACAAATCAAAAAATTCTCAAGATACATCCATTCAGAAGTGACATTTTTTTTTGTTAGCAAAACATTAGGTATAGCCACGTGTCAAAACAAATTTTTACCTATGTTACTCCCATGTCATTCAAAGAGTAAGATATTAAAAATACTAAAAAGAAAAATAAGCATTAAAATATTAATAGAAAACTTTCATAGAGAAGATTTTTTTTTTTAAATTCAAGTTAGAGAACATACAGTATAGTCTTGGCTTCAAGAGTAGAACCCAGTGATTCATCTCTTAGTATGACACACGGAGCTCATCCCAAAAAGTGCCCTCCTTAATGCCTGTCACCCATTTAACTTACACTCCCCTTCCAGCAGCCCTCAGTTTGTTCTCTGTATTTAAGGATCTCTTATGGTTTGCCTCCCTCTCTGTTTTATCTTATTTTTTCTTTCCTTCCCCTCTTTTCATCTTTTCCTCTTTTCATTTGAGGTTCTCAAATTTCACATGTGAGTGAACTCATATGTTAGCTGTCTTTCTCTGACTGACAATGGAATACTACTTGGTGATGAAAAAGAATAAAATCTTGCCATTTACAACAATGTGGATTGAACTAGAGTGTATTATGCTATGTGAAAGAAAGTCAGCCAGATGGAGATTTTCTTAAATTGACACAAAATTGGGATACCATGAAGAAAAGGAATTAAATATGTGCTTTTTGACATTAGTGATTTCCTTGGCGAATAATAATAACAATAAAAATAAAATATGGATAAGACTGAAAAACAATTCTTTGCAGGGTTCCTGGAGTGGCTCAGTCAATTGAGTGCCTGACTTTGGCTCAGGTCATGATCTCACGATTCATGGGTAGAGCCATGTTTCAGGCTCTCTGCTGGCAGCGTGGAGCCCACTTTGGATCTTCTGTGCCCCCCTCTTTCTGTCCCTTCCCCACTTGTGCTCATTCTCTAAAAAATAAATAAATCTTTTAAAACAAGAAAAGAAAAACCTTTCTTTGCAACGTATTATACAGATATAAGTCTCAATAATGTTTCTTTTGGATGGCTCCCCTTTGTGAAAATTAATAAAAGGAATAAAAAAATTAAAAGAAAATCTCATTTAAAATGGAGTTGGGAGGCCAGCAGGGGAGCTCTCACTCCTTACCACTCTTGTCAATTGTAGACCCAGCAGGAAAGAGAGACCTTGCATGAGTATGCTACTTTACTATCCCAGCTAGAGGAAGAAATAATGACAGACTATTACAACTCAGCCAATGAGAAGCCACTATACTTCAAACTCCCAGTTGACTCAAATGTACTTTTTATTTACAACACCCTTCTCAGCTTCCCCTTTCCCTGTATAAAAAAGCTTCATCTCCTTTGTTCTGTGGACTTGCCTTTGGTTTTGCCATATCTTACTTGTCCTGATTATAATTCTTTGCTAATCCTGAATGAACCCATTTTAGATGGTAAAATAACTGGCACCTTCAAAAATAAATAACCCCTTCAGCAACAGACTTTCGGTATCCATCCATGAACAGATGTGCCTGTGTTTGGGTTGTGGGACTCAGCTCCATTGGCCATGGCCTGAGGAGGGGTCTTGACCCGCTGGTGCATCCAGAAATAGGATTCCTCAAAGCCTTACATAACACTTCCAATCCTACTTCCCCTCAATATTCAGTTTTACTATTATTCATAGATAACTCAAAACCAATCCATTAGATCTAAAGTCCTTTCCTTTTCTGAATTCTCTTTAGCTTTCAGTAGTAAACTTATTTGATTTTAAAAAGTACATATAAAAACACCAGGTGTGGACTTCTCTCAATGTACTGCAATGCCAATTACCAATTATCTATACCCGCACCTGTTATTTCATTCCTTCTTCTCAGGATGGAAGAGTTACCGCCAACTGCCATGGCATAGTCTTCAACTATAATATAAGTTGGTTCTCATCTCTTCAAGTATATTTCCTTCATATGCAGATTCAGGTTCTCCTTCTCCCTTCCTTTCTGTCTTCCTCTTTTCTACCACACATATTTGCAATGAATATTTAAACCTCTTAAATCTTTTACACTACAAAAGCAAAACAACAAAGTGACATTAACTGCACATTTTCCAATTTACCTATAGTGTCAAGATTCTTATAAAAAAATCTAAACGTGCTGTCATTAACTGCTCACTGTTCTGTGATGGACTAGTAAAGATTTAGCAACTGATTCTTCAAGTGTAGTTTCAATGTGAGTGTTGACTGGTATTTTTGTTTATGTTAATGAGTAAAACAAAAGTGAGATGATGCAGATATGTGTTGGAAATCTACTCACTTGCCTATGATGCAAGTGGCTACTTTGTTTAATCAGAATAGTGTTAGAATATTGGAAAACTATTTTCTCAATTTTTTTTGTTATTTACAATATCCATGTCAATCAGCTATAGACATAACACATTTAAGTTTACTGTGCATTCTCAACATGTTCTCACTCACACTCTTTTTTTTTTTTCTAAGGATTTATCAAAACAACAACTTAACTCCTGATTGGTACTGTTTGCTAATTTATGTGGAGTAAACATCCTCCCGTTGTCCATTTCAAATTAGTATTATGATATCACTGATTGCAAAGTTGAAAGAGATGTGCAGTATCAACACATCAGTAAACTTATATAGTATTTCTACTGCATAGATACAATAGAGGCAAATATCCCCAAAGCATAGATAGTAGGAAGACACAGTAAAACAATTGGGAAGGGATAATTTTGCATGTCAAGTTTATATGATTTAATTAACAACTGTGTTTAGTAATTAACTTTCAAAATTCTTTAATATGTAAGAATTGGCTCTTGTGAGCTGGTACAAACTGGCTCTAACCTGCCATTGTGATGATCCCAAGAGTCTTTCAAACTACATTTCTCCCACATGTGTAAACTCTGAGAGGGCCAAATAAAGAACAAATATCTTTCTCTACATGGTTTCTGGACCAACTGAGAAGTAGTAAAGATACATATAGGAGCCAGCCAAAAGTTGACCTGTTTGATAACTAAACTACACAATATGGCCTCACGTCTGAGTACCTGAAGGGCACCACCATTAGTCAGACTCACCCACAATTATAGGTTTACTTATTCCCCCACCAAAAATGTTAAAGTCCTCACCCCTACCTGTGAATGTGGTTTTATTTGGAAATTGGGTCTGTGCATATGAGCAAGTTAAAATGAGGACATTAGCATGGGTCCCAATCCAATATGACTGATGTCCTTATAAAAAGGGGAAATTTAGACACAGAGATAGACATGTACACAAGGAAGACTATGAAGACATGGGTAGAACACCGCCTGTAAGCCAAAGAGCGCCTGAGATTACCAGATGCTAAGAAACAGGCATAGAATAAATTCTCCCTCACAGCTCTCAGAAGGAACCAACTGTGCTTTCATCTTCAACTTCTAACTTAAAGAACTATTAGGCAAAGAATTTCTGTTGCCATCCAGTTTGTAGTACTTTTTTACAGCAGTCCCAGGAAACTAATACACCCATCCAGTTAAGGTCTCATTTGATGGGTAGGATTCTTTCTGAGGAGGGAACCCCAATACAAAAAAAAAGTCCTAGAAATTCATATGGTAAATAGACTCATTCTCAAGTTGAAGAGGGGTATAGCTGAGCTGAGCATGCTCACTCATTCATTCCAAATATACAGATAAGCCACTGCAAAGCCCCATGGCAGAGTAAATAAAGAAGCGAAAGACAGGCAAGATAGTGCTTACATTAAAAAAAAAAAAAATCATTGCATGAACTATGAGTGCTTTGTTAACACCCCCAAGTCCACGAGAAACAAATACTCTTGTTTAGATCAAAAATTCCAGTAGACACATTTGACTGCAGCCTTGGGTACTTTTAAATATTCCCTTCCTCAATTGGTGAAATCTGAGGTGCTAAAATAGGGAAATTTTTGGACCTTCACCCTTTATACCATGCGAATTTCTGATCTACTGCCCTGCCACAAATCCACTGAGCCATGTCCTCCAGGATGTGGAGTCTTTCTGTTCTTGTGGAAAGGGGTTGTGTTCCCATTTCAGTACCGTTAGCTCTGAGTTCATGGGGAGATTTGTATTTCCCATAATGTATCCCAGATATTTTATGCCACCATTTTCTGTCCCTTCTCCCACCTTTTTTGGCCACCTATGAAACCATCTCTCTTTAGCTGTCCTGTTACCTAAGATAGCCACTTCATTTATATATCCCCAATACGCTCTGCAGATGATCTCAGTTGTTCCTTTCAATTCAACTGGAAAACAAAATGGAAATGGTTTTAATCAGCTCACAACCAACTTTGTTGCTGACATTTTATTCTTCCTTCTTATGTCTATAGCAGGCACCTCAAACTCCTTCATTTTCAAAATTAAATTACCTTATTTCTCCCTAAATATTGTGTTTCCTCTGTTCCCTAACTCATGTTAAGGCAATATTTTATATGTACAGAGGACCAAATTCTGGAAATCATTTTCTTTCCTCTGTTCTTACCTGACCATCAAACTAAAATTGCCTTCAGAATTTAATAACTCCCCAAATAAACTCCTCCTTGGTTCTTTCTCCCATACTGCTTCCCTTCAATCACATTTCTATAATGGAATACAGGAGCTTCATGAAACAAATTTTTATCATGCCACTGTCTGTGTAACATCATTAATAACTTCTGACAGATATCCAAGGAATGTCTAGATTTCTAAAAATTTCATATTATTGCTTATACAATCGTATATTATATATAGTATATATACACATACATGCAAATATGTAATATAAATAAATAAAATATAAAATGAATATATTTATATATATGATTGCTTATGTAATTATAATTATACATATGTAATTGCAAATACAAAAATGCATACAAATCAAAATCCAAATATATATATTTGGGTTCCAGTTTCTTACCATTTGTCTTCCCTTTGTACCTGTACATAGGCTAGCCTCGGCTCCAAAGATTTCCCTATAATTTTTTTTATATTTGATCTTTTATCGAGAAATAATAGTTGGAGACTGAATCACCAACCTGAAAAGCCTCCATACTCAAACATTCATGCCTAAATTGAGAAAATAGGGGGCTAGGCCACCAAACCTGATACTAATCATCCTCAATCTAAAGAATTGAGTAAGTTCAAGCTTTACATTTTTAACAACTTCAGCTTTTCTTTTTTGTCCAACTTTATGGAGATATAGGTTACATATAGCAATGTAACTTCAAGGTGAACAATCTGTTGTTTTGATACAGTTATATGTTATAGTATGATTACCACTTTAGTGTTACCAACACCTCCATCACATCACGTAATTACTTTCTCTTTTTTGTGGTGAGAACATTTTAAAAAATTTTTAACGTTTACTTATTTTCAAGGGAGAGACAGACAGAGCATGAATGGAAGAGAGGCAGAGACAGAGACAGAGACAGAGACAGAGACAGACAGAATCTGAAGCAGTTTCCAGGCTCTGAGCTGTCAGCATGGAGCCTAACATGGGGTCAAACCCACAAACCCTCAGATCATGACCTGAGCTGAACTCAGACACTTAGCGACTGAGCCACCCAGGCACCGTGAGAACATTTAAAATATACTGGGTTTTTTTTGTTTGTTTGTTTTTTGTTTTTTACAAATTTAACGTATAGCATATAGTATTCTTAACTACAAACACAATACTGTGCATTAGATTCCCCAGAACTCACTTAACTTATAACTGGAAGCTTGTATTCTTTAACCAATGTCTCCCCAATTCCTCCATTTTCCAGACCTTGGTAAACACCATTGTATTCTGTCTCTAGAAGTTTGGGTTTTGTAGATTCTACATATATATGGTATGATATAGTAGTTGTCTTTCAGTGTCTGCACTGTTCAGCCCACGCAAAGCATAGAAAAAGCTGGAGGGTTGGGCTGATCTAATTTTTTTTCCTACTTGAAGGATAGTAATCATACAATGTTACATTAGTTTCAGGTGGACAACAGAGTGATTCACCAATTCTATATATTACTCAATGCTCACTGCAATAACTGCAGCTACCATCTGTCACCATACAACTTTATTACAATTATTTCACATTCTCTTGAGCTAAAAAATAAAAGTATCACAAATTTACCCCCCACGTCGACAAATGTAAATTTAAATCACTAGAATTATATTTCAGTTGAAAATGCAGTGATATTGCAGAACACACAATTTCCTTGAATCCTTTCTTCCTGTGAAGGTTAATTATTAGTGGGATAAGGAAATGATAAAATAACTTTTTTTCTAGCTATTGGAGTTTGGGAGAATCATTTATTGAAGTTTACTTTTTAGGATGAGAGCATTGGCTGTACGTATTGATGTTGTGTCTATTTTCTGTTTTACTCTTCCAAGGAAATATTCAAGTCATGAATTTTTTTTTTCCACTTCAGATACTTCCTAAACTGCCAATGGCTATGGAAGGGATGAAGTTAATCAGACCAAAACTCTATTCCCCTATTTATTCAATGCTAAAGTACTTATATTTGAATTATAATTCAATATTCAAATCAATGTACACAAAAATGCTTATATCGTTTCCACACGTCATTGAGTTAGTGTCTAAATCTACTTGTCACGTTTAAAATCAACCATAATTACTTCCAGATATGCAGGGTAAACATGTAATGTTTAATATCTGTTAGATACCTGTCTCAGAGAATATGTGCATAACATCTTATAAAACAATTATGAG
This sequence comes from Neofelis nebulosa, assembly GCF_028018385.1. NCBI lineage: Eukaryota > Metazoa > Chordata > Mammalia > Carnivora > Felidae > Neofelis > Neofelis nebulosa. The sequence goes on from NC_080782.1 coordinate 19,597,751, forward strand.
AGTGTGTATAATCCAGAAGATGGTGCTGTTTACATTTCTACTGCATTAGGGAACCGCAGAGAACCAATTTGTTTCCAATTCAGCCATTGATGGGTTGTAAATTATTGAGCATACCTTAGCAATAGGAACAGTTAATGTAGCTTTGCTCTTGAGGATTTCACATTTACAAATAATTTGCACAACATCTCCACACAAGATAATAGAAAATGTACTGCTTCACAAGCAATCTCACATTAATGGGATCTGATCAGTTTCAGCTATCCCAGTTCTCTTCTGCCAGGAGAACACTCAAATGTGAAAATACATATTAGATAAAAGACCTATTTAATTTTCTGGTTACTTATATGGCTATTAAAATGCAACATGTAGACCATTAAAGTGGTGATGATCCTTATTTAATGGAATGTGAATTTATTCTTCCAAATAGTGAACAGTTTTATAGTAAGTTTTTGTGACATGTTAATTATGTACTATCCAGGCACAAAAAGCTTTAGCTAGTTAACATGGATACATGATATTTATAATATATTGGAACTCTTTTACTTTATTTCAAGTTCAGTGATGAATCATGCAAGCAATCTTATAACTGTTTATAAGTTCACCTGGTACATTTACCAATACAGTCACTTGCGTGCTGTCTCTGTTCAGAAAGTCATGGCCACAAAAGCACATTGAATAATGGAAACATAAACATAGTTTCTCCAACCTCTTTGGCAGCAAAAGACATAAAAAGAATAGATGAGGGCGATCTGAAAATACATGTTTTTAGTGCAAATTTTAGTGAAATATATCAATATAAATTTAATAGAATTTAATACATAATTATTTTAATATAGAATTACACAGGATAAAATTATTTATATATAATATTGAAGAATAATTGACATATAATATTGTATTAATTTTCAGGTGTGTACATTAGTAATGTTTTTTTATTGAGTGGGAAGGTTTGAGCTACGCCTTTATTAATGATAGGGTAATTTATACAGGTGATGTAAAGAAGATGAAAAGAAAAATCAATATAGACATAACCATTTTGTTGATAAAGACACCCACCAAAAAATCTAAGAGAATTAAAAGAGCTGACGTGTTAATAGTGGTTTTCCTGATGAGAGAGTATTCTGGCGCAGAAATACGGGGTGGAGAATGATTATTTACATTTTTCCTTATTTGATATTTTATTTTTTAAAACACATTACCATATTTCTTTTATAAAGGGTAAAAAGTATGCCTGGGAAAACCACAACAGAGACTTCAAATATTAGTCAGAGGAATATATTTGCCAGAATTATTTCGGGTGTTTTTGTTTCTTTGGTTTGGGGTTATTTTGTAGGTGTTGTTTTGTTATTTATAAAATCCTTACCCAAGCTTTCCCCCAGAGCTGCTTAATCACTCTTGGGTTGGGCCCTGGGAGTCTGGATCTTTGACAAGCTTCTCAAGTAACTTGGATATATGGCAAAGTATGCAGATCCCTGCAAAATCTGAAGCTGGAGAGGAGTCAAATAATGGCAGGAGAACAGGAAAGATACACGGTCTCAGTAAACACAGGTCAGCATAATGATGTAAACAAGCAACATTATTAAATAAAACAAGAAAGCACATAGAAGATTTATGGATGTGATCCTTTACAACTTACATCGTACAGGCTTTTAGTGGGATATGACTTCTTACCAAATGACTTTGTTATTTTTTTTTTCCTCTGCCACAATAAGTTTAATGCAACAATCATTTATCTCATTTCATCTTCCTAGATCGCTTTACCAAAAGTAGTTCTAAGATTTCAGTTGCCTAGAGCAAAAATCTAAGGAGCATAGATGCAGCTGGTAATTCTGATGACTATAATTTAGGTAAATAGTCGGTGCTTCTGGAAATATACCTGGGTTTCTTTGCCTCTTTGATAAGGTCTTTTATGACCTAATTTGCTGATACTATGCCTTTTCTAGAATTTTTAAATTAAAATTTCTTGGAGATATTTATATATTATTTTTGAATGTTATATACTACTTTTGAATTTTTATATATGTGTATATACATAAAGATTATTTTTTTTGATAATTATGATAGTCTGTCTCCAGTGTTTGTATTTGCAGAAAGAATATATTTGAAAAAAAAAAAAGTTCTTGATCCTCTCAACTTTCTCCTTGAGCAAGATCTGCTTTCCTTTGCTCTGTGTTTTTTTTTTTTATATTAGCAAAGGCCCACTTTTTAAAGCAATAAATAAAAAAAGATATTTTTTCCAGAAATTGCTGTCAACATAGAAATGTTGCTAGAATTAGTGTAGTAGTTAATTCAGTCCTTACTAATGGTTTCTTGGTGCAATCCATTATTGAACCATAATCCCATTCTTACTTTGGATAGTTTGCACGGAAATGGTTCATCAACATTTATCCTTTAAGGCGTTTGATGCAGTCTTGAAAGAAGTGCACACATACAAGATGTAACTCTTAGAATGTATTAACTGAATCTGTACTCACAATGTTGTATGAGAATAACTCTTTTCATGGGAAATCAAATTTTATTTTGAATGTATTCTTATCTATTATTTGCAAACTTGTATGGACTTGTTCCAGAAAAAAGGTGTGATTTATATGCTACACATCATATGTGATAACGAGATGTTACATGATATTTAAACAAAATAAAGGTAATAAAATATTACCTTTTGGGAAGAGTGGAGAATCATATAATTCATGCCTCATTTCTGATATCCTGCTATTTTCACATCTAAGTTGATTTCCTGAACATAATGTATGATTAAGCATCTACTTCTTAACTGTAAAATTTTCACTTCCTATTTTATATACTCTCTATTTTTACTGTTGATATGGTTGCATTAAATGTTTTTCCCCCAAGTTTTTAAGGATTGAGACACAGAAGAATTTAAAATGAAATGCTACAAAAAATGTAATAGTAAAGATAAACAAGCCCTCTTGATACTATCTGTGTGTGTGTCTGTGTGTGTGTGTCCGTGTGTCTTTCTATAAATGGGCAGGACCTTCTATACTACTGTCCCCAAAAATGTCTTTTGAACAAGCATTGTGCGGCTTTTATATTTTTTATTTGTTTATGCTTCTGGGTAAGACTTTGTTTGAAGAGACGGTTTCCAGGCTATAAAAAAAATGGAAAACTCTTACTCTACGATATTAATACAAATGGAACGTCACAAGTGCATTCGAGTGTTTCTTATTCAGCATTGTAAAAAATTATTTCTGAACACTGCCCTGCTTTTCTTTTTTATTGTATGCCTTATCTTTCCTTTTAAATTATTCACAGCCTCCTAAGGACCACTTTCAGAATAAAATAGAATCTATGGGAGGTAAAAATAGCAAGAAATGTACTTCTGAATGGATTACAGGGAAAGATCTATTTAGAAATTTAAATGTATGTGGTCAACATAGAAAAAGATATATGCACCTAGTCAATAACTCTTTTACTAAACAGTGTTTTGGTGATAGCCTGTTTTGATCTTATGATTTTCTTTCTCGGAAGTGTGTGTGTGTGTGTGTGTGTGTGTGTATTTTCCTTTTATTTCCAATTTATTTTTATATTATGTAACTTAGTGTAAACTGAGGTGCTTTGTTTCTGAGTCTATTTGTTTGCTTGCATTACATTTAGCAACATTCTGATGCAATTTAAGATATGGATACCCATATATATTTTTTGACCATTCAATAAAAAATAATTTTACTACCCTGCTCTTTGTCTTTAACCTTGAAAATATTTTAGATTATTTGCAGCTCTTTACCTGGTTATCCTTAAATGAAATTCTGTCCATGTTTATATTTTCATAGTCTTTTTTTCAAAGTTTACTTTATTTTTATTTGCAAATTATTTCAAGCACACAAAGAAATATATGACGCTTAAGTATCCACAGTCAAGGTAAAATTTAGGTATATAGAAGACTGGTTTTATTGACAGATATATTGTTACAGATAAAGTAAACTTGCCTTTGATGACAATATTCAAATGTTATAGATAATTACCTGTCAATAGAAATTTCATTTTTTAAATTTATTACAGGATCAAATATCTTTTCAAAAGGAAATTTGATTTTTTTAAAGTACTGAAAAAACTAACAGAGGTTATCATACACATAGCCTTTCTACTATAAGTTTGCTTTCATGAACTATAGCCTGTATACAAGATATCTAGTTTGCACGAAGTACACAGGTTTACAAGTATTTAGCTAATGCAAAAATGCAGGATGTCTTGCTGATCTTCTTTTTGTTTTTTCTAAAGACTTATAAGAAACGTCAATGATTATTTCTATTATCTCATTACATCTATGAAGCAGTTCTAAATAATATGTTTATGGCCCAAACTAAATGTTAAAGTTTGTATGGTCCAGCCCCTTCTTTTAATGGAAGAAGAATCTGAATCTCTGTGAGTTTCACTCTCCATCCCCGAGTTGGGAACTTTATTCATGATGTAGGTAAAGTGATTGCAAACAACTAAATACTTTCCACAATAGAATAGTTTAGAGAGCCACACAAATGTAAGAAAATCAGGCACTGAAAATTTGTCTAGTATGTGTGTTCCGAATTTCATGAGAAGTAATCAGGAAAGCCTAAAGATACATTATAGGTCGCTGAAGTGTTTTTGAAGTACTGTAGATTATACGATGATGGTTGAGTCAGTGCTGACACTGTCCCTGGAGTATTTCCTTTTGTTCTGGGCAGACAAGCCTTCAGACTGAAAGGAAAGGGTCATGTGGTCTTTTGCAGGCATCTTGATGCATCTCTTGAAATACCTAGCATCTAAGAGATATGGAGAAAAAAAACCTGGAAAACTTTCTAAGGAATAAGATATCCATGAAGTCAAAACTAAAATTGAGATGTAGGTAATTCAGACATGGATGTCTCTTACAAATATTGATCCTGCAGACCTACCGTATAGCTCTTCAGAACACAGCTAGATATCAGTCCCAGGTGTGGGGCTGCCTGTCTGTGTAACTGTAGGCAAACTGTTCAGTCTACCCATTTTCAGCACTTTAGCAATGACCTTCCTAAACTTGTTGTAGACATTCAATAGGTTAAAAATATAAAGATTTTGAGTAATGATTGGCCCTTTGAAATTGCTGAATAAAGTTCAAATGTTAACCAAATACAATGTTTTGGTGAAGAGATCACAGTCTCTCCTGTATGTCCGTGACTCCTCTCTTCTGCTGTAATCTTGTCAAGGTGTAGGCTTAGCATATTCACATCACTGGGAATTTTAAAAAGAAAATAAATATAAGAAAAGTGCATATATGTAAAGTATAATAGGATAAAAAGGAGGACACAGGAGTTTCTTACCATGTTATTTTCCTACCTTCTGCTTTCCTTGTGCCGTGTGGCAAGAACCAGTACACTTCTAAGCACTAGGAAAGCTCCATATTGTTCCTTCCTTCCTGACCGATGTGCCTGATTCTTTAGTATTCAAATAGAAATTGCCTGCCCTTTAAGCTCATCCATGGTTCATGTGCCATATTCTTATTTCCTACCTTAGAATCTAACTTCTTTTCACAAGGAGCAGTTGAATCATCTATCAATTAAAAAGTTATTCCTGCTCACAGTATTGTTACCTAGCTTTTGGCCCTAGACAAGAATCATTACAATACATTTAATCCATTCCGGGAAATACTCAAATGGTCTAGATTTCAGGCCAGAGAGCTCTGTGGATATTGGCTATATGTCAAGGCTTTCTTTGTCTACAAAGAGACAAGATTGATAAACTGTCACAAGTAGTCCTGCAGGTTAGAACTGAAAGAATGGGCAGAACTTCACCTGGGAAAATAAATGCTGTGGGAACAAGGAAAGGAAAAAGAGGTCCATGCTATTTTTAGGAGATTCTTATGGTGCTTCTCTTTCTCTGAAACAGATATACTTTTTAACTTTTTTATATTTTGGCAGCAAAGTAAAAATCTTCCTCTGAGTGTTTAATAGGGTAAGAAAATATGTAATTAGATAATGGCATTATCAATCATTACCACTTCCAGAAAAGACATAAAACAAAAGGTCAATATATGTTCCTCTTTTAAAAACTCTCCCTATTTTTTAAAAGAATCTGATTGCAAGCGAAATAATTTTGCATTCTCTGCCTCCTCCACAACTATTAAGATAAAAGAATATAGAAGAGAGGGAGAAATGAGAAAAGAAAGGGAAAGAGGGAGGAAAGGAGGAAGGAAGAGAAGGAAGAGAGGGAGGGAGGGAGGAAAGAATTGGAGGAGGGAGGGAGGAGGAGAGGCAAACAATGAAAAATCTAAAGTCACCTTAAAAGGCCACAGAAACAAATTTAAAACATAAAAAGGTGTTGGGGTGCCTGGGTGGCTCAGTTGGTTAAGAATCTGACTTCAGCTCAGGTCATGATCTCACGGTTCATGGGATCGAGCCCTGCATCGGGCTCTGTACTGATGACTCAGAGCCTGGGGCCTGCTTTAGATTCTGTGTCTCCCTCTCTGCCCCTCCCCTGCTTGTGCTCTGTCTCTCTCTAAAATAAATACGCATTAAAATTTTTTAATAAAAAAAAACGTAAAATGGTGTTTAAGATTATTTTAAATAGAAACCAGACACCAGAAGACACCAGAAAAGACACCAGAAAAGTTTTGTTATCAGTCTCTTCCTTGGTGTCCTAAAATGTACCTCACTACCCTTTTTTTGTAGTAACCATTAACCTTTGTGCAAAGAATGGAGTCAACTCTCTTTATGAAACATGCTGAAGTCAAATTGACAAATAAAATGAATGTATAGAGAAATATATGCCCTGCCAATTGAACAACAACAACAACAACACCCATTATGGTAACAAAGCAGAAAATACTAGTAACTGTTGTCACAATCTCATTTACTTGTCAATAATCCATACCTACTCTGAATATGTCATAGCTTTTCTGGAACTGGACAAATTGGGCATGTGAGGTAGAAAATAAAGACCAATAACTTTTAACTTGTCTGATTACAAAATTAAAGTAACAAATTCACTTAGTATTCTCAGAAAGAGGAACTGAGTGACTACATTATGAGTCAGACCAAGTTCCAGAATGTCCACTTGCCAGTAATCTCATTCAAATAGGGGCTTCTTTTCCCAGGAGCTCAATAAATCAATTCTAATAACACACTCAGGACAGGTTTTTATTGTTTTTGCTTTTGTTACTTCTTACCATTTTATGACTTTTTTTGTAAGGGTGGCAGTTTGCCCATGAACCAATATAATGTATTATCGTCCATGAAACACACACACACACAAACCTAGATACATATACACATCCTAGACCTCAGTATTTTGTCTAGCTACCATTTCCTTATGTCACAACTCTTCTGTCACAATCGAGAGGTTGTGACTTTACTTTCACTCCAGCCATTTTCCATTGAGCACTGAAATCAGCCATTAACTACCACACAAGACTGAAGCTTTCATTATAAAGATTATCAATGACAATAACTCAGTAAATATAAATGTCTGTTCTCAATATTCATCTGTCTTGACCTCTCTGAGTTTGTCCACATTTTCCTTACAACACTTATTTTTCCTAGATACTGAACTAACTCTCTCTTCCAGTTCTCCTAATACCTTTTTGGTGTTCTCTCCCAAATACCTTTGTTAGAGTCTCCTTTTCCCCAGTTTTTGAATTTGGAGTGCCCCAGGAGTCAGTTCTTATTCTTATTTCTATCTATACTTAGCTCCTTATTTGTCTTCTTCAGTCTTACAGCTTTAGATACGATTGTAGTATTTTTTAACTAATTATCACAAAATGTGTGGTTTAAAAAAATATTGACTCACAGTTCTGATGGCCAACGGTCTGGAACCAAGGTGCCGGCATACTGCACTCCATCGTCTCCAGCTCCTGGCAGTTGTCACCATGACTTCACTTGTGGCTGTATGATTGCCACCTCTGACTCATTCTTTGTATGTCAGTTTTGTGCATATCTCTTACAAGGACACCTGCCACGGATTTTTGGCCAAAAGAAATCTCTTTATCTTAAGATCCTCAATTTAATTCCATCTGTAAAAGCTTTTCTTCCAAATAAGCTATTATTCACAGGTTCCCAGATTTCACGGTCTCCAGTGGATAGCTTCCAAGAGATCATTTTTTGGCTTATCAATAATCTGTAGTCTAATAACTCCAACATGTAATTCTCCAGCCTACACATTTCCAATGACATTTAGTGTCGTTTTCAAATATTTGGCTGACACCTTAATTTGTGAGATTCATGAGTATCTCAAGAGGGGAATAGAAAAAACAAAACAAAAGGAAAAACTACTACCTAGTTTTGTCAGCCAGGGTTCAACTAGAGAAGCAAATCAGAAGATACATGTTAAGAGACACATCACAGGGCGCCTGGCTCAGTCTGTAGGCATCAGACTCTCAGTTTTGGCTCAAATCATGATCTCACAGTTTTGTGAGTTTGAGAGCCACATCAGGCTCCATGCTGATGGTATGCAGCCTGCTTGGGATTCTCCACCTCCCTCTCTCTCTTCCCCACCCCACTTGTGCTGTCTCTCACTCTCTCTCAAAATAAACTTAAAAAAAAAAAAAGAGAGACATATAGCAAGAAATTGGCTTGTACAATGTAGAGGGCTGACTTGGACAATTTCCAAATGATATGGAAAGTTTTAGGGGCAGGCTGGGATTCCAGAGCATGAACTAAAGCTACTGTCCAGAGGTAAAATTTCTTTATCAGGGAAGATTTACCTAGCTATGCTTTAAGGGATTTCAACTAACTGGATCAAGCTCACTCAGACTATCTAGGATATTATCACTTCCTTAAAGTCAATTGATAATAGACTTTACTCATGTCTTCAAAATAATTTCATGGCAACATCTAGCTTATCATTTAGTTGAATAACTGGTGACTGTAACCTAGCTCAATTGATTCATCAAAGAAAGCATGACATTACTCCTCAATCTGCTTATTATTAATTCTGCCCAATTTCAGTGTTTTAGAACTCTGACTTCCATTCCATAGGCTTTAAAAAAAAGGTGGTGTTATGCTTAACACTTGTCTTTCTCTCATGTTCTACATCCGTCTTTAACAAATGCAAAATATGGGGAGCCTGCATGGCTCAATCGGTCAAGCGTATGACTTTGGCTCAGGTCATGATCTCAAGGCTTGTGGGTTCAAACCCTGCATCAGGCTCTGTGCTGATAGCTCAGAGCCTGGAGCCTGCTTTGGATTCTGTGTCTCTTTCACTCTGTTCCTCCCTTGCTCATGCTCTGTCTCTCTCTGTCAACAGTAAACATTAAAAAAAAATTAAAAACAAAACAAAACAAACGCAAAACATATTCACAAAAGTTAAGCTTCTTGGCATCTCCACCAATACTTCTCTAGTTCGGGACACTATAATTACTTTCTTAAATTATTTCTATGCCTTTTTAAATGGTCTACAAGTTCCCACAGATTATATACTACATCGGCATCTCTTATGATTCTTTCCATTGATTTTTATCTTTTGGCTCAAGAACCTCTAAGAGTGTACCATTTCACTCAGAACAAGACTTGTGGTTCAAACCATTATCACTCTTCACCTTCTCAAACTAAATATGAAACACACCCTCTTTAAATGACATTTTAGCCCTCCTAAAATATAATAGTGGTAAGATCTGAAAAATTGTTTTCTTCCAGTTATATCTCCAACGCTAGAAGAGTGTTCAAAATAAATATTTGTCAAATGAATAGAACAATTAGTCAATGTGCAAAGTTGTCTTCTAGGTAGTACCCTCAATGACAATATTATGCCATATTTAGCCTGGTCTATTTTGACAGTAACACAGTATAAGAAAAGTGCTGTATTTCCCATGCAACACCATAAGGTTATATTTTCATGAAAGTTCAATGGCTGAAATGTTCTTATTTTTAGAAAATTTAATAACTGTATTTTATCAGTGTTTGATATAAATAAATTGTATACTCTATCTCTTCTTTTTTTATATTTATTTATTTTTGAGAAAGAAAGAGAGAGACAGAATGAGAGCAGGGGAGGAGTGGAGAAAGACTAGGAGACACAGAATCAGAAGCAGGCTCCAGGCTCTGAGCTGTCAGCACAGATCCCAATGCAGGGCTCGAACTCAAGAACCGAAAGATGGTGACCTGAGCCAAAGTCAGATGCTCAATCGACTGAGCCATCCAGGTGCCCCTAGTCTATCTCTTCTTATATGCCTTATTGACATAATTTATAGTTATATAATATAAAATGTCACCTGCATGCTTTGGTTAAAAACATTATAGAAGCATTAGTTGATTTTTGACCTGAATTTAAAAATAAACCATACCATGAAAGATTAATTTAAAATTTCCATTGAATTTACAGTTCACTTCAATAGCCACAATAACTTTAAGCATTTTTTTTTACCTTTTACGCATTATGTTTAGCACCTTAGACATTTTTAAGCAAGAAATTAAGAGTAGTCAGTGGGTAATTTTGTATGGCACCTAAATATACATAGAAAGTTGAAGATTTAAATAAATTTAAAAATAAGACCTAAGTCTCATTCATCCATTCATCAAATAGTCATTGACTGCCTATCTAAACTTCTGTTCATGAATAACCCTTGACACCCTCTCCATAGGTGGAGATAGGTAAAGTGAATGAGGTAGGTGCTATGGTAAATATCAGATGACGTCCTGTGGTTAGAAATAAAGGAGGTAGGAAACACACGGTATAGTGTGGATTGTCATCTTATGTAAAATGATTAGGGAAGACCTTTCAGATACAGTGCCACATATGCAGGAACCTCAAGGATGTAAGTCTGTCACATATCTGGGATCAGGAACAGCAAGGAGATTAGTATGACTGGAGGGAATGTTCCAGAACAATAGGAATGGAATGGAAGAGGTGGCAGGAGAAGATCCTGACCATGGAGGACCTTGAAAATTATTTCAAGGACTTGGCTCTGATCTTGACATAGAATCAAAAGCCCCTGGATGGTTTTTGAGAATTGAATGACATGATTTCTTTTAAGTATGGAAAGGATAACTAGGTGCTTAGAGATGGGTATAGAATGACAAGGGTGGAAGCAAGGTGACCTATTAGACTCTTGGCTTAGAGCGGGTTAAAGTGGTGAAGGTTTCGTAGGAATCACTTGTATGGGACAAACAATAGTATATTACTTCATATTATCAAACTGGCAGCTCATTACACATTTGATATTTTATTTTCTATAACGTGCAGGTTTAAAATATCAGTATACTTGAGACTTGGACCAATTTAATTACAAAAACATACTGCAATATTTATTAAACAACCACACTGATGTGGTTAATAAACCTCTTTTTATTTCTGCATATATTAGTAGGCTAATAACTCAAAAGAATAGTTACGATACCAATCAGGAACAATCTGAAATCCTACTTTGTCTAGCAACAGAATAGCAGATTGATTATGACACGTCTGTTTGGTGTAGAGTGAAATCACATTGCAACTGGATTTTACATTATATATTCTTTTCATTATACTTTAAATGAGTACATCCAAATGATTAGAGTGGCTAGTGGAATAAATTGATAGATGAGTGAATTTCTCTACCATCACCAAATTTCCTCATTATGCTTAAGTACTTTAGAAGTCTCTAAGCAGTGTATGTTCTTTTCTAATCATCACTTAATTGGCTTTGTTAAAGGTTTACTTTAGCTTCCAAAAATACCAATATTGAGTGAAAGAAATAATATAACTCACATTCTTCCAGTCTATGGCATTTTTTGAAAATATATAAATATGAATGCAACTTGCTTTAAAATATTTGAGTTAACAGGGCATCATTGAAAATAACTGCAGAAAATAGGTGCGTAAGTGCAGAAATGTTATCTTTATGGCCTGAGAGAATTAAGCTACCTCTTAAAACTCTTAACATTTCTAAGGGGAGTGGCTCATAACCCAGAGAGAAATACTGTGACTGAAATAAAGTACCTTATAAAAGAGATTTTAAAGTAATGGAATCTAGACTCCAGTTTTTTTTTCTTACATATTCACTTTAAGGGTAAATACAAGACAATGAGAGTCTATTACTACTCATAATGATAATAATTATAGTATACATTATTATAATGTTTATTAATAATGTGTTCACCAAATATGATAGTAATACATATAAATACATATAAATTCATGCATGTGTGCACACACACCAAAAAAAAAAAAAAGCTTAATTCTCACAGTAATAATTGAAAAAGGCTCTATATTATTTTTATCTTAAGGTGAAAAAAATGGTTCAGACCTGTGATTTGACCAGGATCGTGACCTTAATAAATAGCAGTTCTGGAGCTGGGTCAACTTTACCCGGCTGAAGAATGCTTTTGCTGAGTTCTGTCTATAAATTATTGTATGAAAATTGGGAAGACATTTCTGAATATTTTCTTTCTTTTTCTAAGGTCAAGCACTTAATTGGTGACCTACCTGAGGATATATCCTATCTATTTTTTAAAAAAGAAAAAAAAACATTATATTTTTATAAGCTACAGTAAAAGAACTTGTTTATAATGACTTATCTATGAAGGACCTTGGGCTAAACATACTTAAGGGAAAATAGTGTTTTCTCAAAACTTGAAGATTTTCTGTTAAGATTTTTCTCTGAAGAACTGTTCTAGGATTGCTTATGCAAAGTGAGCTGAGTTAATAAAATGGATTATTATGTGCACCGACAGGGAGCTATAAATACTAAGTTTATTATTTTTGCCAATAAATAATTACATTTGTACCTCACTCTAAAATGTACTGAATCATTTACTTGCATTTGCTTCCAAAGCTCTTTTGAGCAGCCTGTAAGAAATCCTTGGTTTAGATATAGAAGTAGCATGTGAAAACAGCAGTGAATTATTAAAGTATGCACACTGGTTTATGAAGATATAGACTGTAATCAAAGCATTTTTCTTCTCCATGCTTAGTTTGTTGCTTACCAAAGAAATATCTTCTTGGCCAGATACTTAGGCAAGAGGAAAGTTACCCTAATTTTGGATCACCAGGGAAAATGTCAAGTGTTCAAGCTCACAAAAATAATAGCATTCATTGGAACTTGGGACATTTGACATATATGATTGGAACTCTGAATATATAAGAATTGAAATAACATGGAAAAATAATAACACTGTATAGCCTAATTACTAAACATTGAAATCAACAATATATGATTGTCAGCAATTATCTGAAATATCTTTTTATTTGTACTTGATAAATTATCAAAAATGTAGGCTTAAATTTTTTTCAGGAAAAAATTCTATCTTATATTGAATTTTTATGAATGCAGTATGTTTTCTTGATATAATGACAAAAAAACCTTTGGATTTTTTTTTTTTAGAAATCCTGTTTTCGTTGATTTTGGTTTTGTCAGAGGATCCCAACTAGACAATAATAGCAGAATATTAGTGATGTAAATAATAAATAATTTCAGTGGGTTGAAAGGCATTAAAATAATAATTCATAACCTCATAATGATATGAAAGATAGTTGATGACTACTGGGAACAATTTATGCAAATGGTAAGTATATTTAAAGAGAAAGAATTAGGTATGTGTCATCTCTTGCCTCTACTGAGTGAATCTAAGGACAAAACATTTAATGAGAGCTGGTTGCTTTATATTTTTTTTTATTTTTTTAATGTTTTTATTTACTTTTGAGAGAGAGAGAGAGAGAGAGAGAGAGACAGAGGGTGAGTGGGGGAGGGGCAAAGAGAGAGGTAGACAGAATCTGAAGCAGGCTCCAGGATCTGAACTGTCCCCACAAAGCCTGATGTGGGGCCCGAACACACCACCAGGAGACCACGACGTGAGCCAAAGTAGGATGCTTAACTGATTGAGCCACCCAGGTGCCCTGACCAGTTGCTTTATATTTAAAAGAAGCATCATGAATAGTAAACTCAGGGAAATTGATTAGAAAGGTAATATTTTACAACCCTTGATGAAAATTAATTGAACCAGGCAATAGTCATCAACATTTGTCATATTGGTGATAGGTTGAGTTGAACTTTTTAATGAGTGGATTGGAAAAACATCACCAGAACTCCTTATTCTGAGGTAAGTTTAAATTCCAAAGGCAACTTCCAGATAAACCTTTGGTTTTAAAATTTTAAATATTAAAACACTCTCTTCTCCTGAAATTACCAAAATAAAAGAAAAATAGGAAATTTAACTTCAATACTTAAAACACTGAGAAATATCTACAACAAGTGGTACAATAAATTGGAAATGAATGAATACATGAATGAGTGAATGAATGAATTTATGAATCAATGAATCAATCTCAAATGAAGTAAAAATAAAGCAATGGTGAATATATCTTGTTATCTCAACACAAATATTCACTATAAATGATCTGATTACAGTCACTGTTGAGTATCTAATCTGACACAGTGAAGACCAGAATTTAGCTCTGTGGCATAATTCCCCAGGCCATAAACCAGGTTCCTGAATCAAATTGGTAACATTCATATTTAATATTGTAGAACAAACAGCACTCTTTTCTTATTGGAATACACACTCTGAATATTTTGTTTTGTCTTTCTTGCTGCAATGTTTCTGACAAAACTACAGATACCTTTCCACTATTATAGCATCGCATACAGCAACACTTTTAACCGAAGAACTCATTTGACAGTAAATGAAGTGTGGCAATGGGCCCTCACTCTTGGAATTCACCAGGATTGCCATGCTCCCCATCATCTTGAAGCAGTTAGCTTAATGGAATGGTGGAATGTCTTTTGAAGATTCAGTTACAGTGCCAGCCAGGTGGCAACACCTTGCTGGGCTAGAGCAGTATCTGCCAAGATTAGATATATGCTCTAAATTAGCATCCAAAGTATGGTGTTACTTTTCTCATAGCCTGAATTCATGGGTCTGGGAATTAAAGGATGGAAATGAAAATCGCTTCTCTCCTTCATATCCTGGAGATTCAGTAGCGAAGTACTTGCTTTCTACCCCCATGACTTTAGACTCTGCTGGACTAGAGGTCTTAGTTCCAAAAGGAGAAATATTTCCACCAGGGAACACAGTAATGATGTCAATAGACTAGAAATTAAAACTACTTCCCGGTCACAATGGATTTTTCATGTGATTGAATCAATGATTAAAAAGAAAAGAAAAGAAAAAGGTTATTCTGATTCTGCATGATTGATCCTGAGTACCAACGGGGAATTGGGTTGCTACTCCACAATGGACATGAGGAGAAGGAGTGTTTCATTTATATACACAGAGACAAACATGGTTACCTTCCCAGAATTTATTTCTGTGTCAGGGCAGATGACACAACACACTCACCCATGAACGTAAATATAGTGTATTTAGTACTCACAACAAACTGAAGATTAACACCAGCTGAAGAGCTCATACAGGGGTCAGAGAAAAAAGGAGAACAAAGGGTGCTCAACAGGGGAGAGTTCCCACAAACAATCAAGAGGCTGCAACTAGCTGAAATTCCCTTCATACTCAAAAATCAAAGGACGTGTGCTGGGCTTTTAAATTCCTTGGTTGCCCAGATGTGGAGCATGCAGAGATCTACAAGCTATTAATGGTGAGGTGAAACTCCATCAAAAATGGAGTTATCCTCTTAATTGTAAGAACATCCCCTATAGCATCTCTTAGTACTCTCATAGCTTGTGATTAAACTCATTGAAAAAGTACAACAACCCAACAACCAAGGCGAGACTAATAATAATGGCCCAGAATTTTTAGGAATGAATGTTTCAGTAACCCTGCTAGGCAATGTAACAACCAACTGAGGCGCTCACTAGGTATATGAGAACTATGAAGTGAATAGACATTATTCATAAATGTGAACTATGTAACCAGTTCCAGAAACTAGGGCAATAACAGTTATAATAGTTATAACTTCTTTATTTTGATTTGAATGTCTGTGTGTGTGTTGTTCTGCATCATTTTATCATAGCATAATATGTTTGCTTACTAGTTAACTTTCTAAAATGATATTTATGTACCAGGAAGTCAAAGTGAATTACCTAGTAACAATGAACATCACCCAAAGATTCAAAGGGGTTTGCATCCTCTTTTCGGAAGAACGGATAGTGTCTAATTTTCAGATATACATGGGATTTGTGTATTACGCTAGGAGAAAGCTTGACACAGTTATTGTCTTTATTAGATATTAAGTCTAGTCTTCTAGTTTGAGGAAATGCATACGGGCAGCAATGCCAAGATGGCAAGGGGTAGAACACAGTGCTTTGCAATGTGTCCACTTGCTAGGCTGGACTAGGTTTCCCAGAATTCTCTTCCAAGAACGTTTCTGGTTAGAGTGGACTACAATACAACATTCCTTTGTGAGATCTGGATCCTGGAAGTTAAACAGCAACAACTTTTGTATCACACACAAGTGTTACTCACCTAACTCACCTGACTGGCTTGCAGCAGTGGGTAGGCATGCAATTGCCTGCTGTCCTTAGGATCTTCCTCCAATTTGGCCAAATCTTGGCTCAGATGTGTGTGTTTATCTCCATAATGATGTGTTCTGCAATCTGCAGGATGTGCATGCCACAGTAGGTCAGAGGCAATACACAATGACATGATTTCAGTCTACACTCCTTAACTTCAGCTCATGCTTGTGGGGCCAACTTTTTCTTACTTTCCTGTAATAAATATCTATCTTTCCGGCTATCTCATCTGTGGATTTCAACTTTTGGCATCAGATACTAAGACAGACCGTAGTCTCACTGTAAATGCTAAAGTCATAACATTTCATGAAGAAAACGTGGGAGGAAATCTTCATTGTCTTAGGGTAGGGAAAGAATTCTTATGGCAATTTTTAGGAAAACTATTAACAAAATTGTCTAAATTGACTTCAACATAGTTAATAAAAAAATCATGTTTTTAAAAAACCACTGTTGATAAAATGAAAGGCAGGTAAATACTGGGAGAACATAACTACAATATGTACATTTTACAACAACTTCATCTCAAAAGAATATCCGCAACTCAACAAGACAACTCACCTAAATAAAAAAGGGCAAAATATATCAACAAACAATTCAGAAAGAAAATAGATGAAAAGCCAGTAGTTATAGAAAACATATTCAGTATCATTTGTCATTAAGAACATTCATTTAATAAAATTTTAATGCTTATTTATTTTTGAAAGAGAGTGAGAGAGAGAGAGAGAGAGAGAGAGAGAGAGCCAGGGAGGGGCAGAGAAAGAGGGAGACACAGAATCTGAGGCAGGCTGTAGGCTCTGAACTTCCAGCACAAAGCCCGATGTGGGGCTCAAACCCACAAACTGTGAGATCATGACCTGAGTTGAAGTCAGAACCTTAACTGACTGAGCCACTCAGGCTCCCGAAGAACATGCATTTTAAAGCCACAATGAAAAACCAGTACATATTCATTAGAATGGCTAAAATGAGGCACACCTCAGTAGCTCAGTCAGTTAAGTGTTCAACTCTTAATTTCAGTTCAGGTCATGATCTCACAGTTCCTGAGTTCAAGTCCTTCATGGGGCTCCATGCTGACAGCACATTGCCTGCTTGGGAGTCTCTCTCTCCCTCTCTCTGCCTCTCCCCCGATCACCTGTTTTCTCTCTCAAAATAAATAAATATGCTTAAGAAAAAAAAAAAGAATGCTAAACTGAAAAAGAGAATGACAATACCAAATATTGGCAAAATATTAGTCACAAAGACTTCCTGGAAATGTAAAATATAGGCACTTTGGAAAACAATTCAGCACTTTTAAATAAGTTAAACATACACATACCTTGTGACTCAGTATATAATCTTAGATATTTATTTAAGAAAGAGAAAAGTTCACAGAACTGTAGGCAGTTTATAAAACAAACTCCCATTGTCCATTGGTCAAGAGAGTTAATATCTATTAAAGGCCTGGCATCCAGGGTCACTCAGAGTTTGTGGCTCCTTTTTTGTTTAAGCTGAAACAACACAGTCAGTTTTAATATCCCTTGGACAAGTGCTCTTATTCTGGAACATTTTCTTTAAAAGAAAATCTTCAATTTTCTTCTGAGAATATGTTTCAGAAAATGTTTTGTGTGACTTGAAATTGATCCAGTCAAATCAAAATACCAATTACAGTTCTTTGCTTATGACACTTTGCTTCTTCAAAAGACCATAATAAATGATTACTAGGGCAATTTATAATTTATCATCTAAAATTATGCTTGTTTAGTGTTTATTGTTATCATTTCTAAGTGTATAATACTTCTGAAGTTAAGTTTAAATATTGAGGATAGGAGTATATATTTAGACTGAGATAGATATATGTAAACAGTTTTTATAGATATATTATTAAATGACAGTGTGTAGGAAAAAAGGAAAATAAATGTACCTAGTTGTCCTTTTGATACTTATTGAGTATATTAGATTTAGCTTGTTTGTGAGTACATATTGAGGTTGACTAAGAAACATAAAATTGAGTAATATGTCCAACTCTTCCTTATTACATTAAAAAGTGGCTACTAAGCAGTACCCATATTTAAATATTGGTCAAATCACTATAAGTGCATCATTTGGAACTTACAGAATTCTCACAATTTTTTAAAGTTTATTTATTTATTTTGAGAGAGAGAGACAGAGAGACAGAGAGACAGAGAGACCAAGAGCAGGGGAGGGGCAGAGAGAGAATCCCAGGCAGGCACCACACATTCATTGCAGAGGTTGACGTGAGACTTGAACTCACAAACCGTGAGATCATTACTTGAGCTGAAATCAAGTCAGATGTTTAACCAACTGAGCCACCCAGGTGCCCCATAATTCTCACAAATTTTAATTTACTACTTAGATATTCTGTACAAATTAAGGAGAGACAAACTGTAACAAAAGTCTACTGTATATTTAAATGTAAAATTAACTTAAATACAAGACTTTTTCTTTTTAATTTGGAAGGGTCAGATGCTCCTAAAATTATACATAAGATGCATAATTATACATAATTATATACAAGAATTAAAATTTTTAATGTATCAGCTATAATCAACATAAATAATGTGCAAGTGGGGAGGAGCTATAATTGATTTAATTCTGTTTACTATTCTAATTTCAAAACAAGAGGCTATTTATGGAGTTGTCATGTTCTTATGTTTCATTCTCAAGGTACCTGTACAGATGAGAGAGAAATATCCAGGTTTTGACACAGAACCATTGTACTCCTTTTTACTATTCTCCACTCCCTCTTACCTGGCAGGATTCTGAGAACATTTGTAAATCACTGCCATCTATGTAGAAAGACACATGATGGCCCACAGGTCACCAGGGGAGGTTGTAAACAGGCAAGTCTTAGTAGTCATGTCAGGAATGTCATTATTCTTGGGCAAGTGGGGAATAGAATGAATGGATCCAGCTCATCAGGAATGAAATTCATTAACTTATGTGACGGGAAATAAACAGTAGTGAAACTTCCAGAGGTAACCACTCAGTTTATGTACATCTTCTATATATGTATTTTTCTCAAGTGTCCAAGGATGGTAGGTTATCGTCTTCATTTAAATGTCTACCCAGGCCTAATGATCAGTGAGCAACAAGAGTCTAGTTTTTTGTTTTGTTCTGTTTTAATTGAGCTTTAACCTCTGCCCGTAATGCAATGTTTGGCCTGGAGTTATGCTTAATATATTTTTCATTAATGAAATCAATATGGAGATAAGTGAATGAACTCACAGGTGTTTCTTCAGGCAAAATACAAATCTTATCTAGCAAATGATTTTTGTTCTACCACTTTATTTGTAGTATTTCAAATATTAAGGAATTTTTTATGTTGAAACAATTGATTTCATAATAAGTAACTTAACTAATGCTAATTTATTAAAGTTATACAAGTATCTGAAACAAGGCTTAGTTGTTTGCTTTTTTCTAGAAGTTTTGTGGTTTCATGTCTCATGTAGTATTTAGTTGTTTGTCTAAACAATGTCTGTCACAATTTCTGTGGTGTTGGAACAAAATTAGAAATAAAAATATTTCTTATCTTAAAGCTTTCTATTTAATTATTGTATAAACTTAAGGATAAATGCTGTAACAATTTAGGAGTGTACATATCATGCAGACACAATAGTTTATGCTGCAATATATATACAATGAACAAATAATTGCCTGAAAAGATGTTTTTATATATGTTGTTGAAAAATGTCATGACTCTTGGACATTAAAACAAATTACTTAATTTTTAAGTCAAACTATCTGGTCTTACTAAGGCAATAAGTTTCCTTTTAGAGATGTGTGTTTAACTTCTGATTATATTTACATAATCACTTACTATCTTATGTGTACTGTAAATTTCTAAAAATCCATCACTTAGGCACCCTGATCTCTAATAGTTATCTTTTCAATAACAAGAGTTTTAGACTATGAGAGCTATAATTGATCACATAATGACTACTCCATTCATCTACATATTCACAATGTTCTCAAATATAACATATGGAAATCTCCAGGTAAGCAGAATATACACTTTTATTTTTCAACGTTTTTTTTTTTATTTATTTTTGGGACAGAGAGAGACAGAGCATGAACAGGGGAGGGGCAGAGAGAGAGGGAGACACAGAATCGGAAACAGGCTCCAGGCTCCGAGCCATCAGCCCAGAGCCTGACGCGGGGCTCGAACTCACGCACCGCGAGATCGTGACCTGGCTGAAGTGGGACGCTTAACCGACTGCGCCACCCAGGCGCCCCCAGAATATACACTTTTAAAACAAAACAACACAACTGACAAGATGTCAGATCTCTTTCGTGTAGGCCATTGAGGCGATGCCCAGGCCTGGCAGGGATGTGTGGCCTGCCGCACCCCCTTTGCACGCCCTCTCTGGTCTCGCACACAATGGCCCACAAGCAGATCTACTACTCGGTCAAGTACTTCCGGGAGCACTGTGAGTACCGCCATGTCGTGTTATCGAGAACTTTCCAAACAAATACCGAAAACCCATCTGATAGCTAACGGGGAGTGGAGGAGACTTGGTTCAACAGACTCCAACGGAGGCTTGGCTGGGTTCAGTATGTGATCCAGGAGCCAAACCTGCATATTCTTCTCTTTAGATAACCTCTTCCAAAAGATCGGCAAAAATGAAGTATCTGGGGATCATCGATTAAATCTTTTTCAACTGTAATGTATATGTGTATATTAGGTAGTATTCAGTGAATACTTGAAAAAGTGTACAAATCATTCACCCATACCTGCATGTGAGCTGTATTCTTCACAGCAACAGAGCTCAGTTAAATGCAGCTGCAAGGTTACCGCACAGTGTTTAAGATGAAATTTCTTCTGGTCAGTTTTTCTCTTAAGATAAGTATCTCTTTGACTTTGCCTGTTACTTTTGGTAAATAAAGTTTGTATGCTGCATTCATCAAAAAAAATTTTTTTGTATATCTGTAAATGTGTAAGATGCCTTCAAATAGTTATTTTGCCCAAAGTGTTTTAGCAGATTGTCATTGTAAGTATATATGTATAAAAACCACTTAAAAATTTTTTAACATTTATTCGAGTGACAGAGACAGAGTGTAAGAAGGGGAAGGGTGAGAGAGAGGGAGAAACAGAATCTGAGGCAGGCTGCAGGTTCTGAGCTGTCAGCACAGAGCCCGACGCAGGGCTCGAACTCACCAACCGTGAGATCATGACCTGAGCTGAAATCAGACATTTAACCGACTGAGTCACCCTGGAGCCCCTAAAAACCACTTTATTTAAATATACATAATAAAACTGAATTCACTGACTGCATTTGTTTATAGCTAAATACCTCTCAAAGATTTCAATTGTTTTCTTTACAAATTTGGGGGTGGAAATCCAACATCTAATATAAGCTAATAAGAGTAAATTAAGTCAAATATCTAGGACTCAAAACTTTACAGTAACATCAATCAATCAATCAAACCAAACACTGATAGAAATATAGAATTAAAGGTCTGTGGGTGGGGGGTGTTCTAACCTATAGAAAATCAAGAATAAGGAGTACAGTGGACTTCTTGACAGAAACCATGTAAATAAAAAGATAACAGAGTGAAATATTTAAACTGTTAGAAGAGGGACACCTGAGTGGCTCAGTTGGTTAAATGTCCAACCCTTGTTCTTGTCGCAGACCATGACCTAATGGTTCATGAGTTCAAGCCCCGCATGGGGCTCTGTGATGACAGTGCAGAGCCTGCTTGGGATTCTCTCTCTCCCTCTCTCTCTGCCCCTCCCCTGCTTGCACACACACTCCCTCTCAAATTAAATAAATAAACTTAAAAAAAAGTGTTAAGAGACGTAAACAAAACAACAACAACAAAACCCTAGAAATCTTTATCCAGCAAAATTATCATTCAAGAGTAAAGCAGAAATAAAAACTAAAGACTTCCCATGTCTTTTTTTTTTTTTTTTTTTTTTTAAAGAGAGAGAAAACACAAGTAGGGGGAAGGGCAGAGTTAAAGAGAAAATCCCGAGCAGGCTTCATCCTCAGCATAGAACCAGATGTAGGGCACAATCCCACGACCCTCGGATCATGACCTGAGCGGAAGTCAAGAGTCAGACACTCAACTAACTGAGACACCCAGGCACCCCAAAGACTTCCCACATCTTGAGTTTGAACTCCACGAGTAAAGAAACCAAGTCATGTGGTCTGACAAAACCCCAGTGCATAAAATTATACCCAATGCATATTTTGTTCTAAAAAAATGCTTAGGGGAGGAAGGAGGTCATCAAGGTAGAAGGCAAAAAAGAATGCAGGAAAGAAGGAGAAATGGAGGGAAGGAAGAAGGGAATGAAATTAATGTACCACATAAATCTTGATGTATACCTTAAATAAATTGATGCATGCTGGTGGACTTATTCAAACAGGTTAAATGTAATGGAGTAAGTTGGGAGAATTTTTGTTTGTTTTCTATTTAGTTTTTGAGAAATTTTAAGGTAGTTATCACAGATATCTAACAATTGATGTAGACATCTAGGTGGGGATCCCACTTTTCATTTTCATTCATCTGTTTATAGTATTAATTAGCTTTCAACATGAAGAAGATCATTTAGGAAAAAGAGAATTAGAATAGAAATTTTCTTAGGAACAAGCCTTGAAGAATTCAGCTACAGAGTGGGATACAAAGGCAGCTCTCAATTAGCGGCAACAGTTGCAAAAAACACTAACTGAATTACAAGTTTAAGAAAAAGAAAATCAACATTAACGACAGAAAGCTGTTTTATTTGCATTATACTACTGCCCTAAAATTGGTTTAGGAGTAGAACTACATGTGCACCCTGGCGAAATATTTTGTGTGAACTACTGACATGTTACAGAAGAATGGGAAAGACACAGAACTTGAGATTAGTAGCTTTAAAACAAAAGATATGAAGAGGTAAGGAAAGTCTGCTCAGTCTACCTCTCTATCCTAACATTAATTTGAATTGAGGCTAGAACAGTAGGGATAGAGCCTACATGTCAACAAGCTCTGCCCAGAGGATGGATCCCCATTTCACCCTGCAACTGAAAACCTGATCCTTTGGTCGGCTATGACTTGGAGGAATGAAGCAGAGACTTCTTTTCTGAGATGAGATATTGAGAACTGGAGACAGTGTCCTCTAGCTAGTGTTCGACTGACTACATCCAGAACTGAAAGCAAATCTTTACTGAAGGAATGTTTCCCTACTATAGGCTTGTAGGACTTGAAAATATTCAAATCAAAGTGTGGATTTGCAAAGATCACCTAGAATAAGATAAGGCAGTCTACTACAAGTGAAATTTGGCTAAAGATGGAAATAATACGTTTAAAATACCAAAGTCTGAGTGAATTAAAGTTATGCTATAAAGACTATAAAGGACATATGCATGGAATTTTTGAAGAAACAAAAGAAACAATAAAAATATTCCTTCAAAAGATTATTAGGAATTAGCTCTTTTAGAATGGATTTTCTGTATGTAAAGTATGTAACTCAATATATTGGTTAAACAGCATGTTAAAATGGACTAAAACAATCTCTACGTCAAAGGCATTCAGATTCAAATTATGAAAAAAACAATAAGATACATGAAGGATAAATTGAAATTTAATGTATATTATCAGCATCTCAGATGCAGAGAGCTGAAGGAATGGAGATAGAATAACACTTAAAAAGATAATATTTGGGTTTTATGCTGTATCCGAAACAGGATTAATAAAATGGAACTCAAGCCCAAACACACCGTGTGAAATTACAAATCGCCAAAGACAAAAACAAATATTTAATGTAGCCACACAAGAGAGAGATTATGTGAAAGGATTGAAAATTAAAATTGCAGCAAAAATAGATGACCAAACAGGGGAATACTGTCATCATAAGGTTGAGAGAAAGTATTAATCTAGAATATATACCCCAAAATATCATGTTGGATGCTGTCCTCTTCACTCACACTTCTTGTGCTCCGGGTTCCTGAAAATTTGTGGTGAGCATCAATCAGCTCTCTCGGAGGAATCTACTGCTACAGTTTCAGCCACTGGGGGTCATCAGCTGGAGATCGGAGGATGGAGTTATAGAAGTTAAGATAATTACTCCTTAGGTTTTGGGGTTTTTTTTGTTTTTTTTTTTAATCTCTGCAGGTTCATAGGTGATAGAGTTTCTTCTTTCAAAGTCCTCAAATCATTTGCATTTGCCCTTTACTACCCCTATAGCTCTTCCTGGTTGTAGTTTCCTGCCTCATCAGCTCTCCAGGCCTCGAGGAAGAATTTCTCCCTGCTGTTTCTAGCCTCAGAATGCTTCATTAGACCTAGCTGATTTTCATGATCTGATCACACTTTGGCACATAGTCTATTCTGTATTATTTCTTCTGAATATGCATTCTGTTCTATTATGACACCATTAATAGTATCATATGTCAGGATTTAAACAGCAATATGTCATGATAGAGTTTACTGCTAGAAAATATAATAAGGGGATATCTAGAGAAGAAATATCAGGAAGAAGAAGAAACTTAATAAAAAAGAAAAAGCTATATACAAGGTCTTTAGAAACTTTTGTGAATCATCTGAATAAAGTCTAGTGCCTGTAAGAAAATAATAATAACAATATTAACAAGAACGCTCAATATTCCATGCGGCTAAAATAAGTCAAATGCTGACAACAAATATTAAGGTATTTGGATGAAGATGATCATAGTTAAACTGTTCTAACATTTTTAGTACTGAGAAGAGACCTTTAAATTTCAACTTTGCTAAGTTAAATATGGCAAAATTTTGAATCTATTACTAGACATTCTATGTACAAACTATAAATAGTAGATATAAATAAATATGAAATAAAAAAAACAGACAACATTCAACCATCTCAAAAAAATGAACAGAGGGAAAAAGAAGTATAGACAAAGGATCACAAATAAACCAGTCACAAAAAAAAAAAAAAAAAAAAAAACATACATGGGGTCCCTCGGTGACTCAGTCAATTAAGCATCTAACTCTTGCCTTCAGCTCAGGTCACGATCTCCCAGTTCGTGCATTTGAGCCCCGCATCAGGCTCCATGCTGACAGTGTGGAGCCTGCTTGGGATTCTCTTTCCTCTGTCTGCATCCCCCTGTCTCTCAAAATAAATAAATAAACTTAAAAAAAGATAAATATTGCATAATCCCATTTAGATAAGATACCTAAAATAGTGAAATTGATAGCATCAAAGAGTGTAATGGTTGTTGCCAGGGAGTGACAGAGGGAGAAATGTGGAGTTATTAATTCATAGGCATAAAGTTTCAGTTAAACATGATAAATAGGTTCTAGAATTCTGCTGTGCAATATTTTACCTATAATTACACCTAAAATTTGGTTAAGAAGGTAGATCCCATGTAAAGTGTTCCCACCACAAGAAAATCGATTCTAAAAAGTTTTATTTTATATAAACTGTTATAAGAAAAAATAGAAATGTTTCAATAAGGTACTAAGTGTTAAAGAAAATAAAGCAGAATTTAAAATCAACTCAGACTGAAAATCAGTGATGGATAGTTTGTAGGGGGTCGCTTACGAAAGAGTGGCACAGACAGGGTAGGACATGTTACCTTTTTTTTTTCCCTTGACAACACTGAACAGAGCCAGAAGCCAAAAATGAAAAACAATATGTAGTAAACACACCATAAAAAATAGAAGCCTCCTTTTCACAGGATATATCACAGCTATGAAGAGATGGTCGAGAATTCATGGAGTGTAGTTATGGATTCAGTCAAATGGGTGAATGTACCCTGAAGGAATATGGTTCATCTTTTTATGTCCTCAACAACCTGACTTCCTGAGTCTTCTTTATTTTCCTGGGAAACTACATTGGACACAAGGACCCTCCATACTCAGTGGGCTGGAAAGTTGATGGTCTTCATTTTGTCAGGCAGTCAGGAAAGGGGTAGTGTATGTACATTGGTAGAAGCAGGCACAAAGAGGTGATTCTTAGAAAATCTCACTACTAAATCTTAGGTAATATAAGCACTCTGCAAATCTTGTCCAATACTAATATTTAACGTGGCATTTTGAGTTGTCTGAGTTAACCTCCTTGCAGCCTCAGCTTTAGAGTTAAGGCAGGGTCTCCAAAGGCTGAGAAGCAAGGAAAAATGTCTGTCTAGACTCTCATTGTGGGACTCACCAAACACCTAAGTTATATTTCAAACACCACAGCTGAGAACCTTTAAATAATTCAAGAGTGAATATTCTTTACTCACAACAATGAAAACCTAACTAGACAGGCTATT
The DNA here is from genome assembly GCF_028018385.1 of Neofelis nebulosa. Lineage (NCBI taxonomy): Eukaryota > Metazoa > Chordata > Mammalia > Carnivora > Felidae > Neofelis > Neofelis nebulosa. The sequence goes on from NC_080782.1 coordinate 19,624,307, forward strand.
CTTGGACAGGTTCTCTATGTACCATTTTTGCTGATATAACCAGAGCGTGACTGCAAATTCAGGCAGTACTTATTTCAACTTTGTTTATCACCCTTTACCTCTTAAGTGTTTAAAGTACCCAGGAATTGCTTACGTAGGTTGCACAGAGAAGTCAAAATCCTGTACGGCAGAAACTTTAAATTGTTCCCACTTATTTGTTCTTCTTGTTTATTATACCTGCCTCCTTCCAAAAAGAATTTGAGGCAGCAATGTGTTGCTTAGTTACTGGTATGTAAGTTATAAATGACAATTTAGCTGCCAGGGAGTTTATAATAATAGCAAACCAAAAAAAAAAAAAAAAATGAATGGTAAGGATATTTCTCCTTATATGCACCCATAAATAATTGCAATCCACTCTGAATTAATAGAATGAAATGAGCACTTTTAAAGAGGAGAAACAAAGTTCTATTTTTATCATCTTTTAAACACCAATTATGGCTTTTAAAACTCTTATATATATATATATATATATGCTAATAAGATTAAGTAAAAATTCTGTTATCTGCAATAATAGATATCCACAATGACACTACATTTTATAGTGCATTTCAGTGTATTAAATTTTGAGAATTATAATTTTTTTCTGAAGGACTATAAAGAGGTAAATAAATATTTTAGTATGACATATTTCTTACAAAATTATTTCTTTAAGGTTTCCTATTTCTTGGCCTAATATCCTATTTATTAAAAAATTAAAATCTCTTTAAATGTTTTTATTCTTTTCGTAAATATAAAACTACTATATTGTCTCATTAATATGTTGTATTATATTTATGGACATGATGTAATTGTAATTTTTATTGTATTAAACTTGCTATAGTGTCTTTACATGTAGTTGTTGGCTTTACAATTTCAAAAACTCAGTTTTATCTTTATAGCTCAAATTATCAATCTTTAAAAGAGGGCAAATTCACTAGTGAAATTAATTTGAGACTGGCTGATAAGTTAAAATGACAATTTTTCTATGTAAAATATGTTAAAGGTATCATCTGATCACTAGAATGGAGGTGTAGTAAATTTATGATCCCAAAAGTAGTGTAGGTATAAAAATAGTTCAACATTCATAGAAAAAGAAGAAAGAAATGTGACTTCTCTTAAGGTAAATTTCCATCCACTTATCTTCATCTAGTGAATTTCTCTTCTCTATTTCAGGGATGAATCCGTCGCCTACAAATAAACCATGGGTTTAAGACACATTATTTGAGAAGTAAAAACCAATACATGACTTTTTGCTTACTTTTTCTTAAGCATAAAAAGCCCATCATTTTTCTCTGTTTAGGGGTAAAAAACATGTAAGAGTTTTCAGTATTGTATATCTATATTTTACTTTGCCTCAGTTATAGCCATATGTATAATTCTGTTTTAGAAAAGCCTCCTTATTTATACACACAAAAAATCACCTACAAACCACAGCTAAAGATGTATTAATTTTGAGAATATCCCCCCAATATCCATGTTAAAAGTAAATCCTGGTTATTGTACCAAAAGTAACAACTCTTAAACTTATATTCATACTTTGGAGCTTTTTTGTGTCTGGGATTTAACTTCACACATATTACTTGACCTTTTAATTTTTCAAAAAAATACATTTTTAGGTTAACAAAACATTGTAAAATTATTTGCTGTCTTAAGCAATTAGATTGCCTCAATTTATATGTGGTATATTATTATCAAGAGCACTATATATCTGTAAGTCACTAACGTGGTGAATGAAGCCAGTAATTAGGAAAACAAAATTAAATAAAATGCAGTATCTGTAGGCTTATTCTTGGCTTTGGTGATGGATATGTTAATTAGGCTGAATGGGATGGTTATCTCACAATGTATATATTGTATATACAACATCAAGTTGTATATTTGTACACCTTAAATGTATACAATTTTTATTTATCATTTTACCTTAACACAGATAGGGGAAATGTGTAGGATATCTTTAGAATAGTCATAGAAGGCATTCTTATGGAGTATCTCCCTTTGGTTGCAGCTCAGATGTATTGTATCAATACTTAATCGGTATAAACTACCAACTGATCATTATCAATGTCTTCAAACCCAATAATGTAGTAGTCGTAGTAGTCGTAGTACTCATAGTAACTGAAGTAGTAGAAAGTTTCAAATTAATGTTGGATATTTACAAAGACTTTTTCCTGTGTAGACATTTTTTTTTAAAAGAAGATCCAAATATTTTACTCAGCTATAAGTTTAGAACCATTTAGTATTTGTTTCCACAGCTAGACAAATAAGTGTTCTTACCAACAACAATCTTATATTGTGTGATTCCCTAAAGAGAGCTGTGACCAATTGGTAAGGTAAATCTATAATAACATTAATTGCATGTATTAGTTACACCCAAGAAGGAAGTGTTACTTTGAAACACATTCAATAAGTGTGGTTTATTTTAGGTCATTCTTTGCAATAGGAAGATAAAGATTCTTACTTTATTTGTTTTTAAACTCTGGCAAACCAGTCTCAAGAAAAAAGTCAGACTGCTCAATCATCAGCTAATGAAACTGAGGAGAAACAACATTGATTTTTTTAAAGTAATATTTCTTATTTTTTCCAGAAATAAAGACTGGTGGAATCCTTTCAGGAGGAAACAACCTGTTTAGCAGGTATATAAATAGCGATATTCCACCTATAACATTTCTACTAAATTATAATCCTTCCTCCACTCAATGTTTCCTATTTTGAAGTAGCCCATTCTCTTCCCAAGGTAAATTATTTCTCATGTAGAATCCTCAGACTGTTTTAAGGGATTAAAGACCCAGAAGGAAAATTAGTATTAAAATTATTACATACTAATTATAAATAATTTATTTTAATAAAGAGTAATTATGGAAAATTAATTTTTAATACTTTCATTTCACATGCTATATTGACTTGAAAGATATAATAGTTTAGCTTTGGACTGAAAAAAGAAAGAACAATTAATTATTTTAATAATACCTCAATGTACACATAGTCTAGTCATTTTACTTGAATAAGGATTTTTAAAATAATCTTGAAAATTCTCAGACAAGTTAGCTATACTACTAAGAAAATAATATTTTAACTGCTTTCATGCATGCTTGGCCTTTAATTTAAATGTAGTATTGTTTTCAGCAAGGCTATTTTTTACAACCTTACTGATTGAGTTGTGAATGTTTAATGTTTAAGGTAATTAATGCAGCTTTCTCATGATATAATGAAAAGATTCTTTCATCTGTACTGTACCTTTAGTGTGTGACCATATACTTTTTTCTGCATTATTTGTATATAATTCTTTCCAGCATTTCATAAGAGAAAACGTTATGTCTAGTTCTACTCATGAAACTCTTCTGTCATGTGGGTATGGTTGCTATCTTCTCTGATAATGATTCTGTTGAGAATAATCATCACTTAATATATAATAGTTGAGAAGCAATTTGGCAAAACTGAGTAAGAAGTCACCTGTGATGATATTCCACAGACATAAATTTCAAACATTTCTTTCTAACTCTGTCTGTTTCTTTTTCTCTTTTTTCTCTTTCCCTCTTTCTTTCTCCTTCAGCAAGACTGATGTTTTCCCAATACAAATTCTGAATTAAATAACATACTTTTAAAAGCACAGATAAGCTGTTGATAAAAAATAAGGTAAATAACTGGTGGCCAGAAAAAAAAAATAACAAAAAACCAAGATGAGAAATCAGTACTCTTAAGGATTTCTAACTTGGACTAATATCTTGAGTTTATATCAAAGTCAGAGACCAGTTCTTCAGCCCATGTTAAATTTTTATTTGGAACTGAGATGCCTGATTAAATCTTGAAATTTTAAACTGTGAAAATTTCATTGGTAAGGTGACTAAAAGACAAATATTTAGCCTATTAATAGTAAGGGAAGTAGTGTCTTTGCATAATTCTTAGTTTTGGAACTTTGCATCCACTATCTTGAATGCAAATACATGTAGGCCAATAAAGTGAAATCCATGCTAAGAGATGATAATAAAATATAATTTTAGAGGATGTTACCTATGTTTTCCTGGAAGAAGCAAATGCAAAATCTTCTCAGAAAAGATGCAAATTAGGGGTGCCTGGATGACTCTGTTGGTTAAGTGTTGGACTCTTGGAATTGGCTCCGGTCCATAATCTCACCATTCTGGGATGAGCCCCTTTGCATAGGGGCTCTTTGCTGACAGCTTGAAGCCTGCTTGGGATTCTCTCCCCCCTCTCTTTCTGCCCCTCTCCTTCTCGCACCAGTGTGCAATCATACTTTCTCTCTCTCAAAATAAATAAACATTTTTTTAAAAAGAAAAAATGCAAATGAAAATTAAAAAATTAAAAACCCACAAAATTTTTCTATAAATAAGCTCATAATTCAGAAATAAAAATAAAATAGTAATTGTTATAGCATAAATTAAAGTCAGCATCTACAAAAAAGAAAATGGATTTGATTCTTGTATATCTTTAGATAAAAAGCTATTATTATATAGACTCTATAGGAGGTTTATGCTTAACGTAAGAATTCCTAGGACACCATTAAAATAGTCGAGAAAGTTTCAAAAAGAATTTTTAAAGACTTCCTATAAATGTTGAATATAGTTATTTTAATTGTTTAAAAAAATATTGGATTGTAAATGTTTTGCATTACTTAGTTTTGGGGAAATTACCCACAATGTAGCAGAGAGAGGAAAAGAGATACAAAGTATGAGATAGGTGGTAATACTTGGAAGATCATATGAGGAGCTGTAACATATTGAATCTGAGTTCAAAAAGAATAATGGTAGGTGTAACAATTTAATGAAATAAGCCTAAGAATTTTCAGAAGTGATAAAATGATAAAACTGAGTTAAGAACAGAATAAATGAATGAAATTAAAATGAATTTAACCTGAAACATAACATTGACCTGTAGAATATCAAAATAAAGCAAAGATGGCATGAAGATGATTACAATGGAATATTATGGAGACTAATAGAAGACTTTTTATTATCAACTTAAGCCAGAAAACAATAGAATAATATTTTGAGAATGTTGGGGCAAAAGGAATTTTCAAAATGAGATTTAGTTACCAAATAAACTATTTCTGCCATTTTTATAGAGTTAAATGGAGACAAATATATCAGATATATATGTGTATATATATATATGCACACATATATATATATGATAATGTGTAGATATATATGTGTATATATATACACATATATATATACACACACATTATTTTACTTAAAGGAAACAAAGATTAGGACAATTTTCTTGTGGAGACGGGAGTAAAACTTCTTGAAATAAGTACTACAGGATCTATTTCAAGTAGAAATAAATTAAACCCAGAAGAAAAAGTGAGATTCAAGAAAGAACATTCCTCAGGGATTGGCAGTCGTGTTAGTATTGATTCTTTATAACAAATGTTAGAATATTATCAGCACTCCTCTATTCTAATCAACTACACATTTGCATGAATATATGGATACATCTAGTTTGGAGTGCCTGACCGTGCACATCACAATATACAATTATTATTGGGTCAGAGATAATCCTTGACAACTCAGATTTTCATTCAGAACCTAACATTATGCATTGGCATATTGTCTTGTTGGTGAGATACCTCATTATCCTGCATCAGGCAATAGCAACAACACCTTCCACAGACATGGAAAATACACAAATATGGAAACCACAGCAAGTTTCAGATGCCAAGGCTAGTATTTTTTCTCAGATTCAAGGGCTTGCTTTTATATTAATCAGATTTTCTGGCTTCCTATGGTCATGTGCTTCTTGCTGAGTATGTCCATACTCTGCCTCCTACTACCTTTGATTATATAAGCCACATGCACATACAGCTAATCCCTATTTTGTGTTGATAAAAGCCTCCTATAATTATTCCTCAGACCCTGATTAATCTCATTCTGTGACCCCGTCATCCTTGAGCTACTGAAGTCTTTTGCCAATGTTGCCATATGTCTGTCAGTATTATAGTAGTACTGACTGAATTCCAGAAGTAAAATGGGGGAAATACTTTAAAAGCAAACATCAGGAAGATTCTGCAGGAAAGGATGGAGTGAATTTATACATATTAATTCCTAATTAAATCATTTATTTCATTTTTTCCTAATCTTATAAATGGACTCCATTTATGTCCTTATTTTTTTGTTGTTGTTTTAAATTTTTTTGTTTATTTTTGAGAGAGAGAGAGAGGGTGCGAGCACAGGCAGGGGAGGGGCAGAGAGAGAGGGGGACATACAGAATCCAAAAAAGGCTCCAGGCTCTGAGCTGTCAGCACAGAGCCCAACGTGGGGCTTGAAATCAAGTACTGCAAGATCATGACCTGACGGAAGTCAGATGCTAACCCACTGAGCCACCCAGTCGCCCCTATGTCTTTATTTATTTATTTTTTTAAAGGAGAAGCTCAAAAGGAGTACAAGCTATATGGGTGAAATAAAGAATGTGTTCAACAGTATGAAAATGAAGATTGATGTATTCTCTTATGGTATTAATATGTTGATCTTTTCCTGTGTTGCTGGTAGGAAAAAGAACGGCCTAGGCTCTCTAATGGTGAAGTTTTTAACTTTCCTATCACCCTTGGAAAACAAATCAGGAACTCCACAGGAAGAACTTAGGCTAATAGCTCTAGTACAGAAGGAATGCTCATCTACTCTCATGTGCTTAACTTTGATATGATTCTCCTTATCTTGAGCTAATTTCACTTTAATAACTGGGGTTAGTATGTAGCCTGAGTGACAAACCCAAGGAAGTCACTGGCCTGTCTTAGGCTCAGGCTTTCTTCTCGACTATCAAAAAGAATGTTTCTGGAGCATCTGGGTGGCTCTGTCGATTAAGTGTCCAACTTCAGCTCAGGTCATGATCACGTGGTTGGTGAGTTCCAGCCCCAAGTCAGGCTCTGTGCTGGCAGCTCAGAGCCTAGAGTCTGCTTCCAAATCTGTGTCTCCCTCTGTCTCTGTCCTCCCCTGCTTGTGCTCTGTCTCTCTCTCAAAAATAAATAAAAACATTATTTTTTTTTTTAAAGAGTGTTGCTGATCACAATGATCTAGCCAATTTATTAGGAACAAGAATAGGGTAGTGTAAGGACATAACACAAAATAATCAATTTATAGACTGCAATACATTGCCTAGAAGGCCATCAGGTTACCTTGGGATGGTTGTAGATGACAGATCAAATATTCAACATATGAGAATAAAGAAAAACAACTTTCATCACTGTACTTCTAAGTAGGATTTTTTTTAAAGCTCTGATAAAGCAAATACTATTACAAATGGTAGAAGATTACATTGGAGAGGTAAATGGAAAAGCAAATAGAAGCTTTTTCTCGTTTGTTTTGGTTACTATTCCAAATACTGCCTTACTAGAAAAAACTGTTTAATTGTACAGTTTTATAGTCATTTACACAGATATATCTACCTAAGAAATCTTGAAAATGCAAAAAAAAATGCCTATGGAAATTTTATATCTGATAAAGCTTCAATCTCAAATTAACATGGAAAGAATGGTGTTTTAAATAAATGGTTCTGGAAGAGCTATAAAATCATCTGGAGAATGTTAAAAATTGGATTTGTTCCTCATATCATGCATTAGGATATGTAGTTCAAGTGGGTCAAAGATTTTAATTTGAAAATAAAGCCAGACAAGTGATAGAAGGAAATGTGGGTGAATCTCTCATAAGTAATTGAGGGATATGTGCTATTACTATACAAACTCCTAGGTGCTTAAAATAAAAAACAGCAACACATTTAATCATAGGCCATTAAGAAAACCTATATGTTAAGAAAATATCAACTGTAGTTGAGTAAAAAAGCAAATCACCCATGGGGAAATATTTGCACAGTATATATTTGCACAGTATATTCTGAACATATAAGAACTTTTAAGGCCAAAAAAAAAAAAAAAAGAACATAGTCTATAGTTATGAACAAATATTTCACAGAAAAATAAATTGTAATATGCACATGTTAATCTACACTCAAAATAACAAAATAATGTTAGAGCAATATTGAAATACTAAGAGAAAAATACAAATGCATTTGCTTGGGGGGTGGGGAATAAATTAGCTGAAAGAGTAATTTAGAAAATTTTGAACAACATTAATCATTATAGGACCTCTCATTAGCAGAAATTTTGAAAATTAATACCTCTTTAACATTACCACCAAAGCAATTTTAATTTTTATTCCATCAGTAAATAAAGTGAAAAAACGAACAAGTTTTAAACACACTACATCTCCATAAGAGGAAGACTTCAGTGTGTAAAAAGCACTGGAAGTATTTAAGAATGTTGTCTTAAGTATTTATTCTAGCATAAATAATTTCAACATATATTTATGTTGAAGTTTTAACATGATATATATGGACATTATATAATATTTTCTTTTTTTTCTTTTTTTTATTTTTTTTATTAAATTTTTTTTAACGTTTTTATTTATTTTTGAGACAGAGAGAGACAGAGCATGAATGGGGGAGGGGCAGAGAGAGAGGGAGACACAGAATCGGAAACAGGCTCCAGGCTCTGAGCCATCAGCCCAGAGCCCGACGCGGGGCCCGAACTCACAGACTGTGAGATTGTGACCTGAGCTGAAGTTGGACGCTTAACCAACTGAGCCACCCAGGCGTCCCGATAATATTTTCTAATTTAAAAATCTGAGAAACTGATCACAGCCTTTTTGTAAATATCTTCACTATGAATGAAACATTCATACTTAAATATTCATTAGAAGAAAAAGTACAGCCTTTCCTCTTATACTTAAATTTGCTTTTACTGTAGAGGGTGACTTAAATATGAGTTGTGTCCAAATTATTTTAAATTAGCTCATACCCAGAGAGAACTCAATGAAATTTCCAAACATAAACTTTTGCTAAATCCAGATTAAGTCATGTAGCCCTGTGTATTCCTTGTGTCTTTCTCTGCCTTACCAACCTTGCTTAAGTTAATAATTATTAACTTAATTATTCTTAAACTAATATTTATATACTTTGCTAGCCATGTATAAATTGTTTGTGCTTATAATGTAAAGTTATTTTGAAAAAATTCTTGTGTAATGATATCGCCATTTGAATGTGCACATAATTGCCCCTTTTGGATGAACCAAATTTAATATTGGTAGAACATCACAAAATTAATTCCATCCACCTCTCAAGAAACTGGTATGTTTTCAGTGATATTTTTCTGTAAGGTATAGCATGTGAAGTCACAGGAAATTTCACAAATGGCCACAATACTCATAATAGCATGACTCAAAGAGTTATTAATCATGCATCTTATGGATACTCTTATTTCTGGAACATCAAAGAGGAGCACATAGGATAACAACATCCAAAATGAGACAGTGTAAGACTTAGATTACTCATCTTAAATTAAACTGCAAATAATTTATTCTCACCTACATTTTCCTTAACATTTCTCTTTCTGCTGCAATGACAAACATGAATTTTAATGTCTTTCGTTTATTGGTATGTTTAATTAATACCACATTAAGCAAACCTTCAAATAAAAATCAGGGATCTAATCGAAGATTTACCTACTTTCTTTCTGTGAATCCCAGTCTGCATAATAAAAATCTTCTGTCACAAGTCATATATCAATAAAAGTCAATGAGAGTCTCATCTTAGAATTAATGACAAAACACCATGATATTAGTTCTGACATCAATTGCTGCCTTTAAGCAATGAATTTCCACTTAGCCAACCATTACCTCTATTTAATCAAAATAATTACCTCTGAAAATCTCAAATACTAGAACTGGTTGGAAGGAAAACAGAACAGGATATATATATATATATATATATATATATATATATATATATATATAGTGTTTATTATAGTAAATTTTAAAACATTTAAAAAGCTAGAAGAATAATGTAGTCAGTGCACAGGTAACAACTTAAAATTTTCTGCAATTATCCATTCATAAAGAATTTTGCTTTATTTACACTAGACATACATTTTCTAACACTCTGATGGATTATTTTGAAGCAAATTCCAGAATCATGTAATTTTATTCATAAACATGTTAGTACAGATGTGTATAAAATGAGGACACATAATTTTATATCTAAAACACTATTGATAAAACTAAAATTATATATATATATATATATATATATATATATATATATATATAAAACTTAATATTATCAAAGTCCACTCTCTTAATATCCATCAAAATTTATTTAACTGAATAGACTCTGTATAGAGTTACTCACATGCTGGATATTTTTCTGATTGTATCCCTATCGAATTGTTAAAAAAGTGCCTTTGTTATCATAGTATTTTTCAATTGGTAATTATATTAGAGGCCTGATCTCTCCCCCCTCCTCTCCCCTCCCATTCCCTCTCCTCCCCTCCCTTCCCCTCCCCTCTCCTCTCCTCTCCTCTCCTCTCCTCTCCTCTCTCTCTCTTTTAACCTCTCAACCTGTCTCTCTTTCAGCAAAGATGCTTCATAGGTATTCTTTTGATAAGAGGCACATAATGTTTATCTTTTATTTGTGACGTTAAAAGGTATTGATTTTAATGCTTTAGTTCCTTTATCTCATTAGGGATTGCAAAATCATGATGTTTTAATTCTAAATGTTTTGATTTATGAGTTAAAACAATCCCATAAAGATATGCTTATTGATCTTAAATATTTATAAATTGTAATCAATTGCATTATTACTCGTATTAATACTCAAATTGTTTCATTGCTAACCTGTTAGAACTTCTTCATACTGACTCCTGAGCCCTTTATAAAGGATGCTTTTAGTCTTTGAAAATTTCTTTGCTTTCTGCTATGACAAGATATTTACAGTAATCCAACCAATCTGTAAAAAATTAATATTAAAATTTTAATTTTTAATAATTAAATTAAGACAAAAGGCATAAATCAGAAATCTCTTGGGCCATCCAAAATTGTCCCTCTAACTTACAATCATGTTACCTTTTTATTTTTTTTATATCCCTTGTCATGACTTCAAATTTTCTTTTTCAATTTATTTAAGTGTTCTTTATTTCTACACTTTTCCCCTAACATCGTCTCTGACATGTGAAGGACTATATATCAAGTTCATAAATGCATTCACATTTTACTAAGAGTGAACAAAGGAAATATGTTTTTCTTCTTTTATAATTTATTATCATAAGCCTCTGCCCAGTGGGTAGTAAAAGAGAAACTGATTTTATTTCTATCAAATTCAAAACTGGGTTTGATGATTTAATAGTCCTTTAAGTAATAGTCTCTTCAATTTCTACCTGCCCTCCATCCACCTAGCCCTCCTCTGAGATAATTCTGGGTTTCCACGGCTGCATAGTACCCAATAAAGGGCTTTCTAATCCACATGGCATATAGTTCTATCCTCTGACACTGTGGTCCAGAGCTCCTGCTCTGGCCTTAATTGTATTCCCCCAAAGTTTGTTTGGTGAAGCTCTAACCCTCAAGGTGATGATAGCTAGAGATAGAATCCTTAGGAAGTAATTAAGCTTAAATGAGTTCATAAGAGTAGGGACCTGCTTAGATTGGACCGTGGTCTTATAAGAAGAGGAAGACATAGAAAGGAACAGAGAGAGAGAAAGGGAAATTTCTCTCTCTCTCATGTAAGAAGTGAAAAGGTGGTTCTCTGAAAACCAGGAAGTGATCCCCCCCCCCCCGCCAAAATCAAACCCTGAGGAACCTTGATCTTGGAATTTCCAGCCTCCAGAACTATAAAACAATGAATTTCTTTTTAATCCACTTAGTCTATGATAAAATCCCTATGAGATTTGGCAACTGTAATTGAATTGAGAACTAGACACCATCCTGCTCTTCACTACAGAGTTAAAAATACAAAGGTTACGAAAAAATAGAGACAGTAGGATCAAGCTGCCTCCAAAACAGCCTTGTTCCAGAATGAGTGGAGATAAATTATCATGTGGTTTTAAAAAATAACTTTAGAATCAGACAAGGGGGTTATTGTTTATGAGATTTAAATCAAGGACTTCCATCTTGAAAAGATATATTGTTGAGTAAAATACAGATGATCTACAAAAGATTTAGCATCATTAACAAAGAACAAGAAAGTGTCACTCTATATAAAACAGTAACAATTTCATAGCGTTGCAATTGCATCAGTGTGAGAAGAAAATAAAAATAGAAATGAAAAGGAAGGAAAGAATACATTTTTAAAAATTAAGATTAAATAAAATCAGTGAAGAATATAATTAAGATATAAAAGAAAATTATATATATATAAAGCAACTTGTAGTTACATGTTAACATAAACATGAATGCAACCTTGACTATGAATTCTTACCAATCCCACACCCAGGAATCCATCTGTAAAGGAAAACCACCAGCTACAGTGGATAATATGCAGAACTATCACTAGTGTCAAGAAATGAATTCAAAACAAAATAAAATCTAAAAAAAAAGTGAATATTTATTATTACCTAAACTTTTGAATTAAAGGTACTTTAATATAATGTAAAATTGAGGCTAATATAGGCAGTTTGAATTGGGAGAATTTCCATTAAGGAGCCTGTTAAAGGAAAAAAGAAAGTAAGAATCATACATAATTCATTCCTATTTTTTTTTAATTTTTAAATGTTTATTTTTGAGAGAGAGAGAGAGACCACAAGCAGGGGAGGGGCAAAGAGAGGGGGAAAACACAGAATCTGAAGCAGGCTCCAGGCTCTGAGCTCTCAGCACAGAGCCCAACACAAGGCTCCAACCCACGAACTGTGAGATCATGAACTGAGCTGAAGTCAGATGCTTAACCAAATGAGCCACCCAGGTGCCCCCATTCCTATTTTTGTAAACAGACACTGACAAAATAAATGGCCACATTAGAGTCTTCATAATCCAGCTTAAAAAGTATGCACTGCAAGAGTTAACCGAATCTTCACCCCCATAATTTGATATGCTCCTGAGAAGGCCATCTCTCGCACTCTCCCCTTCCTAAATCTCCTTCCCTTGCCATTACCATTGCCCAAAGGCCATCTCCAAAATGAGGCCAATTATCAGTTTTTTCTAAAACACTAACCAGGAAAAATCCCATTATGCCCTACATCTTTGTTTCCCTCAATCACTGAAGAATTCTTAGTCTCACAGAACATTTCATTTTATCAGAATTTGCGTGTCAAATGGCTTTGTACATCCTTATTCTGGCAATAACACTCATTTCCCCCAACATGCCACCCTCCAGGTTGCCCAAAGTGATCTCTGGAATTCTAGCTTTGTAACCAGAGGAATTCCCATCTCTCAAATCCTTCTTTAAAACTCTCTTCATTTTGTTGCTGTAAATGTCATTATCAGAAACCACCATTAGGTGGCTATTTGTATGTGTGTATGTATGTATGTGTTTTCTTTGACAAATCCTGCATTCTGCTGAAGCCCTCTCTCTGTTATAGAATTTCCATGTCATTCCTTTTTTCTTGATTTCCATTTTTCTGCTAAGATTCTCAAACTTTCCTTTCACTACATTAATCCTCTTTGTTAAAATGTTTAAATATATATATTTTTGGAAATTATAACTTCATCATTGCCTATGAATTTTCCCCATTGGTTATGGGACACATGTTCTTGTGTCTTCATATATGTATCATTTATTGTACACTGGAAATTGCAGATGCTACATTGTTGAGGGTATAGATTTCCTGTTGACCTTTACTCTTGCTGTCAGTTAATTTATTTGCCGATCAGCTTCATCTACTGATGCTCAGACTGTCTGAGATGTGTCTAGAGTATCCCTTGGTTCTTGACTGAATTCCTAGAGTGTTTAGTGAGGTGTCTTTATTCTGATTGGTTGGTGGTCTCCCACCTCTGTGCAGCCCCCAGACTTTTGTGGAGTACACCTTGTATGTGTACATTGCCCCAAGAATTGTTGCTGTCATCAAAATTCTTACAACAGTTGTTTCAGATATTTCTTATGGTTTTAGATTTATTCTCAGTCAGGAGGGTAGTTTGATACCCATTAATCATACTTAGTCTATTACTACCTAGTGAAACTTTTAAAACAAAGTAAAATAATAATAATAAAATAATAATAATTAATAATAAAAATAATGTTTATTTGTAAAATGAAAATAAATATCTCTTGTGTAATTTTTTAAATCAGGTGAATGTTGATTTTTATTTTTATATAGTGTATTTCTATCAAAAACATTTATTATTATAATATTTCGATATAAACTTGTCATCTGTTATCTATTCTTAGTACTGGTATCATTGTTTTTGCAGACTGAAAAACAAAATGCCAAATACAGCTCAGTTTCATAGTAACTGAAAATACCAAGTATAGCACAAATAACAAACACTTCAATCTTTTTATCAGCAATTTTTTTTATCTTCTGTACAGTGACAGGAATATATCAGATGTCTATGTAAATAATCAAACGTTTGACACCATAACTTAATATTTAGTTTTATTTCATTATGAAGAGATACAGCTAACAGTTTGTTACTTTAATTGCCTTGAAAACCTTCAGTTTTCTATAGTCTTTAATTTTAATATAAACACAGAGGCACCTGGGTGACTTAATAGGTTAAGTGTCTGACTCTTGATTTCAGCTCAGGTCATGATCTCATGGTTTAATGAGTCTGAGCCCTGCATTGGGCTCTGTGCACTGACCCTGTGGAGCCTGCTTGGGATTCTCTCTCTCTGCCCCGCCCCTACTCATTCTGTCTCTGTATCTCTCAAAATAAATAAATAAACTTAAAAAATTAACATATAGTTATCAAATTTCCCTGTAGCATAAAATAATTATTTAAAATATATTATGAAAAATGTAATATCTCTAAAAACATTGTACTTAAGCTATATAATTATAGTATAGAAAAGTGGTTTTTTAAAAACTTTAGGGAGAGAGAGAGCATGAACAGGAAAGAGTAGCAGAGAAGGAGAGAAGGAGAGAGAGAGAGAGAGAGAAAGAGAGAGAGAGAATACCAAGCAGGATCCACGCTCAGCATGGAGCCCGATGAAGGGCTCAATCCCACAACTGTGGGATCATTACCAAGCCTAAATCAAGAGTCAAATGCTCAACAGACTAAGCCAACCAGGGGCCCCTAGAATGCACTTTTTAAGAATTAGGATCAAACTACAGTTTAATGTCTGAAGAATTAATATATATTATCTGATATTTGATGATTGTCACCACTAATTGGTCCTAGAAATCTCTAAGCAGCTAGAGCAGTAGTTAATAAGAGATAAATGGAGAAATAAGGAAATATATTGCAGATTAGAGCTCCTCTTATTCAGCAGTTCATGATGCATTACTTTAGATTTAGCCATATTTTGGAATTCTTAGGAGAACACTATTTCTATCTCATTCTGGATAGTAATAAAAAGTAGCCACCATACATGTTACATTTTTAACTTATGCACCATATGTCTCTGAAAGAAAATTTTAATTGTTTGGTAGTGCATACTCATTAAATTTTACTGTTATGTAGTGTTTTCTGCATAATCATAGAATAACTTAAAATATATTCTATAATTTTCTCTTGCTATGTGGATTGTAAAAAAAATGTTAAAATGGTAAATGTTTGAATCATAAATGCTTGTCCAAAAAGAGCTGACTGGAAATCCATTGAAGTCTACATTTTTAAATTGCTTACTGTGTACCCTACTAAATAATTTATCATTAATTACTGTATATTTCACAAAGTTTCTTAAATCCTAACAAACAGAAAACTTATTTGAATAAGTTTAGCTAATGAATTCTAATACCTTTGCCCTTAAGGTGAATACTTCTACTAGAACATGTCAATTAGATGAATATGGCTTGAATTTACTTTTATATTTCTATGGCTCCCGTAATTAGTTACCATTATAGATTATATTTAATAGCAAAAAGTATCCTGAGTTAGTTATTTCAGAAATTATTTTCCCAATATTTTGAATTTTATTTTATTTTTTGAGTATTATTTTAAGTGAGTTGATTTGATTGCTTTATAACAGTTGAGTGCTTAATTTTTTTTTAATTTTAAGTTTTAATCAATTATAGAATATTTGTAGTTTCAAATAATTAATATTATAGATACCATGTATTATAATTTATTAAGTATGAGATGTAAACTACGGACTAGAAACCAGTAATTTTATGAAATAAACATGAATCTTGTGAGAAGTAGGACAACATATCAAAAGAAAAAGAATTGGGAATGAAATAGAAATTAACAGAAACCATGGGAAAAGACAGCCAGAGAGCTTTAAAAAATTCATTTGGTAGTTGATCCAGTATTGGGATAATAGGAAAGGATATATGCAGGACAAAATTGGATGAGGACTCTGCATCTCTACTATTTTACTGATAACAAAGCATAGATATGATTGTATGAGAGCGTAGATTTTATTGTTAATACAGATCCCCCCAACGTATTATAGTTTTTAAAGGAACTAATTTTGATAGTAATTCCAATGATAAAAAAGTTTTCAATTTCAATACTTCTGGTCCCATAAGATGGTATAAACTCACTCTTCTCTTCTCCTAACCTCTAAATGCAGCCAAATACTTTAGAAATAATTCAACAAACAACCATAAAAGTGCTCTGAAAGGTAGAAAGAAGATAGATTGGCTAGGGCACTTAATTCTTAAAGATATATATAATTTTATTTTTTACCCAGAACTACCAACAGACATAGGAAAGATACACACACACACACACACACACACACACACAAACAGAGAGAGAGAGAGAGAGAGAGAGAGAGAGAGAGAGAGAGAGAAGAGAAGCTTGCTCTCTGGCCAAATGACTAAGATAGGCTAAGCTCAGCGGAAACCTAGTAAGGAGATTCATTCATTGATCCACACCCAGCGGCAGTGACATTAGTGAGCAGCAGACAGACTGGTCCACATGTCTGACAACAGCATAACAGATCTGACCAAATCCCAGCTCCAACAGGTCAGGTATTTCCTGGTCTTCATCCACTACAACGCAGAAAGTAAGTAGGCTCAGGATTTCCTGATTCTCACCCCGTGGCAGAAATCTGCCCAGAGAGGTATTTCCTTCCTCCAACAGCTTAGCTAAGATAAAGCAGAAACCTATAGCATCCTGTGTGTGGCGAACAGGACAAAGTAAACATTCTCCACCCAGCATCCTCACCACCTAGCAGGGAGTCCCAGGGCAGTGCCTTTTGACCCAACAGGCAGCACCAGCAGGGGTAGAGAGGGAGCTCTCTCCTCAAAGCTGAAGAACAAGGACCAGAAAAGCATTGCAAAGCATGTGCTAGAAAAGGTGTCAATGGAATTACATCCACAAATGCAGGCCAGAACGTACACACTAAATCTGAACAAGATAAATACTAGATGCAATAATAGATTCAAATAGGATCAATAGTCTTGTAATAGAATATTCAAAACCATAAGGATCAAACAATCACGACCGAAAACCAGGTGATACCAAGTCTGAGATTAACCCAGATGTTGGAACAACTAACATCCATTATAATGTTTAACAAAGTGATTAATTTTATTTTTACTGCACAGCTCTCACACTTGAAGTTGCTTTTTGTTTCAACAGTTTTATAAGAACTGGGAGTTTTTCAGAGACCTGAACTCTTATTTCCTCTTTTTAATAAACTCACTAAAATTCTAGTTCACAAATCAGTCTCCTATGGTTTTGGATATTGAATGGAAAATCGTTTGGTCTGGTAAATATTCATTTCAAATACATGACAGTTGATTTTGATTCTAGGCAATTCTCAAACTTGTCTGTACACTTGAATTATCTAGTGAGTTTTTAATATAATATAAAGGCCTAAATCCACCCAGATGAATTAAAACAAGATCCAGCAGTATGGTTCCATATTTATCTTCCTTTTTGTAAGTCACCCAAGGATTCTAATGTTCAGTTATGATAAAAAAATCATAAATTGTTATAAAAGCAATACTAGACAGAAAGTAAATCCAGCCCCATTTAGTTTCTAAAACAATGGAAAATCTAGAGGATGTAATAGAATATTTAGAGCTTGAATCAATAAAGTGTCACAAACAAGAAAAAAAAGAGTATTTAGTGCTCAAATATTCAGATTATGAACAGCACTTTCACAAGGAAACTTTCTTCGGCACCTCCCTTTGATAGTAATATTGAAGCCACCTCAGCCTCTCTTGCCAACCTAGTAGTCTTTAACTCCCTTAGCTTGCAGGACTGATTAACTTTTTTTCTTGTATATCTATAGATCATGCATTCTTTCCCAGAAAGAACAGAGGACTTCTGCACATCACAAAACAGAAAGCTCTTACACACACACCCCGCCCCAGGGCACTAAGGAACCAGACCCCTTCACACAACCTCTGAGTACTGTGATAATGTCTGTGGCTGGCACCAAGTCTGGACGTAATCAAGAAATGTTACACAGACCACTCTACTCCCTTTACTGATTAACTGCCTTAAACCCCTTTAAATATCCCTAGGCCAGGCAGAAACTTCGGGATTGGCTTTTGGACAAGAGTCTGCCTTCTCCTCAGGTTGCCAGCCTCCTGAATAAAGCTCATATTCCTTTCCAATCAAAACTTGTATCTTAATATTGGCCTTTAGATCTATGGCAGCCGAACTTGAGTTTGGTTAACAATATTTAGGTGCAGAGATTTTAAAAGCATACGGATTAAAAGTGATAATACTCCCTAACATAATGCCTCTTTTCTCTCTAAATAAATAAAAACGAATAGAGCAAGAGAAAGACTGCCCTTCTGTCTCTCTACCTATCTCCACCTTAGGGGGGACAGCCTGAGGCCACAACACAGCAAAAGATACTTCAAGTTTATTTTTAATGCTTTAAAAAATAATCACTAATAAATATCGAAGTAAAATTCAAAAACTATTCAGTACACTGGAAAATTCCATAAACTAGAGAGTCTATCTTTGTTTTAGAAATAAGGTACTTTAGGGGCGCCTGGGTGGCGCAGTCGGTTAAGCGTCCGACTTCAGCCAGGTCACGATCTCGCGGTCCGTGAGTTCGAGCCCCACGTCAGGCTCTGGGCTGATGGCTAGGAGCCTGGAGCCTGTTTCCGATTCTGTGTCTCCCTCTCTCTCTGCCCCTCCCCCGTTCATGCTCTGTCTCTCTCTGTCCCAAAAATAAATAAAAAACGTTGAAAAAAAAATTTAAAAAAAAAAAGAAATAAGGTACTTTATTGTTATGTTATTCTTTACATATTATTTATGGAATGTATAGTAATGTCTACTGATGTAAAAGACTACATACCAGTAGCTCAGAGGAGGGGAGTTGAGTTGTGGTGAGTGTGCACCATTCAGTTCGGTCATTTCTTGCTTCATAAATGTTTCATTATTCTTGGAGCGCCTGGGTGGCACAGTCGGTTAAGCGTCCGACTTCAGCCAGGTCATGATCTCGCGGTCTGTGAGTTCGAGCCCCGCGTCAGGCTCTGGGCTGATGGCTCGGAGCCTGGAGCCTGTTTCCAATTCTGTGTGTCTCCCTCTCTCTCTGCCCCTTCCCCGTTCATGCTCTGTCTCTCTCTGTCCCAAAAATAAATAAAAAACGTTGAAAAAAAATTTAAAAAAAAAAATAAAAAAAATAAATGTTTCATTATTCTTGTCCTGATTTTGAAAAAAAAAAATAAGAATCAGTTTGATTTAAAAATTTCTATTAAAATATGTTTTAGTGATTGTAGGATTTTGATGTATGAAGCATATATGTCTATGTATGTCTTCCATATAGCAACTTTCTTGTGAAAGACATGATTTTCTTCCTTTCACCTGGAATCTTCTTTTTTTTTTTTAAGTTTATTTATTTTGAGAGAGAGAGAGTGTGTGAGAGAGCACGTGGGTGAATGGGGGAGGCGGGGAGGGGGAGAGAGAGAGAGAGAGAGAGAGAGAGAGAAAGAGAGACAGAATATATCAAGCAGGCATCATGCTGTCAGCACAGAGCCCAAGGTGGAGATTTATCCCACAAACCAAACTGTGAGATCATGACCTGAGCCTAAATGAAGAGTTAGACACTTAACCCACTGAGGACCCAGGCGCCCTTCACCTGTAACCTTCTATTTTGATAATGTTATATAGAAAAGTTGCTTTTTATATTGAACATGTATTAATGTAATGTACCAACTTTTAGTATTAGGTGTAATATTTTGCAACTCATAGTCGGGCATGTTCGAGTTGTGTAACGATGTATTTAGAAAAAGTCCGGTGGGGCGCCTGGGTGGCGCAGTCGGTTAAGCGTCCGACTTCAGCCAGGTCACGATCTCGCGGTCTGTGAGTTCGAGCCCCGCGTCAGGCTCTGGGCTGACGGCTCGGAGCCTGGAGCCTGTTTCCGATTCTGTGTCTCCCTCTCTCTCTGCCCCTCCCCCGTTCATGCTCTGTCTCTCTCTGTCCCAAAAATAAATAAAAAATGTTGGAAAAAAAAAAAATTTAAAAAAAAAAAAAAAAAAAAAAAAAAAAAAAAAAAGAAAAAGTCCGGTAACTGTTGCCCTTTTCGGCACTTATGCTTTTATTTATTTATTTATTTATTTATTTCACTTACAGTGTAGACTAAGACTGACTGCAAAGTGTTAAATAATAGACACACTGCAGAGTGAAGACTTTTTCATCTTTTTGACATTAATAGAAAGCTTTAACTCTATAATTTTTCAGTAGATTTATTCTAGTCCTAGAAATGCAAATCTATGAAATATATCTTCTATTTTTAGTTTTCTAAGTCTTTATTCAGGAATAGATTTTCAAATTTAATCAACTTTTTGTCATCTACTGAGAATAATATATGGAGTTGAAATAATGAATAGCCTTAATAAACCAAGTACTTAGCTCAGTATGATTGTCTGGTCCTTACGTAGATTTTTCCACCTCTATTTGTAAGGAAAATGAAAGATTCCAGTCAGGTCTTTTTCTTCCTTTTCTGTTTTATTTTCATAGCTGTACTGATTTTTTATAAAGGTTTATGGAATGCCTTAAAATTGTATATGATAACAGATGAACACAGTAAATTTGAAGAGAGACATAGCTTTGAATCTCTTAATTCTTGTATGACATTTGAGACTATTAAAATTTTCTGTCACTTCTGAGTTAATTTTATCAAACTATATTTCATTCAAAATTATTTCATGTATATTTTATTTCAAATGCATTTCTGTGTTTGTGTGTACATAAACCTACATAAAATACGCAATTATTTTAATTCCTAAGGGTTTATTTGTGTGCTCCTTAGTTGAGCCTTCATTATAGTTATCAAAGATCCATCCCATTGTTGGTATTTTTAAAGAAATAATTCCTTGGCTTGAGTAATAAAATTTGACATTTTCCTATTTCTTTTCTATCATATTATGTCTCATATATTTAATAATTTCATCTGTAGAGTTGCTGATTACTTTAATATGATTATCTACCAGTCTCCATAATTTATAAGTAAGGAAAATCTGCAACAAAGTTTTTTTTGTTTTTTTTTTTTTTGTTTTTTTTAATTTTTTTTTTCAACGTTTATTTATTTTTGGGACAGAGAGAGACAGAGCATGAACGGGGGAAGGGGCAGAGAGAGAGGGAGACACAGAATCGGAAGCAGGCTCCAGGCTCTGAGCCGTCAGCCCAGAGCCTGATGCGGGGCTCAAACTCACGGACCGCGAGATCGTGACCTGGCTGAAGTCGGACGCTTAACCGACTGCGCCACCCAGGCGCCCCTGCAACAAAGTTTTAAAAATAATCTTAAGAAACTATGATATCTATTTTACAAATATATTAAAATATGGAGATTGAAAATATTGACATTAAATTATAAAAAGAAAGTTGAATTCTATTAAACTGTTTTAATAGTTAAATGCATAGGCCTATTTCAAATGATACTGTTATATATATGAGACATAGCAGTGGTATCTAGTTTAGTGGGTATTATATATAAGTATATATTTAATACATTTCTATTTATCCATCTCTCAGTCTCTGTGTATGCATATTTTATATATATTATAGACCCAGCAAAAACTTTTCAGCTATTTTTATGTACTATACATTGAACTAAACCAGTAAGAAAATCATTCAATAAAGAAAGAAAAGAATAGATTATGCCTGTGTTGGATCTGTTAAGTTGAAATGAATAGTTTTTCAAGGGTAGCTGCTAATTTTTTTTAAAGATAGTAGGAACTGCACCCAAGCAATTTGTATTAGCTAAAATCTTTCTCTGGGCATTAGCATAAAAAAAATGTGTGTTTTTATGTCATTTTGAAAACATAAGAGTGAAAAAACAGAGCTTATTTAGAGATAAAGAGATTAGAGGAAATGGAATAATAATGAAGTAGAAGATTCAGGTGAGAGATGATAAGTTAAAAGACTAAGTTCTGTCTATAATAGGCAAAAAAGGATCAAAGCATATAAAGGCCATTTAGCAAATAAAAGCATGGGAAATCAAAGTTTGAAATAAAAGAATAATCATGTCAGCTGGTTTAGATGAGAATTCATGTTGAGATATGATAAAAATAGTGTCATTCAAAATTCACTTCTAAAAGAGAAGAAAGTTTAATACATTATATAATTTAAAACTAGAAAAAAATATGAATACATCGCGAGAATCTATTTGAAACTCAATTTCTCATCTAATCATAAAGTAGAAAGTGTCCTTTTGTTTGAAATGTTCTTCACTTGGTATACCAAGATATTATAAGAAGCTAAAAGCAAAAAAAAATATTTAAGGGATTATGGTAATGGAATTCGAAATAGCGTGAAGAAATGATAGGATTATCATGAATAAAAAATGTCATGAACTGTACTTGGAATTCTATTTCTTATTTTATGCAAGTGTTTTATAATAGTAAAGCATACTTTAAATGGAATATTTAGGGGACTGCACTTGATTGGAATTATTATAAGGAATTGTTTGACAGATCCTGTATTTGAATACTGATTCCTCCCATTTTCAGTTATATTTATGCATGTGTTTGTGCTTCAAACCTATTCGTTAACTGTCAACCAAGCAATTTTTATTGTATATTATAGCAATCTCAAATGATTGGGATAAAAATAAAAAGTGTTATCTAAAAACATAAGGAAAACAGATCAATTAGGTTTATCCATATTTGTGACTGAATTACAGAAAATAGATTAAGATCTTAAAATGAAAAGGTTCACTTTAAATTTTCTCATATATGTGCATGAGATATATATATCTAGGTGTCTTGAGACAAAGGTATGAATAATAACATATCTTCTATTGATGTTTGTCTTTATATTTTACATAATATTTTCCAAAATCCTTAAACTAACCATCTAAAAAAGTACTGTGAATTTACTTTTGATTTGTGGAAAAGTATGATTTACAGATGAATCTTGTATATCATTATTAATATTATTAATTTTTACTAGCTTGTGAGTGGTGAAAAAGCTGTCTCACATTTTAAAAAAAGAATCTGGCCATAACAGGATTTGGTATCACTGAGCCAAAGTAAAGATAAATAGTACCATCATATTTAATAAGTGTGTCAATTATAAACATAAAAATGTGAGCCAAAATCTATTTTAAATATGAAGTGTGTTGGGGCGCCTGGGTGGCTCAGTTGTTTAAGCAGCGGACTTTGGCTCAGGCCATGATCTTGCGGTCCGTGAGTTCGAGCCCCGCGTCGGGCTCTGTACTGACAGCTCAGAGCCTGGAGCCTGTTTCAGATTCTGTGTCTCCCTCTCTCTGACCCTCCTCCATTCATGCTCTGTCTCTGTCTGTCTCAAAAATAAATAAACGTTAAAAAATAAAATAAAATAAATATGAAGAGTGACTTGAAAATACATAAATTTATGTTATTTGCAGAAAATCCTTGTGTTTAGGCTTAATAAAGATTTAAAGTCTTTATTAAAGATAAATTTCTACTAAAAAGGAGGCTGAAAATGATGGTAATGCAGGAATCCTGGCTAAAACATGCAAAAATGAACAATACATCCATTAAAAACATTTTGAAGTAACTTAAATCCCTTATGAAATGATGTGTATTGAGGAAATCCATATAGATATGACATATCAGTTTCTCTCTCTCTCTCTTTTCCTCCTTTTTATGTTTGGAGAGATTTTGTGATGTTTTAGCAAGAGGTATGAAAATCCCCATGGTGGTCATGCCGGAAATAGATTTTAATAAGTTTTTGTGGTTGAACATGATGCCTCTGAAATGAGCATTGGCCAAACTCAAGGCTTAGCTAAAAAAAAAAAAAAAAAAAAAAAAAAAAAAAAGAGATCATGTGTAAATAAAGATATGAAAATTTTAAAATATTGAGTTGGGGTTGGGGGAGAAAGGAAATCCCATTAAGATGAGTTTAAGGAAAGAATCACCTCCTATATCTCCCTCCTGACTGATGACTAGTTATTTATTTGACCCAGGTGTAATAGAGTAAAATATAATTTCATAGGTAAACTAGGACTCTTGAAAAGAACAGGATACTGTCAATAATTATTCTAAAAACTAGAGCAAATTAGGACTGTTCAGGCAAATCAAGATAAAATTTTATCATAACTGGGGGGACAATGGAATAAGAAAAAATGCCAAAGGGGATTTTAAATTATTTGTTGTGGATATATGATGTAAAATTCCTCCTCCATATAGCCTACAAAACCTTCTGTGAAATATGGAGTGTTTATTAATGCTTTTGTGGGAGTTGGTTTTGTTTTTTGTTTTTTGTGGGTTTTTTTTTTTTTTTTGGCTTTTTCCTGGACTAAAAGAGATTCTGTGTGTTGTCATTTTCTGGATGAGGAATCAAAACAGAAACTGTGTCCATAGGTATGGAAATGGAAGGAAGAGACTAAATCCATCTTCTTATCCATGCTCAAGGTCATCCCATTAACAAAAACCAAATAGCAGTAATTATGTGTGTGTGTGTATGTGTATATGTGTGTGTTGATATGAAGAGTTGCTTATATACACATAGTGTTTTTATACCATCTCTTCAACTTCCACCAAACTGCATTCCTCTATTTCATAGCCAAGACTTTCACAAAGATTTCATATACCCTTATTGTTGTTTTACTTCTTTCTACCAGGGAACTTGTGGTATGATTTTTTGACCATGCTTAACCAAACCATAAACAATCTCTCACCTCCTAGAAAACTGAAATGTTTTCAAGTACTGGCTGAATATAACTTGGTTTCAAGAAAGAAGGTACTAACTCCTATGGTGGTGGCAGGCATATGCCTATGAAATAACAGAGACACTCTTCTAGAAGCTTACAGGAAAGTTCTCCCTGAGAAAAGAGACGTGTGTGACAGAAGGGTTCACATTCGCCACTGCGTTTCTCTCCTGTCATGAATGCAACAATAGTGCTGGGTCTATAGCAACTGTTGCTTATCAACACAAGCAATGAACAGGAGAAATGAGTGCCAAGACAGAAGACAAGAGAGCAAGCAGATAGATTTTGAGCTCTTGATGTTGTTACCCTGCAGACCTTGAGCCCACGTATTGCCAGATGACAGGTCGACTGATTCTTTCACTTAAAAGGATTTCTAACGGATATAAAGTACCATGAAATGCATATGTTTTAGTGTTGGGTCCCAATGAGTTGGATCTAGGTAGCAAATCATCCAGAAAGAGTAAGTAAAAATAGAAAGAGTAAATCCAAGACAAAATCAAAGATTTGTTTACCAACGCAGAGAGCAAAATTGTGCCTGAATATCAGATTCTAAAAGAAGGAAGCAAGGTTAAAATGAAACACAAGCAGAGTAAATTTTTAAATTTTATTTGTGGAGGAATATCTTATCTCACTTTTGGGTATAACCAATCTAATCTTCAGCCTTATCATGAATCTTTCTGTTGATATATACTTACTTATATTTTGGCAACCTTATTTTTAATTATTAAAAATTATTGTGTCCTGGGGCTCCTGGGTGGCTCAGTCGGTTAAGCATCTGACTTCGGTTTAGGTCATGATCTCACAGTCCGTGAGTTTGAGCCCCAGGGCGGGATCTGTGCTGACAGCTCAGAGCCTGGAGCCTGCTTCAGATTCTGTGTCTCCATCTCTCTGCTCCTCCCCCATTCATTCTCTCTCTCTCTCTCTCTCTCTCTCTCAAAAATAAACATTAAACATTTTTTTTAATTCTTGTGTCTTATTTCCTCATTCAATTATTCTCACATATGTGTGACATTTGACAAAATATGCTTATGAAATCAAGTTAGATTGTTCCCTCCATATATAGCTTCCCTTTCATTTTAAATAGTACTTCTTAAAGATTGGTACCCCTATTTATTTGTGTGTTTGTTTTGTGAATTTTGTTCCAGTTTGATGCCTATCTACCATAGTAATTTTTCTCAAACATTTGGTGAATCTAGACTGATTTACCTAAATTCATAAAATATATTCAAAATTGTTAAATATCTGTTGCCTGAACTAATTTGTCCACTCATGTAAAATTTCTCTCCTCCAGAGTGAACCCAGGAAATGATGATTGGTATCCTGGTCACAGTGAGTGTTGGCAGATTCATAGCCAAGCTAATGCTCCATTTTAGAGAGGTTACTTCCAAGTTTAGAAGAACTCTGTCCATTACAGGGCCACATAACATTATACATGACATTGTTCCAGTTTTTTTGTTTCATAGAAAAATGTGTAAAGTTGGGGTCTCCCTACAGCAAATTGTCCCCCATAGCTTTTAGTAAATAAAGCTCTTCTTTCTAATTGTTGGATTTTATTCAAAAGGAAAGACTTGCAGTCATCCAACTGCCAGCTAAGGATAGGTCATTGGTCTATATTCCTGCTGCTAATCATTTCCCCAGTTTTCCTACTATTTACCCTGAAAGTTCCTTCTATTTCTGGTCTTTGGATTTTTTTTTTCTGTGTTTCTAAAAAAAAGCAAATACACTCGTCAGATATTCACTCATTTACCTATACTAAGCTCCAGTTTCCTCAGTTTTGTTTCTTCAACAATCAAAAGTCATTCCTTTTATAAATTCCAGAAATATTATAATGTTTCTGGTCTATTATGGCATCCTTCTCAGTAGGCCCGGCTGGTATGAGGTCATTTGTTTATTTGTTACTTTTTCTGTCATTGCGATGTGATTTTGTCAGGGATGAAAGGTATGATGTACTGAATGTTCTTCTTCCCATGTCCACATTTTTAACCTTAAGAATTGTGAGAATTTTTGTTGTATGCAAATCATGCTTCCTTTAGCAAAACCCACTTAATACTGGCTTCAGTTAGCAGTTCTGTACTGACTTGGCTGGACCTCGTGGCCTTTTAAGCTAAAGCAAAGGGCTTCCATTTTATTCTCGGTCTGCTAGGAGGGAACTAAAGACTTCTAAGGATCCCAATGTTAGACTTCTCTTTCACTTTATAAAGACCACTCTGCTTTCTAGGTGGTACAAGAATAAGTTCTATAAAAATAAGAATAGAAGAACATTCTGCAGAAAACACATCCTATTCCTCTACAGCTTGAACATATGCCCTGCGTGGTATCTTGTTGGCTCTCATTTGCTCAGTTCCTCTCATTGACTGATCCTTTCAACAAACCCTACCCTATGGCAGTGTGATGTACTACTTTTTACTAAGCCAAGTCCACCTTCTCCCTAAATGACATGAACATTAATCCCTCTAATTTGAAGTCCCATTTTGTTTTAGAAAAAAGTAATAAAGAAATGGATTCTGAGACTAAAAGCAGCAGCACCCACTGCAGGTGGTGAGGAAAGTAATAGGAAAGTGTTAGGAAGTATTGCAGCAGCTTAGGTGCACCACGCATTGATGCTATTCTGAGATTTGGGCCAAGGAAATAGAGAGAGAAAGGCATACTTGTGATGTTTTGGATGCAAGATCGGGAGGATACGATGGTTTCGTAGACACGACGAATAAAAACAGAGGTACATCATATAGGTGGTGCCCTCTAGACATGAAAGATGGAGAACACTAGGAAAGAATATTTTAGGAGAAATTCAAGAGTTCATGGTTGGTATGTTCGATAAGAAAAGTTTGCACTAGTTAGGTGGAGTTGCTAATGAGAGAGTTGAATGTCTGATCCAGAAGTTACAAGATGAAGTGTGCAATAGAGCTGTATAGCTAGCAGTCATACAAAGACAGATGGTTTTAAAGCCATGAAATAGTGAATGCCAATTAGAGGGAGGTGTGAAGAGGAAAGAGGTGATAATCACAGATTTTGAAACTTTACCATTAATGAGACAGCAAAAGGGGATTATCCGACAGAGGAGAAATAAGGGCAAAAACACTCAAGAAAAAGAGAAAGACAAAAGCTGAGTCATAGAAAGAAGCGAACATGCGTTATTACATGGAGGATTATCTATAATATCAAAATCTGTAAAGACGTCAAATCAAAAGGAAACAATGGTGTGGTTAGTGATCTTGGAACAAGAAATTTCAACTTACATAGTTTGTAGCTGATTGAAAAGGAAATAAGCAATTAGAGTGAATTTATGTTAAAAAAATCAAGATTTTTGTCTATGCCACAGAATTCGAGGGCATTTAGAACAATAATTTCACAGGGTGGTGAGAACAAGAGAACAGAGCTTTGTGTTTGTTGTATGACAAAAGGATGTAAAGAAACTTATATAACTAAGCGAGTGAGAAGTATACAGATACTTTCTATCATAAAGACAGTTGGCTTTTTATTCTTTAAGTGTTTAGCATCTGAAAGAGTTCAATGTCGCCAAGTAATAAGGCCAGGTCATGAAATATCCTGTCCAGAGACTGCTACAAAGCAAATGAATTATAAAGCAATGTAAGCTTCTTGGCACAAAATCTACTGAAGGATCCTGTTGAAATGCAAATGCCTTTATTATGTTGAATCATATTAAACTTCATAAATAATATAATGCACATAAATCCCATGAAAACTGTTTGTGTTGAAAAAATAATATATTAATGTGAGAGCATGCATATATTAGATAATGCTCATAAAGTCAACTTTTAAAGATACTGCATTTTATTTGCGATCAAATGTTTGCATTTTCCTAGTTCCTTATAAAATAATCTATTCTGGAGACATAGGGTAGCAGATATTCAAAGGTGAATATTTGCATGTGATTAGAAATTTGAACATGGTAGAGATAGGTAGATTTATTAAACAAACAAAACCTGAGGAAATGTTTATTCCTTTATTTATTCAGCACATTAATATTTTCATCACTAGTGTTCAGAAAAAATTTCATTAAACATTGATTCACTTAAATTTTTGAAACAATAAAAAAATGATGTAAATATTACTTTGAAGTGTGCAAATATAAACAGCCTACTTTGTTTAATTAATATGTAATTAAAAATTATAAATAAATTCTCAATTTCAAAACAAATTACTTCCTCTTGTAAGTTTGTTTTCCTTGTATCTGTGAAGAAATCCATCATGGAAATGCCTATAAATGATTTTCATATTGGTTAATCTCACTGCCCTCCAGCCAAAGACAACCAGGAACACTATAGTTGAACAAGTTGAATTATTTCTTGTTGCCTGAAGGGAGATACCACGCAATGGGAAATCATGGGGTGTTTCATTAAATGAGTATCAGAAATGATATATTATAAGTGAAGTTTTATAGGATGTGGGCTAGTGTAGGTGATTGTGGGGAGGGTTTAATGGAGTGGGACTTCACTCTGAATTGTATGGTGTCAGGATATGGGGATAATTCTATGATTGAGTATTCTAATAAGTCTGACTTAGAAAGTAGAAAGACAAGACTGAGACACAGCTCTAATTGGTAAGGATGCGACAACACTCATGTAGAGGAGTGAAAGGGAGTTTTGGTATTTTATGTCTTGAACAATGGTCATGGTTCCTCTGTATTCAGACATAACTAGGTAGTAGTGCTGGTTTTGCCTCTGTCCATCATGATCAGAGTCTCCTTGCCTAGTTTTGACATTCTGTGAGATTGCTTATGTTCAACAGGAAAATACCAAAACCTCACTGTGAATGCCAAACCAGCTCGTAGCAATGCCAACCTCTAGCTAAAACTACCAGGTCAGCTCCTGGATGTCATGGATGCTTTTCTTTTTCTTGATAATGATAGGAAATGCACTACTCATGACTAGCTCTTCTTCTCTATAAATCTCATAAAAGAGTTGACAATATATGTATATATATATATGATCAAGTTGAAAATGATCAAGTCCATAGCAACCATGATTATCAGCAAAAGTTGCCATCAGAGTGAGAAAGTGTAGATAGAGAATCACCTGAGATCAGCACCTTTGAAAAATAGAAAGACTAAAAATCACTGAAATGAAAACTACAGCATAGAGAATGACAATAAAGGAAAGGCAACATCAGAGACACTTAGGTAATTACCAGGAGAATTAATTTAAAAAATGACATTTGAGACAAACTGACAAGTTACTTTTAATATTTTTGGAAATACAAAGGACAAAAATAACTGAAGAAATCTTGAAAAAAAAGTACAGAGGACATATGTTTCTGGATATAATTATCATAGAGCTATAACAGCTAAACCAGTGTGATAATGAATCAAAGATAAAAAAATAGACAAATGGAACAGAGTACAGTCCAGGAATAGTGCCATTTGTTTACATGTCCTGCAGCAGAAATGATGGTCATTTCCTAAATGTTGGTGGACCAACTGGCTATCCAAATGGAAATATATATATATATATATACATATACGTATATGTGTATGTATATATACGTATATGTATACACACACACACATATATATACACATATATACACACAGACACACACGCATATCTTGACTTCTAACTCACAATATATGCAAAAATATATTGTCAATGTAATCAAATCAAAGCATGAAATGTAAATAACAAAAATTATAAAAGATAACATAAAAAAATATCTTTGGGGTCTTGATTAAAGATTTTTATGACATATAAGGCACTAAAATAAAGGAAATAGTAGAGATGTTAGAGTACAAGAAAATTATTAAATTTTATTTTATCCTCTGCTGGTGGAATTTGAATTTTTGCAACTTCTTTGGATAACTGGAAGTATCTAATGAAGCTGGTTATACATCAACCCTGTAGTCCAACAATTTCACTTTTAGGTATAAACTTGAGAAAACCATGAACATTTTTCCTCAAAAAAAATGTATGAGATCTTTCCTAGAAGCCCCTCTGTAATCACTAAAATTTCAAACAACCCTGTTATGCATCTACTTTAGAACGGATAAGTAAATGTTTCCATAAATATATAAGTGATATATCCACAATGGATATGAGGCTGAACGCTTGGTTCCTGGACCTGTTTTGAAAGCATAAGTAGATATCATTGCATTAGTTCCATTATTAACTTAGCTCCACGTTCCATTTTGCTCTCTACTTAATTATGTTTTATGCCCTTCTTAACCTCATGCTCAATTAACTTCACCTTTTTATCCCTACTGCCTGTTTATTCATGGACTGTGGAAACCTAATGGGGACCAGATGGTAATATTTATCTTGACTATCTGATCATACCATGTCCCAAATTGTGCCTCATTGTCTAGGAGAATGCTTACCTCCAGATTATTGCAAGCCCATACCCCTTTAATGTGTCAAGAAACCCCTACCATCCGTTCATGTATATAAGCTTCCCCTAGGCTCAACTGGGCAAGGCAGCTTTGGGAATGATCCCTTGCCTTCTCATTGGGCTGCCCTTTCGATAATAAAGCTTTCTTCGCTTCTGAACTAATGTCTCAGACATTGGCTTACTATGTGCATCAGGGGCATGGACGAGTTTGGGTTTGTTAACACAAATGTGGCTTTGGTGAACCAGCCTGGAGGATGGGGTGGTGACTTAAAGCGGAATTTCCCATTGCTGCTTGGAACACCATTGAATACAGGGAAATGCCCCTGATACCTTCCCAACCAACCCCAGCCACTTCTATATGCCAAGCCTCAACTGAAGCAAAGAACTTTTGCTGCTGAAATGTGGGTTCCTGATGTGCACAATGACTGCATTTCCTCTCATTTGTTTTTGGTTCTTTTTAGGAATCTTTCCTAATAAGATGTTTAAAGACGGAACCTCACATTTTGAGAGTTGGAATGATGGTAAGACCACCCTTAATTTGCTTTGCTAGTCTATCATTTGCCTTTGTTTTTCACTTACATTGTTAGTCCCATCTTGTCAATGTATCTTATCTTTTTTATGGGAAACACCAATTCATCCCAAAATATAGCCCTTTGGGTTGCATTAGGCAACAATGGTCTTTGAAAAATGATATCTTAGTAATGTAGCTTGGCCATGATACATCTGGAACTGTTTTTTGTTTTGTTTTTATTTTTATTTATGTTTATTTATTTATTTATTTATTTGCAAAACTGGAAATACTATCCCAGAAACAATTCAAAATCCTTCAGTCTCTCTGAGAAAAGTGAGGGGGTGGGGGGAGAGGCCTAAAATAAAAATAGCTGAAAAAAAAAATCCACCCTTGCTCAGAGTCTGGCCCGCAGCTTCCATAAGGTTACTTGTCAAAGACAAACACGAATCTTACTGGTAAAGTTATCATTTGTGTTTATCTATATCTGATGCTACCTCCCCTTAGTATTACTAAATTAATTATAAGAGAGCTGGATGTAGTTGATGACCAGCTCTTACAAGAATTGGGCTTTATAACAGTCAAAGATAGAATCTAATTCAAATGCTTCTCATTCATATGATCTGGGATAATCTCTGATAAATTAAAGTTTGAGTTTGTTATCTTAATTAAAATAGGCATGTTTTTTGGAGTCATTGTAGTTTTTATGACTCTTGTTTGAAACATTGCTGGTCCTCACATTTTTGCTTTTCCAGATTTCAGAAAAATTTCTCTGTTAAAATATCTATGACTTATAAAAATTTGATTAAATATTCCTTTGTGGACAAAATGAAACATTTCTCTTTTTCTCTACCCAAACCCTCTAGAATTCAAAAATTCTCAGTGAGTATTCTTTCTTTTATGACAATTATCATTATTTACATAAGTTCAATAAGAATCTGTTTTCCTTGTAACAGGAAATCACTGGAAACATTGGTTATTTTACTAATAAAATAGTAAAAAACTAGAATGTCTTATTTGAGAGACACATACATAGACTCAGATATAACCAGACAGCTTTAAGGAACTAAAGTTGACTTTTTATAGACCCAATGAAGCCCCTTGTAAATGCTGATACCTTGCTTTACTTACCAGATAAGTAAAGAATTTCACTTCCTGGCAGATACAGGACCTCAGAAGATTTGGGGGACCTCAAGAAGAGAAGAAATAACCCAAATCTCCAGGTACTGAGGGAATATCTGATGGCGAGTATTTGGTTGGCTTCTGACCTTGAACTACTATTAAAAGTTCCATCTGAAATTCCTTATGAAAAGTTCCAGCAAAGCAGATTTAGAAGAACCTATATGGCCAATCATTATTTTCACCACACTTATGTAAATAATTAGGCTAAGTTTGTTAAAACTGAATTTATTTTGCAAATACTTTAGTCTTAATTTGGCCAACTTTGATAAAAATGAGGGTGAGGTTGGAGAGAAAAACTATGTTTCAATTACACCTTTGTGGATGATAAATTCTAATTCTAATTAATTACATTTAAATGATTGTTGTTTGCATATAAAACTCGGCTGGATCCTAAATTCTTTCAGTTTCTTCCAATATCTGGCTATGATGCCACAAACTAAGGTTTCCCATTTTCTCCCATTCTTTTATGTTGAAACGATTAGGAAAAACGACTATCCGTTTCCTGAAGCCTAATGAACTAAAGGTGAACAATTTGCTTCAGAGAAATCAGTCACCAGAGACTTTCAAACTACATGCCAGAAAAATCTGTCAGATTGCCACTGCCTGGCCCTAGTACTCTGAGGATGCTTTGAGCAAAACATCTAAAAACCATTTCATTGGCAACACTTGGGACTTAGACAACGGGTTTATAATCTACTCCAACCATGAACTTGTGTTTTTCTTTTGTTTCCACAAAAATGCTTCTCTGTGGCTGAAGACTACTGAATGACTTCAGACAAAGCTAGAGAAGAAGTCCATCCACTTCATCTACTAGGTCCAAAGGATCCTGAGGCCAGAGGCACCAGAGGCAATGCCAACCTGTGGCCTCAATTAAGATATGAATGAGGGAGGATTCCCCAGACTTCATAAAACACTGAGAATTATCCTGGCGGGATTAAAAACAGGGATACCTAAACAAAAGAATCTAAATAAGGTTCACCAAATTAATCAGCTGCCTCAAGAAGACCTCTCATCTTTTCTCGAGTGAATCTATCAAGCAGATCATTGATATACTGCTATTGATCAAGAAGCCCATAAAAATTTAAAAATGATAAGTGTGACTTTTATTAGCCAACACACCCCAGATATTTGAAGAAAATTACAAAAAGAAGGGAGCTTTGAGATGGCTACTTGGGTATTGATGAATTGCTTTCAAGATTTATGATAACTGGCATCGAGTCCAGAGAACTGAGAAACAAAAAGAAATGAGATGGCTGGCCACTCTTAGATCTGCCACCTAGGAAATCCTAGAGAAACAGTGACATTCAAAAAGATCCACACCGTGCACCCTGGCACTCAAGAATAGGAAGCAGCAGAAAGCAGCTAGAGCTCTCATAGTCCTATTCCCCGAGATTGAGGAATTATAAAATAAAAGTGGGGTTTTGAGACTGGAAGCTTGGTTCCTAGACCTGGTTTGAAAGAATAGGCAAAACTATCATTGTATCAGCTGTGCTGTTAACTTAGCTGCATGTTCTGTTTTGTTCCCTACTTAACTATGGGTTATGCACCTCTTAACTTCACGCTCAATCAGTCATTAACTTTGCCTTTTTGCCCCTACTGCCTCTTCATCCACTGATTGTAGAAACCTAATGCGGACTAGATAATAACATTTGCCTTGATGTATCTGATCATACCACGTCCCAAACAGTGCCTCCTCATTTGGGAGAATGCTTACCTTCAGATTATTTCAAGGCCCACCCCCCGCCCCCCTCCAAGGTTTCAAGAAACTCCTTACCCTCCTCTCTTGTATATAAACTGCCCCTAAGCTCAACAGGGCAACTTTAGGAATGATTCCCTGCCTTCTCTTTGGGCTGCCCTTCTCATAAGCTTTCTTTGCTTCAAAACCGATGTCTCAGACATTGGCTTACTCTGCGCATTGGCTTCACCGACAAGTTTGAGTTCAGAACAGATATAGTAGGCAGCCACTAAGAGAGTCCAGATAATTCCTGACTAAATGTATTTATATTCTGTGTAACCACATTTCTTTGAGCTTGTGCTGGAACTAATGACTCACTTCTAACCAGTGGGATACAGGAAAAGTGATAGAGTTCACTTTTGAGCTTTGATAACGTTGAGACTATGGCTTCTGTTTTAGGTATTCTCTCACTTCCCCATTCACACTGAAGGAAGCCAGATGCCAAAGTGTGACTTGCCCCGTGAAGGGACTTACAAGGCAAGGAACTGATGCCCAACATCCAAAGTGGAT
This sequence comes from Neofelis nebulosa, assembly GCF_028018385.1. Lineage (NCBI taxonomy): Eukaryota > Metazoa > Chordata > Mammalia > Carnivora > Felidae > Neofelis > Neofelis nebulosa. The sequence goes on from NC_080782.1 coordinate 19,659,583, forward strand.
CAAGTGCCCAACATCCAGAGTGGATCAAGTGAGTTAGCTCAGAATCATATTTTCCTCCTTTAAAGTTTTGAATTGACTGTCACCCTGGCTCACCCTGCTCACCTTGCCTGCAGCCTTGTGGCAGACCTTGAGCCAGAGTTACTCAACTAAATTCTGCCTGGATTTCTGACCCACAGAAAGTGTACTATCTTAATCATTTGTTTCTTTAAGCCTTGACGTTTTGTGGCAATTTATTTTACAGCAATGGACAACTAATTCAGTGGAACATGAGAGAATTATGAGAATGAATGAACTACAATTATATGAAAAAACGGGTAAATGTTGAAAACAAAAATTGTAGCAATAAAATCAGACACAAAATGGTGCAATCTATGTGACTCCATTTATAAGCAGTTAAAAATAGGCAAAATTAATCCATTGTTTTGGAAGCCCAAGTAATAGTTGTCTTTGGAGAAAGAGAGTAGCTGGAAATTCTTGTGAGGGGAAATTTGTGGGTCTGTTTCCTCTTTTCATGGAAATGTGGCAAGCAACATACTTTTGATTTGTACATGTTTCAGTATACATGTTGAACTTGGACAATTATTACATTACAAGCTCACTTTTGCAGGTTATTCTTTTCCTTATTTGACTCATATATTTCTATAATTTTATTGTTAAAGCTTCCATGTCTTTTATTTTTAAAAATGCCTGTAGAAATAACATAATGATGAATCATTTTTAAATAAACAATTATAGTTTCTCTACTTTTAACCATTTACTTTAAAGCTTTGTATTTATTTGAGTTACTGACATTTAGGATTTGTTTCTACCATCTTGTTGCTTCTTTTCTACTTACTATGTTATTTGTTTCCTTCTACCTGCCTGGATCAATTTTATTCTGTTGACATCTCTGCTAGTATGAATGTTATAACTTTTAAGTTGGTACTTGACCCATAGCTTCTTAAAAATGATACTTAAACTTATCTTACATATTCTAGTCCAAAGCTTGGTAAGTGAGCATGATGAATCAGTAGGGGACTTCTAATGATAATATATTGGTTAAGGAAGGAAATATATATTCAAAAACTTTTACATGTAAAATTAGTAAATTATGTAAAATGTATAAAGGTCAGGAACATCCTGTGGATGGATATATATGCCACAATCGCATATATATATGCAATTGTGGATTTTTTGCCTTTTTATAAATGTAAAAGTAAAGTGGACCAAGAACTTAGCATTTGAACAAGTAGCCTTGAAGCTGTCTAAAAGGCTGTACTTTGCAGATATCACTTCCATTTGTCCTGATAATGGGTTTGCACCCCATGCATTGACGTTATAAAGAGAAAAGCCATTTGCAAATGAAGTAAATAGCACTTAGAAATGTAACCACATGTGGTAGAGCTAAAATCTATTCAGGGAAAGTCTGTAGATGATTTTAGGACTGAAATGAGAAGGAATAAAATTGAGCATAAATTATACTAATATCTTCAAACTCTAATAGTATTTTTTAAATATACATACATATATATATATATATATATATCCATAATTACCTATAAAACTAAACAAATGACATCAAAAACAAAAGCAAGTTCATTAGAGCAGTGAAAACAATAAACAAACAAGTGGGTCAGTTTAACATTAACTGGTGTATGTAAGAGATAATGAAAGTAATTGCCTGATTCTTTGCAAAATTTGCATCAGAGAAACTTAAGATGGCTGTACCACACTGAGAAGAAAATCGAGTAGCTTCAGACTTATCATCAAGGAAAGACTTCTCAGTTGCCAAGATACACCCATAGATATTCTGTATTATAGTATAAATGTATTGCAGGGAGATGAATTATAGAGCCTGTTTTGAACACAGAAATGGACAGTTTTGTAGAACTCTTCCACGGCAGCAAGTTCTCTTTAGGGAAGTTCTGCAAATCAACGGAGTAAACAAAGGTGGAAGATGATTATGTTTTGCAAAAGTGCATCTTTGAAAACATCTAATGGCACTTTAGACCTTATTCTCTTTGGGTCTCATTGATACATCAGTGTTAGAAGATTTTAGTTCCTTTGCCACTTCTATTAGTAAACTGCATACATTCTCCTTCTTTTGTGAAATAAGCATTCTTTCAACCCAGGGTATTGTAAATTATATTAGGGTTAATTAGTTTTGTAGAGTTGGAAGAGTTCTGGTAACCAGGTTGTTTTCTCGATACCTTAAGGCCCCATGGTCACAAAATGAGAAGATTGAGAAGGTTTAGTTAAAAGATGATAAGGTCTACTGCTGTCAGAGGGTTGAGTCACGATGAACTACACGTATATGTAGTTTTGAATTGTTAAATATACACATACATGTTTGTGTGGAGTTTTTTGTATATGTATGGAGGTGAATGTGTGTGTATTTATACACAATTGCACCTTAAATTAGCTTGTACTAGAGGAAGACTTCCTCTGCCCTTCAAGGTCCAGAGGCTGAGCTTAGAATCAAATTGACATGAGACGAAGAAACAGGAGCAAACTAATAGGGAATAGGGAATTCATATGGGAATGGAAATTTCAAAGACAGTGAGGCAACATGATGCTTATATGAGCTAAGAAGAGGATGAAAGGTCTAAAGGCACAAAGGGAAGAAAGACCATTTGCAGAAAAGTGAGAGAAAGTGTTTGAAAAACACTTTGCCAGCATAGAGCCTGATGCAGGGCTTAAACTCACGAACCTTGAGATCATGACCTCGGCTGAAATGCAAAGTCAATGCTTAACTGACTGAGCCACCCACACACCCCCAGGGTCAATAACTTTAACAAGCTATCTAGTTTAAATTCTTTATAAAATAGATGTAGCCATTTTATAACTATAGTAATAATAATAAGAAGAAGATAATGATGATAATAGCTAGCAAATACACACACAAACATATATATAATGCCACTATGTGCCAGACCTGCCCTATACATTCCCTATATTAACTCATTTAAACATTAAGATAAATCTTATAGGTAGGTACTAGTGTAAATGACATTTGGGAGGTAAAGTACTGGAAAAATAAAGAAAGTTTAAGTCATGATTAATAATTGATAGAATCAGGATTTAAATCCAGGCAGTCTTACTTCAGTAATCGAGATCTTAAATCCCAATCATTCTGCCTTTCATTATCTGTTACCACATGATATTAATCCCTCAACTATACTGTCTTTCCTTTTGCACTACAATGTAGCAAGAAAAATGTTAAATCACTGAAGAATGTTTTAATTATAAATTACAATCATTGCAGTTATATGTATTTATATATACTTTTTACATGTAAAGTATAATTCTAATTATTTACTTATAATTTAAAACTTTATATGTATCAAGATTTTAAATACTTTAGGTTTACATTTTCACTCCTAGAATTTAGAGAGCGGTAAATATATAAATTTGTGTGTGTGTACTGTATGTGTACAAGAAAATGGTGAAATAATCTGTAAATAATTTTACATTAATATTTCACAAATTAGTGGATGAAAATTGTAAATCTATAGATATTTTTCCTATTTCTTTTTCCTATCTCTTTATCGAGGGTATAATAATATAAATTATAGATATTGCAATAGTATTATTATAGCTTATATTGTAAATTATAAATCTGCATGACACAAATATCATTTTAACTTTTGCTTCAGTGGGTCATTAGTTTCCAGAGGGAAGGGTGTTATTAATTATTGAATGCTTATACACTTCCCAGGCCATATTTAGTTTGTATTATTTTAGTGAAACTAATTTTATGTGTTTATAATTGTCAACAGGCTAATTTTCAAATGGAACTTTTTTCTCTAAGGTGAACTTGGAATGGAGTTTTGGTATGAGTAATATGAGCACTAACCCATGTATCCATTATATAAGTTGGTTATTCATGAGCATAAATCCATGATTTTTATTTAAAAAAATTTTTTTAACATTTATTTATTTTTGAGACAGAGAGAGACAGAGCATGAACAGGGGAGGGTCTGAGAGAGAGGGAGACACAGAATCTGAAACAGGCTCCAGGCTCTGAGCTGTCAGCACAGAGCCCGAAGTGGGGATTGAACTCACGGACCTTGAGATCATGACCTGAGCTGAAGTCAGAGGCTTAACCGACTGAGCCACCCAGGTGCCCCAAATCCATGATTTTTAAAGTACACTTTTACTACATAGATCATCTCCCTCTCTCTCCCTCTCTCTTTTTCTTCATCTATTATGGATAGCCTTTAAGCACATGTCAATGATTAAACCTTCTGTATCAACACATCTAGAAATATCAACGATGGAGAAAGATATCTACAAAATTCAGTTCCTGGGGCGCCTGGGTGGCTCAGTCAGTTAAGCATCCGACTTCGGCTCAGGTCATGATCTCACAGTTCATGAGTTCGAGCCCCGCATCAGGCTCTGTGCTGACAGCTCAGAGCCTGGAGCCTGCTTCACATTCCGTGTCTCCCTCTCTCTCTGCCCCTTCCCTGCTCATGCTGTGTCTCTCTCTGTCTCAAAAATAAATAAACATTTTAAAAAAATTTTTAAAAAAATTGAAAAAAAAATTGGTCTACAAAATTCAGTTCCTAAATATCATTTGGGCCACTTCATTTTCACCACTTGAAGGACAAATGGAAAATTAACCAAAAGGCAAAAAAGAAAGTGGGATAAATTTGTTGCTTCACTTACAAGTTCTTGTGACCCTATCATTCCTATTAATGGAATAATTTGGTATTCAGATTAGCATATTAAAATATAAATTAGGAGAAAGTAGTGTTCAAATGATATATAATGAAACAAATTGTTTTTAAAAAGCTTTTGTGCAAAATGTTTTCAAAGAGATGCTTCTTTCTGATGGCAGGGGACTGACCTAATTAAGATGCCTAACTAGACTGAATGCCTATATATTTCCAGTCTGAGTTCTCTAAATGATTTTGTGTGATGGCAGTTAGGAAAATCTAAAGACCACAGGGGAATTGATCTCGTGACCTCAGCTTCATTAGCTGAATACATTTAATGAACTGAGTTAGCAGGGTCCTAGGAATGGAAGGAACACTTGTCATCATTACTCATCAGCCTATGTATAGATATTTTACCATGATGAAAGCAAAAGCTATTTCTGTGATTATGTCCTTGAGTATTAAAAGGGTAGCTCATCTCTGCTTCTTTTAGTTTATTTTTAGATATATATGAACCTATTACAAATATCCTCTGATCTTTTTCAGCTGATTCTTATCTCATTATTTTATAAATCACAAACGTATAGCTTTTAATGACATTGAAGTAGAGTGTTTTATCAGTTCTTTCAGGATCCTTTCTTTATGTGTTAGTTGTGCTGTCCTCATTTTGATACCCAGGCATCAAGAAAGTTCATGTTAACACTATCATTAAGGTATTATCAATGATAAGTCCAAGTTGTCCCATAGCATGTCTTTATCAGCTATAATCTCAAATAAAACTATCAAAACCCAAATGCCTTGAAACACGTGACAAATTAGAGTAGTCATTGTCAGAGAGTAAATGTGGTATTGACATTTTTGAACGTTAAATTTCTTTTTGATTGTGGGGATGAAAATCTGGTATATAACCAAGCATTAGCACAATATGGTCAATGATATCACCAAATTGAAAGTTTCCTTACAAGTCATATTCATTTTTTTATAAACTTTTAATTTTAGGATAGTATATAAACAACACCCTAGAGGATCTCATATTTTTCGGATGTAGTGCTTGTTTCTTCCACTGCATTTCTCCTTAATGCTCAGGATTAATCTCCTGAGCATCTACAGTAATCCATTTCTTTGCTTGTTGATTCAATGGCATAAGAATCCCAAAGAATCCATATGGCAATTTCAACTTATAGGTCAAGGGAATCATTTTTCTGTTCCTGAAACAAAGATTGCTAGCCCAGTGAAGCTTAATACAATAGAGACAGAAAGCAATAACAAAAACAAACAACAAACAAACAAACAAAGTTAGTGGATCACTAGGTATAATAATGAGAAGAGCCACTGCAATATCTAAGAATAGCCATAGTATTTTCCTGCTTTCATAAATGGGGTTTCCATCACATAAGATGGGCATAAATTTTTACATTACTATTTTTTGTTCCCTTGAATCAGATGAGTTGAGACATATGGGTACTGCCAGAGGGGAGACAGCAGTCTCTCTGAAAGACAAAAAATTAACACAATTTGCCATTGGAATAATTATAGTTACTGAGCTCTTCTTTTCTTTCTTTTTATTCATTAAGGACTGTGTCTCTTCCTCAACCTGTGTAATTTGGATAAAGACAGAGGTGAAAATTTCTACTCAGGATAACAAAAAGCAGTCATAGGCTGTTGCAGAACACATAGCCAACAAGATGGTTAGAATTAAAATTGCTAATCTCTAGCCTGTCAGTCTTAGACATTACCTTTGATGGTGCCAGAGGTCTTTCTGAGGATATACCATCCCGCTTCAGCTCCTCTGGCAGTGATATCCCTTTGACTGTTACTCCACAGACTAACACAAGAGCAATATGTAAAAACTACATGGTGACATGAAGGATAGTTTTTCAGATACCTGGTATAGAAGTACCGTATTCAGTTATAATAGGGTGAGCACAGATATTTTCAGGCAGTTGGAGTTGGAGTTATTGGAATCAGCCACATGAGATTCATGATGGTCTTGGCTTTGACAAGAGGTCATTGTGGTTCTCATTCTCTGAACAGATGTCTGGAAATACAGCTTCTCAAAGATAATGTGAAACCATACCAATATGTTCCATAGTGGAACACAGCTGAGTCTGGCAGAGAGTGTGGAAGAGGAAAATTAAACACATTTTTGAAGCAAGTGTGGATGAAGGATTATTGGGTTGGACATTCACTGGAGTCTGTTCGGTAAGCCTGAAGTAGCTGAGTTATGGGAAGCAGAAATGGGTCAGTCCTTAGCCTTTCCCATGTTTGGTAAGCGCATGGAGACACTGTCCTTCTCCCCAGTGGTAGCCTTGGTGATTATTCCTTCCAGAAAAGGTTGGATATATTCTATGTATGGATCCAACTGAGCAGAGCATTGAGAAGAACATCCTCCATGTGCTCTGTGTCTGTGCTGACATTACTGGAGATTCAAGTGCACTGCAAGTTGAATAGACACTCAGGCTCCTCCTGCCCTGGTGCAAGTGGCTACTTCCATGAATCCAGGCTTTTATCTCATAACAGTCTATGGTGTGCCAGAAGCTCTATTACATCTTAATATTTTCATAGAACGGCTTGCTCAGGGCAGCATGTTAGGGGTTGATCCTTCAGAGGAGGTCACTAGAGCCCAGAAAGTCCATAATCACCATAACCAGCTGTACAAACTTGAAATGATTTTCTAAAAACCTATTGTTATTTTAGGAGAATCCTCTCAGTGGTACTATGTGACTTGTGTGTCCTGTGTGTCCACTCGCCCATCTCCAGAATAACCTTACCACTGTGCTCGTCAAGGGAGCTAGATCATCCGAGCTATTTCTGGTGCCTGTGACTATGCTTCTAGACAAAAATAATCTAGGCTTATTTGCAGGCTTTTCTTCTTTTTTTTCCCTGCCTTCACCTGCCTCCCTTACTTCTGATCCCTACTATATTTCCATAAGAAGTCCCTTTCACACATGCATATAAGTAAAACTATGCATTTAGGAAATTACACTTCTCCATGAGGATTCCTGTTAGTATGCAACTATCTGTAGTGCAAACAGTGTTCAGGAAATTGTCTAGCCACTAACACCATTTATGAAAAAATTTATAAGGAGTTTAACATTTGTATAAGGAACATTAAGATTTATTTCTTCTGTTTTGGTTGGATTATATTTTTATTGTTTTGAGGAAAAAGAACTACATTTTTAAAAAAATGAATAAAAGAAGCTTTTGTAAAATTTAATGATGTTGATAAAAATTGTGAAAGGTGGAATTTAATAATCTCATAAATGATAAATACACTTTTACCATTATTCCAAAATATCACCTGTAAGAGGTTTTTATTTTGAATACATATACCAGTGGGTTTTATTAATATCCCGGTTTCCTTTTTGTAATGCCATGCAATATGTATTGTTCTATAGGTCTGTCCTTCAGAGGGTTTTATCTCTGGTTAGTTTTCAAGGATTTCCAGGTTCACAGCAGCTGACTTTTTATTACAAGTTTTATGACTCTAAAACCATTAGAAGAACATCAATGCTTCCCTAAATTGGTTTTTTGGAGAAAATGTAATATGTTTGATGAATTAAAATAAAAAGATGGAAACATAACAGCATATTGGATTACTTGTTAATTTTTCTCTCTCAAATGTTTTATATTGAAGAGGACTGATTTGTGGAGTACATTTTCAAACCAATTTCACCTTTGTTTCCAGAAAAACCTACATTTTGTCCTGGAAAGCTATTGACATTTCATCAGAGGAAATAGATTCAGAATTGCTGCCCAGTAAAATCTTTCTTAGCGATAGTTCTCTATCTTTCACCAAAGACAATGCAATTGACCTTGGGTCGGAGGATAAAAAGCTGCCATTATGAAGTGACAGAATAACTGGCTGTCTTCGGCTGCTCTGTTTTTGCCATCACAGAGTTCTTTTGAGTCATGCTTTCACATAGAGGAGGAACTAATCCAATAACCACAACAACCTAAATTATACAATCACTTTGTCTTTGTCAATTTAAATTGGTAGGTTTACCAGAAATAAAAGCAGAACTTCAAGCACATTCAGAGATCATAAACATAAATGAAACAGAACTTAAAAGTATCTTGCCATCTAATATGTCACAAGTCAATTTTATATGCCTCAAATTGTTTATCTCTGGGCTCCGGCTCATTTAAGAACAGGAGGCCAGAATCCATTTAAATGATAATAGTTGCACAATAGCAATTCACAAATAAAGACATTAATTGTCTCTTTCCAAGTAAGTATTTGAAATAAAGTTCTTAAATGGAAAACATCTGACATCAAGTAACCATTTAATTCTTCAAAGTGTGAGAAACTATTGTTTTAAATACAGTCATTTCCATTATCACATTATATGAGCAATAAAGACCATGTGACTACCTTAAAAGTTCTTATCTCCTTTTTAAGATAATATAGATGTAAGATAATCTTATAGGAAAGTTTACAATTGTATAGAGATAAATGAGAGGAAACTGTTAGGAGTAGAGGGTGTGGGTATATTTTTCATTTATTCTTTGGAAGCTATGAGTTTAGCTAGATTTAAGGACATCTCAGACATTAAAGATAGAAATGAGTCCTGGTTCTTGTCTCAACTGTGTCATTGATCAGTTGTGCAATCACGGACAGGCCATTTATTATTCTGAATCTTTGCTTTTCATTCATTACAATGGAGGATTTAAACTATATTTCTTCCCCAAAGAGCCTTCTAGTTGTAATTATACCATTACTTATTTTATTCTTGCTACATGGAGTAATTGAAATGTCTGGGTTTATTTTATTTGAAAAATGTGTACCATTTGATCACTGTAAAAAAAGTTCTCTGAAATGAATATTAATATTTGATTTAGCACCTTTCCCATGTATCAGGGACTCTGTTGGTGTATGTAGCCAGCAGTTAGAGGTGGCTTTATTTTGAAATACTTTGTGTCTGTCCTCTACCCTATGAGATGACTTACTATATACTGTGGCAGGCAAAAAAAAAAAAAAAAATGTGGAAACATTCCAAGGATGCCCAAATCCTAATCCCAGAAATTTGTGAAAATGTTAGTTTACATGTCAAAAGAGACTTTGAAAATGTGATTAATTTAAGAATCTTGAGATTGGCAGTATATCCTGGATTATCTGTCTGGGACCAATGTAACCAAAAGGATATTTGTAAGTGAAAGGGGGAGGCAGGAGAATCAGAGAGAGATGTATGGTAATGGAAAGAGAAGTCAGAATGGTGTGATTGGTGGCTTTGAAGATGGAAGGGAGCTACAGGCCAAAGGATATGGGCAGCCTCTGGGAACTCAAAAAGGCAAAAGAAGGGATTCTACCTTACAACCTCCAGAAGGAAACTAGAGCGTCAGTAACCTGTTGACACATTAACCATAGCCACATAAGACCCATTTTTGGCCTCTTACCTATAAAACTGTACTGGTTTAAGCCATTGTGGTTGTGGCAATTTTGGTTTGTTTGCTTGTTTGCTTGCTTGTTTGTTTGTTTTTCAGCAGTAATAGGTAGCTAACAGATGAATCAAACATGAACCTGAGGTTTTATTTTTGTTTTTGTTTTTCGCCTTATCAATTGTAAGAATGCAATTGTTAGGTTTGATTGGATAGAAGAAGGAAAAGAAGATTAGAAGGGTAAGGTCCTCAGTTTATTCATACATATATGTTTGAAAGGCCTAGGAAATAGCCACATAAAAATGTTTTGTAAGTAATTGTATTTATCTTGATTTTAGAGGATGAGCATATAACCATGAAGTCACTAGGACACAGGTAGTATTTATAACTATACACCATAATTAGATCATTCAGGTCCTAAGTGTAAGTATGAAAGAGAAGAGGTGTCTTGGGCATCCAAGGTTGAGATCCTGGGAATACAAAGAGGAAACAAGCAGTTGGAGAATGAGCAGCTGGTGAAGCAGGGGATATAAGGGAATGAACTGTGCCGAATATTGTTGATGGGTTAGATGAGAACGGAAACTCACCATTTAATTTAGCAAGGTGGAAATTATTGGCTACCTTGGCATAATGGTCCTTGGGGACAAAAACAAACAAATAAAACAAACAACTTTGGAACCCATTCAAGATTATATAAGGAAAAATAAAAGTATAGACAACGCTTCAAATAGAAAGGGATGTGGGTCAGCGGAGTTTTTTTCTTTTTCTTCTGAGTATAGATAAATTACCATCTGTGTGCTATGGATATGGTCCAGCTGATGATCCAAGAGGTGAGGAATAATTTCTGAAGTAATATTACAGAGTAGGTGAGAGGAGAGGAGATTTACGGCACAACCGAAAGGATTAGTTTAAAGCATAATTATTTCTTTTAAAAAAAGCACAATTAATTAAATAATTACAAAAAGTAAGAGAGATTTATGAAAACACTAGCTCTTGCAATTTTTTGCTTCTCTTCTCTTATTAGATTTCTTTCCTAAATGACGCCATCAGTTCCTGTGGATTTGAATATTGTCTTAGTCCAATAATTCCTACAAGCATAGATCTAGAACAGAATGTTCTTCTAAGCCCAGGCTCACATATCCAACTTTTCACTGACATTTCCAAATAGATGCCTCACGGAGTTCTCAAAATTATCTTGTCCAAAAAGAATCTTTTTATTTCGCACTTCAACTTTCCTGTCACCCAAATACACTATCACCCTTCCAACTTAACCCTCCTTATCTCAGTAAACAGCATAGTTCACTTACTCAAGCTTGAAACCTAGAAATCATTTCTAATTTTCCATTCCCATCATGACTGTTCTCAAATCCTATGATTTAACAGCCCTTATCAATTCCATCTCCTAAATTCAGCAACATAACTTTCTCCTCTTTTTTAATTCATTTCTATTGCCAACACCTTAGTTTTAGCTGAAGTTATCTGTCACCTCTTTTAATGTAACAGTCTCCTGTTACAATAGTCGGATTAACTGGTTACTCTTCTTCACTCATTTATTCTCCCTGTTGCAAAATACTAATTCTCCTAAAAATTCATATTTATTTATTATTTTAGGTTTATTTACTTATTTTGAGAGAGAGAGTGTGTGGCAAACAAGTGAGGGGCAGAGAGGTAGGGAGAGAGAATTCCAAGCAGACTCTGCACTGTCCTCACACACCCTGATGTGGGGCTCAAATTCACCAACTGTGAGCTCATGACCTGAGCTGATATCAAGAGTCAAGTGCTTAACCCACTGAACCACCAGGGGCACCTAAAAACGCATATTTAATAACACACTCTGCTTCTTACAGCATTTTAATGGCTTCTTATTGTTCCTAGAATGAACCCTGAAGTCTTTGCCATGGTCCTTGACTATCTGTCTAATCTCTCTTTATTTTTCTGCTCCAAACACAGATGATTTTAAGTCCTTCATGCACAGGAAGTACTTCCTTCCTCAGGACCTTTGTACATGATGTTTTCTCTGCCTGTGATGCTCCCTTCCCTATTCTCACTGGACCAGCACCTCTTTCCTTAGGTTTTGGTAGAACTTGTGGTTCTTGAGTAAAAGGACTTCCCTTACCAGCATTATCTAAAGTAGCCTTTGCCTCTCTCATTATTCTTCATTTCAGTTTTATGTATTTTCTTTAAAGCATTTATACACCAAGCAGAATAAAGTATTAGTCTAATTAAGAAAAAAAGGGAGGGGCACCAGAGTGGCTCAGTCTGTTAAGCATCTAACTTCAGCTCAGGTCATGATCTCATGGTTCGTGGGATCAAACCCACATCAGACTCTGTGCTGACAGCTCAGAAACTGGAGCCTGCTTCTGATTCTGTGTCTCCCTCTCTTTACCCCTCCTCAACTCGTGCTTGTCTCTCTCTCTCTCAAAAGTAAATAAACTTAAAAAATAAAAAAAGTAAAAGAAAAAATGGGTTCATGAGACACCTTTGTTAATAGAACATCACCTCCATGAAAAAAGAAATCAAGATTCCATTTTCCGGGCACTGTGTCTAGCACAAATCTTGCTGCATCATAGGCACTCGATACCCATTAATTAAATAAAAAATAATAAATTCTACTTTAGGTCTTGAATGTGTTCTGTTGTATTTTTATAAAATACATTATTTGAGGGGCGCTCAGCAGATTGGGCATCCAACTTGGGCTCAGGTCATGATCTTGCTGTCTGTGAGTTCAAGCCCCACATCAGGCTCTGTGCTGACCACTCAGAGCCTGGAGCCTGCGTTGGATTGTGTGTCTCCCTCTCTCTCTGCCCCTCCCCCCTCATGCTCTGTCTCTTTCTTTCTCTCTCTCTCTGTCAAAATAAATAAACAGTAAAAAAATGCATTATTTAAAACAAAGTTGATTTCAATAATGCATTAATAAACTTTATTTAGCTGTGGATATCTACACTTAAATGTTATTTAGCCTGTGAAATATTCTATCCCATCCATATGACTATGGATAAAATGGCATAAATAAAATTTGCGAAACAATGCTTATATACCATAAATTGAAAGTCTTCATTTAATCAAAATTATAAAAGTAAAGTACATATATATTTATTTGATGTCATACACTTCAGTGACTTAGTGCTTGAAGCAGAATAACAGACTGTCTTACATCTGTGAATTTTCAAGTTTTGACCAATATCTGTGTGGCTTGAGGCTGTTGGACATCTGGTAAGTTTCACTCCTGTATTTTGGCATATATTTCTTTGCTATGTTTGGGAAAAAATAAATGCTTGCAATGTGTGATTGAAATATTTATGAGAAATTCATTTTGCATATTTTATTTTAACTCTTGGTAGCTTATTAATTTTTATTTTTTTTCTTTTAAGTTGATGAAAATACAGATGAAATTAAAACCATTTAATTTGCATAATCAATGCCCAAATATTGAAAAAGGAATTTTGTAAACAGACCATTTAGAGATTTAAAAAAACAATAATTAGCAAACTATGTGATTTTTTTTCTGTAGTTTTGGTATTTTAGTCTCATGCCACATTTTCTTTTAATCACCACAAACAATGGAAAGAGTAAAAGAAGGAGGATTTGAGATTTAACTGTTATTTTAAAAACTGAGTAATCTTTTTTCCCTTCTTTCTAATTTTTCTTCTAGTTTTACCTTAATGTATAGATTTTGTGTCATATATAGAATGCTAAGCATAGTCCCTTATCAGAAGATATTCACAATCTTGTTAAAGACCTACAAAGATGTAAGTAGGAAGACAATTCAGTAAGTGATACATATCAGGGAAGCAGTTATCTCCCACAGCTCTGGCAGTGCTAAAAGGTCCAAATGACAAAGAATTCAAGTCTTGAATAAATGGATTAACTGTGCTCTCCCATGTCATGAACATTCTAGCTGATGCATGCAAAAACTGCCTTAATGATAGTGTTCCCATACATCCCAATTTACACCCATTGTCCAACCTAATTATTAACAGCATCTCTTTTTACTCCCAAAATAACTGGTTTAAATGAGTTGATCCTCCCATTTAATGCTCTCATGAGTGCAGGGGGTACAGCAGCAAAAGTAGGTTAAATTACCCTTGCGTCCTCCTATTTTCTGCCACTCCGTGCAAGGCACACATCCTGTTCCCCCTCCTCCTCCTCTTACCACCCATGTCTAGCTTAGCTCAGGTGCAAAGTGGCAATGAAAAGCTGACCTTCCTTTCAGGAATTCACTCTTTATGCATGAAGGGAAACCCTTTTTTCACAGAAGATCAAGGCCTAACCTTGTAATTTCATCCTTTTTATAAACCTGGCCATTGAAAACAAATTTTTAATTCTCTGTTATAGAGCCTGGGATGATTCTTTTGAGCTGCAATTTTCGCCATCCCCGGGGGCAGCTCCAATCACAACTGCTGCACCCCCATCACAGATTTGATGCCTGGGCTCCCTGGACGCACTGTGAAGACTCCTCAGCTTTCTGACCGGGCCTGTCTTTTGAGTTCATTTCCAGTGTGTGCGTGCTGTCGAGCCATGTTCTCACACATCGCACGTGCTTCTTAATGCTGACCATAGCTGTTCTTTATAATAACCTAGGATCTCTCCCTGTGTACATGGCCTTAATTGTGAGCTGTTACACAGGCATCTGGGAACCCCTCTTGCCCTCTTCCATCCAGTTCCCTGTGAAGGGCTGTGCACTTCAAATCCTGTGAACAAATGTGACGCCTTATAAAGTCCTTCTGTTATTTTCAGAAGTTCCTCATATGAATTACTCCTCCTTCTTCCTCCCAAAAAAAAAAAAAAAAAAAAAAAAAAAAAAAAAAAAAAACAACTATTGAGCCTAGAAGAAATGCAAAATTCTTTTAAAATTAAAGTGTTGGGCCAAAATAGACTTAAAAAAAAAATGTTTAAAAAGGGGCGCCTGCGGGGCCCTGTCGGTTAAGGGACAGATTCTTGATTTTGTCTCAGGTCCTGACCTCGTGGTTCATGGGATGGAGCCCGTGTAACCCCGTGTTGACAGCGGCAGAGTCATTTTAGGATTAACTCTCTCTCTGTCTCTCTGCCCCTCCCCTGCTCACAGGCATTCTCTCTCTCTCTCTTTCTCTCTCTCTCTCTCTCTCTCTCTTAAAATAAATAAAAAAAACTAAACTTAAAAAAAAAAAAACTATTTTAAAAATAGAGTGTTGGGGAATACAAGACCAGAGCCTTTGTTCACAATCTGTTTGGATCCATTCCTAAATATCTAAATGCAAATATCCATTACCATTCCATTTATCTATCAAATGATATATTTATCTATCTAAATATGTAGTTTCACCATAGTTTCCATGGCAATTAATCTTTGTTTCTGGATATTATGGAGAACATGAGAAAGGACTCAAATGCCAGCATTTTGAAAAGAAATATTCAGGAGCTCTGCCCTGTCGACATCAGCACTTAGCACCAGCCACAGATGCTGCGGTAATAGCCGTCACTTTTGTATGGCCCCCAAGGCGAAAGCAATTATATTCTTTGTGATCTCCATTAAAAAAAAAAAAAAATCTCATCTATACTCTGTTTATGGCATCTACCATGGTCCAAACTCCTTTGCTCTCCTGCTTATTTAGTCTCCTTTCTATCCTTTCTACACTGAAGGGTGATTTTTCCGAGGAAGCCATCATAACTACAAACTCCATTGGTGCAGTCCAGGTTCTCAGGTGTTCTGAGGCGCTACCCAAAGTAACCAAGTATGTAACTCACAGTGACAATTCACAAAGCTGCCTACCTCATCCACAGTTTTCCTCTCAGTCACAACTTTTGTCCCCAGACATTGCTTCACTTAGATCTTCTTTCCTGTTACATCTATGTGTCTATATATATGTGTGCAGGTAACTAAGGTTCACACGCAAAAATGAGGCTGTGCCTGAATAATAATGATAAAACGGACATCTCTATTTTTTAAGTTAAATTTAATCTATATTGTCTGAAAAACTGATCTGAACGGAGCCATTTTAAAGTGGAATCAGAGTGGCTGTTGGCAAGAAACCACCTAAACCTCGTGACCATCCCTCCCCTAACAGTAACGAGTTTTCTGACTTCTAACACCATACATTCATTTGGAACAGTTCCATTTTACACATGCAGAAACTGAAGCTCTGTTCTGACTCCAAATCCCTGTGTTTTGATAAATTCTCATCTGTTTTTATAGCCCAAGAAAGAGGAAAATAACAGCTACTGCCTTAAACCTATGGCTTCATCAGTGGAGAATGGGCAGGGGAATAATGGGTATACTTTTAGTGAGTTATTGTGAAATAGTTCATTTTGGAGAGAACTGTTGGACTGGAATTTAAAGGTTTTTGCTTTGTTTTCAGATTTCAAAAATGCTTTTTCAATCCCGTCCGTTGGTTTTCCCTCACCTCACTCTAATTCTCCACATCTCATTCTCCAGCCATCACAGTGGTCCAGGCCAAAACTCTAAAAGTTTGATATTATGTCATGTTAATATTAGAATATTTGGGAAAGATACATACCAGTGAGAAGATACAGCACCTTAAAGATGTCTCTACTATGTGTAAACATGCTTCACATTCTAAAAAACCAAGCTAACTCATAATTTATATGTAAAAATTTCCAGTACATAATTTTCTAGTTACTTGATATTAAGTTGCAATATTAAACCTCTATGAGATCAATGCTTTTGAATTAAAAGCTAAATCTTACATGACAAAGCATGAGTCTAAACTTGCTTGTTTACATAAATGAGTGAATGACTGTCCAAGTTCAAATGCCCTGATCATCGGTTCATTGCCCTTAGCTAGTTTGTCTCTCTTTGAAAATCAGGGTCTTTGTTGGCCCCTAGGCAAAGATGGAACAGCTGCTGATGCAAGTTGTTATCCATCTGGGAGAAAATTGAAGCTGTTATAGTTTAAGGACTGTCCATGAGGTTGTTCATATCACAAGCATTAGATAGTAATCTGGAAGATATTACAGTAGTCAATCCTAATGTTAAGAAAATGCAAATATCTTCTGCTAGTCTACATTTTAAAATGTTAACAGGATTGTGTACACTTAACCCTAAATCTTAAGTAAATGAATAGTTATTATATTTCTATTTGCAGTAAAAGTATACTAATTTGTGAACATTTCAAGTAAATACTATTGGTATTACTTTTAAAAGAAACTATTTTAAAGATATGACATTTGATTTTCTATCAGACTTACCTAGATGTAGAAAATAGCAAAAAGACTGAAATACATTTTCAATTGTGAGAAATAAAGCATTTAAGAATTTTACTTTACAGTTTAAATAAGCAATTTTACATGTCTTCTGAGATAAACTATAATTATTTGCCCCACAAAGGTTATTTAGAAATCTCACTAATATACGTAATATACGTTAACTCAGAATGGTTTTAAAAATTTTACCTACAAGTTTTAAATGCAATGTCTGTAAAAAACTGTAAAGCACCAGGTGTTGTGTAGAAGTGTTGACTCAGTAATTGTACCCTTGAAACTAATATTATGGTGTATGTTAAGTAACTGGATTTATATTAAAGACTTAAAAAATAATAAAAAAATAGCTAAGCACACAAAAACATCTGAGACTCTTTTCAAAAATTCAAAAATTTAAAAATACAGTCCTTCTTCAACATGCACCTCAATTACTCTTCACTAGGAATAATCATCCATCAAAAACAAAAAAGGACTACTACACAATCTCGAAATAACATAGTGACCAGAGCATATGAAATTTTTACATTACCTGTAGTAGGTAAGAGATAAAATTTAAAAGTTACCTTTTTTTTAATGTTTATTTATTTTTGAGACAGAGAGAGACAGAGAATGAATGGGGGAGGGTCAGAGAGAGAGGGAGACACAGAATCTGAAGCAGGCTCCAGGCTCCCAGCCGTCAGCACAGAGCCCAACGCGGGGCTCGAACTCACAGACCGTGAGATCATGACCTGAGTTGAAGTCGGACGCTTAACTGACTGAGCCACCCAGGTGCCCCTAGAAGTGACCTTTCATTATCATAAATAATCCTTTCAGAAAAATCCTTCATATAAACTTCTTATAAAGACATTTAGTTGTTGGGGCGCCTGGGTGGCTCAGTCGGTTGAGCGTCCGACTTCAGCTCAGGTCACCATCTCGTGGTCCGTGAGTTCAAGCCCCGTGTCGGGCTCTGGGCTGATGGCTCAGAGCCTGGAGCCTGCTTCCGATTCTGTGTCTCCCTCTTTTTCTGCCCCTCCCCCGTTCATCCTCTGTCTCTCTCTGTCTCAAAAATAAATAAAAACGTTAAAAAATTTTAAAAATAAAAAATAAAAAAAAAATAAAGACATCTAGTTGAGAATTCTCTGCGAACATATGTATATTTTCCAATATGTATTTGAAACAAAACCAGAACCTTTTCTTTATATGTGTACTGATTGTTAATGGACGTCATAAAATATTTCTTCCCCATACTAATGAAATGCTACTTTACATTTTGGATTTTTTAGAGCAAAATGTGTTCTCTTGGTAGAAACAAATGCATGAATTTCCAAAAATAAGTACTGAGATATATTTCTAGAATGTCTGGTTGTTTAAAAGTCATCATTACAAATATTGTACATGATTAATTTCAAATACAATTGGAAAGACTATTCAGCAGTTCTTTATAGTTTGTCAGCAGTTCTCAATGTGGTATCAATCTCGACTAGTGGTCATTGAATTCTTCACCATTCCACACTTACAGATAAAAATGTTCCTGATGAAGCATTAAACAATTATTAATTTAATTTAATGTTGACACCTGAATACATTTTAGTCTTGAATACTGTTTGGTCTTTTGTGTGAAGAAATGGGAATTTTGCATAAAGCACTTCTGCTGCCTTATGAGGTACAACAGCTGTCTCAAGGAAAGCCAATTTTTTGAGTTGCAAGCTCAACTATCAGCTTTTTTTCAAGGAACAGAATTTTTCATTGGAAGAATCTCTAAAGGAAAGGTTATGGTTTGTCAGTCTTGTTTATTTACAGATTTTTTCAAAAATGCATCAAATGAGGCTGTCACTTCAAAGAAGTCAACACACAATATTTGATGCCAATCATGCAAATCAATCTCTCAAGAGAAAATTGTAAATTTTGAGAACTTGTATCTGTCTCTGTGAACTTGATGACAGCTTCCCAACACTTACAGGCTTTCTGATTAAATCATAAGAGAAATTAAAAATGTGACTTTAGATATACATAATAAAATGTGTCAAATCTTGGAAAACCTGCACAATGCAGTAACAAATATTTTCCAAGTGAACAATGCAGGCTATTACAAAATATGCATGGATAAAAGATCCTTTGAAAGTACAAGATAGGCTATTGGGTTTTAATGTAACAAAGTAATAAAAAATTACTTGATTTGGTTGTAGAGTCCACATTACAATTAACCTTTAAGAAACTTCCTTGCCAAGTATTGGTGTAATATCAAAGATGAGTATTCATAGTTACCTGAAAAGACTATTATAAAATGCTCTTTCTTTTTAAGATCCTATTCCCTTAGACAAATACATCTGTATGAGGCCTGATTTTCTCAGATATGTCACTTCAAACTATACACTTAAACAGCTTGAATGCAGAAAATTTATAGTAAGTCAGCTATCTTCTGTTAAGCCAGTATTTAAAGTGATTTGCAAAAATGTAAGATAAAGCTACTCTTCAATAGTTGCTTTACATTTTGTTAAAAGTAGTTTTATAAAATCCATATGTTAACATGTAATGGCTTACCATTGTTTTTTCAAGCAAATTGTTACATAAATATTCTAAGAGTTGCCCAGATTCAATTTCTAAATGGTAAACATTGATAGACTATGCTACATAAAAGAAGCTTCTTAGTTATTCAATAACTTTTGAGAATGTAAAGGAGTTCTGAAGTCAACAACTGCAAGAACTACTCATCTATACAATTGTATTTATATTAATTTTATAGACTCCTTATTTTCTGGTCTCTTTTTGTGAAATATAAGCATAAACAAATATACGTCTATATTTGAACAAAAGAATGCATGAAAATCAAGAACTTTTTTTTTTTTATTTTTTTTAACGTTTATTTATTTTTGAGACAGAGAGAGACAGAGCATGAACGGGGGAGGGTCAGAGAGAGGGAGACACAGAATCTGAAACAGGCTCCAGGCTCTGAGCTGTCAGCACAGAGCCCCACGCGGGGCTCGATCTCATGGACTGCGAGATCATGCCCTGAGCTGAAGTCGGCCGCTTAACCGACTGAGCCACCCAGGTGCCCCAAAATCAAGAACTTTTTAATGCAATAGAAGTAGAAGCATGTCATAATATAAAAGTCAAAAAAAAGATTGATGACTTTTCTTTGGTATTTTAGTGACAATTTGAGAAATATTATCTCAAAAAAATTATCTCTACTCTCCTACTTGAAGATTTATTCCACATTCCCTTAGAATACAAACCCAACCAATAATCATGAGAGGATCTTTAACATGAATTTCCTATATATTTGTCCATCACCATTCCTTTCCTTTTATATTATTTTTAATCAAATTATTTCAGAAAAAAATAGCTTTTCTTTGCTAATCCTATACTTACTCCATAAAGCAGCAATTATTTCCAACTCATTCATGCACTACATTGTGTATTTATTAACACCTCTCTAAGTACCATTTCCAAATAACAATTTCTGGATTTTTCAAATTTATTTATTATATATTAACTTCCCAACATGGAAATATTTTTTGTCTCTTTTTGTCCACATACACCACATACGTACACTCTCACCATTCTCTCATGCTCTCAATATTTATGTCATAATTTTTAAAAAAGTGCTTGTTTATTGGATCGCCTGGGTGGCTCAGTCAGTTGAGCATCCAATTTCAGCTCAGGTCATGATCTCACAGTTTGTGGGTTCAAGCCTTGTGTCAGCCTCTGTGCTGACAGCACAATGCCTGGAGCCTGCTCATACTCTCTCTCTCTAACAATTTTTTTTAATGTTTATTTGATTTTGAGAGAGAGAGAGGGAGAGAGAGGGAGAGAGAGAGAGAGAGAGAGAGAGAGAGAGAGAGAGAGAGAGAGAGAGAGATAACAAGCAGGGGAGGGGCACAGAAGAGAGGGAAACACAGAATCTAAAGCAGACTCCAGGCTTTAAGCACAGAGCCCCGACGTGGGGCTTGAAGTTACCAACCTTGAGATCATGACCTGAGCTGAAGTCGCAACCGACTAAGCTACCTAGGTGCCCCCCTCTCTCTCTGTCTCTGTCTCTGTCTCTCTCTCTCTCTCTCAAAAGTAAATAAACATTAAAAAGAAATTTTAAAAATGCTTATTTTTTTTTAGAGATTTCGACAGTGGGGAGAGAGAGAGAGAGGAAGAAAAAGAGAGAGACAGACTCCTAAGCAGGTTCCACACTGTTAGCACAGGGCCAGATGTGGGGCTCGAACTCACGAACTGTGAGATCATGACTTGAGCTGAAATCAAGAGTAGGTCGATCAACCAACTGAGCCACTCGGTGCCCCATATCATAATTTTAAATCTATATTCTTTTTTAACATTTTGTGACTAAATGAGATGACTAAATGTAATTCTGCCATGTTTTTATTCATAAGTACTTTTCCTTTTCTATACATAATTTTGTTTTCCCTATATGATATTTGCCTTATATTTGTTCACTTGGCTTTGTTAGTATTTAAACACTATTCCAGCCTCACAGATGCCACAGGTATCCATTTATCCTCTCAAATCAGTTGAAAACTACAGATACTCTATTATTTTTTTCTCACTGGAGATCTCTCACCCAGACTTTATAATTTGCTTCAAAGTGGACTGGCACATCTCTAAGAATGAAATATTCTTTCTTTATAATCGAGATTACTTTTCTTGTCTTCTGTTGTAGATGCCCCATGCCCTGCCTCAAATTTCTAATTCCATCATTTTTGGTGAGTGAAAGTTTTCTGATCTTGTGCATTGGAGAAAAAAGGATCTTTATTTTATGCTGTCACTTGCTTGATGGTTTGATGGCATACAGAGTAAGAGACTGAAAATAATTTTCATGGTATTAAGAGCATTGCTGAACTGACTTCTAGATTTCAATGTTACAATAGTCTGTAGCCACCCTAATTCTTTATCCTCAATCCTTACAATATGGTCCATTTGCTCTAGAAATACATAGTTTCCTCCTTGTCTGCAGTGTTCTAAATTGTCAACAAAATTTTTCTTCCGTAAATATAAAGGCTAGAAACCTAATACAGGAATATCATCCTTATCTGGAATACAAATCTACTGTTACATCTAGACATACCATGGTCTGGCCTTTTTTCCTTTTCCTTTCTCTCTCTCTCTCTCTCTCTCTCTCTCTCTCTCACTCTGTCTCTCCTTTTTTTTTTATTTACTTTATTTTATTTTTATTTTTTTGGTTAGAGAAAGGAAAACTATGCACAAGACCTTGCTGACCTTTATTCATTGTATTATAGACCTTATTCATTGCATTGTTTCTCCAGAAAATGTGTTTTTGTTAGGCTTAATTTCATCTATTTATTCTTCATTAGGCATTTTACCTAGAAAACTATGTCTTGTCTTTTTTTTTCTATCAAAATTGTCTTTCTTGCAACTTTTTCTGTTTTATTTCTGAAAATTTAATTTATGAAATGTTTTAAATTTTGTACAGGCCTTCTAACTTTCTTAAATGTTATTTACTGTATCACTTTGTTTTTGCTTTTATTTTCTCAAATTTCTTTTCTTTCCTGTACTTCTGTTGATGTGATGTGATGTGGGGTCTAGGAGCAAACAGTCAAGAAAGAATTTTTGAGGCATTTTCAGTGCAGAAAAGTGGTTTTACTAAAGCACAGGGAAAGGACCCGTGGGCAGAAAGAACTTCACTGGGATAGTGAGGAGTGATTGGTTATATATTGTTAAATTGGGAGGGGATTAGGGATAGTGTAAATCTCTAATGAATTTGGAAGCAAAATTTCTAGGACCTTGAAGGGCTAGGTCATTAACTAAGGTCTTAGTACAATCTTAGTTGTGAGACCCTATAGATATATATCAGTGGGCCAAATACTTGGAGGATGCTTGCTAACATATATCTTGGGGAAATAGACCGAAAAGAAGTTTCCAAAGAGATTTTTATGTTAAAAAAAGACTTACAGGATCTTGGAGACCAGCCTAATGTCAAGCTAAGGTTGCTCTTTTTGTAATGTTTATTTATTATTTACTTTTTAATTGTTTTTATTCTCAAGTTATTTAACATACAGTGTACTCTTAGCTTCAGGAGTAGAACCCAATGATTCATCACTTACATACAACACCCAGTGCTCATCCCAAAAAAGTGCCCTCCTTAATGCCCATCACCCATTTAACCCATCCCCCACCTTCCCACCCACATCAACTATCTGTTTGTTCTCTGTATTTAAGAGAACTGTTAAAACTCTCTGTTTTTATCTTATTTTTCTTTCACTTCCCCTATGTTCATCTGTTAAATTTCTCAAATGCTACATATGAGTGAAATCATATAATATCTGTCTTTCTCTGACGTATTTCGCTTAAGCATAATACCTCCCAGTTCCATCCACGTTGTTGCAAATGGCAAGATTTCATTACTTTTCATTGCTGAGTAGGATTCCACTGTATGTATATGTATGTATGTATATATACGTATATATACGTATATATATATGTATATATATATATCACATCTTCTTAATCAGTTCTTCAGTTGATGGACATTTGGGCTCTTTCCATAATTTGGCTATTGTTGATAGCACTGCTATAAACATTGGGGTGCGTGTACCTCTTCAAATCTGCATTTTTGTGTCCTTTGGATAAATTCCTAGTAGTGCAATTGCTGGGTTGTAGGATAGTTTTATTTTTCATTTTTTGAGTAACCTCCATTATGTTTTCCAGAGTGGCTGCACCAGTTTGCACTCCCACCAACAATGCAACAGGGTTCCCCTTTCCGTACATTTCTGTACATTCTCGCCACCATCTGTTGTTTCTTCAGTTGTTAATTTTAGCCATTCTGACCCGTGTGAGGTGATATCTCATTGTGATTTTGATTTGTATTTCCCTGACAATGAGCCATATTAAACATCTTTTCATGTGTCTGTTTGCCATTTGGATATCTTCTTTGGAAAAGTGTCTCTTCATGTCTTTTGCCCATTTCTTCACTGGATTATGTGTTTTATGGGTGTTGAGTTTGGTAAGTTATTTTTTAATTAAAAATTTTAATATTTATTTATTTTAGAGAGAGAGAGAGAGAGTGGGGCAGGGCCAGAGAGAGAGGGAGACATGGATTCCAATGCAAGCTCCAGGCTCTGAGTTGTCAGCACAGAGCCTGATGCAGGGCTCAAACCTACAGACCGCAAGATCATGACCTGAGCCACAGTAGGCCACTTAAGCAACTGAGTCACCCAGGTGCCCTGAGTTTGGTAAGTTCTTTATAGATTTTGGATACTAACCCTTTATCTGATATGTCATTTGCAAATATCTTCTCCTATTCCATCAGTTGCCATGTAGTTTAGTTGATTGTTTCCTTTGCTGTGCAGAAGCTTTTTATCTTATTACAAAACATTTTTAATGTTTGTTATTTATTTTTGAGAGAGACAGAGTGCGAGCAGAGGAAAGGCAGAGAGAGAGGGAGGCACAGAATCTGAAGCAGGCTCCAGGCTCTGAGCTATGAGCACAGAGCCCAATGCAGGGCTCAAATTCATGAACTGCGAGATCATGATCTGAGCCAAAGTTGGACGCTTAATCAACTGAGCCACAAAGGCACCCCAGGAGCTTTTTATCTTGATGAGGTCTCAATAGTTCATTGTTACTTTTATTTCCCTTGTCTTCAGAGACATGTCTAGTAAGAAGTTGCTATAGGTGAGATCAAAGATGTTGTTGCCTGTTTTCTCCTGTAGGATTTTGATGGTTTCCTATCTCACATGTATGGCTTTCATCCATTTTGAATTTATTTTTGTGTATGGTGTAAGAGGGTGATCCAGTTTCATTTTTCTTCATGTTGCTGTCCAGTTCTCCCAGCACCATTTGCCAAAGACACTGTCTCTTTTTCATTGGATACTCTTTCCTGCTTTGCCAAAGATTAGTTGGCCATTTATTTATGGGTCCATTTCTGGGTTCTCATTTCTTTTCCATTGAACAATGTATCTGTTTTTGTGCCAATACCATACAGTCTTGATGATTACAGTTTTATAATACATGTTAAAGTGTGGGATTGTAATTCCTCCAGCTTTGGTTTTCTTTTTCAGGATTGCTTTGGCTATTTGGGGTCTTTTGTGGTTTCATAAAAATTTTAGGATTGTTTGTTCCAGCTCTTTGAAAAATATTTGTGTTATTTTGATAAGGATTGCACTGAATGTGTAGATTGCTTTGGGTAGTAGCAACGTTTTAATAATACTTATTCTTCCAATCCATGAGCATGGAATGTTTTCCATTACTTTTTATGGTGTGCAATCTCTTTCATAAGCTTTCTATAGTTTTCAGTGTACAGATCTTTTACCACTCTAGTTAGGTTTATTCTTAAGTATTTTATGACTTTGGGTGCAATTGTAAATGGGATCAATTCCCTAATATGTCTTTCTGTTGCTTCATTATTGGAGTATAGAAATGTGCCCTAGTTTTGTACGTTGATTCCATATCCTATGACTTTGCTGAATTCATGTATTAGCTCTAGCATTTTTTTGGTGGAGTCTTTCGAGTCTTCCATATAGAATATCATGTCATCTGAGAAGAGTGAAAGTTTGACTTCTTTTTGGCCAATTTGGATGCCTTTTATTTCCATGTGTTGTCTGATTCTGAGCTAGGACTTCCAACACTATGTTAAACAACAGTGGTGAGAGTGGACATCCCTGTTCCTGACCTCAGGGGGAAACCTCTTAGGTTTTCCCCATTGAGGATAATATTAGCTGTGGGTCTTTTGTGTATGGCCTTTATGGTCTTGAGGTATGTTTCTTCTATCCCAATTTTTGTGAAGATTTTTATTAAGAAAGGATGTTGTATTTTGTCAACTGCTTTTTTCAGCATCTATTGACAGAGCCATATGGTTCTTATCCTTTCTTCTATTAATGTGATGTATCATGTTGATTGATTTGCAAATATTGAACCAGCCCTGAAGCCCAGGAATGAATCCCACTTGATCATGGTGAATAATTCTTTTAATGTAATGTTGAATTTGATTTGCTAGTATCTTATTGAGAATTTTTACATCTATGTTCATCAGGGATATTAGCCAGTAATTCTCCTTTTTAGTGGGGTCTTTCTCTGGTTTTGGAATTAAGGTAATGCTGGCTTCACAGAATGAGTCTGGTAGCTCTCCTTCCATTTCTATTTTTTTGAATAGTTTGAGCATAAAAGGTATTAACTGTGCTTTAAATGTCTGGTAGAATTCCCCTGGGAAGCCATCTGGCCCCCGACTCTTATTTGTTGGGATATTTTTGATAACCTATTCAATTTCTTTGCTGATTATGGGTCTGTTCAAATTTTCTACTTCCCATTTGAGTTTTGGCAGTGTGTGAGGGTCTAGGAATTTGTCCATTTCTCCCAGATTGTCCAGTTTGTTGGCATATAATTTTTCATAGTATTCTCTAATAATTGTATTTCTCTGGTGTCGGTTG